>NW_023494798.1:22663111-23282278 GCF_904425465.1 Colossoma macropomum | reverse complement strand
AGCTGGAGAGCGAAGGGAGCACTCGTAAATCCCTCTCTCTAAAAACAGAAGAAGAAAAACACCACAGCTCACATCAGCCCAGCAGATAGATATGTGTGTGTGTGTGTGTATGTAGTAAGCAGGTCCAGATATTGCTGTGTGTATGGAAACTTGGAGCCCCTTCACTTAGCAGAGCTAATTTAAGAGCACAGTTTCAATCATGGAGTGTTGGACTCCATGTCGAGGTAATTGTAGAATTCACAAATATGAATTACAGTGGGTCCTCCTGTTCAAGACAGACTGATAGATGTAAGACCCAGTCAAGGATGAGATGGATATTAAACAGCCTAATTAGCAGGTACTGGTAATTAATGTGCCTTCAGCAATGATGATTTATCATGCAGCCTGTTACTGATTGAAAAAGTATTAGATATGCACCAATTCAACTTTGTCTCTCCTGATATTAAATCCATTAGCAGAACTCAGGGTGCCGTCCGATACCGGGTGCTGATGTTATTAGGGTGGTCTGTTAGAGCAAAGTACCAGCAAAGTACATAAACAAATTATGCAGTAGGGGTAGAGATGGCATATTAGGGATGCGCTGACATGGGTATCGTGGGCCAAGGCCAATATATGATTTTTGTGTACAAATCTGCTGATATGGATACTGATGCTGATACATTCATTCATTTATAAAAACGTATCCTCCTGGATTAGCATTACAGAGAAACGTAACACTTATTTCTAGAGTGTTGCAAATGCAGTAAATGAATGAAAGCCCATAGTTTACCATGGTACCCCAGTGCCACTCCGTCATCTCTTTGATAGGTCAGTCAAATCTAAATGCTGATAATTGTTTTTCAAGCAGTTTAGTAGTTTTTAATGTGTCTGAATCAGCTGGCAGAGGCTAATGTATAATAAAAGAGCAATCTAACACCAGTGCAAGTTTTTAAATTATATTGTTCAAGAAAGTTTATAAAATTGCATTATTATAATGTTAACTAATGTACAGAATTGAATGTGGATTGGTCACATCTGACCAATATCCGATCCTTTTAATGATGTCTGTATCATTTAAGATCGTGCTGGTGATATTGGTGGTGATGATGATAGTGGATACAGCTGAGATGTTCAGCATTTTTTACAAAGCCCTAGCCTGTGCGTGCACACACACAGCGTCGACCCCTCTTCTCAAAGCTGTGGTCATGACTGACCCAGGGCATAACCCCTGACCTCCCCTTCGTTCACCCACAGCTGTCAATGGCATTCAGTCTCTCTGTGGTTGTATATGTGCCTTTTGAGCTTTGGTATGCTTATAAAAGCACAATTGGTCTGTGTTTGTGGATCTGCATGTGTGTAATTTGTAGCCATGGGGCTTTTCTCTTAAATACATGACTCAACAGCTACTGACAGAGTGAGTGTGTCACAGTCGACTCAAATCCACCCTTAGTTACGAGCTTAAAACAAAACCAAACAGCCCTTCATTATGGCTGTCTCTTATCATCTCTTCATTTCTGTCTGTTCTTTTCTGGCAGGCATGAGCCATGAGCCAAAGTCACCATCGCTAGGCATGATCTCCACGGCGACTCGCACAACGGCGACGGTCAGTCCCCTCACGCCGTCGCCCCTCAACGGCTCTATCGTGCCCAATGGCAGCCCTGCAGCCCAGTCTACACACTCCGGATTCGCCGCTGCCCTCCGTAAGCTGGCCAAACAGGCCGAGGAGCCTCGAGGTAAGCCCCGTCCATCATGGTCCTGACCCCAATGAACCATCACCTTTGCCCTCTGACTCAAACGTGGCAGAGTGTTGAGCTCTGTCTGCGCAGGGGTGCCTGTGTCTCTTTTGCAGAGATGCTAATAGCCCTTAAGTGGAATTCGCACTGAACTGAATTAAGTGCCGTTCCCTCGGGAAGCCCTCAGTGACCCACTTACACTACTGCTGAAAAGACTGGAATCACTTGTCATATTTATAACTGTTATTTTATTCAGTAATAACGTATACAGTGTAGACTGACGTATCATAAACTAGACAACTTAAGGTTAAGCGCTTGTTAGTTTAATCAGAGTAACAAGAAAAAGTCACTGAAACATGAAGTATATTTCTATTCATGCATTTGCATGGATAAAAATCTGAACACACACAAGAACATACATATCAAATAAACACACTAAGACGTTATTAATGGAGAAGAGTAGTAGATTTAATCATTGTTATACCAATGTTATACCACTTTTTTAGTTATGGAGTAATCTACACCTATATTCAACATTTTTTTTAGCTTCTCATGAATGATTTGAAACTATGAGAATCATTTTATGCATGTAACTGCAACAAAATTCATTTAATATTATTGAAAGTGGTGATTCCAAACTTTTGAACGGTAGTGTGAACTCTGCCACAGCATTTACTATGTAATCTCTTTGACCAGGCTGAAACTGCTGTACTCGTGGCTTTTGGCCCGGCCTGTTTATGGCCCGGTCAGGAGAGAGCCCCATTGTCTGAGCGCTCCGACTGAGTGTGGACACGGTGGTTTGATAGCGTAGAGTTTATTAGGGGATATTAAGGTTAAAAATAGTAAGTAATTCATACTTATTTGAAATTAATTGCCACAGGGTCACTCACGTCTTTTGGTACATGTGTAATTTAGTGATTTTGATTACATTATCAGGAATTGGGGACAGAGGATAATAGTTATTTTGGTGTGTCTGTGTGCACGCTGGTGTGAGAGTCAGGGCAGAGGTCTGTGGTTGCTGTGTGTAATCTAGAGGAAGCGTGGAGCCGCTGGAGTCTCTCTTCTCTCCCTCTCTCTCTCTCTCTGGCTCTCCTCCAGCCGCCCTCACTGCCATCATTTAACCTCAGCTACAGCAAGAGGAGCCTCTGTTTTCATAAACACAGCACACACACTTAAACAGATGTGTATGTGTAGTGTTTTTGTATGTGCGCCAAAAAAGGGGGTATTGAGTGATGAATGTTTGTGTATACACACACACTGAGGTGTGTGTGTGTGTGTCGGCATTGTCTGTAGGGAGGAAGTCTTGAAGAGCTTGCCAGGATCACTGATGTACTGCAGGCCTCCTGCCCCCTAGAGTGAGCTCTCTCCAGGGGCTCAGAGTTCCCAACAGCACGAAAGAGAGAGAAAGAGAGAGACATAGGCAGACAGACAGAGAGAGGAGTGGCTCCGGCACCCTGCTGAGCGGATGGGTGGCTCTAGTGTGTCTGCTGTTGCTCTTTAGAAGTTGAGAGCTATTACTTTGTTTGACTACGCAATTAAAAGGCAATTATGTAATTACACAGTTAAATACATAGTAACTCAACATTTATATTCAATTTCCAGTCTATATCAGGAGGTTGGAGTGTGCACTTTAGACTTTTGCTGTTTGTTTCGATGTCAAGAAATTACAAAAATTTGGTGAAACTGTGAATATTTTTTTTCTTTTCTCAAAGCAGCGCTGTTCTCACAACAGTAACATTACTTAAATCATAACAAACTATTAGAGATGCACAATGAAATCAGAATTAGATTGGAATTGTGCAAATAATGGCTTGAAATAATGATTAGTCTTGGACAGGTGTTTAGATTTGATATTTGATGTTTTTTGATGTCTGATATTGGATATTTGATGACGTATCTATTGTACTCAGAGCAGAACATTCAGGGAGAAACCACTCCAAAATGTTAGCATTTTATCCATGTTACTGCCTTTGTAACCCTATAATATTTCTTCATAATGCAGATCCGGGTAGATGTAGTCCCAGTTCCTACATTTCATAAAGATTTTTGTATTTGCATCAGCATCACCGGATATGTGCATGAAAAATATGACATCTACATCGGTGCATCCCTATAAAATATCTCTAGTTCTATGTATGTACACAAATCTGATATCTATCGAAAGTTTGGAATCTGTACTCTTTAACTCATTTCAATGAGCTATAAGTGAGAAATGAATTAATGTTACACTGTACTATTAGGACATTAGAGGGACCCAGAGGGATAAGTGGCATAGACTGTGTGTGTGCGTGTGTGTCTATTACAACATTACACTATGCTTTTTTGTTATCGCTGCTGATAATTATGCCTTTCTGATGTTTAACATGGGGCACTTGTCTCATATCTCCGTGCAGAAGGATGAGGTATCTCAGTTAGTGGACCAATTAGCGCCAGCTTACAGATTTATTTATAGCTTTATAAGAAGCGCTTGTGTGGCATGGAAAGCTGTTCAGGTCTACCAGGCCTTCACTACAATATGATGGTTCTCCACTGATTCACCCATCGCACAGCCTTACACCTACTGCTCCAACCAGCCACCCCTGAAACACTGCTATTAATCAGCCCCCCTCTCTTTCTCTTTCTCTCTCTCTCTCTCTCTCCCCCTCCCCATCTTTCTTCTCTTTCTATCTTCTTCCTCTCTCATGCTCTTTCTCTCAGTCTTTGCTCTTTTTTTTCACACTCTTTCTCTTTTCTTGCTCCCTATCTTTCTCCTCTCTTGCGCACTTCCCTCTCTCATTTTGCTCTCCATTGGTCTCCCTCTCTCCTCTCTTGTTCTTTCTCTGCCGCTTTCTTCTAATTTTCTCTCTCTCTGGAGCTGTTCTCTGGACTTTGATTTATGACTCTGTGAAGAGTGCACACAACCCCAATCTTTTACAAATCCACCCTCACAGACACTTGCACTCCTTCTGTTCCTTTTTCTCCTCCCTCACACACTCCTCCTGCACAGTATACAAACACACACTGTTCCAAAACCGAACACACACCTTTATAGAGTCTCGCCTTCATTTTTTGGTCTGTCTCTGCTTGCCTCTCTCTCTCTCTCTCTCTCTCTCTCTCTCTCTCTCTCTCTCTCTCTCTCTCCCTCCCTCCCTCTCTTGCTCTCTGAGGGTGGGTGGTGTGTAAAAACAGACCACTGGGGGAAGACACACACTATGATTAAGCCACAAGCTTGTTAAAAAGGGAAGAAAAGCTCTGGAGAAGCTCCATTCAGCCGGCTGCTTGTGGCTGCTTTAGAATGAGGGCGGGCTGACTCACTGTCCAGACGGCCCAGCTGAGCGCGGGACAGTCAGAGAGGAGGGAAAAAACTAGACACACTGACCCCAAACACACACTCTCGAGAGTGCTTCTGAGTGGTGGCAGGTAATGTGTGAGACTCGTCGCAGGCTTCACCCTAAGAGTGGGCGATATGGCAGAAATAGTATGTCAATATTTTTAGACTTTTCCACTCATCATATTTAATTTCATGAAGTGTTTGTAACAAAAATACCCCAGCAAACCAATAGTGCCACAGTTTAAAACAGACTAGAAGAGAACATTTTGCCAATTACTTTATTTTACTTTTGCAAAAGGACACTGTTTAAGAAAGAAAATAAAAAAACGGTGAAAATAAACAAACATATTAAGGCTAAATCTCAAATGGCACCCTACTACTGATGTAGTGAACTATTTGGATGAAGAAGCCATATTTTCAAGACCTATGCAGTGTGCTATATAGGTAGTAGGAAGTCATTTGAGATTAAAATAATGTTATAAAGGCCAGCGGTCCTCAGCTATGCAGTTTATGCTGTTACAATATCCTGGCTGTTGTTTACGCGCTCTATAATTTGTCTGTCTGTTTATGACACATTCAGTTGTTCAGTGTTCCCGAATTGCTAACAATATCCAGAAAAGGCTCATAAAACCGCATTGTGACGTCATTTATAACAATAACGATCACGTCGTCATCTTGCTCAGTCCTACCACGCCCACACTCTTTCCGAAAACTGGTATTTATAGGTTGTTGCTAGAGGTACAAGCAGGCAGACTTGTACACTCACACACGCAGAGTCAGCAGTGTAATCCCCTGTGGTGCCTGGCAGGCATTAGCCTTTTAGCATACGCTCTTGTCAACCAGCATATGTGCTGCAGCCTGGCCTTACCATGCCCTAAACTCACTCAGTGTGAATATGCAGTGTAATCCTAATAGACTTCTATTCATTTAACCTCAGCAGCCTGCCTCACACACACACAAACACCCTGCTGAGCACCGAGACTCTCACGCAGCTGCTGCCCGCAGTGGACGCTGTCCCACCTCAGCCTTTGATGAAACACTGAATCACTACACTGTGACTGGTGACTAATGAGCAGTCTGACTAACTGATATTGCTGATGATGTGGCTGCATTTATTTTGGTGGCTGGTTTAAAAAAAAGTCATGCTTCCTGTGATTTTTACAGGAAGTTTGCTGGTTTCCTGATTCATACATAATATCACAGTCCCAGGTCAACACATGAACAACAGCAACGTACAATACAGTCTTTTTCTAATGTATTCAAATTCATTATCTATGTTCTCTTATACTTTTCTATTTCCTTATCTTTCTCTCTGTTTTTCTTGCTGTCATCCTTTTCTTTCTTTCTCTCCTTCTTTTATCTTGCTCTTTCTCTCTCTGTTTCTTTTTCTGTTGCTCTCATTCTTTTTTCTTGCTCTCTCTCTCTCTCTCTCTCTCTCTCTGTGCTGTGGTTCTGCAGGTGTGCTGCTGCTGTCTGATTAATTATCCTGCTCCTTATGGAGTCAGATATTAAAGGGCTCATCCTTTCTCTGGGAGGTTGGTGAGAGAGAGAGAGAGAGAGAGAGAGAGGAAGGAATAGGGGGGTAAGAGAAAGAGGGCCTGTGGCTGTAGTGGGGGAGGAGTGTGGTGTTGCCCTCAGGGCAGCCATGTTTTGTGTGGCCAGAGCAGACATGAGGAAAATGGCCAAGTAGTACTGACCTCTCCATCTGGAGCCGAGAGAGCAGCCTGCGCACAGAGGGAACACACACACACACACACACACACACACACACACATACACACATATGGTGTTCCTATACTTCAATTTACATCTATATTGCTGTAGTGTGGCATTTCTAAACCTACACCTAAATCTAACTCTAACCCTAACCTCAGTAACTACAAGGCAACATTTATGCTCTTCCATGCTTATTCCAAAAACTGAGAAACTGCATTAGTGGTAAGACAGCATGTTTGTTTGTGAGGGCCAATATAATGTCCTCACTTTGAAAAGACTATCAAGGTTTTTTATCATCATGAAGATATTTGGTGCCCACAAAGTCCTAAAAAAAACACACATATTTATTGGTGTTACTATACTCATTAATAGGGGCAAAAATATCACATTACAATACTTCAAGACATTTTTATGGTGCACAAAATGCAGAACAATATTATTTTCTGAGGTTTGCTGTCTTTGTAATGAAACATGCAGTTGGACGATATCCACAATAGACTCAGAAAAGCATTTTGTGACATAACATCGCTCAGTTTATGGTATTTATGAGTACGTCCATTACTGCCATGTGCAGTGCTACACCAGAACCTAACCTTAACCTCAGTAACCCAAGGGCAATCTTTTGGCTGTTTTAGTTCCCAAAATAGCTGCATTTGTGAGAACCGACCAAATGTCCTCATTTGTTCAGAATTGTCATGGTTTCATATCACAAGGAAGCCATTTGGTCCTAACGGAGTGCCTAAAACAAACATATTCTTACACATACATACATATTCTGTTTCATCCAAGACCCTGCCCAGAGGCACAGCCTCCAAGCGCATGGTGCAACACAAGCATACACATACAGATAAAGTGCAAGGATCCACACGTAGCAGACAAAGTGATAACAGCACAGATACAATCAGAAACACAAATACAGGCGAACACTCGTCCTCAGTGTAATTCTTCAGAAGACCCGCATTACTTCTGCTGCTCTTGTAAAAACATGCAGACAGACAGTCACGTAGACACACCTTCCAGCTGCTCTCTCTCTCTCTCTCTCTCTCTCTCTCTCTCTCTCGCTCTCTCTCTCTCTCTGTCTCTCTGTCTCACACACACAGCACACATTTCCTCACTCTCACTGTGGAACTCAGAAGATGAACACACCACTCTTGCATAAACACAATGCAATGCACACACACACCCCGACTGCCTCCTGTGAGCGAGATTCAGATTAGCAGAGCTTTGTGTGGTGTTGGCAGTGCATGACCAGAGGCAGCATATGGAGGCAGGCTTGTCGGAGCACTGCTATGCACACCAGGTGTGAAATGGCCTGTTTAATTAAGTGCTGATGTTGTTCTAATGCAGGCCGGGAGCATGGAGGAAGACGAGAGCAGGAGGAGGAGGGGAGGAGGGAGGAGGAGGGAGAAAGGAGGTGGGGAGTGGAGAGCGTGTGTGTTGGGCAGGCTGGGCGGTCATGCGCGTAGGCAGTGTGAGAGAGAGGCTGGGTTAATGGGGGAGCCCACAGAGAGCAGAGCTACACATTAATCAAAACGACACACACTCCACTCCTCTGCTCCTCTCTCTCTCTCTCTCTCTCTCTGTACAAGTCACTCTCTCTCACTCACTCTCTCTCTTCTCTCTATTTATCTGCCTTTCTGCTTTCCCCTCTCTCTCTCCTATGCCCTCTCTCCTCTTTCTCCTTCTCTCCTGATGTCTGTCCATCTTCCTCTCCTCCCACTCTCCGTTTCTCTCGCTCTCTCTTTCCTTCTTTATCCCTACCCCATCTTCTTTTATTGTTCTCCTCTTTCTCTCTCTCCTTCTCTCTTTTTCTGTCTTTCTGCCCCTCTCAATTCTCCGTCTCCCTCTCTCTGTTTCCTTCTTTCCCCACTCCTGTCTCTCTCCCTCTTTCTTCCCTTCTCACTCGCTCTTCCTTTGCGCCCCTCATCTCCTCTCATATTTTTTTTTCTCTTTTCTTTCTATCTTGCTCTCTTCCTTTTTCTTCTTATATTCATTTTAACACCTCACGGACAACTACATTTGTGGCATTTTTTTCCAAATGAAGCTGGGCTTCCTCTGCAGTCACAATGTATCAGAGATGTCCAGCTATGGGCATTACTTCCTTTTTCAAGCAGCTTGCACAGACCAAGCCACGCTGAATAGATTTGAATGCTATTAGCATATCATAAAATGACACCAGTTTGAGGAGCCTCAGATGGCGTGCGTGTCGTTGAGAGACCCATCTGCCCGGATGACGTTTTTGGGGTTGGGTTGGGGGAGGGGGGGTTGGTGGCTCACGGCCATTCAGGCACGGACCTCCAGGAATTCAGTGAGGATGGGCGGAGACTGGCTGCAGGCAGCAGGAGCTTTGTTTGGGAGCCAGTTTGTGTGTATGCGAGTGTGTGCTAGGGGTAGAGTTCAAAGAGAAGATGAGCAAATAAAAAAACCCACCAGGGAGAGTGTTTATCCCCCCACCCCTCCACCCCATCCTGCTCTGTCCATTTTAAACCGACCCCCACACCCCATTCTCAACAAATCACGTGTCGGATGTATTCTAAAGCATTCAGTAGTAATTCTCCTGCTTTAACTCACTGTAACTGGTGTAAATACATGGATAGAAAATAATGAGCACACCTCGTTCAGCCAACAGGAGGCAAAACACCCCGAATATGCTGGGATAGTGGTGAGGGAGGGACGTTGTATGAAGAAATGCCTGCAGGAATACACACTGAAATTAGAGGGGATGAGGAGCACAGCTCGAGGAAAAACAGAGCGAGAGATGAGATGAAGAAATAACAAAAGAGAGGGATGGGGACTCTCTCACTTCTCACCTGCCTGTTTGTCCTGATCCTACTGAATTATTCACAGTGTCCTGGCTCACTGCAGAGCAGAGGGAAAAGAGAGTGAGATCAGGAAAAACAAAGATGTGAAAGCAGAAGTGAGTGATGGCGAGAGAGGGCAGACGGAAAAGATAAAGAGGCTTCTTGTTAGATGATCATAATCTCTCATTCATTCTCTGTTTCTCTCACGTTTTCATTCTTTCTCTGTCTCTTGCTCTGTCTCTCTGATGGCTACAGGCTTCTTGTGTACTTTGCACTGCTAAAAGCACTTTGAGCTTAAATTGTTTACAAGAGCCATCATGATTACTGATGAGTTTAACCATGATTACAGTTAAACTCATTAACTTTTTTGAAAAAGTTATCAACAAAAATACCATCTCTGCAAATTGACAGTGATTAGTTGGCAATCTTCCTGATGATAGTGCATGTTTTAAATTCTCCTACTTGTAAGAAGCACACACTTTTGCATTTATTTATTTGTTTGTTCATTTATTTTTGCCGCATTATGTTTTCATATTTTTCCTAATTTTCTAACATTTTGAAAGGCTAGATCTATAAGGGCTGTATCGTTGCTGTCGGAGCAAAACCTCGTATCTCCAAAATGGTAACTTTACAGGAAAAGGTAAGTCAGTAGAACCAGATTTCTTTCCAAGTCATTGTGGGCCGTTTCTTATAGTCCATTCATCATGAATTCTACACCCAATGTAAAGAGCAACTGGCATTTTCAATTTATGCCAAAAACTGAAAAAAGCAGCGATATGTAGTTTGCTCATTCATTTATATCTTTTTGTTTTTCGGGCATTTATTAAAAATTCTGATTAGTCAATCGTCAAAATAATTGGTATATTAGCTGTCATAATATAATCAGTAGTGACTGTGTGTGTATGTGTGTGTATCTGTGCCCATCCATTAGGGGTGGGAAAAATAACAATGTTCTGTAGTATTGTGATAAATTATGCCACAATATGCCACATTTCTGAGCATATTGTGGATATGAGCAGTACTTAAAAACACTGACCAACTGCATGTTACATTAAACAAAAATGAGAAAAAATAAAAAAGCATAATTAGGCCTGTTTAATTGGATTTAATGCAGTGCAGTATGTGAAATAAAAGTCATTGTACTCAGTACATAGTTTTTGATAGTATTTTTTACTTTGGCACTACTGGTTCGTTCTTTCAGTTCTCTCTGTTAGCGGCACAACACAGATTACCGAGATACACAACATCGTAATATTTTCAGGTGAACCAGAGAAAAAAAAGAAAAACTATGAATACAGTGAGTTTTGTTCGATATTTCACACCCCTACTATCCATAACATTGAGCAGGTCAACAGAAAAAGATCTTTTTGCTTTTCAGTACATCTGAGTACGTATGTGTGTAGCACTTGCTTGAAACATATCTCACTTGGTTTTGTACTGTATTTGTCTCAGACACATCATTTCTGCATGTGTAACTAGAAGCCTTGTATGTGTTAGTTGTTCTGCAGACCCTTCACTTCTTCACACTTTTTCCATTCCCTTAATATTTACTACTTTTAAGTGCCTTTTTATTGTTTTTCTTCATCTCTCTCTCTCTCTCTCTCTCTCTCTCTCTCTCTCTCTCTCTCTCTCTCTCTCTCTCTCTCTCTGAGATGTGACGGCTGTATTAAAAGGCTCTGTGCTCTGAGTGTGTATTGATTGCTTGAGTGAGAGAGGGCAGACTAATGGCTGCCCGAGCTGGGAGTAGGCTACTAATTGCTGTTGTTCAGACACGACACACTTCCTTTCTGTCTCACCTCATAACGTTCCGTTGCCTCATCTCATCCACCCCCTCTCGCACCTCTTCATCCTGCTCTCTCCTCTCTCTTGGTCGGGTCACTGGTTCAGCCGTTCTCTTTTGCTGCCACAAATAGCCAGAGCTGACCTTAGATCTCTCTCTAAAGGAAAAATGAGTTGACCTTTTTGATCTTGAATAAGATCATTGACCATTTTTCTCTCACATGTTCAAAAGATAGCAGGTCGGACCCTTACTTGAATGCTTTATATGACCTCTAGTTCACAAAGCATCAGAGCTGACATTGGTGGTTGTAGCTCAGGATGAAAGCTGGCATTATTGATTATATTAGTAATTGAGTAATCTAACATTTATTATGGAATATTTAAGTAGCCAGAAAAGTTTTATAAAGTGGTCCAACAATTACAATGGACTTAACTGAACTGTGATAGCCTGTAAAAGATGGCAAAACACTTTCTTGTCAAAAAGATAAGCTAGGAAGCCTTTAAAAGTACTTAATTTAAAACGTAAACATTATGAGTCAGTTTCCTGGACAGGGATTACTGATGTGTTTAACTTAAGCTATTAGCTCTGAATTTTCCACCTCTGACAAGGAAAAATCAAAGAAAAACCCCTATAACTGTAAATTCCTGCTTGGAAAGTCAGGATGGTGTTCTCTACTTCGAGCTCTGAGTATGATGTCAAATCAACATGGCTGTTCATACTGTCAATAGCAATAAAGAACCACATCTCTACTTTTACTGAGATTTACTTTTGTAGACACAGTAGTTGGTTAAACTATAGCATTGACCATAAAGATCACTGGTTTGAAATGGTAATGCATGAATAATAAAGTCATTACTCATAGCATTGGCTGGCTAGCTTGTTGCTAACAATACTCGCTCTGACTTCCCACTTCCGAGCCAAGTGGAACGCAGCATAAGCCTAGTCCTGGACTACATTTTCTTTTCAATAAAGAAAACCTTTAATCCAAATGCTCTGAAGCCTAGGACTAGGCTTAATCCTTGTCTGGGAAACCGATCAAGTGGGAAAAGATGAATGCAAATGACTGTTTCTAATATTATCTAATCTTAATGTACTACAGACCAGTAGAATTTAAAATATGCATTATCATCATGAAACCTTTCAACCAGTAATTGCTCTTTTATCAAGAAAGTAAATTTACATCAGTTTAATCAAGTAGACCCTGCACAGATGATTTTATTCACAAATCATAACTGTATAGAATGTAGAAATATGGTAAAATACAGTAGATCATTTAAGCCTGTGGTCCACAGATAGACAGTTAGCTACTCCAAAGGACCTGTTCAGTAGCCACAGGTTGAATCCAGCCCATGCATCATTAATGACAGCTTTTAGTCAGCAACAGCTCTATAATTACTCCATCCAGCAAGCTGGCAAATGCCATCTCTCCTTCTCCACCTCCTCCTCCTTTGACGACCGACTTTGTCCCTTTTGCAGTTAAAAGCCTTCCTCAGAAATGTCAGCTGTTAATGGCGTTCCCCAGGACAGGAAGGTTTTAACACGTCATGTATTGTAGTACGGCCTTGTAGTAGCTAACTAGAGACCAGTGTTGTGCATTACGCAAGGCAGTGTGTGTGATGGTAGCTCTTTCACCATACACCGCTTTCAGACGCTCCACATGACTGGATTTCTAGGACGACAAGGACAAAATTCAATCAAATGTTGGTGTAAGGGCTTTTCCAGTGAATTGGGCCCTAGGGTTTGGAGTTCAGTGGCCAGGTCTGAAGCTCTCTGAGAGTAAACACTTCCCGTGTGAGAGATATATGAGGACTCAAAGAGAAAAGGGCCCTGCTAGGATATTAAGAGCTCTCATCCGTTTAATGAATTTCTCTATACTCATGTAGTGTGGATGATCCTATGCTGTGAAGAGGGTGGCGAGCATTGCTACTGTTTGTAAGGAAAGTCATCCCAGTTACCTGGCGAGAGCCTTTTCTTTTTTAATATATGCTTGTTCTGAAGCGGCTCTGGGCTGTTTTTTGTTTTTCCTTTATTTGTGTGGAAGAGGTTTATTTGGAGAAAACAATAAGATGGCCAACAGCAGCATAGATATATTGAACGCATCTGTAAAGTGTATGATGTGTGTAAATATGTATTAGAGAAGGCTGTGATAAGGTTTTATAGCTGCAGTGGAGCAGTGTGGGCTGGTGTGGAAGGCTGTACAGGCTGGAGACACTGACAGGCTGAGTGACAGGGTTAATGTGGAGTGAATGAAGCTTAGCTGAGTAAAAATGCTGCTGCTGCTGATGTTGCTGGCTCACTCCCACCATGACAGCATTTCCTGCCAGCCCGCACTAAGGGAGACACATACTCAACACAACTGATAGCACAGCTACAACAGCACACAGGCTGGGAACAGCATGAGGGGATATATATGCTTAGGATATTTACATATATAGGCTCATGATCCTGCTGGAATGATAGAAAAAATAGCGTATGATAGCATCTTATCTTGCATGCATGATTGTGACCTTAAACACGACAAACTCAAACTTACAGTTGCAAACCTTTTGGAATCATCTTGCTATCTGAATTCATGACCTGTGATCTGATGTTCATCGAGGTTAAATCCTTATTTAACAAGCAATACAGCCCATAGTTTGTGGTTTACTATGTTTGCGCTGTGATAACCTCCAAACACCATTCTTGTTCAGTGTATTTCTTGCGGTAGAGTCATGAACACAGACTTTATGAAGTGCAGCAGATGCCTGCAGATCCTTAGCTGTCAACTTAGAGTTCCTTGTCACTTGTTTGAGGAGATCTGTAGTCGTCTCCCAGCAAGAGTAGCAGTGGTTTCTTCCATTTATAAACTGTTTCCCAGATTGTGGACAGATGGAGGTGCAAGTCTTTTTGTAACCTTTTCCAGGCTCATGAGCTTTAACAGCTTTTCTTCTTAGGACCTTAGAAATCTCTTTTGATCAAGCCATATTGAGTATATTGAGGATAAATTTTGATTTTTTTTAACTCACAGGTGAACTGACTGACACTTGACCCATTTTTTTGAGTTCCTTATCCTGAGTATGTAGTGCATTAAACTACGTTGTCTGCAGTTGTTTAAACCATTTGTTCAGTAAAAACGTGAAGGTGTACAAAGTTGCATGTATTGTTTAGTAAATCTGTGTTTATTATTAGGGCTTGGTTAGAGATGATCACATCACACTTTAGGAACAATTTATGCAACAGTTCAGATAATTAACAGGTTTTTTCTCACGCTGAAGGATTGAAAAGTGTGCCATTTGCAAATCACAAAATCAGCAACTATATTTGGGGCGTTTTGTTCCAAAATGTAACATTTTTTTCATGAGGTTTGTTTTTGGGAATGGGTTTTACACAAGAAAATAACCGTTATTTCATGTTTAATACCGCCTTTATTAAAGAAATACAAATGTGTTTACCATTATAAAGTATTCTTTTCTTCTCCTCAAAACTCCTTATATCCTAAATTGTTACAAATAGATATACAGCATTTGGGAATAAAACTCTTCAGCCTACATCACTGATAGCAAGTATTAAGTGGAGAGAGTTACCCTAATAAAAGGAGCTTGAACTGCCTGTAGATGAGTAAGATTAATAAAAAGCAACCAGACAGACACCCACATGATGTGTATAACAGAACAACAAGTAACTGGCCGTCTTGCACACTACATGCAGTGTTCAAGCCTCAGGCCAGAAAAGTTATATCATCTCGCCTAAAAAAAACACCTGGACTACAATCTGTCAGAAATATTTGTAGTTTAAACCCCAGTCACAGTATCGGTAAAAAAAAAAACCCAATTAGACCCAAACCCCTACAGGTCACTATTTGCCTGAGCCAAGACTTAAAACTTATGATAATATTAAACACGGTTGATTTTGTTGTGGCATCAAGATGTAAAAAAGACTGCCCTAAAACAGCCATCCTGACCACCTCACACTAAACGATCAAGATGACGCGAGCACGACGCAACTCTAACAAGACTCTCGTGATTTTATTCCGACACTGGAAATTTGTCTGTGACAGTGAAATCGCTTGAAAATCATTTGGTGTAAGGCCGGCATAAATGTGTGCACTAATGCACTAGAAGAGAGCTGAGTAAGTGTTGTGACCCAGTGTGAGCGTGTGTATAGAGAGAGTGTGTCTTGATGTTGAGGAAGACAAAGAGTAGTGATGAAGCACAGGACAGATCACGGGCACTGTATTGTTGGAGGGCTTGGGAAGGTGGGTGTAGAAAGGCAATAGGAAGAGGGAATGGAAAGATGGAGACAGCGAGAGTGGGTAAGAAAAGAGAGAACTGTGTGGTCTGCAGAAGGAGCAAGAGGGAAAGAGAGGTTTACAGCAATTAGGATTGTGATTGGCTAAGCATAAGACCAGACTGTGACCCAACCCCACAGGCTCCCTGAGGGAGTCTCTCTCTCTCTCTCTCTCTCTCTCTCTCTCCCTCTCTCTCTCTCTCCCTCTCTCATTTTGCACATCTTCATGTTTCTTTCTGTCCATGTGCTTCATCCTCTTCCCTATGACCGTGTGTGTGTGACACAGTAAGAGTGAGCAGTGTATGAGTCTCACAGGGCTGCTGCTTCTCCACAATCACTGTCAGTATCTAATGGCTGCCCAGGGCCTTCCATCTGTGCCCTGCGTGTGTGTGTATGAGCAGCCTATTTAACCACTGCTGTTCTCTGTCAAGTCGTGCACTGCCTGCAGCCGCGCCACAGCAGCCCCCCCACACCCCCACCCTTCTGCACTCAGCTGCCTGTCTGCTAGACCACAGATCCATTACTGACTAATCTACAGATATATCTCCGTCTGTTTTTTTTTAGCGTTTGTTCATGCCTGGTTAAAGAATGACCTGTTTCAGTAAAGTGTTTGATTTGAAGAACAGTGTACAGCAGTAGCCAGTTGTTTGGCACTTATTTAGGACTTCAGACACTTTTAGATGCATGATCTTTAGTCTCTTTGAATTGAAACCACTCCTGACTCAGAATCAACTACTGCAAAGTCTTGGTTTCGAATCAGACTTGCTGTGTCCAGGCCTTGGATTTGGCTTGGAATTACATCTAATGATCTGACTACAATTCTAACTGGTGGTATCCACAGTATGCTCAGAAAATCATAGTTTACTCTCATGTTGCATTTCCTTTGGACATGTGGGAACACAGCAGTCACACCTAAATCGATCATAGTTTTTTTACCTTTCTGTCCTTCAGTAAATATTTTCTGCTTTGCTTATATTTGTGTGAATCCCAGTCAGCCTAAACAGAAATGGAAACACAAGAATCAATTCCATTCTTTGAGTCATATTAGGTAAACAGATTAATAGGTTAGAGAGTGCCTCTGGTGTTGTTCGTTGTTGGTGAGTTTTGGTTAGCTTGTAATGAAACCACTGCAGTGATCATTGTGTGGGTGTGCATACGACAGTATCGGTTTGAGAAAATGTGGTTTCCTGTGTTTGATCATTCTGGCAGGCTGCACAAGTTATCTAGCACTTAAAACAAGAAGGAGCCTCCTGATGGACATCAGTTTTTGTTTGAATCTCTGTTGTATCTGACCGAAGCTTTGAAAGACAGGAGGTAAAGCGCAATTACTAATCCTTTTTCTCCTCTCTCTCTCTCTTTCTCTCTCTCTCTCTCTCTCTCTCTCTCTCTCTCGAACCTCCTTCCCTTCCATCTTCACTCAGCAGGTTCCTCTATCAGCAGTGAGTCATCTCCAGTCTCATCTCCAGCCACTAACCACAGTTCTCCAGTGAGCACGCCCAAGAGGGGGCCCCTGGGTCCGGTGATCGTGCCGCCTGGAGGCCACAGTGTGCCCAGCACCCCACCTGTGGTCACTATCGCCCCCACTAAAACCGTCAACGGCCTGTGGAGGAGTGAGAGCCGTCCTGTACGAGAGGTAACATAAATAGTGAGGAGCACAAAACTGTGTCCACACGTGTCTATTCTTTCTCTCTCTTCCTTTCCTTTTGCTACTTCTGTATTCTTTTCTTTCATCATATTAAAGTCAAGCTTAACCAGTCTGGCTTTCGTTAAGGGTTATATGCTGAAGGCTGCAGCTGCTATGTAGTGCATACACACACAGATATTTGTTGGGGGATTAGCAGATTTAACGGCTGGCCTGTAACCCGTGGCATGGCAGAATATATATGACATATGTACATGTGACACAGCCAGTGGCACCACCCTCACCCATCCCCCTTATGTTAAACAATGCCGGCAGGCCATAGAGTTGACCGCTTCAACGGTAGCCAACATCTGTGCCCTCTCCCCCCTGCCCCCCCACCAATGTCCAGACCCCAGCAGTCAAGTGCATCCCTTCCACAAGCCTCCTTCTCTTTTTATCTTGCTCTCTCTCTCTTTCTCTCTTTCTCTCAGTGTAAGAGAGGCATGCTTGCTTTGATAAGGGGTAAAGGATTATGGCAATCCTCTAATCCTTCTTATCTGCACCCACTGGCTAATGGTGGCCACCGCTACGCAGCCACAACACGTTACCCTGGAGACAGGCTCACTGCTAGTGACAGCCATGGCCATTGTCCATTCTGTCTCGTTTTTGCCCTTTGCCCCATGTGACCAGCTCCATTAGCCCAGTGTTCCAGAGGAGGTCAGAGGTCAGCTGGGCCCCTCAGGCGGAGAGTGGATGATGAAGTCACTGTAAGACTATGTTACATTGCTCTGCGCTATCCACAAACGCATAGCCGCAAACACAAAGCCTACACAGACCACAAAGAAAAGACTGCATTCCTACTAGGGCTGAACAATATTTATCAATTTCCAATACTGATATTACAGAAGGCTGTAATATGCAAATGATAAATCGGTAACACTTTACATTAAGGGTCGCAAATTTATTGATATTTATATGCTAATAACTGCTCATTAAGCATTAGTTACTGATTAATTTCTTTGTAGTTAATATTTTTGGTACACTTTAATACACATTAACAGATAGTTTAGTTTGTCATTAATGCACAGCTTTTTTACTCATTAACTGTGTACTAACTGCTGCTTATTTAACTGCTAATGAGCTGATGTGTTTACTCACATAAATAAATGACATGAAACTAACGAGTACTTATTTGTTAATCCTGTTAATTATCTGTTAATTCATCTTCTGATTTATTTAATTGATTTAATTAATTAATTAATTAATTAATTGTCACTTTGTGTCCTTCCCAGTAAAATGTAAAATTATTCTCATTACTAATTATACTATTAATGTGTATGTCTGTGTGTCTGCCCTGTGATGGACTGGTGGCTTATCCAGGGTGTTTCCTGCCTTCTGCCCAATGACCGCTAGGATAGGCTTCAGGACCCAGGAGGATGTGTGTGGTCTCTAACTTTTGCATAGTCCTGTATGTTCAGAAAAATACAGCCCAGGTCACATCAAGAGTGCACCAGTGTGTTTATAAATACATTGCAAGGCATATTGCAACATAGTATGTCACAATAAAACTATAAAATAGTTAAACATCAACCTGCTCAGGGACAGCAGATGACAATTAAATAAACATAGAAAGTAATTAGATAGGTATGTTTATGAGTCCATATTGCTCAGCCCTAATTCCCACCATACCCAGGAGTCAAACTGTGGTAATGGTCATCCTGTTTTGCAGTAAAGGTCAATTTGGGACAGAGGGATCCTCCTGTATGTTCAATGGAGCTTGGAGGTCCATCCCACCATCATGGGGTCAGCTAGGCCAGGGGCAGTAGGGCGAGCTTAGGAAATGTGGGTGTATCAGGCAAGCTCCATTCAGCAAACCCCCAATACACACATACACACATACACACACACACACACACACACACACACACACACACACACACACACACACACACACACACACCCACACACACACCCCTCACATTCTGAACAAAGAGCATTCTGTCTGCTCTTCACTCTTAATCAGCACTGAGTGAGGGGGTCACGCTATCGTTTGAGTTGGATTCCCCCTCCCTCCCCTGGCCTCCCCCAGTGAGTGTCCTCTCCCCCTCCTAAGCTGTCAATTCAATTAGTGCCTAAGCTGGGGCTCGGCTGCCTGGCCTGCCTCTCCTGGACCCTGACCCAGGGCTCCGCTTGCATAAGCATGCAGAGAGAAGCAGGGAGGCCCCGCCATTACTTGCATTGATATGCAGCAGGGCCAGTCACCCCTTCAGTGGCCAGGGCCTGTCCGGCGCCTAATTTACTGTGAATGGCTGCAGCATCTGTGTGTGCGTGTGTGTGTATGAGGTTACAGCAGCCCCAGGTGTGCCTTGTCTGTGTGTGTGTGTGTGTTTTTGGTGGAGGCGGGGTGGCGGGTGGAGTGAGAGAGAAGATGCAAAAGACCATCTTGGTGTGTTGTTTTGCTTATAATGAGAGGGCGTCGTTTTGCTGCTGCAGCTTGTAATTGCTTTTTAATTGGCAATTTGAATTTATCGCTCCATCTGAGTGACGCAAATGAATACCATTCTGATGCACGGAGGTTTCCCACCCCCTCCCCATGGAGAGGGCAAAGGACCAGGCCTTCACACAGCATGAAACGTAGCGTGTGCATGCAGTTGCTTTCTTTTTAAGTGGAGAGCGCTTTTTCCCTTCCAGTCCTCAGGTCAGGGAAAGGTGAGAGTTCCTGAACCCTTTTGTTTTTGGGCAGAGAATGAAGAACACACATACTCAACCAGTGAAAGAGCTGCTTTCATTGCTATTTGGAAAAGCTTCTGGATTGTAGTAATGTGTAAAGCAATTAAGCATTTCCTTACAGTCTTATTGCATTTTTATAGCTACTGTTTGTGATGCTATTTCATGATAATATGGCTTATTCCATTGGTGCTGAGTTTGTTGTTGGTATGTACTGCTTTTGTGGAAGGGTAAATAAGCGCACTGCTACAGTGGGGGTCGTGCCTCTTCGGTGGAGTCATCTCTTGTTTTGCCCGAGTTGCTGGCAGACAAAAGACACAAAAGCAGAGCAGGGCCAGGCAGCAGGCAGGCCCCAGGCTCCTACAGAACACGCATCTCTTTCATTTTTAATGTGGGCTGGCCCACCACACACCTGCCAGCCCTCTGAGACACACATACACACGTACACACGTACACACACACACACACAAAGCAAACTGCGTAGAGGTTGATTATCTCTGTGCAGTATAACTAAATGGCCAGCAGAGGGCACAAAGGTCAAATTCTGTGTACAGGATGAATGTTTCTGAAAGCTAATCTTAGACGATGGCGTTTTTATCCAACAATATCTGGCCTTACATTTGTTTAAGATCAGTTTGAGACAATTTCTACCAACAAACACATAATCCTGATATCCATGCCATTTTATGTATATTCTGATGGTGAAAATGTAATATTGTGAAGGCCCCATATCCTGCAGTTAAATTTATTTTATTGTTATTTTATTGTTTTTTTCGACAACCACTCATGCTTTTATGAACCAAAAAAGTTGTAATTTCATTTCCAAACTCTTATTATACTTTAGAATTAAACAGGCTGTTTTTGTTACTGTACTTTGACTACTATCTGTATGTAAATTGCCGCTGTTCTGATTGGCCATCCAATACTGTGGAAAACTGTCCATGCTGAAACACTCTTTATAACTTCAGTGTGAATGGGTGGAGCTACACTGCTGCTGATTGAATGGATGGTTATGTAAATGTATTGGCTTTTGTGTCATTACAAAAACAATTCATTCAAATTTTGCAGTTTAGTTTCCATATCTGGACTGTATGGTCTGGAGAGTGAATAGCAGATCTTTAAACTTTAACAGTGTTAACATACTACTTACTCAGACATTAAACTGTTTTAGTGAGGAAAATGTAGTTTTTCCTGAAATGGGTCCTTTAAGTTGTAGATGGAGAATGCTGATGTGCAGTAATCCTGGGGGCTGCACAATCTTCTGAACCAGCTCGCGGCAGACAGTCGCCTCGCGGCAGAGAGTCGAGCACAGCCATCTTAATGAGGCAAATTAAAAAGCAATCAAGACTTTACTCGCTGCTAACACTTCGCAGTGGGGAGCGATTGAATCAGGAGCAGGCGCGCACACGCATGAGAAGCGTCAAATCTTCTTTTTCCCCTGACTGTCTTTTGAACAGATGTCATTTAAAAATAGAAACGGACACCCTGTCAATTTCCAGCGAATGAGAGCGAGAACACACGGACTCATGATCCAAGGCAGCAGCAGCCTGCTAACCCCAACCCCTCCCGCCTCCACTACCCCCCTCCCCAAAAGCTCAAACTCCTCTAATACTGCTTTATGGCTTTCATTGAGCCCGGGGTGCAGCGGCTAAATGTCAGTAGCCGCGCAACAAATAAAGGAAAAGCAGCACAGCTAATAGCCAGGTTTCAGTCTGCCTGATCCCTTTGGTCAATAACTGCAGACAGGAGGGGGAGGAAGGGGGGGGTCTGTCATTTGAGTTTTGAGACGTGGCTCAGGTTGTCCTGCCTGCTCTGTGATTTTGACTTCTTTTGACATATCTGAAGCACTTTTCTGGCCGGCTGCACATTGAGTAGCGCCCCCCCCTCCCTCTCCTCCCTGCCAGCGCTTACAAAGCCATTAGTGGAGAGGGGTGCTCAGGAGAGGCGGAAGGGGGTCAGGGGGCACATGTGGGCCGCCTTGCTGCTAAGTGAAGCGCGTTAAACAACATGAAGCAAAAGAAGGGGGGGGAGGTAGGGGAGGGCAGCAGAGAGAGAGAGAGAGAGAGAGAGAGAGAGAGAGAGAGAGAGAGAGAGAGAGAGAGAGAGAGAGAGAGAGAGAGAGAGAGAGAGAGAGAGAGAGAGAGAGAGAGAGAGAGAGAGAGAGGCTGACAGGAAGGAAGTACAAGCAGTGGAGGCATTTAATATTACATGTGAGCAGTGTTGAGTGGGGACGGGTCATTGGCTGGGACAGGAGCGCAGAGGTAATGGTGCTCTAAATGGGCTTTTCTCCAGCATGGCCAGCTGAGCGATACTCAAATGCTTTTCTCTAACATGCGCCAGCCCCCTCTGCTGCTGGAGGAAGTCCACAGCTTAACTCTTCATTCTGTATCATTCTCTTCAAGCCTGATTAATTAGGCAAGGGGGCAGAAGAATGCACCGAGGGGGCTCAGCAACCTTCACCCAATGAATTTCTTGCAATACAGGCTTATCTTTTTTATAGCTTATTATTTTATGTTAGCTATCTGCATTGAGTTAAGCAACCTGGCTACATCATATCCTACTAAAAACATGTTAAAATGAAAATATTAACCAAACAGCAGGATACCAACAACACATACAAAATGCACCTCAAAATACACTTTAGACATCTGACAGTTAAGCATGCTATGGCACAGAGCACTAAGTGACAGAAAAAAAGGTAAAAACAGCCTGTTTACTATAGTAGCTGTTATTAAGTCTCAGCAGTCTCTGCCAGATCCATTAAAAATTAAGTTGACATGATAAGCATTCATCATCAGAAATAAACCAAACTTAAAAAGCCTACAGCTATATCTTACATATTGCTAAATATATATGTATAGCTATGTCTGTTTACCCATATAAATAGATATATATTTTTCACTATTCACTGAAAAGTCCAAAAGGCTTGCTCAGCTAATAAATCCACATCATTTCTGTGAATGTAGTCTAAAGGGTAGACTACCTTGAAGGATAAAATAGAAACACAAAGCTGAAGGGGCACAATATTCCAATTGAGAGGGCATTGCCCCCCTCCTCCTCCGTGTGGTGCGAGTGCTGGCTCTCTCCCTCTCTACCTGTCAGCAGTCTCCCCGGGGTGTTGAGACAGCAGCTCTTTGCTTCATCAGCTCTCACTTTGTCTGTCTCTGCCTTTCTCCCTCTCCATCGCCTCTTTATCTCCTTCTTCACCATGGCTCTACGGCTCCTCATTCTTCTCAGAGCATCTGCCAGATCTTCGCTCATGTAGATAAAGGAGGCATAGCCTCCGTCTTTGGCTCGGGCTCACACACGAACACTGTGAATCTGACGAGGACGAACCCTCATCAGTTGCATGCATTATTCTGGCCACTTAGAATTACAATCCCCCTTTCACTTTGCCTTCCCTTTTTCCAGCGAGGTTAACTTCACGGTTTGAGACAATGTCTTTCAGACCTACATGGCTCTTCTTAAAAGTGTTTTGAGGGAAACATTCCTGGAGAGAGGAGTTGGTTGCCAGGCAGCAGGTGTATGTTCGTGCATGTGCGTGTCTGTCTGTGTGTGTCTGTGTCTTTGAACTCCTACTTGCTGTGAGCTCGATTTAATCAGACAACCGTGTCATTCCCAGTATCTCTACAACAGTAACTAACTCTTTCTCTCTGTCCCTTTCTCCTCCCCCACAGTCGGAGTCGGGCCCTCGTGGGGTCAGCAGGGACCGGCTAGGGCCTGAGGCAGTTGCGGCTCAGGAGAAAGGAGGGCCCTCAGTTCCAGCCCACTTGATAGGAAACCCGTACGCATTTGGACTGCCCCCAGGATCCGTGATGCAGGATTCACGCTTTCAGCCTCTAAAGTGAGTTTGACTGTCTCTAACATACTGAGAGTTCACACAGCTGAGCGATGGATTCTTTCTGCTTCTTTGTGTGATGCTATGAAGAGCCAATTTTTGTTTCCTAAAGAACTTTTTAAGAAATGGTTCTTTGGAGAACCAATTTGTAAATGAGATGTGAGCGTGAAGATACTTTTTAATGTTTAAGTACATCGGCATAATGTAAAAGATTTGGGAAAAGCTCTTAAATTGGTGTACATTTTGGTGTACCTTTACATTATGTGAATGTCCTGTGAACCTTTAGAAGGTCCTTCACACTCACAAATGTTTCCTTCAAACATGGTTCTAAAATTGATGACCCCTGATCTAGGAGGAAGGTCCAAAAAAGCAGTTTTTTTCTGCCAAATATGATGCCAAACGTAGTTCTTTAGTCTGGAAATACTTCATAAGAGATTATATCAATTACACTGTCAACAGCAAGCTGTGTGAGACATTGCTGGCACAAGAAAAATACTTGCTGTGCATAATCACCTCAAAAAGAAGCATCTACTGTTAGCTGCCAGTAGCAAACAATTAGTAAAACACTTCTCATAGATGTCCAGAACACTTTTTCTTTCTTTAACTATGGTAAATGTTGAATAGTCAACTACCCTTTTAAATAACTTGTTAACTAGTAAAAACTGAACTACCTCCATATGTGCACTGGTGCCAGTCTCTCCTTTAGTATCAGTCTAAACCTCCACATATCCACTTATGCTCTTTCCACAAACTCACTTAGCTTATCTGGACACTCTCCCTCTCCTAAAAGCTTAATCACTCACTCTTCCCCTATCATTCCCACTTATTCACAGCTTGTCTCAAAGTCATATGCAACTGTTTTTCTCTTTCCACAGTTTCTTCCTTCTTCTATTTCTTATTTATTATGCAGTCAATGAGTGATAGAATGTTACTTTTGTAGACTACATTATCTGCCTTTTGTGAAAAGAGTTAGCATACCATGTAAGCTGTATTGCTGACACCAGTCTCTTCTGTGCCTCTCTCTTTGTGTACCAGTTTGCCCAGACAGGTGCCTCATGCAATGCCCCCTGCTGGTGTGCCAGAGGAATACTTGCGGGGTTTCCGACCCTATGCCACGGCAGATGAGCTGCGTATGCCCTCCCTGTCGTTGGGCCTGGACCCAGCTACTGCTGCAGCTGCCGCCGCATACTATCACCCCGGTTATCTGCCCCATCCTTCCTTCTCCCCCTACAGGTAACATAACACTGGAAAGGGTCTAAGGGTCTGCATCAAGCTTTACATAAAATATATCCAACAGACCATATTTGTGACAAAAGTACAGACAAAATTTTAAGATGGCTGCTAATTCTGTTTTAGCTAAGCTATACTATGTTTTTCAGGCAAGTAATGATTTAGGTATGTAGTTTGCACGATGCTAATTGATGGTGTATAACTATGTAAACTATAGCTCCAGTGCAAACCTAAAGAAGCAGTGGTTTTATGTGAAAAATTGGCATAAATCCAGCCCAGAACTGATATTTTGTTCAGCCCTGTTTGGCTCAAGTCAGGTAGAAGAACTCCAGCCTATATACAGTAGTACAATACAGTCTTTGGCAGTTGTAGTGTATATATGTAGTGTTACATAAGTTTCTCCATTGCTGGCACAGAGAATGTATCCCAGAATAATAAACTTTGTGTAGACACACATACATGCAGGCTGATTGAGGTCAGTTCATAGGCAGAATCAACTTATATTAAGGCAGAGATGGAAAATAATGTGCCTATGAGGAAACAGAGAGCACAAATTAATGAAGTTACCACAGTGAAATCACATGAGAGACTAACTCTCTCTCTCTCTCTCTCTCTCTCTCTCTCTCCTTCTCTCTCTCTCTCTCTCTCCTTCTCTCTCTCTCTCCCTCCCTCTCTCTTTCTCTCTCTCTCTCTCAGGATGGATGACCCCTTCTGTCTTTCAGCTCTGAGGTCTCAGTTTTACCCCTTGCCTGCTGGTGGTGCTCTGCCCCCACTGCATCCCTCTGCTGTGCATATGCACCTACCAGGTGTTCGTTACCCTGGCGACCTTAGCCATGCCTCACTGTCCAGTCTACAGCCGGAACGCCTGTCTGAAAGGTACACACATACACATGCGCATCTGTACAGAGACACACACAGTCTTACATACACAAACTATTTGTACTTTCAAGTGTCAATAAAGCTGTTCCTTTCTTTCTCTCTGTCTTTGTCTGTCTGTTTCCTCTTCACAGACTCCAGATGGAGGATGAGCTCCGTCAGAGAGAAAGGGAGAGAGAGAGAGAACGGGAGCGAGAAAAGGAACGAGAGCGGGAGGCTGAACGAGAGAAAGAGCGAGAGAGGGAGAGGGAGAGAGAAAGAGAGAGAGAAAAGGAACTAGAGCGTGAGCGGGAGAGGGAGAGAGAGAGGGAGCGGGAGAGAGAGAAAGAGAGAGAACGGGAGAGGGAGAGGGAAAGGGAGCTAGAGAGACAGAAGGAGCGGGCAGCACGTGAGAAGGAGCTCCAGGTCAAGGCCATGGAGGGGCACTACCTTGCTGAGCTGCATGCTCTCAGGGGCCAGGCTGAGGACAGAGTGAAGGCTGTAGAGAGACTCACTCCCAACAGACCAGGTAAGACGCAGGGCTGAACAACTAATTGTTTTTATATAAAAATCACAATTTAAGTAGTAGTTTGACACACTACATTCAGCACTGAAACCTCAAGTTTGAAAAAGTGAATGTGCAGGTGTTCTTGACAAAAAAAGGGGCTTAAAGCTTAATTTACAGAAAATGATTACATTTTAATCACAATCCCTATATTGGTCAGAAAAAATTCAATTGGATATTTTCCCCAAATTATTCAGCCCTAGTAAGACCACTCTACGTCAGTAAGGCATCTACATACACACTACCATTCTACGTCAGTAAGGCATCTACATACACACTAACAGGTCAGTCATGTTTGATCCAAAAAAATACCCAGGAAAGTAAAATTCCATCGCTGTTGTCTTTAAGCACATGTAACTGAGTAAACTGAACAGCCCACACCTGCATGAATCTCAGAGTCTAATGTCACATATTGTACAATTTATAGTTATAATATGAGCCCTGAAAACACCTCAAAAATGGATAGTGCTTTGTCACAAAGCAGATTTCCAGCTATCCTGGTCCAGACTCTAAGTGAGCAAGCATAGGGTAAGAGTTGTACAAGTTGCAAGTGCATGAGGAAAAAACACTGAGATCAAACAAGAATAAGACGAGGCAACCCATCCTCATCTAGGCCAGATTTGATTTTATATATATATATATATATATATATATATATATATATATAAATAAAATATAGTATATATATAATATAATATATTATATTATAGAGTTATGATAAATGTAGCGTTCGAATCAGATAAATGGATCCATAAGATATGCCAGTGACTAATGTCATGTAGTGCCATCTTTGTTTCTGAAGAGAAGTTTCCCTTGTGTGACCCCTGACTCATTACAATTTCTTCATTCTCCAGATAAAACCAAAGAGCCTGCCCTCGCTGCTCCTAAACCAATCCAGCCAGGCCTCCACCCTTCGCTAAGCTCCGCCCACCATCCTGTGCCCACGCTGGTCTCTGCCCACGGCATGTACCTTGGTCCTGGAGGGGCGGGTGCTTTAACATCTGCCATGGCACTTCAGCGCACCAATGAGGAGGAGCGGTGGCTGGCCCGACAGAGGAAGCTACGGCAAGAGAAAGAGGACAGACAGTACCAGGTGTCTGAGTTCCGCCAGCAGGTTCTAGAGCAGCATCTAGACATCGGCAGGCCGGGCGAAGCAGCAGAGCTACGATCAGACGGGCACAGGTATGAGTGCTAATCTCATTCTAGCAGCATATAGTATACCACACATTAAGGTGAGCAGAATGAGAGAATATAAGTCATGGTACTTGGAGACTTTCTTGATGCATAAAACTTATCACAATATTTTGATTTTCTGACGCTTGAAAATGTTTTTTAAAAAAATGCCATCAAAGTACACTGTAAGGGCTCCCGAGTGGCGCAACCGTCTAAGCGTTGGCCCTATCATCAGAAGATCACGAGTTCGATCCCTGGTGATGCTACAGCCATCCGTAGCCGGGAGTCCAAGAGAGCACAATTGGCCTCGCTCTCTCTGGGTGGGTAGGATGGCCCCTCCTTCTCCCCCCATCACTCAGCGCGATGCTAGTCAGCGCAGGCGTCTGTTAGCTGACGTAACAGATCTGGCGGTTGGCGCTTTCCTCTGAGCGCGTTCGGCTGTCCAGTGACGTTGCGTGAGCGGCAGTTCGAAAAGAAGCGGTGGTTGGCTTCACAGGTCTCGGAGGAAGCCTGTGTTAGCCTTCACCCTCCTAGCGTTGATAGCATCGTGTGATTGGGGGAGTCCTAACTAGCGGGTGGAATTGGAGACGACTAAATTGGGGAGAAAATCGGGTAAAAAAAAAAAAAGTACACTGTAAAAAAATGATCTTTTGATGTACCAGTATGTCTGTTTAGCATTTTGAGATTGTTGCAAGAATTTTATGAGATTATTATTGTAGGTGCTTATTTTTAAATGCTTTTTAATTGTTTTGTCATTTTGTCTCATGAAATTGTCTTTTTTGTATTGGCAGATAATTTTGAAATAAGTAAAATCATCTGCCAATAGAATTAGACAAAATGAAGCATAAGTTCAATATTATAATGTTATTCAGCTATCTGAGAGAAATGAGAAATGTAATGTATATTGACTACATTTAAGATGTCTTTACTTGCCAAGATAAAATGTTTTAGTGTGCAGTACATTTTTATTCAGCGTTTCACATACTGTCCCACATCTAGTAAAATGGGTTTAGTCATTAGGGCTAGGTAGAGTACAAACTTTTTTAATACTGATTGACTATGATACTCTGAGTGTAAAATGCTGGAAGGGGATGCGTTTACTGACCACAACAGACTGCAGGCTAATCAAGAAGTGCTGATGTCTAGAACATGCGTTGTGTTTTAGACTGCCATGTCTAGTGAGCCATGTCAGTTTAAACCTCTTCTTAATGATCCATGCACAAGGTAAACATTCTTACTGACCTAAGATGAGCTCAGAAAAGCATTTTGTACCATAATTTATCATGATAACAATATCATATCATCATAATGCCCACCCCAACTACTTATAAATGCCTGAAGATGCATTTTTTTCTTGAGACTTTCCCTGATGTCTGTGGGTGTAGAAGTACAACCCACATGTCCCTTTAGTCAGTGACATACTTTCCTCTGTGTGTGATGTTCCCTGTGTGCTGTAAATCAGCCACTGGGATGTGACTGTAGGGACTCTAGAGTGCTGATGTTTGGCTGTGAAGTCTGTTACACTCTTCTCACAGCCACCTTTACTTTTCATCTCACTGCAGAGAGGCTTTTTGAAGTGTGAACAGGAAGGATGGGAGTGGAAGAGAGAGATTGTCTGGTTTTGATATCAGTATGATTGTGAAGTGTCTGAGCTGTCAGTTTGGGTGGTGAACTGCATTGCGTTCCTAGGACTGATTTTGCAAAGTGGCAAATAGCAGTTATGAAGGTTGGAACACAAGCAAAACACTGTTTATTATCTCACCTGCTGTGGACTGGACCTCACTAGTGGTTCAGAGAAGGTCAGTCACCCCTAAGCCCTAATTCACAACTAAGTCTCTGCACCTTATTTAAAGCCGACCTTTCTTGCCTGTGAAACAGGAGCTGTATAGCCTTGGCTTTTGTTGCATTAGAGAGGTCAGCTGTAATAAAGGCTTTGGAGCCGTGTGTCTGTGTGTGCACGTGTGTGTATCTGTGTATGTGTGTGTGATCCAGACTGATAATTACAGTGCTCCTGTTGTCCCTGCCTGTGGGCCTGCAGATGTCTGATAGCCAGCTGGGCCAGAGGGGAGTACGCTCAGATCAGATTAGCTTATTTGAGGTTTGGAGAGAGATTTAATGAGCCAGTTTTCTCTCTCTCACACACATAAAGGGAAGGAGGTGAAAAAAGAAAGAGAATAAGAGAAAACAGTATCTAAAATTTCTGATCTATTTCTAATATCTTTTCAAAGATCCTGAGCATTCTAGCCCCCTGTCTGTTTCGGTAGAAGAGAAGTCTCTCTCCTGTCAGAAGAGGAATATGTCCTGTGCTAATAGCGGTCCCTGCAGTGGGAGATGAGCACACACTTCAA
The DNA here is from genome assembly GCF_904425465.1 of Colossoma macropomum. Taxonomy (NCBI): domain Eukaryota; kingdom Metazoa; phylum Chordata; class Actinopteri; order Characiformes; family Serrasalmidae; genus Colossoma; species Colossoma macropomum. Next base: position 23,252,336 of record NW_023494798.1, on the reverse strand, counting down.
AGGCCTACAGCTGGAGCCGAGAATCACAGCACTGTGTGGTCTGAGCCCAGCAAATCCCCTCTCTACCCACAAAGCTCCAACTGCCCCGTCATTAGCCTCCCTTTTCTCAGCCTTACCCAGTATATGTGTGTGTGTCTGAGAGAAGAAAACATAGAGCCAGCTTCTGTATTATTCCCAAATATGGATACTAAGCTGCAAAATAGCATTCGACTTCATTGTTTTTGTGATGTCACAAAAACCTGCACATTTCCTAGCTCCAGCATATTTTGCTGATCTGTTAGTGTCAAAGCCCATCCAGACCACTTTGCTCTGATAAGGCAGGCTTACTGCAAACTCTTAGCATCAGTTACAATGCAGTTGGTGGAACATTGTTTTCTTATATAGCTCCTAAACTCTGAAATAGCATTCCAAAGAATATTATGACTGCAAGCAATGAATGCAAATATTTGAAGGGATAAAGTGGTGGTAAAATGGTCATGTAAATATGAAAATGGCATAATAAACGGCTGTTTGGTACATAAACCCACACAAAAGTGGACCTCGGGCAAAAAAATAACATGCAAGGAAATTGTAGGTAATGACCCGTTTAATATTTTTATGTTTTTTGTCTCTTCTTTATCTTTTGCCTACACAGACCCGTTCCAAACCATCATGAGCCCAATAGCAGAGAGCGAGAACGAGACATCCACTCCCATCTTGGAGCTCCGCCCCCTCTCATCTCTCCCAAGCCCCAGCACAGAGACCATGTCCCTCCTCCGCCGACCACGCTTTGGAACCCCGCCTCACTTATCGAGACCTCCTCTGAGTCGCGGCGCCCCCTGCATGACCCTCCAGGTCTGGGCCACTATGATATCAGCCGGCTCCCACCACCTCCAGCCAAACCTGATCGTCACTACGGCTCGGAGAAGGCCGATGACGGGCCTCGTAGAAAGGACTTGCTGGATAAATACCCGCCCATTCGGCCCACAGGCTTCTCAGAGCCCGGCACCTTCCTGGCTGAGCTGGAGAAGTCCACACAAACCTTCTTAAACCAGCAGAGGGCAACCCTGAGTCTCAGCAGCCAGTACGGAGACCTGAGTGGTGGTCTTAAAAGCAGTGGAGCCCACAAGGGCCTCCAGGTACCCCCGCCCCCAGGACCTGAGTCCATGCTGGTGTACGATGAGTTCCTGCAGCAGCACAGACGGCCAGTCAGCAAACTGGACCTGGAGGAGAGGAGGAGGAGAGAGGCCAGAGAAAAAGGTGGGTCACAGAGAAGAATGTTGTTCAAGCCCTGTTCGCATGACAAACCTTGCTTATTCAGATCTTTTGGTTTAGATCAAGTCTTTCTGCCTTGACTATCTGCATTCATAAGGGACCCATATGTGTTATGCACACATTTTCGAAATCAACAGCATCATGTGCATGATTCACATGTTCACATGTGACACTGGATGATAATGCCAGTGATATACACAAGCAAAGTGATATGTGATGTTAAAAAAAAAATTAAAAAATTCCAGTCTAACTATTCTCATTCTGGAAGTATTAGATATGTATACGATCTAGAATCACACAGGAAAGCCATCACATTTAGGCATAAACTTGTGCTGCTTCTGAATGCAGCCATGAAATCTGTTCTCAAGTGAAGCTGTGCATTGAGTAGTTATCACATTTAGTGATATGATGACTGAACTCAAAATGACTCCATTTGTACAATAGGAGCTTGTACAGATGCATGAGAGATAAGTGGATTGTATTGGCATGTGCTCAGGTGTGCTGTTGTGTGTAGGTTATTACTACGAGCTGGATGACTCGTATGATGAGAGTGATGAAGAGGAGGTGAGAGCTCATCTGAGGAGAGTGTCCGAGCAGCCGCCGCTTAAACTGGACGACTCCACTGAGGTAGTGCACTGCTGCACACTCCAAACCCACTCCAAAACACTTCACACACTTTACTCTGACTAACTGAACTGCTGATAATTAGTAGCCCTGAGAGCTGTGTCAAAAGAGGTTAAAGAAGTTTAGTTTAGTTTTTTTTTTTTCTTTGTTTTTTTTTTAAACTCTGTAGAGGAGGCTGATGTTGATGTCAGATATAACCTCTCTGTTTTCTCTCTGTAGAAAGTGGAATTTCTACGGATATTTGGTCTGACCACTGTGTCTCGGCGGGATGAGCTGCTGGAGCAGAAGAGGAGGAAGAGGAGAAGGATGCTGAGGGAGAGAAGCCCCTCCCCTCCAGCTGTGGCCAGCAAGCGTCCCGCGCTGCCCTCCCTCAGCACCCGCTTCACACCTGAGGAAATGGACAACAGTCCAGAGCTGGAGGATAAGAAACGCTTCCTCACCATGTTCAGCCTCAACCACCTCACCACACAGCAGAGGAGAGGTACTATCGTATGAAAGAACACCCACTAAAGACTAGTCTATTTAGACTAAATATTGTGATACATAATGTACTGTGTAGTGTTATGTTGTATTTTTCAGAGGTACCAGTAATGCCACATTTTAAAAAAATACTATCAAAAGTTATCAGTACAAACATTTTTATTCAGTGTTTCACATACAACTTCAAAAAATAAGACTATAGCAAGCCTATAAACAAAAACTGAATGTTAGACCTTCATACACTATCATGTCTTGTGCTAATTGTTTAATTTTTCCTTATGTTCCTTCTTACATAAATTTTTCTTATATTTATTTTTGTACACATTGATTTTTAAAAATGTACTGATATTGTATTTAGTCTGTTTCAGCTTGTATACAAACCTCAGAAAAGCTAAATATGAATTTTTAGCTTTTTCAATTTATATAACATAAATTCTTCAAGGCAGTATTTGCATTTTAACAATTTTCCATTACTTAATTTTGAAATAAAGTACATTAAATAATTAAAAATTAAACCTTGCTCACATGTTATTGTAAATCCAATTTTGTGCAGATTGTAAAATGATAGAAAAAGATGCTTTCAGACCAGTTTTTTTTATACAGAGAGATGATGGAGCTGAACCATGTGATGAAGGCCACAAAAAAGGGATTCAGCATTGCTTCCAGAGAGTCATGTGATAAATTAAAACACTGCCATTGGTTTTCTTAGGGCTCTGCCTCTTCTTTAACATATTGCATCATAATTAAGGATGTACTTTTTGAGTGTGAAAGGTCAAAAATGGTTATGTTACCTGGAGGCAACATCGTACCATAGAGGGTTAAAGGTTAAGAATGTTTTTGCCTTCTTCTGTAAAGTTACTGTTTTCGAGTTTTATGTCTTTTTTTTTTTTTGGACAACGATGATATGGAGTTACTACCTTTTCTGAGGAGCTGGGAGCAGGCGGCTTTATCTTTACTCTAATCCAACCAGATTTTCTGAATAAGCCCTACATATGGCAGGAAACCTCCCACACTCTCAGAAGAGGGCACTCATGCTGTGTCTGTGTGTGTGTGTGTGCGTGTGCACGCTTCTTTCACTGTGTTGCCTGTCAAAACTTTTATTTATTTTTTATTTCTTTGGCTGTTCGCTGCTGTAGCTTTTTTTTATTGAAGCGAGACATAGTACCTAACATCATATGCATATAAAAATATGCATATAACAGTGTACACATACATGAATATATTCGCTAGGGTTCTATACATACTGCACAAAAAAATCTTGAAGTACATACATGCTTTAACAGTTTTAATAGCTTTTTGTTTTAAAGAGGGCTGTGTTAATTCAGTACAATGTTGTCTGTCAAAACTTGTTGCTGCCCACAGCTTTTCCTGAAACTCTTTCCTTCATGCCACTCGCCCTTCTGAGTCGTGTGGCCCGAGTGCCTCCCAGCTTTGCCTTTAATGTGTTCTCTCTCTCTCTGACAGAGAACGAAAGAATGGTGGAGTTACTGCAAGCCATTAAGCAGAAGAGCGTGACTCTAGACACTATCAGACATAACCCCTACCCACTGTGCAAGAGCCCCTCGGCCCATCATTCAGGTGAGTCACTCTCGCTTCTCACATTCCCATTCCCACAGTGGATGTCCATCCAAATGCATGGCTTAAACATCTCTGGCGCTGTGCCGGATTTTTAAAAAATAGAAAATTATAAAATTCATAGTTCCAGTCCTGAAATCTGATTGGCTTTGCCTCGTTCAAAGTGGTCATAAAACACTTGATATATGCACAGCTATGACCACCTCACAACAACTGAACTCTGTATAACTGCGCCACCTCATGAAAAATCCTTGTGCTGTTAATGGAATAATCTTTGACTCTAATGCTGCTTGCATGGACCACCGAGTACACTGAGACTGATGAAGTAAGAACCTGTTTTGTTTAAACTGAGGGGCTGACAGCTAATTTTCTTAACTAGAACCAGCCTGATCAGCTAGCTATCAGGCTAAAAGATCTTTAATGTTGCAGGCTTGAATTAAAGTACTTACGATATAATTCACTGTAAAACGGCAATATAAAAGTTTAAAGAATGTCACTTGAATGGCTTATGTGCTTTAAATATCAGTATGTTTCAATCAGATCTAAGTAGTGTCAAACCCGGCTGAATCTCAAATGACTATGTACTCCCTAAATAGTGTGCTATGTACGTTTTGAAATTCCAGCTTCTACAGCCAAGTAGTGCACTATTTGTCAAGTGTGGATGCGGCTGAATCCCAAGTGGCTATTTGTTAGCTATATTATACACTGTTAGGTTGCAGGAGCCAGTATTTAAAGTCCTGCCTAGTGCCCTATGTAGGGAGCTGGGAGCTGTTTGGGATTCAGTTCCAGCATGAGAAAAGGGTTAGTGTGTTAGTCTGGTGCTAAATAAGACTCATGGTTGTAATTTGGTGACCAAAAAGCACTTATAAAGTGAAGGTTTTTGGATTAAACAGTGCTATTTTATGATATTTTCATTATTATACAACAAAAAGTTAAGAAGTTCATGAAATGACTTGGATTACCATACATTGTTTATTTTGCCCAATTTGTTATTGCTTATTTGTTCATATTCAATTAATTTCTACATTTGTGAACCTCTCTTCCCTCCATACTTTTTGGTAATCCCTGAAAACATTTCAGGCCCATAAATTTTCCTTGCTTTAAGCCCTGCTAATGACATGGAAGGCCTGTGGATCATGTCAAACCTCTTTAGCCTGTATATCTGCGATTATAGGCTGCAAAAAAGGGTATCTTTGTAAGTGAAAATGTCTTAAATCTAGTGAACCTTAGATTACTTATTTTAAGATTGTAGTAAGAATATTAAGATAATTTAGCATTAATATATTATTACTTATTTATAGATATTTATGTTTTTTACTTAGTGTTTTTCTGATGAAACTGTCTTCTATCGGCAGGCACTTTTGCTTGTTTCAAGAATAATGCTTAAAACAAGCAAAATTATCCACCAATGGAATAAGCCACTTTCACTAGATAAAATTGCTTAAAACAAATAAAAAATGACTACAATCTTATAATATATTATCAGAATGAGATATATCCAGTAGATTTAAGATGACTTCACTTGCCAAGATATCATTTTTTGCAATGATAGCCCATCTCATTTTGCTCCATGAGCTGTTTTTTTTTATTATAAAGCATATTATACTCTTGGCAGTTTTTGCATCTTCCTAGTTTTAACAAAGCATCTAGACTTCTGGGGAACCAAGCAACTGCCTACTCTTGTGTTGTCATTTACTTTCAACAAATAAATGAACATATTAGCTTTTCCGTCAACTGTAGCTAGTTAACAGCATGATGTTCAACAAGCTGCTGTTTAGTGGATGTGCTAGGCGTACCTGTAGCCTTCTTTGCTCATTCACTCCTGACACAACGTCCCACTGAGACATGGATACAACACAATGTGCCATCTGTGGGGTGGTGCTGCAACAGCATGAATTCCCTAGGTATCCTTGCTTTTAGTGTTTTTTTCCACAATCAGAAACTAGCAGGTAGGTGAAATGAAATTGAACTGCAGAATGTGGATATGCTCACAAAAGCTTATAATTAGGGATCGTTGATTGTAGTGGAATATGTTGTTTGGAAATAAACAAATCAAGTGTAACAGTGAAAATTCAGCTTTACCATGCTCACACCCACAAACCTGCACAGAGCTGCTCACTCTGTCAGCTCACTGCAGTGTCATCAGTCTTGTTGAGCCAGATGGTATGTGTTACGAGGAGGGACATTGACAGCTCCAGATGTTCAAAACTGAATGAGAGCTTCTAACACTTCATTAAAGGCACTCATCTTTTAGAAAAGTAGAGGCAGTGAATATAGTTGGAGTTTCCTGCCCACTAAATACTGATAAGGCATTTCTCAACCAAAGGCCTATTTGTTATCTGATTTTATTCATGTGTAATGCTGAATACCACAAACCCAGTATGTGACTGTAATATTATGGGTGTAACTGTCTGCTACTGTCTGTGATTAAAATTGTCATGATTAGTTTGCTCAATATTTAAATATTTTTGTTTTAATTAAAGAGTTTGATGTTGTGTGTAAATATCATGAAAGTTTCCATAAGGTCAGCTCCCAAAACATATATTCAAACTAAGCTGCAAAAACGTCATTTTTGTGATGTCACATTTCAATTTATATCTGCCTTTTCTGCCTACTACAGTTTAGTCTCACCCAATCACAAAGTTATAAACAAAATATATATAAAGAGTTTTTAAGCCAGGACTGCTATTTGAAGGACGCACAATATAGGGCATCCTATAAGAACAGAGATCATTTACATAGATCAGTCCTAAAGGCACAGTAATAAAAACAGTCTGTTTAATCCTAAAAAGAGAGGTATCCGATAAAGAGAGGTTGGAAAATGGTCATGTAAAAGTGAATTATGACTGTTTGGTATGTACAACCACATAAATATTATAAGTGCAACTATATAATGCAATGATAATGTAGGCTACAGACACAAGTCTGCCACCATGAAATTATTTAATGCACCAGAGTCAGTAACCAAATAATATCTAATGTTAGCCAATTAGCTAAATTTAGCTAATTCACCAATATCAAAGTCAGTGATATTTGATTAATTTGGGGAAACCAAAATCATGATAATGATTAAAGTGTGATTAATTATGCAGCCTTTCTATCTACTTTTCCAGATCCATCCTCATCTTCATCTCCTGGCCAATCCAGTGACCCAGTCAGTGCCAGACCCCCCAGCCCCCCAGCACCAGCTGCTGGACCTCCACTCCCCACTGACCTCTCTGCTCCTCCTGACAATCTCAGGCCACTCCCTGAACCACTCAGAGCCAAGGAGCCTCCCTTGCCCCTCTTATATTCAGATAAAGGCAGAGGCAATGATGCACTCCCTGGCAAGAAGCCCGCCAGCCTGCTGAACAGTATGCGGCCGCCCCTGCACCCTAAAGATGGCTCAAGTAGTCTCAATGGCAGGACCAAACCATGGGAGAGCTTCACTGCGGAGGAGTTTGCTCAGCAGTTCCACGAGTCAGTGCTGCAGTCCACTCAGAAAGCCCTGCAGAAGCACAAAGGTAGGCGGCTCCAATTTTACACTTTTTTAAAATTTTTTTTTACTGCTTTACAGCTCTATGAGGGAACTCAAGTTGTCACACAGGGCAGTTAGGAGCAGATGCAATAAGATGTTGCTACAGAATAGTCTTGAACCACGACTTTGGAAACAGTCCTCATTTGGGGGTGGAAAAAAAGTGTTATTACAAACTAGTAAGTTACTTGTAGCAAAGAATAAAAGCCATAGAAGTATAACAAGGCAAGAATTACTGCTTTCTTTCTTTCCACATGATGTATTTGTGTCTCCTCAAGTCTCAAGTGAAACTGTCCAAATTCAGACATATTTTTTAACTGACATGGTCACAAAGTAGCTTTCCAGAAATCTTGGGTCCAGCCCCTTAATGAGCATGCCAAGGTTAACAGCGTCAAAAGAAACTCCCAGAAAGCAAAAGGAATAAACACTAAGAGGAACCAAGACTCAAAAGGAGAACGTTTCGTCCTCTGGTTGACACTGGATAGATTACATTTTAAATAAATAAATTACAATAACAATGATAGTTGTGAGAATTATGATTAAAGAGATGAGCCTAAATATTAAACAGAAGGATTCAGATTGGACAGAAGTCAGATGCATGAGATAAAGCAATAACTAATGTTAGCAGTCCTTCAAAGATCATAAGAGAAAGACTGAGAATTGGATCCATTGTGAGTGCATATTAGGTAAGTATAGTGTAAGACAGTCGTACAGTGTCTAGAACTGATTAGGGATTTAATAGGGATCAGCAGTCGTCAGCCTAAATACACTATAACTGAAGGTCAAGGGGAAGTGATGATTGTTCTCTCTTCTTTTTATCCTAACCCTTTTCGCTTTTTCTTCCATCTCTCCACCAGGTGGCGCTTCATCCATCTCCGAGCCCAACCACACGGTGGACTCCTCAGTGCACTACAACATTCCGGAGCTGCAGAGTGGCCCAGGCCGTACCACACACCCTCAAATACACGCTGCGCACCAGCCCAATGGCCAGCACTGCCCGTCCGGAACCCGCCGTGATGGGGGACCACTGCCCACGCGGCCTGAGCTCTCTGCTGAGGAGGACTCAGAAGAAGAAGAGGACGAGGAGGAGGAGGAAGAAGCTCCAGGACCGAGGTGGCAAGGGATTGAGGCTATCTTTGAAGCTTATCAGGAATATGCTGAGGGTGAGTTGGGTTTTATGAGGATATTGCTACAGAGTGAAAGAAGTCATATTTGGATAATATTTTTAAAGCAAATGTTTGATTCATATTTTTGAGGAGCTGTTGTAGTTTAGCTGTTGAACAGCAGATAGCACTGCTGGATATGTTAATACCTTGCAAATACATTTAAGCACGTTATGGTAACTATGCCTATGGTAACTATGGTAACTTTATTAACTATAAATTTGCTTTTTTGATCAAAATTGATTTAATGACCTCTAAGACAATGTTTCTAAGACAGTGTTTATATTTTAATTAGCTTTAATTGAACCTTTTATGAAAAGGTACGAAAAATACAAAAAGTAAACGGGTTTTATCAGAAAAGTATGAAAAGTACAAAAAGTTTTTCTTAACAATTCTGAAACAATTGAAGATTTCAGAACTACTCTCTTGCCACAGAGTCAGGCTTTGTAGTAGTCCTAGCTATTGTCCAATTTTTATTTATCATTCCACTGAAAATGAGCACATCTCATACCAGTGCTTCATACCCGTTTTTGAAAACAGCTCTGCTGTTACCTACTCTGTCTCATTATTGAGGCTCTCTCTAGAGGTATATGTATGTGTGAAGGATCCCAGGGGCTGCATGGCGTTAACATCTCTATGGTGAACATTTGTGCTAGTGTCTAAGTGTTGATGTCAATGCTAATGAGAGTCCAGCTCATTCTCTCAATTATTCTTTCTCTGTCTCCTCCTTCCCATTCCCTGTTCTCATTTCAGAACAAAGTATTGAGCGTGAAGTACTGCACACTCAGTGCAGGAGGCTGGAGGCCCAACACTACAACCTCAGCCTGACTGCTGATCAGCTCTCTCACTCCATGGGGGTAAGTGGCCATGTCAGACACACATTTGCTCACTTTACTCTGCCAATCTGCTCTCGTATCCCACCTCATTGAGAGTGCTTAGTCATTTAATCCCATTTCCCCCTTCGGCCACATTAAATCCTCTTTGTGAATAGCCTCTCTGTACAGAAGACTATGCTCTGCTTTAGCCACTCAAGCTACTTAGATGCTCCACACTTACCCAGCAAATGAGACCTCCTTAAATATTTGCTTTGACTGCAACTGCTGAATATTTTCATTTTGAATATTTTATTGACTCCTGTCTGGAATATTTGAATAGTCTGTGAGAATGAAACAGCTTAAAATGTGTTTCATTTTAATGACCTAATGTTAAGAAAATCAGAAAAACAAATGAAAAGGTCTTCTGTGAGACATTACACATTTCAATCTAAATAAAGAGGTTGACACTTAAATTATGAGGCACTCTCTAGAGATATATGTATGTGTGAAGGATCCCAGGGGCTGCATGGCGTTAACATCTCTATGGTGAACATTTGTGCTAGTGTCCAAGTGCTGATGTCAATGCTAATGAGAGTCCAGATCATTCTCTCAATTATCCTTTCTCTGTCTCCTCCTTCCCGTTCCCTGTTCTCATCTCAGAACAAAGTGTGTGTGCAGAGAAAGCAAGTTTTATTACATTATCTGAAAAAAATGGAACTAGCAATGTAATATTTATTGGAAAAAGATTTCATTACTTGTAACTTTTAAAAGGGTCCTTTAAGGAACCATGTAAAACTATTTTTCCAATATAGAAAACAGCCATTCAACAATCGAAAGAACCATTTCAGTGCCGTTCTTTGAGTTGCGCACTTTTATATATAACCATTATTTTTAACTGAAAAGCCCTAAAAGAACCACTGTTTTCCAAGGATGTACTTCCAATAAGCAGTTGATGTTGGCCTGCTAGATAAGTATGTATCTTGCATGACAGGCTGTTTCTCTAACACCTCTTTCTTTTGCTGCAGGAGCTGATGGCTCAGAAGCAGAAGCTAGCGGCCGAAAGGGAGAAGCTACAGGCCGAACTGGAGCACTTCAGAAAGTGCCTGACCCTACCACAAACTCCCTGGTCCAGGGCTCACTTCAAGGGCTATCCTCCCAGGTGACATCTCCACTGCACCAACGAACCCTCCCCAGCCCCCCTTTCCCCTCGAAAGCCCAGACTTCAACCCAATCCCTTTTGGTCCTCCAGTGTGAAGGCAGAGTCTCCTGGTTGCCCTGCATGGAGAGAGGTGGAGAGATGTTGCACCATGGGCACTTTGAGAAAGACTGATGCTGAAAGGCCAAGCCCAAAAACGTGCCATGAGTGTAGGACCGGTGCCACCCACCAACACCCCCTCCAGCTTGGACCTTTTCAGCACCATCGGTATGCATTTTGACAGTCCTCTGTTCAAAACATACATACAGACTGAGGTACAGAGTATTGGTCCAAAGCCCACCACAGCTTCACAGGATTAAAGCAAGCTTCCCGCTTTGAGCAAACTGAACGGTCCAAACGAGAGTGACCTAAAATCTCAACTCCCATATCTATTAAACATAATATCAGCATGTGGCAGCCACCAACTCTATCACCATCTCGCCTGGAGATCCAAGAAGCTTTCAACTGGAAATGCACTTAAAAAGACAAAGAAAACCCAGAAGAACTACCTGGAGGTACTGTGTTATAACAAGGAACTCCTTTCAAGTTAGGGAAGAACTTAATAATGAAAAAATGCACATTTTGTGAAAAAAATAAAGGAAAAATGTTTTATTCAAGATAGATGATTGAGAATAAAGTTTTTAAAGAGGTGCTTCAGCCTTGTATTGTAAATATCAACACAAAACGAAAAAGAATTTTGTATGTTTTTATTACTTAAATACAGTAATTGTTCTTTGAAAAGAAAAAAAACAGAAGCCTGCCATTTTTTTAAAATATGCTCGTGCTTTTTAGGGCGTTAAGCTGAAGCCTTGCTTTTAGTGTTTGTATTGCTGCTGGTCAGGATAAAGAAGGGAGGAGGAGCTCTGTGCCCTCTTCCTGTGTGTGCGTGTGCACGCGCGTGCATGTGTGTGTGTGTGATAGTGTATGTATGCTACAGTAGCATCAATCCCCTGAAGCAGCGCCAGACCCACTCTGAGCTGAAAACACCACTCTCAGACTCCTCCCATCCACAGTATGGACTACCGTCATAGGCTTCCCGTATCACTTCCCGTCTGTCTGAATCATCCTTTTTCATAATGAACCAGCATGCATTTTCTGACTACCCTTATTTTCTTCAGAAGAGACAGCAGCATGCATGTTCTTGAACATCTACACAATGCACCTAAGAAGCACATACACAGTACTATGCAAAAGTCAGAGACCTCCGTTTTTATTATTTAACTCCCAGGCAATATGGTCATTATGTACATGTTATTAATTTTTCAGTATGATAAGCAGAAAACATACATTTAACAGATAAGTGCACAGAAGCCTCAACAACTTAATCTAATTTTTCAGTATATCATGTGTCCAGCCTTTATTATACCTTCCATTCTTTTCAGGAGACCTGCTTTCAGTTTTTCAAAGAAATCTGCAGGGATATTTTTCCACACCTACAAAGTTCAGTCTTACAAGTTGGTTGCATTTTCTGCTTCTTATGATCCAAATAATCACAAACACATTCAATGATGTTGAGGTCTGGACTAGCAATTGGTTTGATTTGCAGATTTTCTCCATTTTCCTTTTCTTGTGAACAGCTTCTTGTCAGCTACACATCGTTTCAGACCCGTAGTGTTGAGTTGTCCTCTCACTTTTGGCTTTTTTTTCCGGTCTGAAGCAAGAGTGGAGCTTGATTTTCTCACACCTCTCAAAGATAAAAGCTGTTTATCTGAAGGAGACAGTTGTAGTGGTCTGCCTGATCTTGCACGGTTGAGTCCTATTTTCTCTAACTTTTAATCATTTTTTGACCTCCAGTTTTAGAAACTCCTGTTTTTTTCATTTATTTTCCTTTCACTTTCTCCTTCCTTATGTAGTTGGATTGTCTTATATCTGGTCTCTGACTTTTGCACAGAACTAGAAGCATCTGCTTCATGTCAGTAAACCTTCTCTCTGTGTGTAGGGGTGATATTTCCTCTCATGAGTGAGTACTGTGCCAAAAGTACCCACAGAACCACACACGTGAGATATCATGCCAAAGGTTATTTGATATCTAGAGGAAGGAAAATATGCTAATCTATGCTAAATTCTAAAATCTTAAGTTGTGGAGTGTCAAATATTTGTAAAAGAATCAGCTGCCTTTCTTAATAAGCATACCTTCTGTCCTTGGAGGGGAGAATTTGCCAAGATAGAAAATTTTGCCTCTTTTCAAACACAGATTATTAACCTAATCTCATTAAACTATGTGAGTTTCTTGAGCCAGTATGGCTACAACCAATCAAGAACTATAACCAACACACTCATGTTACCCTGTGATTTAAGAAATGTGTTCTATGTTCTATCTTTTTTTTCTTAAATTCCTTGTATTTGATAAAAAAAACAGCAGCCAGTGCTTTACAGACCAGCTAAATTAAAGCCTCCTCATTCCCTGCAGTTCCTCAGCTGTACACTTTGATGCCATGTACACTCAGCATATCCATGTACATCAGTCTGTTTCACCATGTCCAGCGATTGCCATGTTGAGCATTTGCCCTTTCAGCATTAGGCCAAAACAGCAGCAGTCTCTTTATATTCATGGACTGACTTAGCAAATGCTTTGGAACAGTATGTACTGCGGTTTGTATTTTAGCATTAATCCAAACCCAGGCCAGGCTGTGGAGTGCAAGGCCATGATATTGTACTTGAAAAAAGGCTGTGCTTTTATTCTTGGGCCCCTCACTCCATCCCAAGTTTCATTTCATTAGTACGCTCAGAGGCCCGCAGGATGGGCAGGTTTTGGAGGTGGTTCCATGTTTACAGATCCAAGGCTGGCCCTAAAGAGCATTGACTTTGTGCAAGTATGTATGTATGTATGTATGTATGTATGTATGTATGTGTGTGTGTGTGTGTGTGTCTGCTTCAGCGAGCACTACCACTGCCTGTCCAGGAGCAGGGAAACGCCCTCTCTCCCCTCGCCCAACTCACGCACGCACACGCAATAGCCCCCGAATTCAATGGAGGATGTCTAGATGCTGTGAAATCATGTTTTTATCAAAAAAATGTACTTGTTTGAATTCAATGTAATGTAATATATTCTTTGTTGAATGTAGTAATTAGGTATTTATGAATATATTGCTGTAATTTCAGACAAAAAAAATAAAATATTTCAAAAATGAATTTCTGCCTGTTCTGTTTCACATTAACTGGGACAGTATGATTCAGTCAACCACTGTTTTTGCTTTTTAAACCATGAAAACAAACAAATTATGTTTTGTTCAGTGTTTATTTATTTCCTTATCTTTATCCCTTACCATCTTTACTAATGAACTCTGAATTTAAAATTTAATTACATTTACTGTTAAATTGGATGGGGTATGAGATGCTAGGCTGATTATTTGATTTATGTTATGTTTTAGAAGATGAACCATACCAATTCTATTAAAATATTCCTATCTTGGGATAGCATGGGTTTCAAACACAGACAGGAATATACATCCTTTCATGATTATCGTATGTTCACTTCAAATTACTGCCCATTTCTTTTGACCCTTTTTCATCTATACAGTTATTTAATGTATACTAAACCTCATTACTGAGTACTATCGTGCATTCAGATTGTATTCCAACTGTAGAAAAGCTTCACCAGGAGAGCCACATAATGCATCTAACAGCCAACTGAAAGGGCAGTCCTGTTCCATTAAAAGTAATTGCTGTTTGAGTCAGCAGTTTAAGCATGACAGATGCCTCTGAATTAAAGGACGAACAGAATTTTGGCTTCAAAAATTTGCCTGTGTAATAGCTGCTTCATTAATACAGAAATATCCGAATGCTTTTAAGCAGTAATTTTGTGTTATATTACATCAACTTTTGCACAAAGAAAAGACTGCTTCAATCAACAATAAATATCAATGTATTGTTGCACATCTATACATTTATGCAGTCTTGGACACACCTGGCCAAAAAAATAGCATCCTTCTGCAAATGTCACAGGTACTATATACTTAATTAGCTTAATAAACTAAGATGTGGTAAACAGTAATTCTTAACAATGTTAATTTAATCCAAATTCAATGTTTGAAACTGTTTGGTGCACCAAAAACAATTTACTGATACAGACAGGCGCCCACAGTACATAAATTCAAAAAGACAATTTTATAACCTTTGGTTTTTGAATCTTTTGCTCTTATGCATTTTTTTATATTTATTTATTCATAAATTCAACTTGAGTAATTCTTTTCTTCTTCTTATTATTATTATTATTCTCATTATTATTATTATTAAATCACTTCTAAATTCATTTTACAGTGATCACTATTAGGAAGTAGTAACTAAAATTGGTGATGCTGGGCAGCTTCTACAAACAGTGCGGTAATTTGAACTGTACGTAGTAAATCTGCGTCATTAAGGTGCCGGCACAGTGTCAGACTTCCTCCTAACAGTTATCAACAGTGACCTAATCTTACACCAACAGATTCTGCTATACAATAGGAGATTTTTAAGAGTAACATATCTATCAATTTCTCAAAGACATTCAGTGGAAGAAGATCAGGCTAATTTCTAACAGATACCTTTACTAATAAAGTTAAAGAAGTGTCATATAAACTTACACATAAAATCTACCCAGCTAAAAATTACTTAATAATATTTAAACATTACATTGAAATGACTTGTTCGTTCTGTAGTAACTATCCAGAGACAGTCATTCATCTATTTTTGCACTGTCGGTATGTAAAAAAAGTTTAAATATCTTACAAACCTAAATACCCACATGTATATATGATAAATCTTATCATTTTAATTGCTATGTTAAATGTAAATTATCAGGGAAAAGGCCCATTTTTGTTGCCTTTGAAAAGGAGATTGAACATTATATTGGATTAATACAACCCTTTTTTTTTTAAACAAAAAGCTATTAAAACTGTCAAAGCATGTATGTACTTCAAGATTTCTGTGTAGTTATGTAAATCCCCCTAGCAAATGTATTCATGTATGTGTACACTGTTATATGTATATTTTCTATATGCATATGATGTTGTGTACTATGCTTTGCTTCAATAAAAAAAATAAATAAATAAATAAAATAAAGCGTTCCTCGCTACCTGATTTGAACCATTCATTATCATGCAAGCCAGTACAGTTAACAGTAAAATGTGTCACTATTTTAATACAGTTGTGTTTGTTTAGGAATATATTTAAGTTTACAGAAGGTCAGGCACACACATATCTACCTATGCCTTTAGAGGTTCCTCCCAGAGTTGTTGCCTGAAGACTGTGAGATGTGTGACTCATCCAATAACACTGCGAAAACCACGACTGGAAACCAGGGGGTAAGATCAGAGAATCTGCAGAGAGGAGAGTTGTTACCTACACTAGAGGGCACTCCAGAGCGAGTCCAAAATGTGGTTAATGGGTTAATATGGAGCATTTAAGTAAAATTATAGGTTATAAATGCTAAAACATTTTTAATACAAAAGAATACATTCATTTCCTGAACACAGGCTGACATAAAACATTTTAACACCACTGTTATACAAATTAATCTTTTTGAATCGCCCTGTATTGTTAAGCACTCTTGAACTCCAGTTAAAGGAGTTTAAAATGGCGCCTCATGGACGTTTATGAGTGATGTGCGATTGGGCAGCACACCGGAAACCCGATTTGGACTACGCAGCAAAGACAAATTATTTCTGATATTGTTCCTGCGCATGCCAGCTCAAATCAGGTTTGTTGAAGTGACAGGATTGACCTCAGCTGGTTCCCACTGAGAACAGCGGAACCATAATAGGAATATCAAGAAAACTCAGCTAACTGCTTGTATGCGGGCCAGAAAACACACACATGACAGCAAAGGTCCTGCTGGAAGGTTTAGCTGACACAGGAGTGGAGGTGCAAACATGATCCGCAAATTAACCATGACATCACAAAATTCAATGTGTAAAGTATGCAAAACATCTAGATAAGCCAAAATGAAATTTCATAAATCACCAAAGGTATATGTGAAAGAAAAAAAAAACAAGCAGTATTTGATGAAAAGAACAACTTGCCAACTGTTAAGCATAGGGGTGACTATTATCCTTTGAGGTGTATATCAGTCAGCAGCCCAGGAAACATTCTACTAAATATCAGCAAAATCTGGAAGCAAATGTGACTCAACTAGACAAGAAACTGAAGCTGAAAAAGAGGCCGGCTTATACAACAGGACAATGTTAAAAACATACCTCAAAATCCACCAACTACTTCAAGAAACAAAGTCGAAAGCGTTTGGAATGGCCCTCACAGTCCCGATTGAACATCACTGAAAATCCATGGGTAGATCTTAAACATGCTGTGCCAGTGGCATCAGTTTTATTAACTGTATTTGTGTCTGGTATCATTTACAATCATTTACAAACATGACAAGAGATAGACCAGAAGATTAACAGGGAAAAAAAGAGGGAAAAACAAATGCTGTTGGAGTGAGAACTTAATGAACACTGGACATAAAAACATCTCACATCTGCACTTTCAAAGAATTTGCATCCAGTATTTGTTTAACAGTTTGGCCTGTGTTGTAGTCCTCCATTTAGCTGTGCTGCTACAGTGTTCATGAAAGGGCTGAAATCACAGCAGCATGTCAGAAGAAACCTGTCCAGCCTGACAGCACTCACACATGGTGGACAGGAGTGAAAGACAGCCGCTTGTTCCACAGCATGAAACAAATGTAATCATACTGCTCAGAATCGCTAGAGCTGCAGCTGGAAAGCTCTGAAATAAGAGTGGACTGCAGTGTAAGGTCATGCTAGTCCTGTCCTGATGCACTGCAGCTTAGTAATCCTGCGACTTGCCCAAGCCTGAGCCTGGCTGGAGGTTGGAGCGCAGTTTGTACATGAAATTCAAGGAGTCCAGCAGAAAGCTGCGCGTGGTGTTGATCTCCATCAGTGTGAGGTTATCCAGCTAGAGAGAAAAAAAAAATACACAATCATTTCAGTTTAGGATGTAAGTGGACAAAGATAAACCACTCCACATGGTTTGAAACAAGGCACCATAGTTTGCACAATGCTAACTGGTAGAGTATAAGCCTCAATTACTTCATTCAGTTACTGAGTGGGTGTGTCAGTTATTTCTAGTTTACCCTGGCATGAGCCTCCTGTTGGCCAATGAAGCTGTCGGCGGACAGGCGCAGTTTTGCAATACGGGTGTCCCAAATATCCTTTACCAACGTCCGGATTTCATCAGCCTTGGGGATGTTGTCTGCAGCACTGCATTAAGGATTTTACATGGATTAATACACAAAGAAACTCAATCTGCAATATGAACTTTTTGTACTGGAAAAACTTAAAAACCTAAAAACTTTTGATGCATTTCTATATTTAACATCAGTATGCAAAATGTGTGGATTTACATGTTTTATTCCAAACTGTTTATTTGAGATGAAGACCAGAATAATCACACTGTAACATTAATTGTAATATGAGTTTAAGGAACCACTATACACACACACACACACACACACACACACACACACACACAAAATGTCTTCCTTTTCAGCTTATTCATATATCTGCATTTAAAACCATTATACCACTACATGGTTTAATGCAAATGGGGAATGAGCATCAGTTCATACTGGTTCACAGGGTGTAATCACTCATGTTTTCAGGTCTGATTTAATTTTAAATTCTGTCGTCAAAACTCAAAGTGAATTTTTGATATTTTGTGTTATAGAGCTCAAATTACGTATTTAACAAAATGATGTGGCTCAGTCTCCAAACAGAACTTTTTCAATGTCTGTCATTCAGCCCTCTAACAAAATAAGAACTAAAAATCACAACCTCTTCAATCTATTAACGACTTAAAAAAAAATGCCCAGTCATTTGAGTGTGGTTGCAAGCATAGCATAAGACGATCAGAATCGGACAAGATCAGAATCTGCAGGTTTTCATGAATACATTTTTATTAATTTATTAAATATTATTTTGATTCTGGCTAATCTATGTTGCAAATTTCTGATCCCTGGTAAACATGAGCAAAACTGACTGTAAAAACATTCTTTATTGTTTATCCTTTTGATCTTTCATTCAAAATATTAATAAAAATCTAACCTTTAAAGTACAATGATTGAAAAAAAAATCCCTAAATCTTATCATGAAATAAATATTCTTCTCAAATCTGTGTGTGCCACAGTTCTTCACTGAATACCTTGTGCAGCCTCTCTTTGCAAAGATAACAGCTCTGAGTCTCCTATAATCCTTAATAAGACTAGAGAACACATAAAGGACCTGATACCTTTCCTCTATACAGAACCTCTCCAGATCCTTCAGATTCTGAGGTTCACACTGTGGACTCTCCTCTTCAGTTCTCTAAGGCGTTTAGGTCAGGGGACTGGGTGGCCATGCCAAAACCTTGATTCTATGGACAGTGAACCATTTCTGTGTTTCTTTTGAGGTGTGCTTTGGATCATTGTCCTCCTGGAAGATCCAACCATAGCCCAGCTTAAGCTTCCTGGCTGAGGCAGGCAGGTTTTGATTTGATATTTGCTGGTACTTAATGGAATCCAAGATACTATGTATCTGAACAAGCTGTTCAGGGCCTTTGGAAGAAAACAGCCTCACAACATCAGAGATCCTCCGTCATAATTTATAGTGCGGATGAGGTACTTTCCCTTCTATCTTTGTGTCTACACCATACCCTCTAAACGTCTGCTGTTTGTTGCCAAAAAGCTCCATTTTGGTTTTAGCTGACCATCAAACATGGCCTCATTGAAAGTTCCTGTAAAGTCTGGCAAACTGTAGGCTCTTGAGTTTGTTGGTCCTTGACAGTAGAGGCTTTTTTCTGGCAATCCTGCCAAACAACTTGTGGTTATATAGGTGGCATCTGATTGTAGTTTGGGAGATGCTCTGACCCCAAGACCTAACCAACGTCTGCCGTGATCCTCACTGTACGTGGGGTCAGTATAGACATATGCCCTCTTCCCAGCATATTCTTAATTGCTCTGATAGCGGAAATGAGCATTTTCAACTGTTTATCTATTTCCTTGTAGCCATTTCCTGATTTGTGCAGATCAACAATCACTGCTGTGTTCTGTGGTCTTTCTTGTAGTGACAGATGACTGAGGGAACTGAGCCTGTGTATCACCTCGTTTATACCCCAGTGAAAGAGGGAGTCATGCCTGACCATTTAAGTGTTTGCTATTACTTTAAAACATAAAATATGAATGGGAATATACTCAGTTAGATTTCACTTACAAAATTTTTAGAAGGTGCTAACAACTGTGGCACATATGGATTTGAGAAAAATAGTTATTTCATGGTAAGATTTAGTTTTTGTCTTTCAATCACTGAACTTCAAATAGATGTTAGATTTTTTGAATGAAAGGTCAAAATGATAAGCAATAACGAATGTTATTTACAGTCTGTTTTGCTCATGTTTACCAGGGTGGCAATATTTGTGGAGGGCATTGTAAATAAAGCAAGGCAAGTAAGTGCCCTCGCACTGTACTTGAACGCTTATTTTACAGCTCTACCAAAATGTCGTAGCATAATTACACAAGACTCACTGTGCTTAACAGCCAACTGCCTCCTACTTTTGATGTATCAGTTTAATTGATTCATGTTATTTAAGTATGGAATTTTTTATTCACGACTGGCCTTTTAAAATGCCAGTTCAGCCCATTAAAGAGCAAATAATGGTATTTATACTGCGACTTAGAAATTACTGTTAATATGTGAGTGCGTTTCCTGAGTCTACACACTGTGAGCTTCGGGTTTAAAATAGAAAAAAAACAGCCATCAGACTGTTTGGCTGTTAAGAAACCAGAATAGGAATCAACCATAACACATTCATGATCAGTGTGCATCTTAGGACCACCCCACCCCAATCAGATGCCTAGTTTTGATCCATGAAAGATGGAAAATGAGAGACCCTATGAAAGGACAGAGGGACGTATCAACGTGTTACATACTGATACACTGTGTTTAACATGATTTGTTTCTCTTCAATATAGTACTGAAACTGAAACACTCTTACTGGTTCAGTAGCAATTTGGTCAATTCCATGTAATATGGACTGGGAATTGGTGTGAAGGCGTCCTCCTTTCTCTCCTGCTCCCTGATCTCTTCCAATTTATCTACAAGGCACAGAAAAATTAGCAATTACTTTTAGTAATAAGACATCTGGTCAGATCGCAACAAGCTGTGGAATTAGTAAAAATTAATCCAGTGGTTCCCAAGACAAATACCAAAATAACTCTGGTCTAAATGTTATTAAGTTAAAGCAATTAAGAATTAGTGAAGTGACCAAAAGTGATTTAATCATCACCTGCATTTTTATAAGTTCCATGGGTCTTAAAACACATACTTCAAAAAACCTTATTTCAGCATTTATACTGAATTAGTATTTTTCCAGTAGCAAATTTATCAACTGTTAAGATCACAGACATTGTACGTACATACAGTAACATGCAAAAGTTTGGGCACCCCAGTTCAAATAATGTTTTGTTGATTTTTCTAGGTGAAAATAAACACATCCTCCACAGAGAAGACACTTCTGCACATTCTAATGCACAGTTACTGTTCATTTTCTAAATGTAACATTCTGGACAAAAGTAAAACAAAACAAAGTGTGGCCTGTGCAGAAGTTACGGCACATTGTCTCCCAATTTGACGTGTTATATTGTGATATTTGCTTTCGACTGTATAGAGACGTACAGTGTGCATTTCTGTAGTTGAAATAATGCTGAATTTTCAGCAAAACAGAAAATACTCAATAACATAGCGTGAGGTCAGATTTACCTGCGTCCATCCAGTCCGGAGGAACTATTCTACACTTCTGTCTTTGCTTCAGATTAAGGGCCAGCCAAACAGGCACATCCACCGGTAGACCAGGGTTGAAAGGACCCAAGTCTCCCTACAAATGGAGTCCACAGCTTTTCGTGATTACAAGTAAAAACCGTGCGATCGAGAATCTGGTTTAAGAGTTGTCGAACAGTTAACGTTACTGTTAGATAATGATGTACAAAATGAAATGTGCCTACATAACGAGGCTGAAGTCAGCTGTGTATTCGGTTCTTGATCGTTTTTTCCGCCTTATATGGTGCAGCTGTTACATTAAGACACCTCAGGCTCCAGAGTGTAACCGCTGCACTATTTAGGGTGGGAAAAATGAAAACAAAACCTGGCGAATACAAAGCTGACTTCAGTCCCGCTACGAACTCGCTGTATTGTGTTTACACAGCTACTCAGTACAGTCAGTCAGTATGAATGCGTTAACAATCTTACTGTACATGCAGACTAAGTTACTCACCCCGATTAAATAAATTTTATCCAGACTGAAATTCGGGATGATCTTCACCATTTCCTTCTCGGCGAGAAATTCGACTTCCAACGGATCCATCGTTCAATGAAACGCTGAAAAATGTTGTCAATGCTGTCGCTGATCCCTGAAAACAGGCAGTGCTGCTTTTCCCGCGTATTATTCAGACATGTTGTATGACGTCACTGCCTCGTGTTTTTTTTCAGAGCGCAGGCAGCCCGCGGTTTCACCACCAGGGGGCGCCAGAGCGCTTTCTTTTCTTCTTTTCTTTTTAACGTCAAGAAAAATACATGACATGACTAATATTTAGGGGCCTCGCAATACAGGTACATTATCACAAAGTCAGTAAGCATAGTTTACTATAATAATAATAATGATAATAATAATAATAATGTTTCAGAAATCTTGCCATTCAAAGGCCTTGACATTTGTAGACTGCCCTTCTTTTTAGTGCTGACACATTCACACATACTCTCTAATTTCTGTAGAAAAGCACCAACCAATAGAATGAGATGCTCTGGAGCCTAAGGTGACCATGCCCAATGCTAATCAGCTAGAGGGGATTTAAAGCCCCCCCAGCACTGAGCTGTGGAGCAGTGGAACTGCGTTCTCTGAAGTGATGGAGCTCCATCCGATACCTTTGGGATGACTCTGAGTGCCACAACTGATCATCCAACATCAGTGCCTGACCCCAGCCTTCCCAGAAGAGTACAGGCTGTTACTGCTGAAAAAGGCAGGCAAGTCCCAATTTATACTCCTGATTTCAGAACAAACACTGCATGAGCAGAAGTACATTAAGTGCCTCCTAAAACATAAAGGTGCTAAAAAGCGTTCTTTGCTCTTTGCCATGGAAGTACCACCTTTGGTTCTGTAAACATCTTCAATGGATAGTGAATCATTTTTGTAAATGAGATGTGTGAGTGAGAAGAATCTGTTTAAAGTATAAATAGAAGTTCTAGGAAGAGCCTTTCAATTGGAACCTGTACATTATATGAAGGTTTTTTTAAACCTTCCAGGAGTTTTTAAAAGATTTTGTCTGAAGTTTAGAATTTAGAACTCAGGCTTTTTGAATATGAAAATGATTCTAGACACCAAAGCAAAACCACAACATTATTAAGGTAGAGATGATTTGAGTCTGTAAAACAAAAATCAACCAGTCAGAAATCTGCATTAACTTGTTTAAAACAAAAATAACAAAAGGCAGCAATGATCTGATGCGAAGATCATTCAAGAAAGCAAACTAACATGTAACATTTCCACATATTATGCATTAGCATTTTGATGCTACAGACAAATGAAACAATGTCATGCTGTTATGATTTAAAGAGACAACAGAAAGTCTTTTTGGACACGATTTACAAGGTTCTTTAGTGCAAAAGCACCTGCCTTTCAGTTAATATTTTGAAAAAATAGGCTTATTCTTGTCATTAGATGGTCTCGCATTTTACTTCATCCTGTTCTTAATCTCTCATGTCTTTTAACATAGCAAACCATCTGAAATTACTGAGAAAGCAAGACAAAATGATTACTAACTGGTAAGACTCTGCAGCTAAATATCTACTTGTATTTAAAAATATTTTCACAGCGTTAAAATATTTTTGAGAAACTTAGTCAAGAAGAGCACCTTTTAAAGTGTTTTACCAAAACAAGCAAATAAATACAAAGCTAAACAGATTTTTTAAAAAAACATTTTATTCTTACTTTTACAAAAGCTAATTTTAATCACCTTCCACCTGATTCTAATTATGAAATTACATTATATTTTTCAGTCATTAATGAACATTACAGAATTATGTATATTTCCAAAGCAGTCTTTTCCACACAAATATTACCTACGCCTTAATAAAGTAAAACCATAACAGCAGAGCTTTAAAACTGTTTATATATTAAGACTAAACTCCTTTTAATGCTGCGTACTGAAAGAAGTATATACATTAAACTGTTTATGAAATGAGAAACACCTTTCATTTAAATGACCTCTGAAAGATTATTTATTAATTATCTCTGTAAGGCTACAGTAACTCAGGAAAAACAAACAAGAAAAGCAATTAAGTTAAAACCATTTCAATCATTCTCTAGCATTTACATTTGTATTGTGTATAGATGTTAAAATATGTCCTCACACCAAACCGTATTTCAGCATTTAAATACAGGTTCGTTGGTAAATAACAGCAACTGGTAAATAACCAACTGACCAATTCAGCTGCTAAAACCATGCCGAGTAATACACAACACTGCCACTTCTATTCAAATTCCAATGCAACACACACATCCAATCAGTTTCTCCCAAGCTATGAAAAGAAACAAAAGAGTTCTGTGCTAATTCAGATTACACTGTTCATAAAAGATGAAAATCAACAATGAAGTGAAGGTCAGATTGAAAACTGTAGTAGTAATTACAAAAAGAATATTTAATGGCATATGAAAAGGTGGGCTGGCTTAAAGTTTGCAGATAACTGCCCATCAAATAAACTGAAATGCCGCAATAAGGTTGTGCGTCAAATGGATGCATACAAACTGTTGCCTGACAACAGGTTTAAAAAATAATCCATGCCATGAAGATCACAATCATCTCAAACAGCACATGTGGTACCTATGTCCTGCTTGCCCTTTAGAAATTTCATTTCTGAGCTTTTCCCACTGGGAAGAACCTTTTCTATGGGACTGAATACAGTAACAATATACAACCCATTTTGGCATTGATGGCTTGGACAGGTAAAGTAGACCCCTTGGACAACTTCAGCATAGATGCAACACCGATTTGTTGATTTCAGGATTTGTCCAATCATTCCTGAGGTCATCCAAGTGGTTGTCAAAGTCTATGAGGTTTTCATAGGACCTGCTCTCCAATAAGGCTGATGTGATCTTCTGAGCTTCTGTCCAATCTTCAAACGAGTCTCTGGAAGGGTTTTTTTGAAATTCACCAGTCATTAGTCATCTTGTACATCACAGGAGTATAAACAGTAAGTGTTAAGAATAGAAAATCTTTATGGCCAATTTGTGGTCAAATCAGTGAAAGGGCCAGCACCTTTAGAACAATAAAGTGGTAGCATCAAAACATCTAAATTAGTCAGAGATGCGTCTACAAGACACCAAATTTAAGAACACACCACTGACAAACGTTTTTTTAATGAGAAATCTGCAGATTTAACAAAAAAATCCACATAAATTAATACCATTAATGTGTAAACAACATCATTCAAAGTGATGTGATGTAAAATGTTGATTTCTACATAATGTTTTCACATGAAATGCATACAAATACCTGATGCCTGAAACTATGGTCTTCACTCACCAACCATTCTTAAGAAGAAATTTCTTACTAAAACCCACAGTTTTCACACATACTTTCACAAACAATCAGACAAGCGCAAACATCTTACAACAAACCACAACAATACACTTTATACCGTTACCAAATTCCATTATACCCCCTACTCCCCTAATACTGCACAACAGATATCCATCTTACTACAGGTGTACTTATTTAAACAGTTCACTCTTTGATTAAGTATCATAACTGACTGAGGGATAAAAGAGTATCTAAATCTCTTAAGTCCTGACTTTGGTACTCTAAAACGTCTATCTGAAGGCAAATTGTTGTATTCACTATACAGCACATACAATGAATCACACAAAGTACTACACACAAATCTTGTCTAAATCAAAACCTAATGACTTTTGCCTGCCTCCAAATCAACTTCTGATTTTTGATTATCTCACCGTGCGCTAGCCAGGCAGGACAAACAATATTAACCAATAATATTTCAGCTCCCCCTACAATTTCTAGGGCAGTATGTTTTTTTGTGTTTTCTCTGAGCCATTTCTCAAATGGTGAAGGCTAGTTAATGCTCCCTCCAACTTATGGCCTGCCACAGTAAGGTGATTAATGGCCAAAACCACAAAAAAATGAATCCATATTAATTTTATTTTACTACTTTTTATAACTCCTCTTTTGGTAAATGTGAACACACCGGCATATAAACACTGAATATGTGCTGGTGCCTGATGCAGACATGACAAACTGGAGGGCACCATGATGGAGTTAAGATTGAGTTTGTTTTTTAAGAGTTGTTTTCACTGACCTATTGCAACATCTTTAGCACAACTCCTGAAGCATAATTTAGTGTTTTCCCTGTCAGATACACCTGATTCAACCTATTTACCTATAATTAAGTGATGAGATAAATCAAGTCTGTTGGAAGAGAGGAAACACTAAACTGCAGTGTTGGAGCCTGATAAGACTTAAGTTTGAGAAACTGTCTTTAAAGGCAATACAGTAAGGAAAGTGATTAGAAGACAAAAACAGGACAAATATTAAGAACACTACATGCTAATATCACAAAGTGGTCCAAGTCCTACTCTCACACTTCATCTACCAAGCCTATCAAATTTTGCAAGAAGAAATGAGATCATTAAAAAATAATACAGCCTGTATCAGATATGATGGTAGACTGTTTCATACGACAAAATCTACAATACCGCATTTTCACTATTTATATTACCTACAATTTGTAATCATTCTGTAAATTCAGTCACATCCTTGTTCATTAATGTTGATTTTCCAGATTCACTGGAAATGAAAGGTACTCACATGCTTGGGTCTCTGCACTTCCACTTATTGTCAAGATGATCGTAAATGGAAAGGATCGGTGTAAAACATCCCATAGTAAATCTGCTGTTGTCCAACTGAAAGACAACAT
The DNA here is from genome assembly GCF_904425465.1 of Colossoma macropomum. Taxonomy (NCBI): domain Eukaryota; kingdom Metazoa; phylum Chordata; class Actinopteri; order Characiformes; family Serrasalmidae; genus Colossoma; species Colossoma macropomum. The sequence goes on along the minus strand of NW_023494798.1, from coordinate 23,225,769 downwards.
AATGCAATTTTATTTGCATAACTGCACAGGAGTTGTACTTTAGTTCTATCCTACACTTAAGAGACTTCTGACAACTTACTATTATCATTGCCGCTTCACTGAAATTTTCTGAAATCCTCGCTGCTACTTTTTCAGCAACTTGATTGGGTCTAGAAAAGGTTGAGATATACACATCACAACATGCATATGAAAAAACAGAGCGGCAAAACTCTCACAAAACGTAAAGCAGACTATATCTTACCTCACTTCCTTTATGCGTTCATTGGCTTGATAGTAACCAGCTATTACGTATTTGTTTTCTTTACACCATGTGTCAATCTGAAAAAAAAACAAAAAAACAATCATGACCAAACAGCATACTGCAATATGAAATACAAACTGTTCACTTGAACGCTCTGTCATTCTCAAGCAAGCCAGGGCTGTCCACATTCTCAAAGTGACAATGGATAGCTTAAGCTTAAAGGAACCATTCATTAAACCACCCCTTACCCCAAACCTATTCAATCAGTCAACAGGTTTTTGCTGTCTTAAAGTTACTTCTTAACTTCTTCATTTGAGCTACAAGGCCACTGTACACCCGTCGCCCAAGAAGATCTCGGATGACACAGACCCATGTTTCTCAACCCTGGTCCTGGAGGCCCGCTGCCCTGCACTTTTTAGTGTTTCCCCTGCTCCCAACACACCTGATCCAACTCATCAGCTCTTTAACAGCCTATTATTGAGTCAAAATGACTGTGTTAAAGCAAGAAAAGCACTAAAATGTGCAGGGCAGTGGGCCTCTAGGACCATGGTTGAGTAACAGTGGCAAAGACTTACATTACTTTTTAGCTACATTAGTATCGTAGCTCCAGACACCAAACATAAACCATTCCTTTAAGAGTCTGACAAGACTCGCAGGTCCTACAACAGCTCTGGAAATCAAACATAAATAAGCCAGAACAAACAGAACACTGTCACTGTGTCCATCTCACCAGTGTAAGTGCCACCTCCAACATGGGAGCCAGCGCTAAAGTGCCGTGAAACAGGGGTACACAGTCCACGCAGAGTATGGGGCCGGCGTGGCCCTCTTTCTTCTTCTCTTTCTGCTTCTCAGCCACTAGTAGCCCATTAACAGCGCAATGAGGATACTTCGCAGCGTGCAGTAACATCTTACAGTACGCCTGAGTCGTCAACTTCAGCATTCTCACTCTCACAAGGCCAACTGACTGACTGGCATATAAACGAACCAGAGCGAGTTACAAGGCGCAGCCGCTGTAACTATATCGAGCTACAGCAGAATGTCTTCAACAGTCTCACAGGCTAACAGGCTGGCTAGCTCGCTAGCTATCTTTCCGATTTCATACCGACTTTCATAAACTAGTAGACTCCCTGTACTTTGACACAGTGCCTTTATCGGGCGCCAAGGTCTTAAACTATTTTGTTGTCGTCGTCCGGCAGACCAATCCTGTATCTTTAATATAAAAATCTAAAGACTGTAGATCACGAGCTGGTGCTCACAGTGCCTTCTTCCTAATTACACGCTGGTTCAAATGGGCTCTGAACTGTGCACCGGCAACGACCGTAAACCACTACGACGCTTTGCGACTTGTTCAGCAGACCTCCATTTCGGCTCCGAGGTCTGGGAAAGGAAGGTGCAGATTTACACCATTTGCTGGTCACGTTCAGACCATTTTGAATCGCCACTTATTTCATCACAGGCGACTTACTTACTGTGAATTAACTGTGAATTAATTGTGAAGACACAACTGAAACACAAACCACAAGTGAACTACAAATCCCAGCGATGGTGACTGGGAGCCTCGTAGGATGTGTGACAGTGACGCCATCCGCGCCACAGACTTTCTAGTCCGTCTTGGAGAAACACTCGTACTGCAAATTTCTGTCAACTATCTGGAACACAGGCATGATCTCAGATAAAACGGATTATTATAAATGAATAAAGACAACAAGGATATACATAGAAAGCCAGGGGATTCAAATGTAGACATCATACAATATCACAAACTTAACATTACAGAAAAATATCAAAGAAGTTGCGCAGTGAGAGTTCTGACAGCTTTCTTATTTTTTGAAAATAAAATCACTTTCAAATTTTTTTTGTGTTTATTTACATATGCAGCCAAATTGTTGTTTTTTTTGTATTAAAATCTTTTTATGAATATAGAATTTGACTATCATTGTTTAAAAAAAAACATAATATTTATCTGCTTTGTTAAGGGTGATCAGTAAAGCCAAGCAATCCATGTTCTACATGAATCTTACAGTACATTTTGACAATTACAAAAAGATACTACACGTTATAGATTACTATTAGACAGTACATGATAATAATCCAGAGAGGTTTATTACAGAATTATACAGCAAGATAAAAATCTCAAATGTTCTCACAGTATTACTGTATTTATTTTTCTAATGGTGAATATGTGAGTAAACTGGACGTGTTTAACATCTTTACACCCTCAAAAAAAGACAAAAAGCAATTTTAGAAGCTTTGGAATTATTGATTTTGGGAAAAAAAAAACATTCAAAATATTCTTCATGATAAAAGTGAAACAGGGCAGTTTTATTAGTTATCGGTAAAGTAATAGGCTGCTATTGTGGGCTGAGAAGAAAGTCTGTGCTAAACATTACAAGGAGGAGATAACAAACATATTGGAGAAAAAATGTTGGTTATAGATACTTGTAATGTCTAAAAGTGCTTTAAACATGCGAAGAGCCAAAATGGCTGATCCCACTGTTCGGTTTCATGGTCCGCCACTGTCGTAAACCAGCGATGTAAAAATGTGAAAAAAAAATACTATAACTACATTTTTATTTAATACATTTAAAACCATTACATTTAAAATGTTTATCAATGATCAAGCATATCAGTAATAAGAGTTTAGTTTATGTGTTTCTTTACTCTTAATTATTTACCCACAGTGCTCAGCAGCCGCGGCCTGGCGTGTTTCCGGCGTGTTCATCCTCCTTCATCCGTTGCGGACAGACAGCGGCCGAAAGCGGAGAGGTGGGTGAGCGGGGAAATCTGGGTTTGTGGTTTATTTTAGGGCTATGTAATTGATATAGCCTGGATATAATGATTGTAAAACCTCTTATCGTTAACATCGCGTCTCTGTTTAGTGAGCTTTCTCAGAGTGAGGGGTTTTAATGTTCTGAAAGAGGGAACATTGTGACATTGAGGCGGCTGACGGCGCCGCTTCCTTCCGCTGCACAATGCAGACTGTTTAGCACTGTCGCTCGGCTAATAACGCCGCTGAACTGTGTTTGTGAAGCTTCCAGTAGCCAATAACTATCTCATTCGGGTGTGGAATATATGCCGAGGTTGGCTGCCACCACAGGCACTGTCCGAGAGGTGGACTTGTTTTGTCTGTTGAGCGCAAGCCTAGTGTGACCTTGTGACAGTTCCAGGAAGATGCTAGCTGCGTTGCTAACTGATTGCATAGCTTGAGAATCCTTGATTAGCAGTAGTAGCGCTTATTTACCCAGTAGGATAAACGAGTTATAATGTTGAGTATGTTATGGTATAATGCTGTTTTACAACTCAAGTATAACAGAAGTGTTTGGCCTTCTTACTCATATCTAAATAATATTTCGTGGCTAGTCAGACTGTTAAAAAGTACTGTAACGTTAACGTACTGTCACTGGCCATGATTCAGAAAAGGTAAAACATTATTAGAAGAAAGTGGAGTAGCTAGATATGAGCCTTTTTTCTTTTATAAATAGCTACTTTTAAATGTGATGCGACCTTGTTTACCTTACAGAATGCTGGCTACCAGGGCATTTCGTCTTGTTGGCAAACGAGCCTTGTCAACTTCAGTCTGCCTACGTGGTGGGCATGGTAAGTCTGTATTGATTTATTTGTCTGTCTGTCTGTCTATCTATCCATCCATCTATTTAAGTATGTATGTATTTATTTGAATACGTTTTACTTAGGGGTGCAGTACGACAAAATGTTATCGTTACACGTCATGTTACAGGGCGCTGTTCTGAGAATACTGACCAACCTCAGGTTTCATTTCAAATTGAGCATGAGCAGTCCTGTTTAATGGCTTAACATTGAATTAAGATCATTGTACTCAGATGTTGAAAGTATTTTTTTTAATTACAGCAATACAGCGATTTTTATCAGTTCCAACTGATCAAACCTCAGAAAAACTAAATATTGTCATATGTATCATGTATTGTGGAGTGTTACGACAACAGTGACCCACAGTCATGATGCGGTCACCAACATGCAGCTAACTGTGTAAGAACTTGTGGATTAAAAAGTCCCTTGTAAATGTAACTTCGCATGAAAATGTTATGATTGCATATTTTATGAGTCTGAGGAAATGCAAGCAGGAATAGGTCAAACTGTGATTCTTTTCATCTCCACAAGCTGTGAAAGGTCCACACAAGGCCAAATAAAATATTGCTCAACTTTTTACTGTTTCCCCTGACAGAACTCTGCCAGTGGAGTGTCCCTTTTCTTGAGAAATTCATGGATAATAAATGTCTGAGTAGGGCAGTTGCCAAAAGTATGAGTAAAAGTCATTAAATTTCCCTAATGCTCATGCTATGATTATGCCTAAGAACTGAGATGATGTATATTTGTCTCACTTATTTGTTCTGATGAGGCAAGGCAGGAACCTTAACTCTAATCCTTGATATTCTCACAAAGTTGAGTGCTAGTCCTTTTTTTGATGTATATCCACTGCAAGACATCTGTGTAGTTGTTTTCCTTTTATTCTTGTGGTTTGTTCCAAGAATTAACAAAAGAATGTGACATTTTACTGTGTCTCTCAGGAGTTGCGAAGGTTGAGGACTACTCTCTCCCAGCATATTTTGACCGGCGGGAGATTCCCCTACCTGAGATCAAATATGTCCAGGACTTGAGCGCAGAGCAGAGGTCCCTTAAGGAGAAGGAGAAGGGGTCCTGGACCGCATTGTCCAAAGATGAGAAAGTTGCATGTATGCATCAGAGGCAGAAGTTTTAGAAGATATGCACTGTTTTGTTTTTGTCTTTGTGTTACTCCTTTCCTGCTGTTCAAGAGTTTTTGCTTGTTTGTTACAGTGTACCGCATCAGCTTCAAGGAGAGCTTTGCTGAAATGGATAAAGGTACAGGGGAGTGGAAGTCTGTGCTCGCTGGTATTTTGTTCTTCGTTGGCTTCACAGGTTTTGTTGTGCTGTGGCAGAGGAAATATGGTATGTGTTCTAGTCACATATGTGTACTTATCTCATATGTAACATTTCTGACTCTTGTTCAACACTCCGTCAGTGATATTTGCACTAAAGAGAAATTCTGTTGATCTTTTGTTTGTGCAGTGTACGGAGATGTTCCTCACACCTTTGACCCTGAGTACAAGCAGCAAGAGCTCCAGAGGATGCTTGACATGAGGATCAACCCTGTTGAGGGCTTTTCAGCCAAATGGGACTATGAGAACAATGCTTGGAAGAAATAAGTTGATGTTTATCTGTCATTGGACCATGTTACACAGCTTCTTACTAACAGGCAACATTTGAATCAGAAAAAAATGTCTGTATTTATGGCTTGTCCACAATACCTCAGTTAATACATTTTGGAAGAACACTTCCTCTTAAGGTTGTCGTGTATCATAAATAAAATTCCAGTGTCTACCAAACATGTCATTCCAGTGTCATCATGTGTCCTTTTACTGTTGTGTGCTGTGTTGTTATTGGTGGTGGTGGTGGTAGTAGTAGTAGTAGTAGTAGTAGTAGTAGTAGTAGTAGTAGTAGTAGTTTTAAGCATTTAAAATACTGTTTGGTCTACCATCATGCAGTGGTCATCAACCCTACACCTGGAGATCTACCTTCCCGTAGGCTTTACCTTCAACTAACATCAAACGCACCTCATTCAGTTGGTCCATGACTTCTGAAGATGCTAATTAGTTGGATTAATTGGGGTCAGTTTGTTCAGAAGGCTGATCATCAGGATGATCACTACATTCCAGCATGTTTGGGGAAGTTAACTGAACGCTTGTGTTGTTATTCCCACTTTGTCATTTACAACTACTGATCATGTTTTTTATTAAGTATTTGTCAAGTTCAAGGTGAAGTACTGGAGTTTCTAGATTTTTCTTGGTCAAAGACTGAGGCAACCACAATGCCCCAAAAGCTTCTTAGTAGACATGAAACTAACAATTGATTTCCCCTATAATTTAACCATGTTCATACTCCAGCTAATAACCGTACACGCTGTTGGCTCGAGTAGACCTCAAAAATGCAGATTACATGTTACACCATAAAGATGGACGCAATGTAAAAGAGTGATTTAGCAAGACCATTGGTGAATATTAGGAGCTGTTTTCTGTAGTAGTGATTCCATCGGACCTGGCGGATGACCGAAAGCCCTGGCTGTAAAGGGTTAAATCATGCCCTGCTGTGATGTCACCAAGTTCATGTTGCAGGAATATCCGCCCAATGCAATCATTTTTGAGTCGAGGTCCGGAAGCGAGAGTGCGGCGTGAGTGGTGGTTTGGTTAGGAAATAAAACTCGTCCACAGCTCGTGGATCCTGGGGACATCATTTTACGTAAACAGAGCCCCGTTTTCCACACAGCTTTGCCCTCTGATCAGATGTCCGAGGTCTACAGCTCGTGTCCGTCCTCCGAGCGCATGTAGTGTCTGTCAGTGTAGCCTATCTCTCAGCTATCCTTCATGTGAACCAGAGTGAAAACGTCAACACCGAGAACTGTTGTTGATGTAAAAAGTCTCCTCCACAATCATGGGGAACGGAATGAACAAGGTAATTTCAGTAAAATGGGAAAAGTGTTCGGAGGCTGGTGTTAATATAAGTGACTGCTGCAGCTGCTTGGTATGTTTGGTAGTTAGCAGGTTGGTGCAGGAATAGTAACGGACACTGTGACCAGGCTCAGTGTTTGACTGCTACGTAAGCCCAGGACGAGACAGTGTGTGTAAAAGGTCATGGCCTGTAGGTCCACGTAAGAATACGTTTGACCTTTTTAATGTGTACTTTCAGCTTTAGCTCAGTGTGTATGATTAATTTGCGCGTTGGAAATGAGTCAGTGATCAGTTTTGGACTATGAAGGCCACAGCTGCAGTTGCTTAGCTGCTTTTATTGTTTATTTAGGGTGCTTTATAAAAATCTTAGGCTATCATGATATAAACAATAGGAGAAACATGTTTTTGACATAAGCTTGACATTTCTTAATTAAAGACTCATTAAACGCTGTACTGAATGAATGTTCTCCTTTTGTATAGGTAGTTGATGGTCTCTATTTAGGAAATATAAGAGGTAAGTAATAGATTCTCTCCCAACAATATATTGTATTCACAATATATTCAACATTTCTCTTTTTCTTCTTTATATCTCCCAAAGATTGTCTGTTATGCTCAGTTATAACAATCAGTCAGTAATTCAGAAGTAAATACTGCATATTCCTCTCTGTTTGTTTGTGTATACACATCAGGGTTTGTTAGTCTTCCATAGCTGGAAGCACTTTTAGTGTTGCAGGTGTTTGTTTGGGTTCTGGTTTAGGTTGTTGCATATGCAATACATTTGAATAAGAAATTTTGATTTTTTTTTTTTTTTATATCAGAACCATATTAGCAGGAGTATCCACTGTGTACTTTGAAAGCCATCCAGGGGTAGTGCTAAACCGAACAATGTTATTATTATTTGAAATATCTGAACAACTTATATATGCACTGAATAGCCCTTTTTTTATTTCTTTCTTAAAATGCACTGTGCAGGTTGGAAATGACATCTGCTCACGACAGTCTGTGGCTTTCTGTTCTTAGCCTTAAATCTGGTGGCCCTGTTTTCTGATGTTACTCGACAGCTGAAAATAGACTCCAGGAACACATACTAAGGACACTCACTTTTGAGGCTGTGACAGTTTGGTGTCCCATATTATGCCTTTTTTGACAAAATATATCAAGCATATCACAATATAAGCATTAGTTTTAACATACTAAAAGGAGAGTGTAACTACAAATTTAAATAATGCTTATATAATAATGTAAAGAATGTCATGGATCCTCAAAGCTGAAAAAAAAACAGCAGCTATGAATTCCTCTTCTACCTATGTCACTCTGTACAACGTTGTTGTGTGTATTTATGTAACATAACCACTTGGTCTCCAAGTGTTTGAATGCCAGCCAGCTTTTGATTGACACCTAGCAGCTGTCTTTAATGAAACTAGATGAATGCTGTGCTCAGAGATGTTCGTTTCACTGCATGACTTCAGGATGAACAGGTCTGGAATGAATGCATACAGAGAGCAGTCAAAATAGATGTTTTACCGGCATACCGAGCAAGTGTATCCCTTTAAATTAGACTCAAGTTATCAGTAGTGGACTTTCATTGCTGAATTGCTACATCATGAAAACAGTTTTCTCTTCAAAATAATGTATGCCTCCTGCTCACAGTTCTGTCATTCAATGTTTCCATCCACAGACTCAGAGAACAGAGAAAGTCTGTCCCAGAATGGGATTACCCACATCCTCTCTGTGTACAACAATGCCAAGCCTGTGTTGGAGGTAAAAATCCTTTCATAGGCTCCCATATGAGTGCAGAGAGTAGGAGGCCAGAGAGAAGCTATGCATTTCCACTTTTCCTAGTATCTAATAGTCAGTGGCTCTTAACTATGGCAACTGTATCTGCCAGAGTAGGTTTCTGGTCCTATGCAAATATTTGGGTGCCCCTGGTCAGATTACACTTTGTTCATTTTGAAATTAAGTAAACATCTAATACAGAGCTGGATGTACACTAATGCACAATTGAATAAAAAATCTGTTTATTTGCTGTATTGGAAAAATACAATACAGTGTGGCCTCTGCAAAAGTTATGGCACATTTATACTTACTACTTGTTTTTCCAATGTGTTAAACAATGAAATTTGCCAAAACTGCCACTTTTAGTTCTCTATAGAGGTGAACATCAACTAATAACTTAAAGTTAACTTATTTTCACTTAGAAATTCAACACAACATGTCATTTGACTGAGATGTTCAAACTTTTGCAAATGACTGTGGATGGATGGACGGATGGACAGACAGACAGATAACAATCTGTAGATAACAATTTAAGGAAAACAGTTTCATTGTAAGTGCAAATTATTTATTAGACATGACAGGTGCAGATGTAACTGCAAAACTTATATATAAATTTATGTGCAGCACACTAGCTAAAAATATTGCCTCATTCTAGCTAACGATTTAGCTAGCTGAATATTGTTAAGAATAAATCCCAGAAATGCGATCATCCAGATGACATATCAGTATTAAACAGACCACATCCATTTAGTAAATGTGTTTAGATTAGATTTGGCCCCATCACTTGATCAGGAAATAAAATAAGAAGGGAGACATCTTACCCTGGGGGGCCTACCACTCTTCTCTCAAGCTACCCTACCCAAGTCTGTGTGTGAGAATTAAAAACACTGCCACATAAAGGAGCTGAAGGAGCACTCATGCCATCTCACATGGCTGTCTGTGTCTCTGTGCATCAAAAATTAGAACAAAACAGAGTGCTGTTTAAAGAAAACACTATTGTTATTTTCATGTCACTCTATCTGCCCACCCTTACTTAAGTTAGAGATCCTGCTCATAAAAATCACATTCATGTTGATGCTTAAAGGAATGTTAACATTTTGCTCAGTCATGAAAGTGTCAAGGAAATTTACAGCTGATTGGTGGTTGTCAGCATTCATGCTACAAACACACCACCTACTGCATTTGTTTTAGTGCATACAAACAACTGAATGTACTGTTGAGCTATTTTTATAGTGCTTTCTGTTTTTATTTCATCTTTATTTTTCTTTATTTATTGATTAATATGATTAGGCCAAAAGTACGGAGCCCTGCTGGTGACATCCTGTATAAATTAAAAATAATGCATGGCCACAACTTAATTGTCTCATCCCACGCCTTACTTGTTGTGGCCACACATTATTTTAATTTATACGGGATGTCACCAGCAGGGCTCTGTACAGAAGTGAGTAGAAAGACATTTATTTATTTATTCACTTATTTAGCATAATTTGAAAACAGTAGCTACACTTTACATTGTGTTAATTTTAATTAACAAAATTAACAAATGTCAAATTTCATAATGAATAAAGCAATAGAAATGGCCCAAAATGACTAAACTATGTTTTTATAAAGGGAGTTCAGATTAACTTCCATTATATATATTTTTTTCTCTTGAAAAGTTACCATTTTGGAGATACAAGCTTTAGTTCCAACAGTAACAATACACAGTATTGACTGTATAGTAAACAGTCAGTAGTATTGAGCTGATATTTGCTTATATATATATATATATATATATATATATATATATATATATATATATATATATATATATATAGTTTTGGCCACATGGGGGCGGGAATGTCAAACAGTTAACGTTGTCTTCAGATTTCTACATAATGATGTTCAGTGGAAGTTAGTGTTAATCCAAAAGTGTCAGAAAAAGAGAAATACCACAGATTTTGTGAGAATGCACTCTGAATGAAATCCAGACTTCAATCAGTACAAAGCAGCATTTGTAATTAATTATGTGAATCAGTATTCTGATTATGGTACTTTATTTTATTTTAATTGTGGTGCTTAATTGTGTTTCCTCTCTTAGGACATGACCTACCTTTGCATCCATGCAGCCGATGCCTCTAATCAGAACTTGTGAGTGATGCAAGCACATGCACTCTTATCAGCATGCTCACACACCCTGACAAGAGTTTACTCTATATCATATCAGCAGTGCCATAAGCATGCCTTAGATCAGCAGACAGTACTCAGGATGACCACTCGCTCAGTGTCTGGCTACAGATGAGCAGTGCTGCATTTCTGAATTCATCTGTGGATGATGTAAATTTCAGTTACAAAGCTTGAAATAAAACCAATAAGTAGAGTCTGAGAGTTGATCCCAAAAAGAGTTGATTATTCGATTCCAGGCATTTGGGAAATGAGAATGGACTCCAAAGCTTTGACTCAATTCCACACCGTGATCTGTGCACATCCAGTCGATGAGAGATTATACGGTCACTGTCCAGACCAAACTCAAAAACTTCATAGCGACGCTCAGCTGTGCTGGTCATGCTGCTTTGCTTTTTCGCAGTAGCAGCCATGCATACACAACGGGCATATATTGCCACTTCTCTCAAGTGGTTTGCCACTAGAATCATGTATAAAATACACTCCATTGATGATTTTCACTCATGAAGCCTGAAAACTCAGCAGTGAAAAAATAAAACGTTCAAAAATCATCCAGCTTTGCTGGCAGTAGTCAACACATCGTTATCCCAGCAAAGTATCAGCTTCTGTTCACACATGAGCTCTCATTTACACCAAACAAGTAATGCAAGTAGTGCAGCAGGAACTGTACTAATTGCCAGGTTGGATTTGCCTTCATTTTGACTCGCTCTTGCTTTCACACTTAAGCCCTTCCTGTTTAATTACTGTGTGAAAAGTGCTTATGCCTTCTTGTATTTCTTGGAATGGACACCATTGATTCACTTGGAATTGAAATCTGAGTCAAGTCCAGAATTTCTGGAATCAAACAGTCCTAACAAGAGCATCTGATTTCTAAGAATGCCTTGGCCAGACACTTTTATAGCAGCTGTAGCTGGGTCATTCTACCAAAAATAGGACAATTTATTTGCATCCCCAAACCCAGGGTCAGCCCTGTTACTGCAAATGTGCCTATCTGTGCATGTATTATATCCACGCCGTATAAACCCAGGATGGTACACAGAATATGGCATCATTTGATCTTATGAAGAACAATGGTGGAATTTAATGTAATAGTTTTGTGCATTTTTATTATGGACAAGGTTGTCAGGTTAAACACATCAAAACTGTTATTTTAATTTAACATTGATGCAGTACTAATGTTGGTGACCACATAGGCACTGTGTGGCCTAATGGCTTTTAACAGAAATTATATAATTTCTGGCTGAATATGCAAGCCTAAACCTTGTTACTGTCAGTCTTATTACTGACTTATAGGTAACAGGCCTGATGAGTATAAATGTTTTGTGAAAGATTTGGGGACACAAATTGTCCCCAATACTTTGTACAGCTAATAGCTTGTGGATGTCAATATGTTAGATGGGGCTGTATTGCACTGAGAGTTGTCAGCTTATACTGGCAATTGTTCTTGTTACCATTCTTTGCCAACACAGCACATAGCTGTGGTTGATGTGATTGAAGTCTAACAATGCAGTGTGAAATTTGTCAGCAGTAATTTGTAAACCATGACTGTTCCTGTTAGGGTCACATGCATGTCCTGTGATGGCTCTGTAGAGGGAATATTGCTGCACCAAACCAGATTTGGACTTCCCTCCTCATTTTGTGTGTGTATGTATGAGAGAGAGAGTGAGAGAGAGAGAGAGAGAGAGAGTGAGAGAGAGAGAGAGAGAGATAAGTTTTTGGTTTTTTTTTTTCTGAATGTGTGATCTCTCAGTGCAGGGGTGAGGTGAGATTTACACCTGACCACAGTTTCTTTTTCTCTCCGCTCATGCATTAGGTTTTACTATATGGGACGGTTGCTCCTGTTTGCTTCATGTATCTTACACTGTGTTGTATTGACACTCTAAGCCTGCACTCTCACTGTGTTGAAGTTCAAACATCAAAGCATTCTGAAGTGTGAAAATAGAGACAGAGATGTATTTTGTCTTGTACCCCATGCTCTTCACTTTTCTGTTTTCCCTTATCTAGCACACCCTATTCAGCAAATAATTAACAAGTTCCAGGGCATTACACACTACAGCACCAAAAAGGACAGAGTATGTTGTCCCTAGGACTGAGATTAGGAGCCATGCTGTACATCATTTAATTATGTTATTTCTGGTGTCCCCCAGGGGTCATTGTTGGGATCAGTTTTATTTCTGATTTGCTTCCATTTGGTAATATTTTTGCCTTTTGCTTTATTTTTATTGTTATGCTGATTACACTTAGTTATATTTTCAGATAGTCAACTATGCAGCTCACATAATCTCAGCCTACTTAGTGCCTTGATATGTAAATTTATTTACAGTTGAATACTAGTCAATCTGAAGCCATCCTTATGGCCCCACTTAGCAGTGAAAAAAAAAAAGATGGGAATTGCTCACTGTATTACTGTGAATGACCACTCAGCCCCATTGTCTTAATTTATTTCAAATCTTGGTGTTAAAAGTTTGCACTGCTGTGAGTTATCATATTACTTCCATTTGTAAGATTTTGTTTTACTTAGGAATATATTAATTTTCTGAAAACCGCCTCCTGTCATGCTCTGATGTCTGTGCTTTGCATATGTCCAAAACTCTGCAGGAAATGTTTTAAAAACATAATACATGTACTAATTAATCAGTTTTTATCCAGTTCAGTTGTTACATTACATTGCAATTGCAGTCAAAGAGAAAATCCATTTGAGTTCTCATTCAAAAACATAACTGCTGTACTTCCACTTTATCTGCGAGGTCTACTGTATCACATTATCTTGGATGAATCTGTAAAGCTACATAAATTAGGTTAGTGTTCTGAGCTCACTGGGCCACAGCTATGGAAAGAGCTCTCTGAGCTTTTACATACCTACACTGTGCATTTACAACATTGGATATTGTATTATTTATTTACATGTGCGATCATATGCAAAAGTTTGGGCCCCCTGCTGAAATGACGTTTGATTCAATTTCTATACGAAAATAACGTATCTTCTACTGAGAACACAATTCCGCACGTTTTAATACACAATTATTGTTTGTTTACTGAATTTAACATATTGGAAAACAAAATATGAAATGTGGCCTGTGCAAAAATGTTTCATATTTTATGGGTTTTTTGACCAACATGTTAAACTCTGCTGTCAGAACAAAACCTTGTATCTCCAAAACTATAACTTTAATGTAAGTCAGTGTAAGGGCAACAGGCATTTTCACATTATGTCAATAATAAAATAAAATAAAAAATAAAATAAAAATAGTCAAAAATGGAGATATGAGGCTTTGGTCTGACAGCAGTGATATATAGATAGACAGACAGATAGAGAAAGATATTTTTTCAAACATTTACATATTGTGGCTGTCCAAAAATCCAAGTATTTCCATTTTTTGCAGTTTCTAGTTTCTACTTGTTTTTCTTTGGACAGCGACAATGCGACATATGTATGTATTTACTTATTTTATTTGTTTTCTTTAAAAATGGACACTTTTGAAACTCTACTATACAAATTCAATTTTTTTATTTATTAATTAATTCATTTATTCATTGAATTTGCCACTGGCAACATTTAAAATAACACAGCTGAAGGGTGATGTACATTTTCAGACTTTTCTCACATTTTCTCAAAGTTGTGCAGTCATTTAGTATAGTCAGACTGGAAATGAACCAGTAAAGAGGCACAGCAGAAATCTCCATGACTTGCAAATATTGCGAAGACTAAAATACATCTCCATAGCATTTACACATTGAGCATTAAGTACACTTTAAAATGTATTCATGTTTTTTGTTATTGCTTAGTTTTGTTTCACTTCCAACACAGTCAACACAGTGCCTGTCTATACAAAACATGAAGCGAACAGTAGCAGCAGCATTAAATGAAGTGTAGATGAGATGCTTCCTTGTCTCTGACTCAGTGAACGTATCTACACCCCCTCTTCCTTCAGGCTTACTATCACTGCTTTACAACACACCAGATGCCTCTCATCTATTCTGTTATTCACACTATAAAAGACACTAAATTGCTTGGTAAAAAATATTGATTTATTGGTTTAATTCTTAATGAATACAGAATGCCTGAAACAAGATTTGGAGCATCATTTGAATCTTTCATAGACAGAACAGCTCACAGTTTGCAGTGAGATTAGATAGATCTTTTAGAAAGAGCTTATACAGAACAAATTACATACAGAAACTACTTTGTTTTTGTTTACGTTTAAACCTTAATTAAGTTTAAAGACATTTAATCTCTTGTTCAGCTGTACCATTGTGATTTGTTGAAAGACTTGCATGAGGCAGATGTCTGAGGGAAAGTGCCCCACAATTCAGGATGATTAGGGTTAGTGGTGTGTGACTGTTGTGAGGGTTACTGGGGGGCTTTGGCCCACTGTTGCAATCCAGCAGGAGGAAGGAAGCCAGCAGTGGCCACCAAACCTCTTAAAAAGCCCTCTGTCACAATCCTACAGCTTTAAAAATAAGGATAACGGTCAATCTCCTTGTGTCATCACTGTCCTCTTGGCCTTTCTGAAGTTAATGACCTTACACACGTGTTCACAGACAAGTACGGACACTGTAAACACTGCTGCCTACATAACTGTAGTCAGTGGTTTCCTGAGATGCAGTTTAGTTGCAGCTATTAAACAGATCATCGAGGAACTCAATGCATAATAATGCATCTTATTCCTTGATATTATAATATTGAATCATTTTCAAAGGTTTAAGGGACGATTTTGAAGGAAAGATAGTCGTTTTGCAGCTGAGTCATAGTACGAGGCTCAAAGCTTATTTGGAATTATCTGATTGTCATGATAAACTGTTCCTTTTTTTAGACACAAGATGAAAAAAGTATGTTTGAGCAGTTCTTAACCATCTCAAATGCACGCAGTGACACTTTTTTTTCATGTTTCACACCAAGACGATCTTTGAGATTTACAAGAACGCTATTTTTTTAGATGTATAATTAAATAAAATAACTATTTGATATAGATAGACACTTTTTTCAAGTTTTGTTTAGTTGTGTCACATCACTTCAAATAAGTTTACTGGCAGTATTTCAGACTGTTTTCAATTGCCTTTGGTTCATACGGCTTTGTTTGGATATGTCTGCTGTGATTTGAGATTCAGTGATCACTGAAGTAAAATTTGCACATCTACCAAGAACTCCGGAAATAAGAATGTGCTGATGGTGTCAGTAAAAGGAGTAAAATGGCAGGCATGTGCCGTTCTGAAGCGGTTTTGTCGAGCTTGATTGGGAAATCAGACTTTTAAAGCAAATTCGCACAGGGGCATAGAGTTTTGCAATGCTGATAGATTACCCAACAGTACCTGAAAAAGAGAGTTTAAAGAGGATTATCACACTAATGGTCACTAAACACTTCATGCCAAATGATAGCTGCCATTTACTGCATGTTTATCAGTTCTTTATACTTATTATATATGTTATACTACTGAATATTAAACTGAAAAATACAGACCTCAGAAATAGAATACTGAATAATGCCTGTACATACAGCACTGTGCAGAAGGCAGAGACCACCTTTTTGCTTATTTAATTTCCAGTTAAAACATGACTGGAAGTCATTATTCATTTTTCAGTGTCAGGAATAAAGAAGAAAACGCATATTTAGTAGAAAATGAAACAAGCCTCAAAAACTAAATATAAAGTCATTTTTCAGTATTTATTGTGTCGACCCTTTGACCTCACAAGACCTTCCTTTCTTTTTGCGGGGCAAAAAGACACCCCTCCAAAGTTCAGTCTTTCAGTTGGCTGCATTTTGTTTCTTACATTCTAAGTAAACCCAATTACAAATTTAAAGTAATAAGTTCTAGAGCATTTTTTTCTTTTTTGCCTTTTCTCAGTAATAACTTCTTGACAGCTGCACATCCTTTCAGACCCATAATGTTTAGCTGTCTTTTCACAGTGGAAGAATGGGTTGTTTTCAGATCTGAAGCAACAGTGGAGCTTGATTTTTCTCCTCTCTCAAAGATAAGAGCTTTAAGTACTGTTTATGTGATGGTGATAGTTCTGATGATCTATCTGGTCTTGCACTATTGTTAGGATTCTCCTTTTCCAGTTTGGGAAACTCCTGTTTTTTCACTTAAGCAAAGTAGATTGCTGTATATCTAATCTCCTCAGAAACATCTTCTTTAGCAATTTTAGAGGCACATGAGAAAATTCTGCAAAGCAGAATACTAAATAACTCTAAAATGAAAAGGTGATCTTTGACTTTTGTGCATCTACATGTGAGCTTTTGTACAGATAAAGCAGGATGTCTGTATAGTAGAGGCACGCTGCAATTGAACAAGAATCATCTTAAATGATGAGCAGGACGTTTTCTGGTCATGTCAGGGATATCTGTGTGTTCTTTTTACTGTGCCAACAGAATATTTCATTTTGTTTAGTTTGTGAGGGAGACTGGACTTTCTGGATTTTTATGAAGCAAAATTATGTCTTTTTCAGGTTACAACATTTTAAAGAGTGTATCCGTTTTATCCACGAGTGCCGACTGAACGGAGGAGCCTGTCTGGTTCACTGGTGAGTGGGTAAACCCTCAGGAGTTACTGAGTGAATTTTATTTTATTTTATTCTCAGTTCAAGACATTTGAAAGAAAAGAAATACAGGCTTTTGGGCATACTCAGGGGCACACCTTGTCTCGGAAGTCCCTTCCAAAGAGATTACTGGAAGATTAATTTTGCCTTACTATGTTTTTCTCTGCTGACTATTGCATAATTTTGTACCTGTGTGTACACTGTCCTGTCTAGACAGAAATATGAGGGAGTCAGCAGTCAGTTGTAGCTTTTGTTTTGTTTCTGGCTAGCATGGTAACATCTCGGTTTGATGCATTTCAGCCTAGCCGGAGTGTCACGCAGTACTACGGTGGTAGTGGCTTATCTGATGACTGTCACCAATTATGGCTGGGAGGAGTGTCTGACCGCAGTTAAGGCTGTGCGATCCTTTGTAGGCCCTAACTACGGGTTCCAGCAGCAGCTGCAGCAGTTCCAGATGACCCAGATCTCAGAGGTAGATATCTAAATCAATGTACCACAAAGTTACAAAATCACACTTCACCGCTCCCACAAGATCCCTTGGTGTTTCTGTAATTCTGTGATTTTAATTACATTTAACACACTCTAGGAAAGTTAAACAGACAGATGCTTTTTGTGCTCTTATGAGAAGTTCCCATTCAAGAGTCTGGGAACTATTTTGAGCTCCATAAATCACAAGGGCAGTGTTAACCAATAGAAAAACAACCCCCACCCCCAAATGTCGCAATTCACTCTGTGCAGTAGAAGTTACCCCATAATTTCAGTGCTTATGTACAGTACAAAAGTGAGCAACCACCCTTTTGTTTATTCAGTTTCCAGCCAAAATGACCATTAAAAATAAGTTATTCTCATTATTATTTTTGTAATTGCAAAGCTTTCATCTTTTAGGGATAGGAGAAATCAAGCATCAGTTTTGCTTTAAAGCTTGAAAAATCCACAGGTGCTCCTGTCCATCCTTTCAGTGTAAGAAGAAAACTCACCACTGTGGGTCTGAAAGGATGTATAGCTTTTAAGAGGCCGAGAAAAGGAAACGGCCAAAAAAAGAGGGAAATTTGCACTAGAATAACGAAACTGGACAACTGAGATGTGGAGTAAGGCTTTGTGGACTGATAAGTTTAAATGTGCAATTTAGATTACTTGGAGAAACCAAGACTGAACTTTGGAGGTGTGGAAAAATATCCCTGCAGATTTCTTTCAAAAAACTGAAAACAAGTCTCCCCAAAATAATAGAAAGTGGATACACTAAACACTGAAAAAATATAATTAATTGTTGAGGCTGCAGTGTAATTTTCTGTTAAAAACATGTTTTCATTTTTTTTCCTGGCACTGAAAAATGAATAACTTGCATTTAATGGATGTTTTGACAGGAAATTAAATAAATGAAAGGGTGGTCTCTGACTTTTGCATGGTTCTGTATGTACATCTTTAGTGCTCTTTGCAAATAACACAGAGGTTCTTCGGAAAATTAGTAAATAAAAATAAACAGTGAAATAAATGCAAACAGATGTATCGCTAATGCCTGCTCAGTATGAATGTGCAGCTGCTTATGTTGACTCATTATGTGTTCTCAGTGTTGACATATGGCAGTGAGGTTTGTTCAGTCTTTCTTAAATGTTATCTAATGTTCCTTCTAGAGTAACATATTGCCTAAAGCTACAACCTAACCTGAAGCAGAAAGAATTCAAAGCAGACCTTCCTTTGGTTTCCTGCCCAATTGTCTGTCACCCCTGACATACACTCAATGATGCAATCACTGAAACAAGTTAGGACTGCGAGCTGCATTTGTAGCCTTACTGGTAAATTTTTAGTCATTCACTTCGCATCATTCGAAGCAATGTTTTTTTTTTTGTTTTTTTTTTAACTGGATTTTGATTGAAAGCCTGTTTTCTTGTGCTGTCTAATAAAGCTTATCAGGAGGAAAGGATCAGTCATAATAAAGCAGATTCTTAAACAGAACTCCAAATTGAGTCCACAGAGAAAACTGAAATATTTAAGGACTACTCTGGTAATATGTACATAGTGATCTCTCAGTCGTGGTCGATCAGTGAAGACGTTTGGCGTCTGAACTTTGCTTCTTCAGTTTTTCACTAGAGCTTCAAAGCTAATGCAGTTGAAAAGCAACGGAAGTCTGTGTCACTGAAAATCTTTTTTGGGTATCATAGACATCTATTAATTGTTAATTAAACTCTTAGCTCCAGTGAAAAACTAAAAAAGCAAACTTGAGACACCACGTCTTTTGACTGGCTACATTTTAGGAGAGTGGAAAATTATGTACATTTGATTTTTATTTTTTTTGCCGGACAGTTCATTTGATTTGGATTTAAGAGCCTTCTATCTTTCGCACACTGACATTTGCAGGGGGTTTTGAGTTGTGCCTTTCTGTGTCATGTATATGAGAGTTCACACACTGACTCGGTGAAGGTGTGAGAGAGGTTTTCCTGTGTTTGAGGCTCCGTGTGCTCTTTGCACAGCTGCCGTGTGACAATCTGTTGCTATATGCCATTCAGAGCGGGAGCTAAACGCTGCAGGGGAGGTGCACAGGGTTGTGGACTCACTTGAGTGAGTAAGGGGAACTCAGGGGGACTTGCTGAAATTGCATTAGCAATGTGTTACACATCACGTGGATGTCATTACTGCCAGAGGCTTGCAACATTAACATTTCTCTTTGAAATATGTTTTTTGGCATTATTAAATACACGTGCATAGCTACAGTTTTTAAGGAACCGACGGCTGGCAAAGGGGATTTACTTCTTTACAATTTTTCCACAAGTTTATTTTTTCCCCATGATAAAAAATGCAGTGCTAAAAATCTAGCAAATAAATGATTTTTTGCCAAATATTATACTTCTGTTACATTACCTCACATGTTTAAATCCAAATTTAAAGGGCCTTTATCCTCCTTTTTCTTGTAGTTTATATTTAAGTCCCCTTACAATGTTGAAATTGGTTTATGTGCCAAAAATATGAGTAATCATTTTTTACATGAACATTTTCCAACCTCTCTTTATTCCTTAGAGTGAAACAGGCTGTTTTTGTTACCATGTCTTTAACCAAGTCACCAAGACCGGGACTGGCCGAGGCGGAGACAAGACCGAGACCAGTTTAAGATTTGTTTCAGAAATCAATTAACTACAAATGAAATTCATTTGTAGTTAATTGTACATTCCACCTTAAATGGTGCCTGAGTGCCTCAGTGGACTGAGGCACCGAAATGTAACTGCTTCACGATTTAAGGTGGAATGGGAAAATACGAACAAGAAGCTGGTGAATAGGAAGCTGACTTCTGCTTTGTGTGATTTAGGCTATCAAAATATCCTACCTACAGTTTTATGTAGAGCTCTACCTATAAATATGCACCACCGTGACCATTTTGACAAGGCAGCACACATCAGAACACCAGCTGAGTGATGAGCTAAACTGTATAAATAACTTTCATTACTAACAGTTATAAATAAAACTAAACAGTTAAAAAAACTAAAACAAACTATTACTTCCAATGACGAATGAGCACAACAGGTGACAGAATAAAGAAAATTGTCTTTGTTTTTACTTGTTTTAAACAAAAGATTGAAGAGAGAAAACTTTCAGTTTTGTTCGTTTTCCAGTTCCGGCTGCTTCTGTCTGTATCCTAGCAGTGTGTCTGCGCATGTGTATCAGTGGCGCAGCGCAAAGAGCAGCGCAGAGCAGAGAGTTTAGTATGCAGAGAAAGGACTGTCTATTCTGTTTATCCTGGTTTTGTTAATATTCAATAATAAATCAGCTTCCAGTTACCTCAGACGGAGACATTGGACTCGGCTGGTCTCGACAAAAATTTCCGAGTCCGCCTTACCCTGAGACTGAGACGAGACCGAGACTGCTAGTTTAAGATTGGAGTACTACAACACTACTGTCCTGTATTTCGCCTCATTCAAAAAGCCAGCCTGGGCTGAAACACTCCTTATAACTTCAGTGTGATTGGGCAGAACTAAACCACTGTAAACAAAGTAGTTAAGTTAATATAAGTAATTGTGTTCATTTTCATAAAAAACGTATATATTCTCCATATGTGGAGAATAATAATGATGTGGACGTGTGCTGAGCGTCAGGAGGCTGGTGCCCAAAACCCAAAGTGACGTGGAGAGCAGCAAGAACCCATTAGCGCTTGTGCACTGGCTGTTGGGTTTTCGGCGCTCTCCACGGCACTAGACTGTTCAGGCGTAGGTCTCTCACTGGCTCCTTGTTGCCACTTGGCACAGGGCCCTTCAGTCAAGCCAAAGGCAGTGCAGTGCTAAAGTACAAGAGACACTGTGCAAAATGTAAATAAAACAAAATGCAATGATGTGCAAACCATTTAAACCTTATATTTCAATAAAAATAGTACAAAGACAACAAATCAGATGTTGAAACTGAGAAATTTTATTGTTTTTGGAAAAATATATGCCCATTTTGAATTTGATGCCAACAACACATTCCAAAAAAGTTGGAACAGGGGCATGTTTACCACTGTGTTTCATCACCTCTTCTTTTAACAACACACTGTAAGCATTTGGGAACTGAGGAAATCAATTGCCCTGAGTGATATGTTTTCCCATTCTTGTTTGATATAGGATTTCAGCTGCCCAACAGTTAGGGGTCTCCTTTGTTGTGTTTCATTTCATAATGCGGCAGATGTTTTCAGTGGTGACAAGACTGGACTGCTGGCAGGTCAGTTTAGCGCCCGGACTCTTTTAATATGGAGCAATGCTGTTGTAATACAAGCAGAGTGTGGTTTGACATCATCTTGCTGAAATAAGCAAAGCCTTCCCTGTAAAAGACGTTGTCTGGATGGCAGCATACATTGCCAAAACACATATATATAGTTCAGCCTTAATGGTGCCTTCACAGATGTGCATGTCACCCATGCCATGTGCACTAATGCACCCCTATACCATCATGAATACTGGCTTTTGAACTGTGCACTGATAACAAGTTGAGTGGTCTTCAGCCCAGAGGACACAGTGTCTATGATTTTCCAAAAAGAATTTCAAATGTTAATTTGTCGGACCACAGGGCACTTTTCCACTTCGCCTCAGTGCATCTTAAATGAGTTTTTTTTTTTGTTTTTTTTTTTAAGCATTACACAACTTTAGCCCTTTGTTGCCCCCGTCCCAACTTTTTTTGGAACGTGTTGTTGGCATCAAATTCAAAATAGGCAAATATTTTTCAAAAAACAATAAAGTTTCTCAGTTGCAACATTTGAAATGTTGTCTTTGTACTATTTTCAATTAAATGCAAGGTTTAAGTGATTTGCACATCATTGCATTTAGTTTGTATTTACATTTGGCACAGCGTCCCAACTTTTTTGGAAATGGGGTTGTAAGAAAACACCTTTAATTGATTTGTTTTCCCACCAAAACTGTCATCGTCAGCTATACAGCACTTAAAGCTTTCATCTTTGAGAGAGCGGAGAATAAAAATCAAGCTCTACACATTTCTGATCTGAAAAAATCCACAGATATTTCTGTCCATTCTTCCACTGTGAGAAGACAACTCAACACTATGAGTCTTAAAGGATGTGTAGCTGTCAAGAAGCCGTTACTGAGAAACAAAAATTTGCATATCGAATAAAGAAGCTGCTGGTGTTCTTAAAATAATGGACTGACCACCCCAGACCTCAACATCATTGAATGTGTTTGGGATTACTTGGATCATTGCTCTAAAAAATGAAAGCAAGTCTCCTGAATAAGATTGAAGCTGTAACAATATAAAATGCATGGACACATGAAATACTGAAAATTTAGATTTTATATTTAGTTGTTGAGGCTTCTGTGTAATTTTCTGTTAAACGTTTTTTTCCTGATGCTGAAAAATGAATAACTTGTACTTAATGGCTGTTTTGACAGAAAAATTAAATAAATAATGGGTGGACTTTTGCCCAGTACTGTATCTTTACCTTTATATGCTGCCTTCCTTGGAACTTGAAGCCAGGCCTCACAGTAAGACCTTCTGGCATGTTTCGAGTCATATTTCCTATCTGTGATAACTTGTCTGTCCAGACACACCACTTTTGTTCTCAGTGTGTACGTGATGATGTGGGTGTTGTAACACAAGGGTTTTCTACATGTTGTTTATCCTTGTCACTGAAATATATACCTTATTGTCAAAGATAAATCACATATAAAATCATTTGTACCAGTAGAAACAGTCGATAGAAACAATGGAGATTAAATTCAGCTACTGGGTAAATTATGTAAAATGTATTCAGAATCATTCCACCAGTGCCAATTTTGTGAAAATTTTGAAATTATGATGTTGTCTAATCAGTGTATCAGCGATCAGTCACTGCAGTTTCATTTGTTTTTTTGATAAACAGGATTGCCGTAGCTAGTCTTTTAAATTCAGTTCAGTAACACAACTACGTATTTGTACACTCAGCACAAAATGAAGAGTGGTCAGTTGTGGTCTGAGAGTGCACTGTTTTAAATGTCAGTACTTGTTTACTATCTCCACATTCTCAATGTGAGAGAGTTTTAACTTCTTGCTCAAGGTAGCTGGAGGGGGAACTGAAACAAAGCGTCTGTCAGCCTCTGGACCATAAACGGCATTCACATGGGTATCCTTTAACTGATTTACCTTTATTTAGCTTTCTGTCATACTCTAGATTATGATTGATTTAGCTGATGTAATTATTTTTTGGTTTTTAGTTAAAAATAACTATACCACTGTTAGACAATTTTTGCATTGAAAAAAGAAATGAAATAAATAAAATAAATGTCCCTTTACAGTACCTAGACAGTTATCAGATTTCATTTTTACATACAGTTTGTAATCCATGTTTCAAATGATTTTCAAGTTCATCCTCACAATGGAATTTGAGTACATTAATAATATAGTGCCAGGGATTTGACATTGTTATTTGCCTCTTTAGCTACTGTAGCTACTCTACCTACTGTACAGCAAACAATTATTATTATTTTTGCAGTGCAATGAAATATATTTAACTAAAGATGAAAAATAAGAGGTGAAAGTAGAGAATCCACTCACTTTCCAACATCTAATTTTTCTTTGAGATATGATATTGAAACCTTACTTTAGCCATTTCCATTACATGTTTGCCTTATGAGGATTCTAGATTCAGGTTCTTTTACAAGTTAAACAGTTCAGTATATATTGATTGCATGTAAAAAGACATGGACTTGTTAAGTCTTTGACCAAAAATATTTTACCAATATTTTTGACATATTTTAACAATATTTTAAGCTTATTTAGTAGTACCACCTAATGATCCTGAAAGGGATTTTTTGTATTGTTTTTTTTTCTGCACATAATCGCAGAGGATGTTCCTGTATGCTTCCAAACTCACTATGCTGCTGTTGTCTTTAGTTACGTCATCAATAACGATGAGTGAGCCAATTCCAGAGACTGTCACACACGCCCAAGGCATTGCCTCCACATGACTGCCCATGTTGCTCCACATGCCAACTTTTTTTTTTTTTATAACTTCTTCATAGAACGTTATTTGAGAACTGTACTTTGTAGCTACTTTTAATCTCCCATTTCATTGATTTATGCTGGTCAAACCTTTTGCACTCTGTACTGTAAAGGCTTTAAGCTGTCTTCCATGAACAACAGGTTGCTTGTTCATTTTTAAGGTGGTTGGTGATTTCATGTCTGGTAATTTCTCTGTCATCAACCACAGTCATTTTCGTTGACCATCCTGGATGCAGGCCATTGCTAAGTACACCAGTTGTTCTTTTTTTTTCTTTTTAATTATTCCATATTGCCGATTTTTCCTTTCCTCTGCTGCTCTCAACATCATGTTTCTTTATACCTACTGTCTAGAAATGTGGACATGCACAGAAATGCTTAGACTTGTGATGATGGGTTGTGATTATGTCTCACTCAGTATGTAGGAAAATTCCCCACACAGCTGACCTTTCTGTCTTAAGTGCACTAGACTGAAATTGTTTCATTTATTTATTAGCCATATCTTGCCCAGTCTGATAGTAACAGACTCTCTTCACAACAATTATTCAGCTGCATTAAATAAACAGGTTACAGGTGTCCTTACATTGTGTGTAGTTTTCAGATGTTCAGTCTTTTCACTTTGAGAACTTTGTAAGGCAGAACACATTGACTAAACATTAAGCAGCAAACACAAACAGT
Source organism: Colossoma macropomum (assembly GCF_904425465.1). Classification (NCBI taxonomy): domain Eukaryota; kingdom Metazoa; phylum Chordata; class Actinopteri; order Characiformes; family Serrasalmidae; genus Colossoma; species Colossoma macropomum. Next base: position 23,200,433 of record NW_023494798.1, on the reverse strand, counting down.
CTTAAAATGTCCAGAAAAGGCACAGACAAATGAACTAGAGTAAAAGGAGCAGAACATTCTTGATTATCCCAATCAGATACTAGCACCAACCAAACAAATATTTGTTTTCTGTGCTGCTTGTTTGGGTGCACTGGCCTTGAGTGGTCCAGTAATGCACAACCGGCCATAGAATTTAAATGTAAATGAACAGGAAAAAATTGTAGCAAAAAAGGCCATTTAAAAAAGTAAAATGTAAATCTGTACATAGCAACACTGTGTAAGTAGTCTTGGAGGGCATGTCATCTACACGACTGTTTTCCTTTTTTTTCGCCATCGTCCGGGAAGGAATGCCTGCTTGGAAAGTGACGGGAAGTCCTTCCTCCCACTAAATTCTACCTTACTCCCACTGCAGGGCTCTCAGACAGGGGATTCCCATTCTGTCTCCCTGTACCCCCACCCCCCCAACTCACCCCTGAAGCGGTCAAATTATATCCTTTTTCCCTCAGTCCTACTGTTTGCTGATAAACAAATCGATTTAATAAAACTTCAGCTTAAAAAGCTTTCAGTAAATATTTTATGTTGCTTTAAATCAGAGCAGGCCATTCTTCTGTAGGGATAGTTAAAGTGAATGACCTGGCATGCAGTAGTCAAAAGTGAAAGTACTTTGTTCAAGTTCTTGGCATGTTTTGGGTGAATTAGGGTGAGCGGGAAGGTTTTAGAACCTAACAGCAGAGTTTCTGTGGTCAGCTGCTGAAGTTAGTTAGTGGGGAATAGACAGGCTGTCTGAGAATTGCTGGATTCTAATGAACTGTCATAATGTTTGGAAGACAGGAAAACTACATATTGCTTAAAATGAAGCAGAAAGCATATTAAACAGACAGTTTCACCACTACAAGTCACAGCCACTAAATATAATATTGATTTTTTCAGTATTTAGTGTGTCCACACTTTGCTTTTATTACACATTCCATTCTTTTCAGGACATCTGCGTTTAGTTTTTCAAAGCAATCTGCAGGGATATTTTTCACCTCACCAAGTTCAGTCTTTGAAGTTGGTTGCATTTCCTGCTTCTCATGAACAAAGTAATCCCAAACACATTCAGTGATACTGAGGTCTGGACTCTGGTCTGGTGGTCTGAGAATGGCAGCAGCTTCTTTGTTTGATTTGCACTTTTTTTCATTTTTATACATTTATATAGTTTATACAGTTTATACATTTTTAAGTACTGTTTATCTGAACGGTGACAGTTTGGGTGGTTTGCCAGGGTGGTTGTTAGGAGTCCCATTTTCTCTTTATCTTTTAATAATTTTTTTTAATTCTTATCTTGGGAAAAAAAAATCTCATTTATTTGCTTTTGGCTTTCCGTTTCCTTTTGCCAGAGAATTATCTTTTATCTAACCTCCTCATAAATGATTCCTGAAAAATTAATGACTAATTAAATAGATAAAGGGTGGTCTGTGTGTGTGAGTGTGTGAGTGAGTGAGTGAGTGTACATGCCACATATCAACTGTGCATGGGGCTGTGGGGGGGGTTAATATGAACAATTAATTTTTTTTTACATTTTCTCCTTGTTTCCCTGTATCAGTATCGCGCTTGGCTGCGGATGAATTACCGGCACAGCCCATTCAGAGACCAGGAGCATGTGGCGGCTTTGTTGGTCCAGTATGCAGAGCAGCAGGCACAGGAGCGACGGAGACGAGGAGAGCATGACCGGATGAGTCAGTCCACCAGCGTCTATGCTATGCCATATGACCGTTATAGCAGCTCAGGCTGCAATAGATGAGTGTCCCATTTACCCCCAACTCACCTTTACTAAGAGAACTATGGGCTCATAATGGTTGCTGCTCACCTGTATTTTGAACTACATTAAGCTTAGCTGGGCACAGCAATGGCACTTGCACTGGCCCTTGTTTGAGACCTTTGAATAGATATGCTTTAATTATCATATAATTTAACCCCTGAATGTAACATCAGTTCGTTTTAAAGCTGTTTAGAAGATCCAAAGGTCAAACTGACTTTGTTAGAAAAGCCAGTATGCTAAACATTGGGTGATTAGTGGCGGAATTTAAACCAAATGTTTTTGTTTGTTTGTTTTGTTTTTTGTTAGTTGCCCACTGCTTTTTTGTTTTCTGTTAAGTCTTGTTAATGCATACATATTTTAAAGTAGTCAGATCTCTGGTTAAAAAGTAATCATTGTAGATCTGCAAAAGCCATACCAAGTTGTCTATTTTTTTAAGCATTCGTTTTACATTCTTATCTAAAGATGCTGATTCATTACTTTGTTCTTTGTCAAACAGTTATCAGATTTATGCCCATTATTTAATTTGCACATGCTCAACTGAGTACACTGTCAGAGTACACTGTAAATGGTTCAGAACTTTATATACAGAAATTTGTAATTTTGTTCTTTGCAAATCTTATGTTATTAAACAATATTTATGAACCATATTTAATATGGCAGCTTTATTTGATTGCACCTATTTTACTATGCCATGCATGTGGCTTTTACTTATTCTCAAATGTTCATGAGCAAGAAGCCTAAGGGTGAAAGAAACGTTTAAAGATAGAGGCGCCTGAACCTTACTCAAGGCCTCTTTAGATTTAGAGGACCTTTCAGGGCAACAATAGAGAACCATTCTTTTTTATTATAGTGGATGCCATCGCCAGTCCTTCCCCTCAGAAGGACTGTATAAAGAAAACACCTCCACCTCCGAGACGAACAAAACCTCAACCTGTGCTCACATCCTGAAATGAACCAAGAACATGTGACTTTGCCTTTCCAAGATCCGCTTTTCATGGTTTCCAGATGATATTTAACTTCCTGGCTGCAGGTTAGACTTAAGGTTGGCATTAAAGATTAACTATTTCAGAACATCTCCCCAATCACAATGTCATATCCCATCATTTGCCTTAATGCATGTACGTATGCTATATGTCTAAGTTTGTAGTCACCTGCATGTTTCTTCTGAAATTAAGAGTATTTTGAGGGGCACTTGTCCCTTCTTTGGTGCAGTAACTGCCTCCACTCTTCTGTGGCTCCAACAGCTAGGCTTTACATTAGATGCTGGAACACTGCTGTGAGGATTTGATTGCATTGAGCTGCGAAATCATTAATGAGGTTAGGTACAGATGTTAGATGATTAGTTCTGGATCAAAAATGCTATGGAGCACTTTACTCCAGAGTGCAGTTCCACTGCTCCACAGCCCAATGTTAGAGAGCTTTATGCGCCTCTAGCTGATGTTTGGGTAGTCTGACCTTAGGCTCATGTGTGGCTGCTCCAGAGCATCCCATTCTGTTAGCAGTGTCAGTGATGGGTGCACCATAATGTAGCTTAATTCAGTAATTAGAATGGGTGTCTGAATACTTTTGGGCATGTAGTGTAGACAGTAATATAATGTAGTAAATTAAAGAAAATATAAAGTATTACAACTGTATTCGTAATGGACTTTGATAGAAAACCAACTTTAAACAAAGCTGACTATTCCCAAAGGGGTGGTCCGTAAGTGAAATTAGTCTGTTGACATCACTTTTTACATAAAACTTAACAGTAGAGCATTTCTGATCATATGCCAGGTGGGGGGCCAAAAGGTGGATAAACCTATTTTATTGTTTATTATACTCGAGCTAATCTAAAAAGGAGGCAAAATTGTGTCCGAGTTATTCATTTATATGTCACAAAGAATAAAGGCACGTCACTATATTATCATGAAAAGTGGTGTCATGAAATGTTCAGGAAAGGTCGAATAAGGTAACGACTAAAACTTGACATACACACTGCGGAAAAATACAGTAAGTCTGTTTTAGTGCGGCCAATCAATGAGTGCTGAAGAAATTGATCAGTATTCAGAAGCTCATTACATATAAACATCTAGTCTGTAAAGTCCCTTTTCCATGTAAGTGGAGCCCACCCCACAGGCTTGTGAACACCTCCGTTCGAAGGGAAAGGCGATTTCTTGTAAATGCCACCGCTTCGAAGAAGTTTTCCGGACTGGAGGCGTCACAGCAGTGGGCGTGTTTTGATTGGATGCGTGGGCGCTGGGGGGTGTGACCACAGGCTCCATTCACACAAAATGAACTGAAAGACTTGCCTCTGTAATAAATCAGAGAGAGCGGCTAGCGATCAAAATCCACTTGTCAGAACTCCGCGCGGAAGTGCTCAGCAGCAGCAACAGAGACCACAACATCAGCAGGACCGAGGTGAGTAGCCGAGCATGAATGTAGTGTTAAAAAAGCTGAAGTTGAACAAAAGTTAAGAGTGATGAGTTAGACTACGAAAAACATAACGTGTCGAATGTGCTGCTTTTAAGATGAATCCCGGAGGGCGCAGACTGAAACAGTGGCTGATCGAGCAAATCAACAGTAATATTTACGCGGGGCTGCTGTGGGAGGATGAGAATCACACCATGTTCCGTATCCCGTGGAAACACGCAGGAAAACAGGACTACAACCAAGAAGTGGATGCGTCCATTTTTAAAGTAGGCATCTGTGTTTATGACCAGATTTGATTCACAAAAAAAGGGAAATAAAAATGTGCATTTGCGTTGAACCGTATTTACGCATCTATTCATATCTTATGAAAAGTAGCGTAGACGCGCTCGAAAAAGCTGCTGAAGAAAGAGCACAGTTGTGCCATCTGATGGCGTGTTCGGACACTACAGCTAAAAACTGGACTTGGATTTCGTAGTTAAAAAATAAAGGCAAAAGTGAAACTGCAGTAGTTTTAAATGTAAGCATGGAGAAATCTGTAATTCTTCATTAGTAATATTTAATGAGTAAAATAATATTACCTTAATAATAATAATTATTATTATTATCATTATTATTTTACTATTACTATTATTATTATTATTATTATTGCATTGACATTCTACAATATTTTTATTACAAAGTCAGTTTATATGCTGTGGGCAAAGCTGCATGTTATATTTAGACTCACACTGGATTGTGTGTGTATGCCAGTGGCCTGCAGATGATTTCGTTGGAGTGAATATTTGAGCATTTCATTTCAGCTACAGTATTCCATGTTGAATGATTGTAACATTAATAATAATATGATAATATGATCATGACCATGTATAATATACTGTGTCCTCTAGGCTTGGGCAGTGTTTAAGGGTAAGTTTAAAGAAGGAGACAAAGCTGAACCAGCGACTTGGAAGACCAGGCTGCGATGCGCCCTTAACAAGAGTCCAGATTTTGAGGAGGTAACTGACCGCTCGCAGCTGGACATCTCAGAGCCATACAAGGTGTATAGGATTGTCCCCGAGGAGGAGCAGAAGCGTGAGTGTGTGTTTGTAACTTCTCAGTATTTCCAATGCCCAGAATTATACTGTTTCTTCACAGAATGCATTGATTTACCCTAAGCCGAATCACAAAAGTAGAGAACTAATTGCTGTACTTTTCACATGGCATTTCTTTAACAAAGATGAAATGACCATTTTTTTTCTTCAGTAGGTAAAAGCACCACCACTGCCTTGAACATGAGCTGCCCACCCGATGGAGCTGAGATGGAGTGCAGTCCAAATCTGCTTGACCAATTCATCAAAGAGGTGAGCTCTTTATTCCAGCTAATCTGTTTTGTTATATGTTCAGTCATCAGCCTTAACCAACACTGTAAAATCTTAAGGTTTTAACTATATTGTACAAGCACTGAGCACAAAAATTGCCCTTTTTCTTGCAGCCATCAAACGATGAATACATTGACATTATCGATAGGAGCCATTCTCCTATGGTTGAGAACAGCAAAGTGCAGCCAGCGCAAGAGTGGTGGCACCAGGGTCCACACAACGGTAAGACTATTTTACTCTGACCAACACACCCATACTGAGACATGTATGCACTGTTCGTGGGAAAACAGGAACAAAGGACCATCATCTCTATCAGTTCAAAGGAAACAGGAAAAAAAACCCTTTCTGATAACAATTAATGCACAGATTTAAGTTTGTCTGCTTTAATTTCTTAGTTGGATCTGTAAGAGTGCTGCTGGCATGCAGTTTCATTATAATAATGTGCAAAAGCCATGTTATGAGACTGCATGTATGTGAGCTAAAAATGCTTTTGTGCTCAGCTTTGCATGCTGAGGAGGGCAGATTGGCTAATTTCCGTTAGAACGTTGCTGACTTGGCTTCTATCTTTGTTAGTCCCATGAGTATTAGCTAGAAGAGCTGAATAAGGTTTTGTTACTCAGAATTATTCGTGTGAAGGGTCACCTTTTTGTTTTTTGTTTGTTTGTTTACTCCTGTGCCATAAATGTGCAAAGTGGAAATCTAATATATGTTTTTTTTCTTCTCCTTTTTTAACATACAGTTCTCCCTATGCTTCCGGATCCTTCACCAATAAACACATTTAATGCTGGTAGGTGGTGCCTGTTCTCTTGCTTGTTATTTTCATAGATGATTCATTTTCATAAGCCAACAAAAGCATGTGTAGGCGGACTCTTTTATGTTTCTTTTGTTTCTTTCAGTGTCTTTGTTGACTTGTTTACACAATTAGCACATACCAAGACAACTATTACAGCTGTGTTGTATTAATCCTCTTAAATTCTTATTTAATAACTAGTATATTGTTCAGTAACTCCTATGTAAGTTGTGTTGTTATGAGACTGTGTTGATGGGTTAAACATAGTAATAAAATCCAGTTTTCTCTTTGTCTCTCCAGGTTTCTCTCAGATGATGATCTCTTTCTACTATGGGGGAAAGCTAATGAACAGCACCCTGACCACTCACCCAGAGGGCTGCCGGATCTCTCCAAGCAATTCTCCTGTGGCCAACCCGATGCTGTATGGCCCAGACAGCCTCCAGAATGTGCGCTTCCCACCCGTGGAGCTCATCGAGCATGAGCGCCAGCGGCATGTCACTCGTAAACTCTTCGGGCACCTGGAGCGCGGTGTGCTGCTGCGGGCCAACCGCGAAGGCATCTTCATCAAGCGCCTGTGCCAGAGCAGAGTATTCTGGAGTGGGCAGGACCACCAGTATAGCCCCAGTCCCAGCAAGCTGGAGAGAGACGCTGTGGTCAAGATCTTTGATACTGGCAGGTTTTTTCAAGGTAAGATCAGATCTGATCTGTCAGTGCTAAAGATGTTCAGCCTGGATTGGCTCACAGAGTTATGGTCACTTGAAGGTCTAAGTGTTCCCTGGATCTCTATCGTCCTCAGCCCTCCAGCTGTATCAGGATAATCAGTACCCGGCCCCAGACCCCACTGTCTCTCTGTGTTTTGGAGAGGAGTTCAGTGACTTCAGCACAGCCAAGAGCAAGTTAATCATTGTTCAGGTAAGAATGTGAATATTTCCCTTCTACCCCACTTAAATATGTTTGTCCAGTTGTATTAATGATTATCTAATGATATTTAATTATTTAAACTCCATTGAAGTTTCTGGATAATATGCCTCAAGATTGTCAACTGAATAATAAACTTTAAGTTAACCTTTATTTTCAGTAGCTAATATGAATGATTCTGTACTTACTAGGAAACTGATATATAAGTTATGAGACTGAAGAACTAAAGTGTAGGCCCACAAACAGGTTCTTAGGATTCAAGGGGTTAACAGATAAACCGTTTTCTTTTGGAAAAGTTCCAAAGTTCCTGAAGCTGACTGTTGTGTGACTTCTGAATGGGTATTTTAACATCCTCTTCAGCACCCTGTACATCAGACTGTGTATAAACGCAGCATTTTCTTTATGAATAGATCACAGCAGTAAACTGCCAGCAGCTGTTAGAGGCAGTGACAGCCAGGAAGACTCAGTACAGCGGTGGCAACCTGGAGATCTCGGATGAGATAGCAAGTGACCAGATGGCTCGCATTTACCAGGACCTGTGCAACTATCCTTCCCAACGGGCACCCTGCTACCGGGACAATCTGCCCATCACTGCCTGAAACACAGCTCTGACATCAGCTCAAATCAAGAGGAACTTTGCAAACTGACTCAAAAAATGTAACACAAGAGACTTATACAATACTGTACAGCATGTCTATAAAACATGACAGCAAGAAGCATTAGCACAAAGGCACGCAGTTAGATAAAGCTACATGTAGCATCATGTTCTCTCAGGGCTAGGGAAAGTAGTTGACAAAACATTCTAAAAAAATGTTCTCAGGGAAACTGTATATTGAAAATGTATTTCACAGTCCTAAAACTTTTGTTTGACAAAAATTCTTGCAAGATATTTGTGGAATTGCATTTTTGCTGTACCACCTTTTTTTTCAAACAGCAGGTCAGTTGTGTGCATGTCTATTGTAAGCCAGTAAGTAGATAGGTTTTACTATCCCAAGTTTTTGTATTAACGCTCTTTAAATAAACATTTTTGTAAGTAGTATGTACTCATTGTTTTTTTGTTTTTTTTTAGGTTTACCAAATAACAATTAATTAATTAATTAATACAATTTAAGAAGCTATTAAATACAATAATAATACTAACACCAGCATCAGCAACACCACCACTAGTACAACCACTACTATTAATAATAATAATATTCTAACAATGGTGAAAAGTAGCAGAATTTCATTTAATGTTCTTTGTACATCATTGTGTAATAGTTACAGTTCAAAAATCAAGGTTTCGTTGTGCCAACAGTAATGCAGACTGCATATCTGATATTAGAAAATATTATTATTATTATCAGTCGTAGTAGTAGTAGTATTTATGTAAGTAATATAAAACTATTATTATTAATAATAACAATAATAATAGTAATGCATGGCACAGTTCTTTACAGATCTACCTCTGTATGTATGTATTTCCAGAGAAATAGGGAAGGAAGACGGAGCCAGTCAGGGGGTAGTCAGGGGAAAAGAGTGAAAGAAGGAAGAGAAAGAAAGGGAGGGAGACTCCTTGGATATAGTGATCCCTGTTGATGACGCACTGTATACATCCCCATTTCACTTTCTCTCTGCTCTGCTGACACATACTCTAACAGGGCTAACAGGACAAGAAGAGGAATGGAATCCCATCACACTTCAGTGGAGGCCTAAGGCTTGCATAATGACTGAGTAGATTACTGAATATTAGAAGAAGAGCAGTTCACCACTGTAAGCTGGAGCTTAAAGTCTGTGAAGTGTGCAGTACACAATATTTTATTACCTGTCCTCATTGTTATCTGTATTTCCTCTTAAGTTGATTCATGTTTCCCATGATAGGCTGATGAAGCAGAGGAAAATAGGTATCTCACTCCAGCGAGCACACACACAAACACACACGCACACATACACATGCTCTCTCACTCTCTGTTCCTCTTACGGGGTTCATGGTGCTTTGATGAAAAGGTTGGGGTTATCTGAGAGAGACGGAGAGACAGAGTACAATAAATGCGTGGGTGAAAGCTTTACAGTCCTGCGTTTCTTTGGAACATGAAAAGAGAAGGTTAGATGAGCAAAGGGGATTTCTACAAAGTACCCAAAACGGAGGCTCATAAGACTGGCAACACACGTGATGACAGAGGACAAGTAATCTCATCTGAAACTGATGAATGATAAATGTTAATTTATCACCCAATAAACCCACATACCCTTTAAGCCCACTTGGACTTACAATAGGAAATATTCTAAAAACTGGCATATCTAAAAAAGGGGGACAACTCATCCAGTGAACAGTATAAAATTTAATCTTGAGAAATTTGTGTCCATGTGGACTGAACACATGGCAAAGTGACCATGAAAGCTTTGCTTTAAAAGATGGTCCTGGAAAGTTAGATTCATTATTTATTTATTTATTTATTTTTTGCATCTGATTTCTGTGGGACAAACACGGAAATGTTTATTCACAAAAAATAGATGAGTAAAATAATTACCCATACGACAGTGTTGCTCTAGATTTAGATATGTTGCTTCTCATTTCAAAAGACAGCTTCTCTGGGCTAGCTGATAAAGACAAGACCACACAATCTATAGCAGTCTGGCCATTTAGTGCTATTAAAAAAAAAAGGTCATGTGAGATGGAATCCCAGTCTCTCTATACAATGGAAGTCAAAATTCTGACACAATATGAAACCTGAGTTGAAGCTTTTTATCTGGGTGAAATGTGAAAATGGTGTATTGTTCTATTCCTTACTAAGAACTAGAACTAGTTTTCAACTTAGAAGCTCTTATTTCACTATACACAATACAGTGAAAATGATTTGTGATGCCATTTATCTGAACAGTAAATGTTTATTTGTTCAAATAACCATTTCCAAACTATATAACCATTTCCAAAGCGCTCCCTTTGGAAGTTCAGTATTTTCAGTTCCATCCAGTACCTAGTTTATCTAATCAATACTTCATTAAATTACATCAGGTGTGCTGTGGATGGAATTTAATAAGACCATGCATTGGCTAGAGTGTACTGTAAAGTTTCAAACAAACAAATCTTATATTTTATTGTATTTATGTTTATGTGTACTTATTATATAGTGAGGAGTTTCATTCCTAAATGCTGTACATCCTTTTTGTATCTGAATTTGGATATACTGAGTTGATATAATGATAAGAGTTATAGCTGATGTACAGTCATATACAAAAGTCTGAACACCCCTGGTCAAATTACATGTTTTGTTGATTTTCTCAGTGAAAATAAGTTAACACTTCCTCTACAGGGAACTTAAATATGGCATTTTTCTAATTTCTATGTCTTTTCTGAGTATAACATATTGGGGGAAAAACAGAGAGTAAAAATCTTTTGCACAGGCCACAGTTCATGTTTTTCTTTGTTCATTACGTTAACCTGAGCAAATAAACAGTAATTGTGAATTAAATTGTGCAGAGGTGTGTTCTCTGTTAGAAAATCAACAAAGCAAGTCAATTGATCAGGGGCACCCGAAACCTTTGTGTCTGGCTGTACAATTGAAAATACATTTTTATTTCTTTAATAAAAGTGGTGTTAGTCATGATAGCACTGATATTTTACTGCCAAAAACACCACTGCTGCCGAGATAAAGTATTTTCTTGGCTGCCAAATGCATTTGCATAGCAGTGTAGGTTGTTGTTGTTTTTATTGCATTTTGTAATCATGGTTGGCTACAATTTAGCATGACAACACCTTTCACACTTTTATTTGTAGACCGACATCATTCAAATGCACATCAAATTTCAAAGTGCATCCTAATGAAGAATGTTTACAGAGAATTTCTTTTCCATGTCTGCATTGCTCTTCAGTACCCAGCACAGGACTAATGGACATCAAAAAACATGTTTGATAAAACAGAATCACCTTTAAACTCATCCATTTACAGATATTTCTACAGTTTTGTAAAAATAAACATAAGTAAAAAACATGGATAACTAAAAAAATAAATAAGTTAAAAAAATTAATAAACGATTATTCAACTAGTGAACAGAGGGAACAGCCCTAGTTTGAAAGGCAAAAATGTTTATGAACCCCTTTAATTCCAGGTTTATTACATCCTACATTCTAAGGCTTACAACTCAGTGACTACATATAAAACAACGCAAACCAACTGAGTTATTCTTAAGTGGCAGGAGTGAGGAATGAAAGTGCTTCTTAAAAGTGTCTTTCTGTTGTTCTTAACTTGTCAGTCATTAAAATTCTAATTCACAAAAAATCATTATATTGCATAATTTATGTACTGTTTACAGCACTGGCAATATAACATGTCACTTGACCAGGAGTATTCAAACACAAACACGTCAAAAGAAAAAGAAAAAAGTATATAGATTTAAAAATATATATATATATATATTTATATACACATACGTGTGTGTGTGTGTGTGTGTGTGTGTGTGTGTATGTATGTGTGTGTGTGTGTAGCTGTGCAAAAGTCAGAGATCAACTTTCATTTATTTAATTCAAAATGTTGGGGTTACTTGGATCACAAAATGCAAGCAATTTTTTTTTTGAAAAAGTCAAAGTAAGTTTCCTGAAAAGAATGGGAGCTGTAATAAAGGCAAAGAGTGGACACACTAAACACTGGAAATTTTGAAATTGTTTTAGGCTTCTGTGCAATTTTCTGTTAAATGTATGTTTTCTGTTTTGTTTTTTTTTTTTTTGGTAAAAACCCCATCCAGTCATTTAATTCGGACCAAATTAAAATATTGGATGGCCTACCTGCCTGTCTACCTACCTACCTCACGACCTGCCCACACGCATGCACTCTGCACAGGTACTCATTTGCGCATGTACTGAGTCCGTCATATGGATCTACACACACACACAGCTAAAAGGTGAGTTAGGTTCCCAAGAATGGCAGAGAAGGTCACACAGGTGCCTACAACAGCTTGCACAGCTAAGGAAAGAAAGACAGAAGTAGAAAAGGCCTCGAACAAAAGAAAGTTGGATAAAGCAAGAGGTCAAACCAGAGTGAACATTGGTGTGGCTTTCCAACAGTGGTGAAACCTGAAGGAGCTGAAAGACCTAGAAAACGATGTCAAGGTTGCTATTTTTCTGTTGGACAGGTTATTACCTGGTTTGTTTTGTATAATATGGGGGAATTTGTTATTTTCCCAAACCATGTAGCCAACGTAGATAGCTACTTACATAGCAACATTATGTGTTAGTCCAACACTATGTATTAGTCTGTTCATGTATTTTGGGGGAATGGCTTTGGAAGGAGGGCTGAAAGTAGAGGGAGAGATTTTTTTTCAGTTGGATTTTTTCAAAAGCTAGCTTACACTTCCTGATTTCTACAAAATCATCTACTCCAGCTTTAATGGTCATTTTGAAAGGAACTGAAATAAATGAAGAGTGGTCTCTGGTATTGCATAGTACCACCACACATATTCTCACAATCTTAGCCCAAAATACTTGGTCAAACATGGAAGTTGTTTAATACGTATCCTTTTGCGTGTAAAACATTTTGAGATCTCTGACTCATAAACATCACCAGATGTGGTGATCTAAGCCTGCACTCTTCTTCCTTCTTTTTCAGGTGTTTTTAACTTTCTGTCTTATCCTCAGCCTGTGAAATGCATGCTCTTAGATACAGATCAGGTGACTGCTTTGCTCAGTTAAGCTGCCCTGAAATACCAGTTGACTTCCAGAGCTGTTTGGTATGTGCCACTTTCTTTTTGCACTGTGCAATTCAGTATTGCATTTGTGTGATTTTTTTTTATTTGGCCACTCATCATTGAAAAATTGTCACTAAAGGAAAACATGATGAAATACATGAAAAAACACAAAGTTTGTATTGTGAAGGCATGCATATGCCTTCTTCCAGTGCACATGAAGCCAACTCCTGCATCCTTTTTGACCTCTCAGTCAAGCAGTTTCATCAAGCAGCTCAATGCACTTACGCTTTTAATACTCCTAATGCCAACATAACAAAAGGTGCAAGATGCAGTCGCACTGTAGAGAGGAAGCCCACTATCTACTAACCTATTGACAGCATGTTCAACTGTACTCCCACTGAATCTCATTATGGATAAAAAATGGTATCACTGAGATTCAAATTCTGTGGTCTGATACATGGTGGCTTGTATGCTGTGTCTTTCTTATATGGCAGACATTGTGTTCCTAACTGGCTGGAGTATTGCTGAGGGGTTTCTTCAACGGAAAGGATCCTCCAGCTATAAATTAGTGCAGTAGTAAGTAAGTGTAAGATCTTTAGGATCTAAGAATTTACATTCCTTTAGACTCCTTTCATGTAGTGAGGTCACAGAAGTGCTGTTCTTCTGATGCTGCAATCGAGATACACAAAAGTACATACAGGTCTTCTTATGTAGTTAAAAAAGTCACAGTTTTACAAACATACAAAAAGCAGTTTGCAGTTTGAATAACTAAAATATTCAAATTAAGAATTAGTATTCCATTCATACACTTGCTGTTGGATTAAAACCTTGCATTTCTATTATTGTTTTTTTTTTTAACATAATCTGAAAATGCCAGCTGTCATTTACATTGTGTAAAAAGGTTACAGAGAATGGACCAACAGAAATGGTACAAAATGACTTAGAATAAAATGCTGTTACATTGATTTACACTGAGATTTTAGAACATTCTTTGGCTTCTCGTCTAAAGTTATTTTTTTAGAGATACAAGGCTTTGTTACCACAATGGCTGACATGATGTGGAGGAAAATGAGCATGCACTGAGTACAGTAAAGAGGATAGAGAAGACTGGGGTTTGTGGGTTTGGACCAATAAACACGTGAGATGTTTTCTGCTAACTGTTGCACTGTCTGTTGCTTTGTCTGACTTGGATTGCAACACTGCTTTGTGGCCTTCCACAAAAAAATGGCAAAGTTGAGGGAAAAAGCGGTGCATCAAGTTAGACACCCTGCACGGAGCACTCTCCTGCCAACCAGTTGCCTTTCAGTAAGCATCAAACATATAGATGTGTGAATCTCTGAATGGGCACGTGTACTCATTCTTGGAAAGGAGATGTGATGTGATTGAAGAAGCAAAGAGAAGTGTCTGTGCATGCTATCTGCTCAGCCTCATGGTTCCTGTGGCATGCACCGTTTGCATCACTCTATAACGCTGATGCTAGTATTTGGAGAAGAATGCTGCTGGACGCGGCTGCAGCGTCAGCAATGATTTCCCCAGAAATAAGCTGAAGATGTGAATCCCCTCGACCAGTTGCATCAGAAACACCACAAACTCTGGAAGCGCACTGTCTGTCAAATCGTCTTTTCTTGGAAACGTATATGGCTGGAGTAAATAAAAAGAGGATGCACAGTCAAATTATTTCCAGATGTAACTAAAAAGCTAAAGAGGACATGATGTATTAAAATAAAATGAAAATAACATTACAGGAAAAAAAACTTAGTACTGAAAAATGAATAACGTTTAAAAAGTATCTTAATTTGTTTCACATTAAAATGAAAGAATACATATGCAGGATATAGGACAGCAAGAAAGTACACCATATCCAAAATCAGAGATTAAACTGGTACAAATATAAAGAGAACACTGATTTAGTGGAGTGCATACCAATGCATATTAATTCTTATTCTCAGTTCATTTAAACAAGCAGAGGATTTTGGTTTGAAGCACAGATTGTAAACTTCAACCCATATCATACATTTTGTTAAACAGAAAAAAGATATTTTATCATGATTTGAATTTTTTTGGCTTGTTTTACAGAAAAAAAACATCTTTACATTTTTGCTATGTTTTTGTAATTTTCTGACATCAAATCTATCAGAAGAAGTCAAAAGTGTAGACATAAACCTGCCAATAAAGAATGTTAAACTAATGTACATGCAATTCATGAAGATACTAAGTAATTACTTGTTATATAATTACATATGAATGATAATGCAATGGAAATCTAATGTATGGGGAACCATCAATAATACTTCTATACTTCTAAGGGTTAATGTCTGGACTGGAGGACGGACCAAACCCTACTTCATTTAGACAGATCAGGTCCGGAACACTGTGGAATCCTTGGGGAAAACAACTGCGTAAATTATGTAATGAGGCCAAAGAATCGGGGGGCTTTGGGGTCCCCTGGGAGAGCGGGGCGTGCATGTGCTGACAAGAGAGGGGAACTGTGAGAGCTTGTGTGTGTGTGTCTGATGTGCTGCAGGTGGAGGAAGAGTGGGGGCTGCCCACAAACACCTGACCACACCCCCGCTTACTGACCAGAGGTACCGCTGCATTTCCTCAAATCAGTATCAGTTCAGTCGAAACCCCCTCAAACCCAAGTACCCAATTTAGGCCTCTGAGGGTCCTCATTACCTGCACCAGATATAGCTGGCTCTACAGAGTTTGTAAAGACCATCACATCAGCCATACAAGAATGAATGTGTTTGCTTAAAAGGATTTAAAAATAAAAATGTTAAAATCATAAATTTATCAAGAATCTCTTCATGTAGGGGAAAATGGGAGAAAATACCCCCCTTAAAACAATGTCCATTTACTGTAACTCTAAGCCCTCGCTGTGAATGAGCATGTACAGAATGATGATGCATAAACCTACGCATAGTTAAGAGGAAATGCAATGGAACGGCGATCAGTTTTGTTTTTATAGTACAAAGAAAAAAATCTTGCAAAAGAGTATCTTGCCCTGATAGTGGGACAAAATTTTCTTTTTTTAATCTTCACCTGGGGAGAAAAAAGCCCCCCTGTTGAATCTTGAATCAATTTTTGTGAAGTTTTACAGAATGCATAACTTACATGTCAATCCATTTCTAGTCTATGCAGTTTTAAAAGCATTTTTTAAAACTTCTTTTTAAACTCCATCTTTTAACTTCACAGGGGAAAAAATTAACTCACAAAACCAAATGTATTATACCCAAAATCATATATTTTTATGTATAACTTATTATAAATACATAATTATTACCCAACAACAAAAAAAAATCAACTGATCTCGTAATCTTTCTGGCTGAATAAATTTCAGGAATCTAATGATCCAGATGAAATTTCAGAACAAATTAGACGACAGCCAGTCAAGATTAGATTTGGCCCCATCGTTTGATCAAGAGAGGTCAAATTATACCAAATTACACGTTTTGTTGAAAATAAGGTCAAATTATATCAAATTACATGTTTTGTTGATTTTCTAAGTAAAAACAAGTTGACATATCACAAGAGCGTATGAATTTTGCAACAAAGCTATTTTGGAAAAGGCAAATTAATCCCCATAGATGTGGTAGGTTAATATTTTGGCCTTTTACTTTGTTTATTTATTTTTTTTTAACTTTTATTTACTTTTTATTCCTAATAGATCAGTCAAAT
Organism: Colossoma macropomum; assembly: GCF_904425465.1. Classification (NCBI taxonomy): domain Eukaryota; kingdom Metazoa; phylum Chordata; class Actinopteri; order Characiformes; family Serrasalmidae; genus Colossoma; species Colossoma macropomum. Next base: position 23,183,839 of record NW_023494798.1, on the reverse strand, counting down.
AAAACTCGGTAAGACTCATGAAACAACATTTCTCACTGTAAAAACAGGAAAATTTCTGAATGAATTGTCTGTGAAAACTAGACAACTATTATACATAAGTACATGTATGGCAGCACTTCCTTTGAATGAAACTACATCTAGCACAGTCTAATACTACAATACTGAAATATGGCATGTAAAGTCTTGAAAGTGCTAAGTTATGGCACTGATTAGAAAAACGTCTTGATGCACTCTTGCTCTTTGTTTCTGGAGATTCTAGACCTCACCAAAGTACCATCTTAGAACCTCATTAATGCAGAATTTGATGATAGTTTCATTTGAAATAAAACAGATGTGACTGTCAGATGGGGTGTACTTACAATTTATATACTTTTTTGCCTTAATGAGGTACAAGGCCGTGGCATATGCCAAAGGCCAGGGCTTATTCAGAATGCAACTGATGACATTCCCACTATGAGGGAAAGTGTAATAAAATAATCATTCTTCTGTCATCAGTCAACAATTGGCTGCTCGGTGATAAGGAAGGATCAGCTGCTCTAATGGAAATGATGGGAATCCATCAGTGTTCTTAGTATTAAAATATTAGTTCTTTCTCCCATTTCAGTGATGCTGTCATGAACTGGCAAAAAGCATGAGTGCTAATTAGACGAACAGAGATAAGTTATATTGTAGACATTCAGTTATTAGGCTGAAGGCTTATTATCCATTAACTATTGTTGATTATTCAGTATCTGCTATGTATTAGAAACAAATATGCTTCTGTTTGGTAGTTATGAGAATGAGGAAAGGAAGTCCGAACCTACTGGCAGGGTTAAATTTAGTCCTATCACCATGTTAAAACACCAGTCAATTACTTTTAATTTATTTATTTAAAAAGAACAGACTTCAATGTGAATAAATGTAATTCTGTAATTGAGTGTTGGAGCAGTTCTTAAAAAAATATAAAACCCAAGCGTTTATTTTTACTGTTGAATTTTTCTCCTGTGTAAACAATGTTTAGCAGATTTCTAATTCATGAATTTGCAAAGTTTAGGCATTATTTCATTCTGAGAAGATTTTGGAGAAAACATTCTAAAAATTAGCCATGGCTTTTTATGGTATCAAAATGTCTATGCTATATTTGGCCTGATAAAAAAAAAACTGAAAAAAGAAAATACCTACATCAGGGTTTTATCTACACGCGATGATTCAGACATTGAACCTTTTTGTTCAGTTCTAAGATATTTTTTGTAACTTGGTTAGAAACAATTTCATTTTAAATTCAAGTATAATCCATTAGGAACTGACTTAACTAGATAAAATTAATGTGTGCCCTTACTGTTAAACACATTCAACATATTATGGGGTTCCTATATTTTGATTATTGAATAAAAGTAAGTTTTCATGAACTTAATTTTCATTATGTACCAGTACTGGTGAGGTCATCTGATCACAGTTAACCAAGGAATAACTGAAGTAGGGATCTCCCAGCAGGGATACTGTGAAAAAGTATTGAGGTTAAGTGTTGCATTTTGTGTTCATAAATCACAATGTTTAGTATGCAGTGTAGTGAGATATGTAGTTTGACACCATATAGATGGAAATAAATGCAATTTAAATTTTTTAACAATAAAAAAGTTTGATCTCCTACATGATGCTTTGTTGATGCACAATGACAAACTTTAGAAATGAGAACAAACTGAGTGTTCCATGCCAGACTGATGTGATCCTTGAGCATGTAATCTAGCACACAACAGGAAAAACCTGTGGAGGAAAGACTTCTCTAAAGATGAGAAAAGAGGAAGGAGATTGGTTACGTGTGCAACTGGATGTTAGTCATGGAGAGCAGTGTCCACTTGACCGGGACTTTATGAAAGTTCTCTTAATGGAAAAGTACTTGATTAAAACACAGCAACAGGGTGTGCGCTGTTTCATTAGCCCTGGTTTATTCAAAGTGGGCTTTCAAATGCCCCAAACTGCGGCCGCAGCCTATATACTGCATTAAATTCTGTAAAACAACAGATTAAAAGGGTGGATTAAGGAAGACTTTTAGACCGAAGAGGCGTTACAGTGTCTGTTTTTTTTTGTAACTAGGCTTTACTGTCCTAAAAATACAGCATTGCTCAATATGTGATTGCATCAAGTTCTCACTCAACATAGCCATATGATACGCTGCAAATCATGAACTATGAACAGTACTCATGATTATGTCACATAGTGTTTGCTTTTTGTGCAAAGAATATGATAGGTGACATGGACAGAAGGTTTTAGAAATATAGTCTGCACATCTCTACAGAATCTAATCCCTGGGTACGCCAAGCACCATTGTGTGTAACCAGTCAAGCATGGTTTTATCACACACCACAGATACAAAAATAAAGTCATGAGACAGTATTAGATATTGCTGTGCAGAAAGGGGCCCGTCCCACGCCACCTCTGTTTCACATTCTGCTGAAAGAAAACCTAATCTGCACATCTCTCAGTGTGGTTACCCCTCAGAGGTCATGGACGGGGGATTTTTGTCACAGGTGACTGGGTGACTGTCACACACAATGATTGTATTTTTAGACGTAATATGCATACATCTATCTTAAAATATCATCCTGAAAAACCATGAAATAACATTTTTACACTCAAAAAATATTTCTGGCTAAAGCTTTTGGAAAGTGATTAGAAATTAACTAGGCTATAGAAATAGCAAAATATAATAGAGAGAACACAGACGTTTATATGTACTGAAGCATTTCTTCTCAATAAAAATTCAATAATGCTAAAAATTTATGAGGAACAAAACCTTGAGATGAAACCAGTATTTTTCCAGGCCCTCACCGGAGGTTTGGCCACATACTTCTGATTACACAACCTTATACACGGGAGAAACCGCAGAGGCCACAGGTGTTGAACTCAGGATATTAAAAGAGAGCTAAAATAATCTTCTGCAGCTGAGAGGAGGCAGTGGTCAAACCTCAGCCAACCTGTTTCAGCACAGCACTCTGACCTGCACAACCACACACTCCTGCTTCTCTTTTCCGTATGCTCTCCACCCTTCAAGACACTCACACACACACACACATATCAAAATATTAAAGAATTATTTAATACTGTTCATACTTCACACATGGGAAATTACATTTGCAATTTTAGAAGACACAAAGTACTAAACACAATTTGAGTCTTTAGATTATCTAGTATCTAGTATCTCTGGATCAATTTTCTAAAACCATGGTGGTATTAAAGGAATGCTGCTAACAATGAATGAAAATGAACAGCTACCCATTAGCATTATAACATCATGATAATTGGTGGCTACTACCTTCAATAAGAGGCCTTGGTAATTTTTCATCTTCTGTGTTTGTTTGTTTGTTTGTTTATTGATTGATTGATTGATTGCACCATTCATTTATTACCACAATGGTGATCAGTCAAGTTTTCAAACCAGAACATCATTTTACTCTGGTTAGCTTAAACAAACAAAACTTTGGACAAAATATATGCACAAAATCCTAAAAAAGTAATGTGATGGTAAAACTATAAGTAATGCAATATTAAATCCATTAAAATCGCTGTATTTATTAGTGGTGCAAAATTAGCTTATTAATAGCACATTGTTGTTCAACCATTTTTTAACATTGCTAAAATGTTTATTATGATTAAATTAAATGATTACTATTAAACATTTTTTATTATTAAAATGTTCTTATTTTGACCCTTCCGACCATCCGTAGTTCTACAAAGCTTTTTATTCAAATTTGCAATTCCACCTGCAGTATTTACACTTATCCATTATTAAGGTGGAACTACAAATTCAAATAAGAAGCCAACTTGAGCCTCATCTTAGCTGCTTGTGCACTATAACTTGCTGCTGTATCTCCCTTGTTCAATTACAGCTTTTGAATGTTATATTAATAGATCTCTTGATAAAACCAGCATGATTTCCAGCTGCTGTCACAGTGAACTGGTTTATCACCAAAATACATCAAGTCACGCACCGCTGATGCCAGCATTATCAGTAATAGCAATAATATATTAGCACTTGAGGATGCCTTCGGCAGACTATGCTAGACAGTGGTCGCAGGAGAAATATGCATAAATAAGCAGCAAACTTAAAAAGCAACAGCGGAAAGCCCCACACTGAAAAAATGTTGAAAGAACTTAAAACAGTTTCTTTTTTTACAGTGCAGTGGCCTAGTCGAAATGAAGTATGAAAACAAAAGGGCAAAAATGCATTGCTTTCTTTCTTTAGATTATATATATATATATATATATATATATATATATATATATATATATATGTGTGTGTGATTCTAAACTCATTGTCCATTTTAGCAGTTACACTTAACATACAGATGTACTTTGTAGTTCTACACCTGTTTCTCTGCATATTTTGTTAGCCCCCTCACTGTACTTCAGTGTTGAGGACCCCCACAGACCAGGTATTATTTGGGTCCAGGACCATTCTCAGCACTGCAGTGACACTATATGGCACTTATATGGAGCTGATTAAATAGACAATGAGTGTAGACACAAAGAGGTGTTCCTAGTAAAGTGCTCAGTGAGTGTATATAATACGCACATGCATTACATACACACCACACACACATACACACACACACACACACACACACACACACACACATATATATATATATATATATACATATATATACACACACTTATTGTTCATATTATCAGATCTACTTACTGAATAATCTATAATTGTGTAATTATGGTTGGTGGACTTACTATATATGTGCACTTTGTAGTTCTACAATTACAGACTGTAGTCCATTTGTTTCTCTGCATACTTTGTTAGCCTCCTTTTACCCTGTTCTTCAGTGGTCAGGACCCCCATGGACCCTCACAGAACAGGTACTATTTGGGTGGTGGATCATTCTCAGCACTGCAGTAACACTGATGTGGTGGTGGTGTGTTAGTGTGTGCTGTGCTGGTACGGGTGGATCAGACACAGCAGTGCTGAACTACAAAGGGCCCTGACCACTGAAGAACAGGGTAAAAGGGGGCTAATAAAGTATGCAGAGAAACAGATGGACTACAGTCTGTAACTGTAGAACTACAAAGTGCACCTATATAGTAAGTTGAGCTGATAAAATGGACAATGAGCGTAGAAACAAGTGGTCATAATGTTATGCCTGATCGGTGTATAAGTTTATTCAAATCTGGAGTTCAAAACCTATTTTGCACTTTTAACTGACCTGGATTTTAGACTAAAAGACACTAAGTGACCCTATCCTTTAATTATGTTTATCAAATTAAAACAATCATAACACTACTGAAGCGTTATCAAATGTTTTGTTAGTGACTGTTACAGTAGTGATAATTTTAGCTCATTTTAAGCATAACTCCAAGTGCTAGTTTTGAGCAGCTGTACACACAGTTGTACACACATAAAATCACATTTCATATTTCAGATTACAAATCAAAATTTCATTAGAACACACAAAAAAATCAATTCTTAATGTTGCAAAGTGATTTTTCGTCTTTGGGACACATTAACTTCAAAACAGTGGGATGTAACTGCTCTTCATGTGGCCATGAGGGACAGGCATGCAGTCTCACTTCCTGCTTTAAAATGCAGGGGTGTGGCTAAAATAAGGCTACTGACTAAAACTTTGTGTTTCTGTAATGACATGAAAATTTGGGACATTTTTTGAATAAAGTTTTTTTACATACATTCATTATAAATCTAAATCTTGCAACATCACTTTAAAAAAAATCAAAAAGATCTTTAAAAAATAAAACACTGAAAAAATACAAAAAATGAACTATTATTTTCAAGTTTAATGTTTGTATATATTGAGTTTATTACTAGTTCAATTAATGCCTTGGGTCTGAATAGATCATTACATAATTCTTGAAAAAATGTAGTTGTTGTATTTATTTATTTATTTATTTTCCTGTGGGACTGTAGTTTGAACTACAGGCTATGGTAGAATGGTCCACATATGCAAAAGTGCAAAAATGTGCAAAGGTTTGAGACAACTGAGAAAATTAGATTTAAGAAGCTACTTATCTCATCTGTAAACTTGCTCAGAAAATCACTAACATTACATAAAATGACTATAAATAAATATATAACTTAAAATATAATAATATATAATAAATAACTAATAATAATACAATAGGTAGTGATTTTATTTCTGTTAATGTGTTAATTTAACATTTCCAAATGGCAGCCCAGTATTATCTGTAGCTATCCAATAGCTAGTTTGGCTTATCAATGCTAATGTGCTGATGGTCGTATTTAACAAATCTAGGTGATGACTGGGGTGTCGAGGAGACATTTGGAGCCAAACTTTGCCCTTCTAACTAGCTCACAAGTTATCAACTACTTTTCTAAAACAAAATATTCTTGTTACTTTTTACTGCATTAATGTTTGTTTACATTTATTTTAATGATGTATAGTGTTATGAGCACAAACACACATTGTCAAAATGAATGGTTTTATATAGTGTGCTTAGTTGCTTAAGACTTGGTATACATATTTACATTTTTTTTCTTCTTTGTTTTTTCTTTTTCTTCTGAAACAAGGAACCAGAACGGTTGGCAGTGACAGGATGCTTATTTGAATAATCTAAAAATGCCATCAAGTTGTGCCTAAGGCAATGCAGCAACATGCCTTGGCCGCTTCATTTGCATGACGTCCATGACATGCTGTGCTGACTGCTGGTCGGTGACTTGTGTCTACTGTTGCACATTATCAGAGAACATATACACAATTACCATTCCTTTATATATGAGCTCTCTACAGTGAAGAGAGAAGAAGGAGAAAACTGTACAGCAATAAATTTAATGTGAAAACATTTTCCTATTATCTGATACTTTTTCAGAGCTACAGTGGACATATAACAAGACGTGTGTTTCCTGAGAGGAACTGTGCTCCAGCATCGCCCTCTAGTGTTGCTTTGCTCATACTCAATCCTGTGTATTAAGAAGGGACAGTAACCTGACACCAGCAGAATATCATTTACTCCTAAACAGTTACAGTATACTGTTTTGACTTAATATTGCTAATTTTACCTTCAGGTCATGCAAATAGCATTGAAACTACACAGTCATTCTTCACTTTTCAACAAGCTGGTGAAGAATTTGTGTCATTATTCATTTTCAACCACTTCCTCATTCAGGCAGTTTCATATTTACACAGCAAAATATATGACATTCACTCAATGTCATGAAAAAAAAATCCAATCACATTCCTTAAAAGTACACGATTTGCGGAAGAGAAAGACATGATGTGTGAAAGAATTATGCTGAAGGAATCTGGCAATGCACAAAGCATTTTCACTAGCTTGAAGTATCGCATATCTATTAACAAAACATCTATCTTGAATTCTTTTCAAGCTTGGAGTTTCTGACAGCCGTGTAGGCCTCTAGGTGGAGGAAAACCTCGCCAACACAAAGGCTTTGCGTAAGCGGGTGGCCCAAATGCCTGTGCTTCTGACGCATTTGAAGAAATCCATTCCATTCCCTAATTTTCCAGGTCCAAATGATTCCTTCAGGACAAACAGATGGTATCTAGTAATCAGCATCTACTGCAGTTTAGAAAATTGTTTATTTGGTTTTGCCCTGCAACACTGAACAATAATTTGAGAAGTTTTGGAGTGTGCTATAGTCATTGTGGAAAGATTCACTTAACCAGTAACTTGAAAATAAGTAATAACCTACTCATAAAGATTATGTTGCATGATCATTTTTGTACAAAATATATATGCTCTGTGTGACGCTCTGTTTTATTTCAGCCATGTGTATGTCGACAAAGTTACTGTAGGCTCAGAAGGCTGTTATTGTGCTATAGAGCTGTGCAGTCACTGTGCCTTCGGGACACATGCAACAAAACTCAGGCCCTCTATGCAGTGAAAACCCAACCTCATTCTCAGTAAGGGTTACATGACTGGCTAACATAGCTTTGAGAGATCAAGGCAGGGTAAATAGAAGGAGGGAAAGAAAAAGTAGAAAACATATTTAACAGAAAAATATACAGAAGCCTCAACAACTAAATAAAATTGAACTAGTGTGTCTGCTCTTTGCCTTTATTGCAGCTTCTATTCTTTTCAGAAGACTTGTTTTCAGTTTTTCAAAGAAATCTGCAGGGATATTTTTCCACACCTCCAAACTTAATTCTTAGAAGCATTCTTAGAATAATCCCAATGCATTCAATGATGTTGAGGTCTGGACTCTGGGTGGGCAGTCCATTGTTCTGAGAACACCAGCAGCTTCTTTCTTTGATTAGCAAATTTTCTAATTTTTGTCTATTTTCTTTTCTCATGAATGGCTTTTTGACAGCTACACATTCTTTCACACCGGTAACATTGAACTGTCTTCTCACAGTGGAAGTCATGTTTATCTGATGATGACAGTTTTGGTTGTTCCATTTTCTCAATATATTTTTAATTATTTTTTAACTTCAGTTTTGGAAATTCCCTTTTTTTAACTTCCACATTCATATTATTATTTTAGATCTAATATCCTCAGAATTACATCCTGAAAAATTACTTGTACTTAATGGCCACTTTATTTAGAAACTAAATGAATAAATGATGGTCTCTGGCTTAACAGTTTACAGTTCATAAAGCTTATGATGTAAGTTTTTTGTAACAACTTACATTATATGATTAGCATAGACTTATGTAGGTGTTCATTATAATTGTAGCCACAAAAAGACAAAATATATTACATATTAATACTAAATAAATGTTTAGAAAATGAAATTTTGCTCCTTTGCATATCTCTGAGGGGAATTAAGGAAACACAACAGTGCTTCAGTGTATGACGTATGATCAAATTGCACATTTTTCTAAAATGAAAGGGAGGGGGAGATGAGAGAGAACAGTAGCGTGGTTGGGTAGAGTACCTGGGCATTCCCTATTGTACAGTCCCTTCAGTTCCAACTGTTATTCCAGCAATTACAGTAATCTGACAGGAAACACACACAGGAAAAGCTACAGCAGATAAGGCCTGAGTGTGTTGTGGCCTCGGTAACACGAGGCAAACAAGAAGGAGAGGTATCATCATAACACAGCAAAAAATGAGCCCCACACTCCTACAGTTTACAGTGCGAGCCGTCTACTGTATGACATCTCACTCACCAGACTAGCTTATGACTACTGAAAAAGAAACATGACAAAAGCTTTGAGTCAGACAGGTACTAATCACAGCTGAGGAGCAAAAATATAAAGAGCTTCAAATTAGGCAGAAAATACTGCCTAAATCTTAACTAACCAGATCTACTGGAATCAGATATAACATTCACCACACAAAAGTCTGTACATGCTGATCTCAAGCTGGAGTCAAAGGGCCGTGACCACTGAGGTCTCTTTTCGATGTTCAGCTCCAAAGAAGAGATCTTTTCAGAATTAACATGCATACTTAAAATGCTATGTAATATATATATATATATATATATATATATATATATATATATATATACACACACACATACCCTCACACAAACAGACACACACACACACACATATATATATATCGGAAATATATATATTTCCTATATATATATATATGTATATATATATATATATATATATATATATATATATATATATGTATATGTATATATTTCAGAAACAAGGAGCTAGATTGTTTGGAGATATATATATACATACATACATGCATATGTATATAATATGCACATATACTGTACTGTAATTTCTTGTTTTCAAAAAGGTAGTTGATCTCTTGTGAGCTAGTTAGAAGCTAGTTAGAAGAACAGAGGTTTGGTTCTAGGAGTCTCTTACCCCCACTCTTCGTGTGGATTTGTCAAAATCTATCACCAGTAACCTGTTTTAATTTAATGAAGGAATTATTAGGCAAACCAGGTATTAGATGACTACAGTTAATACTGGGCTCTGGGCTTCCTCTAGGAGAGATTTAGAAATGGCCATACACTAATATATGTAAAATCACTACCTATCATGTTAATGTTATTTGTAATTATTCTATTATTACTGTTTTTTGTGTTTTAACAACCATCTGGTAAAGGGATCCTAAAACCAACTGATAAAGGGATTCTTCTTAAAAAAATTCAAAAATCTCCAAGCTAAACGCAATTCTGAAAATCAAATGGTCCATATGATCAATAAAACAAGCAATACAGGAGAATTATCTTACTTTGCTTTAAATTATGAATGTATTTTAAATTATATGTGACCCAAACAACAGTCAACAAAATCAGCATGAAATTACTTAAATTCCCCCTTTCTTAGAGCGACCCATAGCTGTGCTGACCACCCCTGACGATTTCATGTGGACAGTATATACAGTTTATTTGTGCGTCATATGTTTAAACAGCTCTCCCCAAGAAGTCGCCCAGAAACCGCGACAGGGCAAGACCTTTCCCCATTCTTTCCACAGGCAGCCTAATGATGCTTTCTCATTTATCTCCACCACCCAATTGCTCAACACTCTAATTGAAGAGTTGGCAGCATGAGGCTCATCTCTGCTGTGTAGGGCTAAGTGCCTGCCAAGGCCTCTAATACTGATCAGTCACGGTCATTCCTCTTCCATTAGACGCTAGCATTGACCTATGATGTCATTATTTAATGGACACACACTATATAAATGTGCTTTAAAAGCACTGTAAATCCACAGTCATTTTTATCCACAAAAGACCAATGTCAGGGAAAAGGAACAAGCTGGAGGCAACTATAGACAGTCATGTGTGATACTACCAGTAGAGGGAGCTAAATGGGCAGTTATTCATTATGAATTTACTGAGCAGAGCCAGGTCTATACTGGAAAAGAAGATTACTGAGCCTGTAGAGATTCTGCAGTGCTGTGGGCCAAGGCAGAGCTTATGTTTACTCACTGTGCCCCTAATATATGTAGCAATATGAACTACTTTTTATTTCCTTTTGAAAGATCCAGGCAGCCTGTCACTCTGCTGCACCTGTATTCAGATCTTACCTGAATAGCGCTGTGCCTAAGTTAGGCCTGTCAGTAGTGCTTGATTAAACTTGATAAACTGATTTAAAAAAATCCATATGCATTTTTATCCAGATGTTTTTGTATTTTTACTAAACTCTTTTCAAAGGATTTCTAGTCGTTGGAAGCATTTTGGAATCTCTGAAAAGTTTGATAATTTCAATTAAGTCCATTTTTATTGTTTGAACTTTTTAAAAAAATTACTTGACCAATTGTCCAAATAATCGGTAGTATACTCAGTTACCCATATAATCATTGGTGACATCCCTAGTCGAAGTATACTCCTGATTTGCACACTCTCACTTTCTGCCTGGTTGCATTACCCTAATTTCAGTGATTCTCAATCATCATGCTAAGAAAGCTATTTCTCAGATTACATTATCCGTCATTATTACCTCACTATCGTATGCAGTCTTTGCACTTCCATCACTTACAGCAATCTCATCTCTGAATCCCACCCTGAAACGTCAGTCGTGGAGGTCTAGATACAGATCAGCAACGAGGAACCTGCCACACCCAGCTTCACTCTTTTACAGTTTTTACTCCTTCATTGAACTTGTATGTGCTTTGCTTACTGCCTGCTCACAGTGGGTCAAACACAGTAGAACACTGGCTTCTAGTATCTATATTTACCTAAACATATTCTGTCCTCATTCCCTCAGTCATTTCCCCCACTTACATAAACTTGTGCTGCCCTCAGTGCAGTACACCTAATTCTTAGTTTCTGTATCCTGCATCCAACTCTACTTTACCCGAATTTACTGTGCTAGAATAAATGTGCAGTTACATAATTTTTTGATAAAACTAGTTGTTTTAAACAACAAACTTAAATAATAACATGATATTTAATTTTTTTCAGAAAGAGAAAGCACTTTGGACTCCAAGGATTTCAGTTTTTCTTTTCATGTTTGGTGTTGGGGGAATTTCTTTGCCACTGATGTTTTATCCAGTATCTCAGTATTGTTGATATGTATGTACTGAGAAAGGCATTATAGTATATATTGTAAAAACATCGAACAATAAAATAACAGAAGAGGAGGAAAATAACTGAAAAGACGTTTACGGTACTGTAGTACCTAAACTAGCACCTAAACTGCAGTGAACCTAGGAGGTTTTTAGCTGGGTCCTAAGGGTAGATGTCTGTAATGTAAATAGTCTAATATTTACCACACAGTGACATATATCACCCTGCTCATGTGGCCCTTGCCATACATGTACACTGAACAATTTCCTGTGCATGAGTATGCATGTATGCCTACAATTCAGAGAAAACAGAAAAAAAATGACAGACAGGGAAAAGAGGGACAGAGACAGAGGCTGTAATTTTAATTGTACTTGAATTACTTAACATTCATGGAGCCCATATTTCTGTTACTGATAACAGTTCTGTTACTCATATAACTAAAAAGGCAGTCACTGTTTTCCTTTTAGTTAATGAGTAATAAGCCTTAGAATATGGGTAGACATGAATGTTAAGAGGTTAATCTTTATTGTCAAGAATATCAGACATAAATATTATGTACAATTAAAAAAAACTAGCCACTGGATCTGGTGAACTCTCTGAAACAAAGAAACTGTAAATGGCAAAATGCTGCTCTGGCTGGCATGCATGCACAGAAATGCCACAGCTTGAGGGTAAGTGGGCTGGCACAAGTTATAATGCTATGATGCCAGCGGTGGCTCTGGTTTTTAGTATGATGTAAATAGGTATAAATATGTAGTTAATAATATAGTCAAAATACTCCTGTTTATATATGTAGGATTGAAAGTGTATGGTTACCTGTTTGTGTGTGTGTGTGTATCAGGGGCAGCTGATTTCTGATTGTTTAAAATGTTCTTTGAGGTCACTGAAAACTCAACAAAATGTAAGGTTCTTGAATTTTCATGTTTTTTCCACCTTAAATAAATAAAAGACACTGACAAAGTTGCTCCATTGTTTCTCTTGATGGTGAGAACTTAGCTGAGCTGCGCTACTTCCAAAGGGCTACTAACCTAGTTAGTAAGCAGTAATACTGGACTGTGGTAAAGAAAGCTTCAAAAAGACATCTACTCCTGGTGCTGTAAAGGTAAGACAGGTGATTAATTAACAAATATCCACTGTGACATTCTGTCAGTTGTTAAAGTAAGGAATGTTAGCCAGGTAAATGCTGGGTACAATACTGTGTGCTGCGTTTAATATTAAGAAATGTTTTGATCCTCACAACACCGATTTAAGGATGTTGGGCCTTAGTGCTTGCTAGCTGCCCCCTCGTAACCTGTAAGCATGCCCCCTAAAATGATCTTCAGGCTCCATCACTGGTTTATATTGATACATAATGCATGATGAACAGATTTAAATGCTTAAAAAAACACTGTCATTTTATATGGTCATGCCAATAAAGCTTCTCAGAATTTCAGTAATAAAGAGAGAGAGAGAGAGAGAGAGACAGACAGACAGAGAGAGAGCTGTTAAATCCAGCAGCAGTGTAAATCCATCAGCAGCCATCTCCCTCACACTCTGGCATATTTATGGGTCTAATCCGACCTCCATCCATTCGTGTAGTGGCGTTCAGAATGAGAGAGAACATGGACAGGGACAGCATGGTATAAACACTCAGACAACTGGGATCCCTCAGGATGACACTGCCTGCAGAGATACCCCACAGGACCCACTCGATGTGTGTGTGTGTATGAGTGTGTGTATGAATAGACACATTTATAGATTGGAATTAATGTCTCAAGGTGAACACGTCCAACAGGATATGCGTGCGTGTGTGTGTGTGTAAGAAAGTGTGTCGGTCAATGGGTTTATATGTACCTACGCAGAAGTCAACCCCCCTCCCCAAGCCACCAACATCCAGGGTCACACACTATCGCTGCCTACATACACACACACACACACAAACACACACACACACACACACACAGCTGCACTGTAAGGCTTCACTGTCACGGCCAAGCTGAAGAAAAATTCTACCAGAGCAAACCATCTTTATTTCTTCCTGTATCCAGAAATAGAGTGAGTGGGAAAGACACGGACGGAGAGGGAGAGAGAGAGAGAGAGAGAGAGAGAGAGGCAGGCTCTGTGCTGTCTGAGTTACGGTTTCCTGCCTCTCCATGCTCTGAGAGAAGTAGAGGATCACTCATTTATCAGAGGCTCTGTCTAGGTTCCCCTGAACCACACATGACCTTCAGTAGGGCAGCCATGATAGGGCCAGGGCTGATCTGAGGTAGGGCTGCCATTAATACTCAATTAAACCTGATTTCTCGATTAAAAAAACACATCAATTACAATTTACCTTGTTAGTGATTTTTTACAATGATTAGTTGGCAACTTGGATGATGATACTTCATATTTTGAATTGCCTAAAGTTAAGCTGAAAATTTCTCTTTAAAGTCTGCCTTACAGTAAGAATTAGAACCTCGTGGGCATTATTTATTTATTTATTTATTTATTTATTCTGCATTAAGAGTCCAATCCAAGTTCTTACTGTCTTAATGCACCCCTAAAGGCATACGCTAAAACACAAAAATGATGTATATCCAACAACAAATTTAAAAATATTTTTATATATTATTGCTTCGTCCAACACCGCGAACCAGAAGGATAAGTGTTTTAGATGGTGCGTGTGTGTGTGTGTGTGTTTCGTCCAAGAAACTAGTAAAAATGGTATAGCCGAACCCCTAAATCTTAACACTTATTGAGAATGCAAAGATTTATAAATGCACAATTATGCAAGTTCTAAACACCCCCTTGCTGTGTGCTGTTTTTAAGTGGACAAAAGGCACTCTTAACCAAAAATTTAAAAAAGCTACACAGAAAATCTAAAAACAAGAACAGGTGCCTCACCTATTAATGGGCATTCATATGTATCTTCCTTGTTTGACCTTTTCTAAAACTCTCATAATTTAATTAATCATCAAAGAAATGGAAAATTTGTCAATTACTAGTTTTAGCGATGCTGACTGACATAATTTGTAGTGTATTTAACATTAGCAGCCTAACTGGAGATCAAGGAAATCAACAAACAGAATGTAACTTGAATTGTAAAAAGAATTACTGAGGCCTTGTGATTCTACAGCATCATTTAACATTTTGTCACTGTTGTAATAAAAACTCAATCCTTCTATTTCTACTTTTTTCTTTTTAAAAAACTTTTTAGCACTATTTGAAAATAGCAGTTGTTTCTTACATTGTGTGAA
Organism: Colossoma macropomum; assembly: GCF_904425465.1. Classification (NCBI taxonomy): domain Eukaryota; kingdom Metazoa; phylum Chordata; class Actinopteri; order Characiformes; family Serrasalmidae; genus Colossoma; species Colossoma macropomum. Next base: position 23,168,721 of record NW_023494798.1, on the reverse strand, counting down.
TATTTCATGATGAATGGACTGACAGAAATATAGAACGGTTATTCAATTTTCTAAGCTAGCATTTTAGAGATTTGGTTCTCTTACTACAGTCATAATACTTTGTTTTAAATCCTATGATTGCATTAAACTTCTCTACATTCTATATTGAACACGTAGAGATGAATGTGCTTCTGATACTAAAAGATAACATCAAGAATGTAGGGTACTGTCTTTTTAACTCTAAAATATCCAACAACTCTCTCTCTCTCTCTCTCTCTCTCTCTCTATATATATATATATATATATATATATGTATATATATACCTCTCCCCTCCTCTCATAATTATTTCACTCCTATCCAAGTGGACACACTTATATATACATTTATATAACTCATAATTGCATACTGTTGCTGTCATATTAAAACTGCATTTTTACACTGTTTATTAACTACAGCTGCTCTTTACATGGTGTGAATATTTTATGATGAATGGACCAATAGAAATGGTCTGAAAATATCTGGAATAAAAATTCTTTACATAAAATTTATGCATTAGGCAGATGCTTTTATTCAGAGCAACTTACAATTGTATTATGTTACAGAGGCAGATGAATGTAGTATGAAGAGTCTTGCCCAAGGACTCCTTTTGGAATAGCATGATGCTTCCTCAGGCAAAGAATCACTTAAGTCTGCCCTACACTATGACAACACACACTAGAGCAAAGTTACTCCTTTCTTCTATAAAGTTACCATTTTCTTTAAAGTTACCTTTATTTATGTATTTATTTATTTTTAATGACAATGACAATATGGTCTATACCTGCTTACACATATGCTACTGTAGAATGCGTGCACACAGACACACAGACACACACACACACACACACACACACACACAAAACCTCTTCCTAATGATACTTGTCTTAAAGGAGAAAGAATGAGTGAAAGAGAATGTGCCATGAGCTAAGAGTGAAAAACAGTGAGTTAACTAATAATCAGCAAACTTAGTAACAAGGATTTGAGGGTACTGGGGGGGGGGCTTTGCAGGATGTTATCAGCATCCTGTCTTACTGACCTGCCGACCAATAGCATGTAAGGAGTGTGACCTCTGTCCAGGCCAAGTCCTCTGGAGACGACCCTATGACCTCGTCTGGAGGCAAGCCCGCTTTCTGACAGATAGATGTGTGTCTCAAACCACTCAAGCCCACCGGATGGGAGAGAACCACCTCAGACCGTCACTCCTGCCTCTTCTAACATGCAGCATCTAAGCATCAACACTAAAACAAGCGCATAGACATAAATCAACAGGTGAAAAAAATAGAAAATGCAAACTATTTCAGCTTAGCAAAAGCAGTTTGGTTTGATATGCACTTAAATGAGAATTTTGTTGATGACTTAAATGTCTGGTTTGTCATCCCTCATTTTTCATCATGATGAATAAGGGATGTTTGGAGTGAAAAAGATCTAGTCCTAGAAAAGCACTTTAAAAAACTCTTGCCAGAGCCTCTATATTTGTCCATACTGTCTGACTAAGGTGGTGTATTATAAAAGCTCCAGGGCTGAATGTGCTGACTGGCTGGCCGGCGGTTCGCGACCCCCTGTCTCTTTACTGTAACTCTCCCTTACACGCTTCTCCTCTGGGCTGCGGCCCGCGCTGCCCAGCCAAACAGCCGTCCTCACCGCACGCCATAAATTAGGCCTGACGCCCTCCGCTCTGCCAGAAGATGCTATGGCCTTTCAGCAGTAGCGCTGAAAAACACTCTCTGCGTGTGTGTTGACTTAGAAACCCCTCAGGGCTTATCTGTGCGAGTAGTGAAGGAACATGCTGAGTCTAAAACAGCCTATGACAGATTTGAGTATACTCAGTTTGTGTGGGTTTGATTTAGTGTCATTGTAAATGGGGCTTGTTGAAGAAAAACTATATAATGGTGAATAAAATGGATATAAAACACCATTTATTCGTGTTGGTAAACAAGCCTACGCAGTGTGATAATTCAGTTTTATTAGGAAGTCTATCTGTTGATAAGTTATTATATCTAATAGTGCTAAACTGCTTAACCCCTTGAAACCCACACTTCAGCTTCTCACATAACTCCCATATTAGTGTCACAGTAACCAAATAACACAAAAGTAGTAATAAGTTGTAACTGTAACTATTAGAGTTAATTTTAATATTAGCACAATAAACAGGTTAATAATTTAGGCTTTCAAGCCTAGAGTTCAAGGAGATATAATTCAGAAGACCTCTTAGTCTCAAAAGCAGCCAGATGATCCATCATGTGGCGGGGGACTGGAAGCGTTTGACAGAGTGATATAGAGATGTTTGAAGAGTGAGTGGCCAGCAGGAAGACCACAGTGTGGACCATGAGGCCGATTTGCGTGCAGGAATCGTTTCCTCTCCTCAGCACTGGCACAAGACAGCCACTCTGTTTGGGCCCAAATTAGAGCGGACCACAGCCCCATTGCCGCACTTCCACGCTGGTCACAGGGGTGATTCACGTGGGAAAGGTGAGCGGACAGGCCAAACTGGGGCCTTTAGGCAGCCAAGTGATGGATGGGGCAGACGGGGGAGAAAACTGGGGGCAAGAGGGGGTGACTTCCTGCTCTTATTCAAGAGCCACAACAATCCCATCTTTTTCCTTCAAGTCACAGGCTGCCAGTGCTCTGCTCTCAGAGCACTTTTCTTTTCATCCAATTCTTTTGTGTACTCAAGCAATTACAGTAGCTGGTCATGGATAAAACTGTGCTGGATAAACTTACATTCACAAACAGTAACAATTTATCAAATATAGACATAGACAAAAAGCTAAATAAATAAGACCTATTCCCTTTATAATTTAACCCCTTAACCTTTGTGTGTTGGCCCACAATTTTCTCACTCTCACTACTACTATAACTTACATATTAGTTTACTGAATAACATGTCCTATGATTACTAACTGAATTATATGTCTAGAGATTAAAGGGGTTTATTCCAGTGTATAGTTTCTTAGTTTCTTTCCACCATAAGGTCAGGCTAAAGAATAGTTTGCTCAGAGGGAGCTCTCTGTGCTGCGTCTACTCAGGGCTCATGCTGGTGAGTAGAGAGCAGGAGCTATCAGCTAAAAGCTGTCAGAGCTAATATGAGCTGGACTTTGGCCCGTAGGCTTACCACACAGCACCGGGGGGTGCCAGCAGAAGGTGTAACATTCACGATAAATAAAGAGTTCAGGAGTGCTCTCTTAAAAATAAAAGTGTAAAAAAATAAATATATAAAAATAAAAGTTTTTCTGCAATGCTTTCGGTTCCCTAAGGAACCTTTCAATAGAAGATTCTTTAGAGAACCACTTCTGCAAATAAAATGTGTGAAGAACCTTTTTTTTCAGTTTAAAGAACCTCTGCATAATGCAAAGTTTATAGGAAGAACCCTAAAATTAATACAAAAACTTTATATTATGTGAAAGCTCTTTAAATCTTATTTTGAAACATAGGTCGTAAGAGAGCCAAAAGTGTTTTTTCTAGGTTAACACTCAAAGAACCCTCACTGGAATGCACGGTTATTTTCAGACATAAGGAGCAAAGAGTTAAGGAAATCTCTGTACATCTTTGACCAAACAATGATTCTATTAGATTATGATTCTTTAAAAATGATTCACAGAAAATCTCAAAATTCACAATCAGATTTTTTTTATTCAAAATTATTTTGAAAAATAGTTGAATATACAAAATTAGCACATATTTTTATTGAATATACCTATAACCATTTATAACTGATGCCAAATGTCCAAAACCGATGCCAAATGTTTAACTACCACCTTCAGATCAATGCATTGCGGTGCAATTGTACACTTCTACAAAGCATAAAAAAATGTATAAAAAGCTGAAATAAATTAAAATGAAGAATCTATGAGCCAAAAGTAGTACAGATCTGCATGTAATGGCGGTAAGATCACTGTACAGAAAGCATTATTTCATAAACATTGACTAAAGTGTAACATTTACACTGACTTACTGCTCCATTCTGTCCACTTTCTAGCTGACTCATAGTGGTCATGCTTTGATTATGATGCTGTCTCTGAAAGACTAATGAGCTACAGAACGTGACATAGGCCGAACTGCTGAACTATCTTTAGGTCTGAGAAAGAGTAGAAGAGTGAGCAAGTGAGAGAGAGAAACCAGCAGTCAGTAAACAAATTAGCTTGCAGTCCTAAACATGACAATAAAATGAAACCCTCATGTCAAAGTACACAGTCCTCCCCATAAGCCTCCCTAATAAAAACAGTTTTGAATATAAAATAATTCATCATTTTGTGAAATGTGCTGTCAGTATGAGGGCTCCCGCAGACAGCAGTGTGGACAGTGACTGGGGAGACTGATGGATGCTGTGCTTGTACAAAGAGACTCTTGCTTGTGCCAACAGTCCTTGGCCCAGAATTTGTCATGTGTGACTGGGGGAGAGACAGAGAGGCGTTTACGCTGGCTCTCCTCCCTCTATCTCTCCTCTCCTCTGCCCTGCGTGTTGCTTTAACCCCAGCGGGCAGTGCACTGGGCAGAGGGCGACAGCTGATTTATGGCCAGCACTCAGCACCAGACTGTCACTCCCCCTCTCCCCTCCTCCAGTTTATGCACAAACAAAACGGCAGCATGCTAATGAGTGAGTGCTGGCCGCTTGGCCTGGCAGAGGCTGACCTGAAGGTCAGTATCTCTGCAGAGGAGCCTGCTTTACAATTTTGGGTTATTCTCTGTGCTCATACATGAGATACATTCCACAGCTTTTTGTCAATTTAATTAGCCTATATTGAAAATATCAGCTGTCATAAAACAACAAGCACAAAGCATCTTTGGAGGTCAGCAATTTAATTACTTGAAAAAATCTATTGAGAAAATAGGCTTTCTTTTTTTCCCACTTTTTGACATTGGTTGGATGGTTGAATATGGTCGAATATAATTGGAGCCATTTCCTGTTGATGGGATGTGATTTCTCCATCAGGTTCCAGCTCTAGAGTCAGGGCTATACCATTACAAACCATTAGAGGGTATCCTTTCCAACAGAATATTAAACAGCACCACAACTTTGCCTAGAAACAGATTTAGAATAAATTAAAAGTAAAGGCGGAAATGTTAAGCACAAAGGCTAAAGTAAGATAAATGTATGTAAGACTCCTGTGAATGAATGTAAAAAGCCCTAAAAATAGAGACATAATTATTTACTACACTATACATACAGTTTATGTATCTACAGTATATAAATACAGTTTCTACTGTAAGATATTCATTTAATATATTATAGAAATAAAAGGATACCATTCAAAAGTTTAGAATCATTGTTTTCATTAATATACAAACAATTTTGTTGCAGTTACATGTATAATGACTCTTAAGATGCTTCTAGTATATGAAATAATAGGTTTTAAATAATTTAAAAGAAATGTAAAGAAATATCAGATGCGGCCAGCATGATGAACAAAGTTATAAATAATTAAATATTAAATGAAAAAATATATATATATAATATTAAAAATTCATAAAATTATTAATAAAAATAGCTTGTATTTGAAAAGTGTTGATCAAATCTCCTTGCAGGTCACTGAATGAATTACTCAATGAATTATTGTAAATAGAGATTTACAGTATATACAGTATTGTATAAAAATTTGGGCATCTGGGAAAATAATATGTAAAGATATTTATATGAGGAGTAAGAATTTATTTGTTCAAAAGACACTAACATTAACAATAAACACAAATTAACAATACATAGTGTTTTAATGTGTGTGAGTGTTCAAGTTTAATCATGATCCAAAGCTCTCGCCCAGCAAGCCCAGTATTTACACTTAACATCAAATACCAAATTTATCTAATCAATCCGTCAGTAAATTAAATCAGGTGTGCTACTGAATGAAATAATTAAAATGATGCAATGGTTGGAGGGCAGCGAGGAGTCAGGAACCAAACCTGTGTTCTAGGCAAATCTTATCAACTAAACTGAATGCAAAAAAATAAATAAACAAATAAAAAGGAGAGATTTAACTCACTTTTCCTTCTCTCTCATGCCCTTACATACACATACAAACTTTTGGCAGCATGAATACTGAACTTTGGCAGCATGCAGCTGCGCAGTAAGCAGAAATGGCCATCATAACCTCAAGTGCTACATGCAGCAAAGCTACAGCCTAAACAGATGGACTGAAAAAACAGTAGTACTTTAATAGTAATAAAGGTGGATACATGACGCAACCCATGTAAGAGAAGTTCCATTGAAATATACCTGGCGCTTCCAGCTCAAACAATATGAGCAATAATTTTATGAGATGTCTCCCCCCGAACATCTTTAAAAACAAACATTTAGCAGGGATTAGCAGAAATAAACAGAGCTCTATTTCGGTGACTATGACACACTACACTTTCCCTGGAAAAGAGGAACATGGTCATGAAATGCTAACAAATCAGGCCACACAAGCACTGGTGGTTAAAGAGAAGGGAATTTCTGTTCAGCACATACGCACACATGCATGCATGCATGCCTAAAGGAGGAAGAGATGACCAGAAAGAGATGGACAGGACAGACATGTGGGGGTGCCAGGGTCTGCTGCGCCCAGGGCAGAAGAAGGACTTTAGCGCAGAACGTCAGCAGCAGGATTGGCTTTCTGCTAAAACCTCAGCAGAAAAAACCACAGCATCAAACTTTCCCATTTCATACACACACATATACAAAAAAAAAAATTCTGGGCAAGATCATCACGGAGGACACTGCGAAACACACTCCAAAACAGAATGCAGGCTTTATGGGCTGTATGTAAGAGCATTTTCACTTAATTAACCCTGTTAAACTGTTATATTACATATCTTAGTCATTCAGTCACTCATCACAATTCTGAAAACTGCCTTCTGAAGCTGATAACACAAGTGACATTTTAATACTATGAACATAATTTGATTTATTTAATCATTTAGAATATATAAAATTGATGTAACTGAGTGAAAACTAGTCAGTTGTGTTGCTTCAGTAAAACACTGAGTTGTCAGAACTACTTAATTATTGTTTGGTCAATGCAACCTTGTTGAACAAAACTCAACATTATTCCACATCGGTTCATGGCATCAGCTATTTGCATACCGTTTTGCTTGTTTTACTCTCCCTCTTTCTGCTGTCTTTCTCCCTGGCCTACCTTCCTATGAGTGTGCATCTTTCTTATGTCTTTGATTAACTGCCTCATTGTTGTTTGCTATATTATCAAGTTACTATGCACCTAGCAGCTGAGCACATTTCTATGATAGCTGGTAGTGCAGTAACAACTTAACTAAATGACCTAAATCTAACTTCAACCCATTACTCGCTTCTTGCTTTTTTGACGTTCATTAGTGAAACACAACCGAATTAAGTTGACTGTATGAGTAATATATAAAAATAACCAGTCCAGTTTAGTAGAATTTACTCATATCACTTTGTGTGATTCTCTTGAACTCACTGAGTACAGTCTAAGAAGCTACTTAACACAGTTGCCTGGACTGTTTGATATGAAATTTTTAAAATAAATTTAACATCATTTTTTTGAGTGTGGCAATTCTTTCACAAAAACATTTGAAGTGATTTGACATTTGCAAATGAAAATCTGTTCTTCAGCTTTTTACCCCCCCAAGAAGACTCAAAGACTTTGCACTGAACAAAAAATCTGTCTATATTGATCTGCTTTGTAACCTGCTCCAAATTAACTTTTCAAATACTTTACAAATAAAAGAATAAGAATTTACTTAGTTTTTGAATTTAGTCTCTGATAAATATTTGAGTTTTCTTGAGTAATACTTTCTTTTAAAAAAACATCCTTTTAAGCAAAATGTGTGTTATTCCATGTATTCAGACCATAAATGGTCTCATGTGCAAAGAGGTATTAAAAAGAACAGCACAGTGAATTTTGGAGACTGCATGCATTCACTAGAGCATATTTTCTACCATTTAAATGGCTGCAAGTATATTTGATGATCAAATAAACTAATTATCTTTCTTTAAACATTTGAAATGATCTAAATATGATATGCATATAATAAAATGCAATGCAAAAAAAATTAGTCACTCATCTAACTGCATCTAAATGTTCCTAAAAAGTTTGCAGCTCAAAATCTGAAAACATGACTAGACACTGCAGAGTGTTCCAGACACTAGAATAGGCCAAATATTGGATGTTAATTATGCAAAAGGTTTAGCATGTATTGTGGCAGACTCAACAATCAAAAAGCCTACATTTTGTTTAACTGAATATGAGAGTATACTGAGAGTGCTGTGAGACTGACCCCTTAATAACCCAGGCAAACTGTTACACACACTATCCTCCCCATCAATCAAAGGATTAGCGCCAAACTGCCTCCCCTGCATCAATACACCCATCAGCCTGCACCAGTGGGCCAATGTAGCAGAGAGTGTGCGTGTGTGTGTTTATATTGGACCACTGAGTTGAGGCTGGTCATTTATCACCCAGGGTCACCGCCACCCGCCACCAGCATCCTGACCAGACAAACACCTATTAGTGAGGGTGGGGGGTTATATAGAATACAGAATAAATTTAATTGTTCCCAATTCAGAATCCAGCGACAAAATGCAAAACTCTTGCTATTGGAACACAAACTAACCTTCCTCTGATTCTGGTAATTCAGCAATTCTGAGTTCTGAGTTTCTGAACATTTGTGGGCCCTAAGCAACATGCTACTTTGGGGCCCTACACTCACTCCAATCTATATTCTTTTTTTCATGCAAGACTAGAAAAAGAATTAAACATTAATTCAATTCAATCAGCAAAAAATAAGACAAAATGTAGACTCACTGCACTTTACTACAAACAATACTAAATAAATTTCAAAAGTACATACTTGGGGCCCCCTGGTGGCTTGGGGGCCCTAAGCGACTGCTTATACTAGATATAGCAACAGCTATGCATTGTGGTATAGATAGATAAATGAATGAATGAATGAATAAATAAATAAATAAATAAATAATAGGAAAACCTCTTTAGCAGAAGTACTGCGTAAAAAAACAGTTGTTACGCTGCACACTAGTGCATGGACGTACTGAAGTAGGGTGACGCACAAAAGGGTCTAAAAGTCTGAGACCACATGAAGAATCTGGGATTTGTTTTTTTTGACGATTAAGTTATAAATAGAAATGTTCAAGTTTCTACACTATTTCTGGGTCACGATTTAGACTACTATTCAGGCAATTCTCAGGTAGATTTGTTCTACTTATCAGAGTCTTCTGTATAGACTTGTGAAATCCACGCCAGCCTGGGTGCATGCTGTCATTAAAAGATAAGAAGGACATACCAAATACTGAAATAAATTCTGATTCTGAAATTTCAAAGACTCTACTTTTCACCTAAATGGTTATTCTGATAAGATCATTTGTAGTCAAAAAATGTATTCAATTAGAAAACAATGCAAAATACAAGCATATTCGCTGGTGGTCTCAGACTTTTGGACTTTAGGAAATTCAATCAGTTTGCTTATTAGAACAGTTACACACATGACCGGTCCACGCTTTTAGTCCTGGAAACCTCGTGCAATGCATGCTTTAGTGTTTTCCCCACAGCTAACTGAACTCACAAAATAAATTTAGGCTACTAACTGAGAAGAAACAGTGGAACAATAAGGTAACTTTACAGAGTTCTGGCACTCTGGCAGGAAGCTTTAGCTGAAGCCTTATATGGATGGTGTATTAGTACAAATCTACAAGCATGTCAGTGACGGCATGGTTTATCTGCATCTCAGAGTGTTTCAGAGTCAGCCTTTACAGATAGGTTACAGGTTAAAAAACATTGACTAGCATGCGGTTTGCAGGGTCCAGAGTGGAGGTAACCTGCAGCGGCCTCTAACTGCATTAATATCCCTTATCTGGATTCAATCAGATAGCGGAGTCTCCAAGTGACGCACGGCATCATCCTCTGAGAATGCAGAATACATGACGTGTGACCTGTTGCTCACAACACACACACATGCACAAACACAAACAGTGATGAGGCAGTTCCAGAAAGCCCAGGATGGTGCATATGAGCCTAGCGTCAGCAAGGTGGCGTGGGAGGTGATAAATGTATGTATTACACACACAGTGTGTCAGTAATGAGATGAAAAGACAAAGGGCAGGAGAAACAGAGGGAGAAAAAGAGAGAGAGGCAGACAGACAGTGAGTTCAGCCACAGCGTGGGATGCAGTTGCCCTTCTTTCCACATCTCCTTCATCATCGCCGGTTATCCAGTTTCAGGTTTGAGTCATACTCCATCGGGGAACCAGTAAATCTGGGGTTATACGACGTGAGTATCTGAGAGCTTACTAAACTGAGAGGGAGTAGTTGAACTTGTGAGATTGAGGGTCACTATAGGCTATTGGTGTTTACTTCCACAGGGGGGCACCCCAGTAGAGCACTGTGTCTTCAAGAGACGACTAACAGCTGGGCAACATGGGGATCCATCTATAAACAGCATCAGTTTGTGTTATGTGATTATGTGGTTGCCAGTCAAGTTTCAGTGACTGATCTTCTGTCCCACACGCAAAGGCCCTGACATGATGTCAACAGATGAGGTCAGGAACAGACATAATCCATCTTTCACAAGTTATCTCCTGTCATTCTGGACTACGAGTGATAAAGAAAGTGGCAGCAGTGGCAACAAGACTGATTCACATATGGAGGCTCACATATGGAGTCACAAAACACTTCATGAAAAGTGACTGTGATTGGAACACAGTCCTGTCTCCACTAACATCTGGCTTTATTACTGTAAATACTTTCGACTAATATGCATTTCAGCGCACAATAAGAACTTATTATGACTGCAAAAAAATCATGTGTTGCTCTCTATATTAAGAACATGGTTAATTCTTAAAATTCAAGGGCCCACGTGTGACTCCAAACCTTAATCCACATTTTCATTTAAGCAAGTGTTATATTAGCGTTAGTGAGTGTTAGACTAGTTTAATACAACTGTTTTACGATATGAGGGAAAAAAAGAAAACAAAGAAGCTCCAAATAATTTATCTGAATGTATTTTATAAATAGCAATTTTCTTCTTCAAAAAAGTAGTTTCAGCAGCTTAACGTGGCCATTTTTGTTATTTAGCAACTGGTGGTTAGCAGTTATGGTGAAAAAAAATGCAGTTATCAGGTATTTCATGTTCAGAACACATTTCAACCCATCGTTGTGAGGTTGGATGTAACTCCTACATAAAACCAGAAATTACTGCATACTACTTTATTTAGGTTGGTGAATTATTGTTAGAATTAACCTGAAATCAAATCACTCGTACCTGGTCACATTAAACAAAACTAACCATATTATATTTTTTAAAAGGCAAAATTCCTGTTTTCCCATAATCTTTGATTAAATGTTGTGACTTTCCTTTTTCAAAAATGTACTGATTTCATCACAGAGCACCAGCGGGCAGGCAAAAATAATATTAACCAATGCCTTATCTTCCCCCACCAAGCCCACCCATCATTTAGAAAAAAAAATGGCCAGCTCAGTTAGAAACGCTCCTTGATACGATGTTTCTGGGAAATACTTCACAGAACCGAAAGAAACTGTGTTATAATTTCTGATTCATGCTGACTCAAATGCCTACAGTTTAGGGTTAAAAACATAGTATAAATATAGTATTAGTATAGTAACCAAGATGGCACGCATGTAAACAAACACATACACACACACCAAAAAAAAACTATTTTATTTCCATTCTCTCTAGGCACCAAATGACGCACATTCAGGATAGTTGGGAAAGTAACCATCGTTTTATTACGCTGGTGTCGTCAGGACGTTAAAAAACACCCACACATAAGTAGTCATCTGGTGCAGACAGGAATCCTGCCTGGTTTAGCAGAATGACTCAAGCTCAGCTATAGGGCTGCCTGCACAATTTCTTTCCCTCTACTCCACTCCACCGTCCAGAGCAGAGCGAAGCTGACATCTCAAATCGCCACTTCATTTGGCCAGCCAGGCTGTAATTGCCCTTATGTAAAAAAGGGGTTAATAGGTTCCCCCTAATGCAATTTCTATGAAAACAACAACACTGACACACAATATCAGCTGCAGGGCTGAAGCTGGCGTACAGTGCCTCTCTGCAGCCCTGCTTCCCCCTGCAGCCTTCTCGATTAGAACTCCAGATAAGCTGCAGATCCATTTACAATCACAGCTCCCGTGATTGAAGCTTTTTTTGCTCTAAATAAGTAAATTACCTCTAATACCCCCTCTCCAACTCTCTGCCTGCTCAGCTCTTATGTAAACCAGATGTTTCTCTCTCTCCATGCGCACACACAAAAAACAAATGTAGGCATATACTGTACAGTACACATTAAAAACATGCAGACATGGACCACATGCTACATGGGACAGCCTGTGGTTTTTAACAGCTAAACTGACATATTATGAAGCCCTAATAAAGTGTAACGTCACTATAAAATCAGAATTTTTTTATTTCTGACCAACATTTTGTGCCAGTGGGATTTTTTAGTTTTGGTAATTAAAGCAATAATTATGTCTCAGCTTGTTTGTCAAGGATAACACAATTGATCATTATTCAAAAATAAATAAATGGCTAGGGCAATACAGATCCCTGTTTAGATGACATTGTATTTCTATGAAAGCCTTTATTCTCCAGAAAGTAAAAAAAAGCCTTACTCATCTCCTAAGTTTTAATTCAGTATATGAAAAGAAAAAAAGTTACCACTCATTAAAAATGTATTACTTTGAGAAAATAAGACAATATTTGGGCATAATAAGTAAAACATTTAAGAAAATAAATAATCGTTTAAAAAACACATCTTTATTTTCGGCTGGTGGCATTAGCTGAACTTGAGTTTCCCAAATTTTTAAAAACAAAATTGTGTGATACTGTAAAATCCTGGTCACCTGTGAACTGTACGATTTTGAACTCATAGTGAGCGGAACCTCTTTGCTTTGTACAGTGCATCAAATGTGACCTTTCTTCCACAGTGTGAACAGAAGCCAGAGTGCAGCAAAATATAGTTTTCATAATGCTGAAACTCTTTTAGCTATTTAATTCTGTTTTTAACAATAGCTTGCAAAGCCTGCTTATTTAGACACAGTCTGCTCTAAAGACACACTGATGAGTGTAAAATGTATCCAAAAGTATACAAAATAGTTTAAAACATTGTTTTTCTGAAATGATTTTGTTTCAAATTAAGAATCATATGACAAAGAAGGTGTTGAAAAGTTCTATTTTTCACTCAAAAAATGTGTTCAAAAACTTTTCTCTGTCTCTGAGCACAAAAGAAATAACAGCCATAATTAAATAAGACAAGCTTTTCACAGGCATTAAATGTTTGGTGCAAAACCTCAGTGTTCACTCTGAGATGATATGTGAAAGCAGGGCACAAACCAACACAGGGTAAACTTTAACATGGATAGCTGATGTAGTTAAAAAGGTTCCTAGTTCCATGGTTTTAATCATGTTCTCATATTTCTCCAGATTCAGTTTCTATACCATACAATTCCTTTTTTTCATCAGAAGTGTTTTTCAATTACTGAGCTGCGTGTACAAGTCACAGAATTCACAACAACATTGTTTTAAAAAGAGTACTTTTTGGGGAGTTTTTATGCACAGATTAATCAGCAATGTACTACAAATTTCACATAAATGAAACATATTTCAATGACTGATATTTCACTTCTACTTTGTGGTGAAAAATAAATTTGCCACATTTGACACATACTCTTTTCAATAATCATATTCATTTTGATTAATATATTTTTATGTATTTAGATTTCGGGCATTGAATTACTTGTGTTTTGCACTGATTTTCTATACTTTTTAGTGACCGTTACAACCAGTCTGTTATAATTAGAGGTTTGCACTAATGCAAATTAATCTAGCTCAGATACTTTTAAAATTATTTAGCAAAAAACAAAATTTGTTTGGTTGTGCTGTGCTCACTTCTACTACCTGACAAAAATCCAGGTACTAGACAGTAAAGTACATAGTGTTCAGTGTAGGAATACAGTGTACAGTAACTGATTTAAGATGCAGAGACAGAGTGATACAGAGACACAGTAATTGGCTGGGAGCATTACTGTAAGAAATTTGCATTTAACAGTATTTACGCTTTAATGGCAGCAACAAAAAGTTTAACACGTTAAAGAGGCATGAGCTGCTTTTGCACTACACAGAGATTTGGGTGGCATCGTCCAATATTTTAAAAGTGTGCCAAGACACAAACTTCAAATAGTGCAGTATATATTGCTGTAATTTCAGTGTGTCATTTATTACTGGTTACAAAAAAGAAAAATACAGGGGTCATTACAGTGCACAGCATATCACTGTCTATTAGTTTTGCTCACTACCCTCTGAACTGCGCTGGTGTGGTGAAGTTCACCAACATTTGGTCTCATTTGTCAGCCACAATAACAAACAGAGGCTGTGTGATGTGACATGCCGGCCGAGGCACAGCCTCATATCCATCACTTGATACGGAGGCCGAAAAGCCGCCGTCTGATGATGTAACGTGATCAATAGTCCTCAAGAAGCCCTATTCTCTCCACGGTATATTTGACAACCTTCAAGTGGCCCCATTCAACACTACCACAGCAAAATGACCGAGCACTAATTTGCTCACTGTAAATAAAATAATCATTACTGATCTATCCTTTTTACTGACAGATTCTAATAATTCCCGGACGGTAGTTGTATATACGTGGAAGACGGGGGTTAATGTATGTTAACAGAAACAGAAGTGCTGAAATCTCGCAGTGTGTATTTGGCTCAGAAGGGGCTGCCCCATTCCCCCTCCCCTACCGTCCTCACGTCACTGAGGTGAGGAAAGAGTCAAGGGCTAAAAAAAGACTTTCACCATGTTTTCTCCATAGCCATTTCCCACAGACAGTGGATTCACACCCCCCACATACACCGTTATAGAGCTGCACTCCCAAGACATGGACCAGGTGTGTGTGTGAGCCTGTATGTGACCCGTACCTGGGCGGCTGGTTTTACTGGCCATCTCATAACGCAGCGTTCCGCGTGGCCATGCAGGAGGGTTGTGAACACTGCAGCCTTTGTGCCGCCACAGCGGTGCGTGGGAAGTCATGGGGGGGTGAGGGGGTGGTGTTGTGGGGGGCAGGAGAAAGGGCATATGGACCTGGGGGTGTCCATTTTCCATTTGGCAGAGCGTGGGTTTGATTTCAGCTGGAATAGACGTGTGTGTGTGTGTCTGCACAGGTTTTTGACTCAGTCTCTCCCTGTCCATGTGTGTGTTTTTATAAATTTTAAGGACACAAATGTCCTGCACCAGAATAAGGTAGGAGTAAGTTACAATGTCAGGATCAAATTTTTATTCTTTTTTTTTTACACAAAATCTTTTGACTCTGAACAAATAAGCCTGTACATATACATGTACATGCACGTAAAGTTAGATAAAAATCTAGTTTTAGATATTTATTCTGCAAAAACAACAACAACAAATTGCACCTGCGGTCATTATAAAAGACCAATAGCCTTTGGGTGGGAAGTAGCAATTATGGTGAAGGAGCTTCCTAAAGTTCTCCTAAAGGGACAATATTATTAAACAACACTTAAATCGATAAGACCTTAGCAAAGATCTTACACATCCTAGTCAGTACAACTGGGTAGATAATATACAAGTGGAAAGTTCATGGAACCACAACTAATTGTCTCCAGACAGTGTGCCACCAAGATTTGACAACACGTACTCAGACTAACGATGAGAAAGGTAAGAGAGAAGGCAGCAGTCATGTAAAAAAAGACTGCAGGATGACCTGAAAGCTACAGGAAAATCTTTTACACAGAGGACAATAAGCAATAAACTGCATCACAATCATCTCCGTTCCTATGCCCCATGCAAAGCTCCTCTGCTAAAAAAGAAGTACAGAAATGCGCATCTAAAATTTGCACACAAGCATTTAGACAAATCAGGACTCTTTTGGAACAATGTATTCTGGTTAGGTAAAATAAAAATAGAACTCTTAGGCATTAATTCAGTTCATAACATTGGGAGAAAGAAAGGCTGCATATGCGATCCCAAAAACACCAGGAGCACCATGATATGGGGCCACTTCTCTGCAAACAGTACTGGGGAATTACACATCATCAAAAGAAACATGAATGGAGCAATGTACTGGGATATATCAGAGGACAATTTAATGTCACTAGCCAAGACACTGAGTCTGGACGTTTCAACAAGACAATTTCCCCAAACATACAGACCTAAAAAAGAAGGTGTCTGAATGGCATATGCTTACTTGAATCCCAATGAAAATCTATGGAGAATTTTGAAACTGTCCATCAGAGGGCCCTGTAATCTTGATAAATTTAAGAGCGTTTGCCAGGAGAAATGGACCAAAATTACTGCAAAGTATGTCTGCTGTGGACATCTCAGAGATGTAACTACCAAAAACGGCTTTGGAAAGTACTAATTTTATTACTATTATTATGGTGTTTTTCTTGTGTTTCCCTATCAATTTTTGTTTTGGATATATGCACTGGAAGCATATGGGACATGTATATGATCTCATGCCCTAATACAGCATAAAAACAAACCTCTGCGTGTGAGTCTATGTGAAAGGGGAGTATCTCCCCTTTCTCTCTCTCCTCAAGAGGATGGATGCAGGATGGGCAATTAACAGGCATCTGGAAGCCATTGGTGAGTTTGGGCCCCTGAAGCAAAGAGCTGCTTCTGTCTCCTTATCGACCCAGTGCAATGTCTGTTACACAAACACACACACACACACACACACACACACACACACACACACACAAAAACAGAATGATGATCAAGAAGACATATGAAAAGGTCTACAGATGTAACAAGACAACACTGAGTATATTCACACCTGAAATCTGATACTAAAACCTCTAATAAGAACTTCAATACAAAAAGCTTAGGTGCCATAGCTGAGTTTTTTTTCTCCGTATCTGGCTGAGGAGCTGCTGTTAGCAGGAGATGCCTATCAATGCTCCCTCTAGCAGCAGTCAGATAGAAGGACAGAAGAGAAGGCCTTCAACACAGGTTTATTGAATGAGACAGGCCCAGGGGGCTAAAGGAAGTCCCTACTGGCCTATAAAGCCCCGCCGCTTCCCTTGTCAATCATTCTCTACGATAAAAAAAGGGTAGAATATGGAAAGAGGGAAACAAAGAGATGGTCAACAAGACACAGGCACAAATTCCAGAGTTTAATCTACACTGTGTGTGTGAGTATTTTCTGAAGGCGTATTATCTGGCTAGGCTGTCCCTTGTCTATAGCCCATGGTCATCCATCAGGGTGATGCTGGACTGGTTAAGTCTTATCACACTTAAACCTGGTTCGACCCGCAGCTGTGGCAGTGATCCATGGCTATGGAGCCAGAGGTGAGGGCAAAGTCACCAACAGGTCCAGTGAAATCCTGCCACCCACACACCAGAGAGAGCAGTGGAGCACAGGAAAGAGAATCATTCAGACCACAGAGACTAGCAAGATACATGACAGGAAGACCAGACTATACCAGAGCAACACAGAGCAAGACCTGGACTCACAAACAGAAAAACAGCACAGGACAGACAAGAGCAAGTCTTCAACCAAGAGGCAGACCCAAAAGACAACACAACACAAAACAAAAAGACCAACACTGAGTGCAATTACGGCCAGACATGAGCTCTACCCTGATAAGCCCAAGTTTTCTCTAGCAGACTTTAGCCTGCAGATTTTGGGCTGAAGTTTGTCACAAAAAATCAAAATGACACCACTCACCTTGTGAATTACTTTCTGCCAGCTGTATTTCAAATGTTTGATTTTGTTTTTACTGAAATCTGGGTGCAATCTGGTATTATACACTGTTTGGCGACTCAAGTTTAAATGAATTCTGTCAATAGCTTATTAAAATTAAGAGCAACAAAAAATAACATTGTTCTTGCTTTTGGTTGAATGTAGTTAGGCACCATGTTCTTCTTTGGTCCGGAACTCTTTTTTTGAAGGACTCTGGCAGTCCTAAGGTGGTAAGCTTCAGTAGCCCAGCTGATTAGCAGAAAACAGTAGAGCCTGAGCTAACCTGTGTGCTGCATGTTTTCCCCTTTCCTGAAGCTGTTTTGACTAAAATTTCCATGAAAGCTGAGTTATGGGCAAATATTTTACGGTCTCTGAGTGTGTGTTTTGTAGTTGGCCATTTGGCTGAAAGGTTAAGTTACTCGTCTAACATGTGGGAGAGCAGGTTCAGGCCCAGTGCAGAAAAGCAGGCTTGTAATGGTGTGTGCTGGTAATGTGATGATGTCTTTCTGGCTGCATGTATGAGGTAATGAGATCTGTTCTGTTATCGCGACTCTAACGATATGTTTATCATGGAAACTCATATTGCAATAACAATAAAAATACGATTTATCTTGCAGCCCTAATAATTGGTTACAATTTTTAAAAGTTGTGTATTCATAGCCTCACTCACCATAACCTTAACTTCAACCTCAGGCCCTGTTCATGCCCAGTATTAACATTAGTCTCAAGTGACTGGATCACAAGTGGACAGCAAGACATGTAGCCATTTACACGTGGCGCTTCAGTGTGTCTCAAATGTGTCTGTGTGCCAGAAACTGTGCGATCGGATTTCGTGACTGAAAGAAGGGTGCCCCACACATTTACTACATCAGCCTCTTGCTGCATGTTATCAGACAAAAATGTCCCATGAGTCCTTGTTCGTGTACATGTACAGGCTGTTACAAATGTTTAGACCGCATGGACTGCTGACTTACAAACAAACGAGAGAAGATGAAGAAAGAAGCTACACCTTTGCTGTGATCACGCCGTTGATTAAGGCCATCCTTTATTGTTGTCAGGGACACATCAGGACACTTTAGCATTTACATTACAAATACCATGTGGCCACATGCATTCCTGACTACCTCCAAAAGTGGTCTGATTTATCGGATCACATTGCATCTCCAAGACTCCATTCATATATGCTTAGCACTCTCCACTTGTGATCAGATCACACAAAACACATGTTAATGCCAAGTGTGAAAGTAACCTTATTTTCCTTAAAAAAAAAAACAAACAAAAAAAAAACACTATAAATGTTTCTCTCATTTTCTTACAGTTTTCTCTGTTTCTCCCACAGAGTCAAGACATCTTCGCCCAGAAAATGTGCGAAAACACACACACACACACTTTTTATGTCTCCAGGAAAACAAGGCAGAACAGAGGAGACCCTGATGGTGAGTTAAGCATGAAAGAGCCATCCATTTAAATCTATTAAAACTTTATAATGCAGAAACCAACTGGCCTGTATATGTGTCTGCTAGCCTGTGAATGTGTTGCTTGTGAAGATGAGGTGGGCTTAGCAACATGGCTGACAGTGTCTCTGTCTGAAAGGGCCTTGCTGGGGCATGTTCTCCCCCTCTTCACTCTGCTCCTGTTTGGGGCTTTCAGGCCAGCACCCTGGCTGTTGTGATTTCACTCAGCCTTTTCCAACAGTTCACTTCAGACTCAGACTCTATAAAGCCACCCTGTAGCCCAGCGCTGGTTTCTCTGCCCCACGACCACCCACGCCCACCGAGCTGAACAAACAGCATCCGTCTCTGTCCAAAGCACTCTCCTGGAAAACACACATTCAGACATACACACCTACACACAGACACATGCATGTACATGTGCACATACACAAATACACAGAGAAATGGGACAGAAGATAGAAACTAGGGATGAAAAAAATTATAAGGAATTAAAAATTCTCCCAGCCTATATGATCTTAACCATTATAATAATAATAACAATAATAATAATAATAATGATAATAAATAACAGACTTCAAGGCCTATACAAAAAAGTGTCTGTTTCTCCTGTTTTATCTGCTCTTTTCCATTAAAAATGTGAATTCTGAAAGCTTTTGTTGTTTATGTGATATGTAAAGAACTTGACAACAAAGCTGGAAATTCAGAAATCTTTATTCAGTTTGTGTCACGTTATGAACAAGAAAACACATGAATAGGACTACACATCAGTCATGCTAATGTCTGTATCACTACTCAGTTATAAACTCTAACCTATCCGAATTCTGTCTGAATGACCTTGTGCACTTGCTCAGAAAAAATGTGCATCTAACAAGAACATGTATATTTTCATGCATATTTCATTTAGTGATAAAAACATGCATGTAGAAAGCTCCAGTTCTACAAACTGAAATTTACAAAATAATTTTACAATTGCCAACACGGATGTGCGCATGGTGTAACTCCCCTGGTGGCAGATTTAAATGAGTGGCCCAGTACCTGTTCATGTGGTTAAACCTTTGCATAAAAGTTGCATATCAAAAGCATGATGTAATTATATTTATATTTGTGTGTGTGTGTGTGTATGTACAGAAAGAGAGAAGACTGAGGCACCAGAGAAATTTTTACAGATTTACAAATATATTTATGCGGTCAGTATACTTTATTTTTTTCTCAGATAACTTTAATACTACAATAAATAAATAAATACCAACACAAGAAGTATTATTGTAGTTATCATCCAATATATGGTTTGGCTAATCAGTGCTTAATTATGATCAATTCAGTGTGCCATGGGATGGCTTGGAGCATTGAGGAGACATCTGGAACCAGACTTTGTTTTCCAAACTAGCTCACAAAATATCAACTTTTTTTAAGAAATTCTTGTTACTTTGTACTGTAGTTATGCTTATTTGAATGCAGTTTAATGATATATTCTACAAGCAAAAACACACTTACTGCCAAGATAAACGATATTAATTAATGTACTTAGGGCCCTAAGACAATAGAACAGTACTGTATATGTTGCAGGAACATGCACAACTATGAGAGTGTGAGAGAGGGAGTAGATAGATAGTTAGAGAGTGATACAGAGTGAGAGTAACACAGGCCTAGAATTCAGAGCATAGAAGCTGAGAGTATGACACTGAGCCATGCAGTGTCCCCCTCCCTGCGAGTTAGCCTGCCTCATCTCTGTCTTTAATCAGTCCAAGCCTGCATTTTCTCTGTGGGTTAGCTCACTAAAAGCTTTGCCCGAAAAGACTTTAAGAGGCAGTATTACACCCACCCCAGTGTGTGTGTGGGTCCTAATCCTTCACTGCATTATCTGCAGGGAGCCAGGCAGCCCTGGGCTGTATCTCCTTCTATCTCTCTCTCTGCTCCCTCCTCCTAAATACAACAACAACAACACACACACACACACTGCATGCCCCCCTCCCTGCTGAGTAGTGCTGGAGTTAGAACAGAGATCAGATAGGCAAGTCCTGATCCACTCCAAAGCCCTAAAATACAGCTAACAAATGACCTGCGCCGCCCACATACTAAAACACACACACACACACACTCAGCTTCAACTGCACTCCTACACATACACAACAGGTTGCATGCATTCACTCTCTCTCTCTCTCTCTCTCTCTCTCTCTCTCTCTCACACACACACACATACACATACACTACCTGGCTATCTATAATTTTGTACCATATATATTACACAGAACTATATACATTATAAGCATTAACCTATGTAACAAATGGCAAATTGAATTCGAATTCAACTTCAAATTTAACCATCAAAACACAGTGTTGTGACTTCAAGGGCCTGTATGTGGGTCCACACTTCAATTCCTTGCTCTTTTTAACTATACAACTTATATATTAATTTCATAGTAGTTATCAAATAATCATTTATAGTAGTTTCAGAATAACAAGTCTTAAATTCAAGCGGATAATATTGTTCAGGAGGTCAAAACATTTAAAGGTATCTACAGTACTGCGCAAAAGTCAGCAATCACCCTTCTTTTTATTTAATTTCGAGTCAAAATGGCCATTAAGTGCAAGTTATATATTTTTCAGTGTCAGAAAAAAAGCAGAAAACATACATTCAACAGAAAATTATGTAGAAGGCTCAGTAACTACATATAATATCAAATTGTAATTTTCCAGCATTTAGTGTGTCCACTCTTTGCCTTTACTACAACTTTCATTCTTTCGAGAGACTTCCTTTCAGTGTTTCAAAGAAATCTGCAGCGTTATTTCTTGTAAACACTTCTAAAGTTAAGCCTTATAACTTCTCATGGTTTACTCCAAGTGACAAATTTAGACTTGTCAGTACAGAAGACCTTAATCCACATCTTTGACATCCAGTTTCGCTGTTCGTGTGCAATACATTTTTTTGTTCATTTTTTTTTCTTGACAGTTGCACATTCTTCCAGACCTACAACATTAGTTTTTTTTTACAGTGGAAAGATGGACAGAAACACCTGTGGATTCTTTCAGATCTGAAGTAAGAGTGGAGCGGATTTTCAAAAGGAGACTCACTCTTTTAGCAATTTTCATGCACATGGTAGAGAAATGTTCAAGGCAGCTAAGGTGTTTGGGTAAACGCTTGTGTGAATGTTAGGGTCTATTTGAAGTGTAACACAATGTCAGTGACACCTGTGAGAACAGCTTTTGATGGGAGGTCAGAGCTGTAACTAGCCGGTTTTAAGACTGGAAATATGGAAGAGTTAAAGTGGCAGTAGAGTGCACAAAAGTAAAGAGTGGACAAATTACATATGGACACTGAAAAATGAATAACTTGTATTTAGTGACCATTTTGACAAGAAATTAAATAAACAAAAGGGTGGTTTCTGACTTTTACATAGTACTGTATCTTGCTTCCTAAAAGGGCACTTGACCCCTCTTCCAAATGAAGACCACAGAGAGCAACACATTTGCAGACACAAACATACACATAGAGATAATTCACTACTTCTAACACATTATCGTACAAATGCACCAATTAACCACTTCACAAAGAAACAGCCTGATGCTACGGTGACATCAGTCTTTGTGTACAATAAACTATTTAACTGGGAGGAAATGATAAACAGGACGAGCGGTGAGCTGTGTGTGTGACTGACGTCCACATACTGCTGTTTCATTGCATTCTCACATAAATATTTAAAGTGGAAATGCTGTCACACTACAGGATTAATGCCAAAGTGATTGAACTGAAGACAGACACATTAGCTCTGATATGCCTTATAGAAACCACCCACGATGTCTGTGTGGCACCCTGCATATGCTTTTAGTTTAATAGCCGTGCTGAAGTAAAAGGAGGTACTCTATACTTAAGTTACCATTATGTGTACCATTTTGCCTTCAACACTGAATCTGGACCTTTAGATTACATAATTTTCAGAATTATATAAAACTCTACCTTTAATTTAAAATAACACTGTAGCATTTTGAATCTAAAATCCACCAGCTGGACCTATAGCATATAGTCAAGTACCACAGACAATAATTTTGACACATTTCCCAGCACTTAGAAAACAACAAAAACTGTTGCATGAAATACAATAAAAGCTGATGAGAAGCTGCTTCAGCATGTGCTCATTAGCTTTTATAATAAGTCTGTGTTTAAGTCCACATGTGTTCTTTTCTTTTACTAAGTACAGAGTAAGGTGTCGAATTTGCCATCTGTGGTAATCAACCATGTGCTACAGAAGTAGCAAATAGAAATTAGACTAAAAATCGTATTGGCACCCCATGACTATTGTCAGTTTGGGGTGGTGTTTTTGCCCAGTTGTCGCTGGTTGGCATAGCAAAAGGGAAAACACAAAGGGTCTTTAACTCAGTTCTCTTAGTGTGTGGCACATCATTCTGGCAGTCATGTGGTAAATATTGTGTTTCCTGTCTCCTCCTTAACTGTTTTGGTAATTGGCTTGTGTTAACCCGATGACCCAATAAGCAGAGAGTAAGGGGGAGAGAAGCACAGTGTGTATGTGTGTTGAGGGGTGCAGGGCTGCTTTGGGGGTACATAAGGTCGGTCAGGAAGCAGGGAGCTGAACCCTAGACCCTCACAATGGCCTATGCTGTTCCCCTGTGCCCCCCGCTTCAGCCCCTGCCCCAATCCCTGCCGGTAGAGGTAGCCTGGACGGCCCGCCAGCAACATGCTTCACATTAAGAGAGATAAATGATCCATGCTTCTTCTGTGACAGCACAACCAACACACACATACACATTATGGGGTGTAAAAATGCACTGATCAACTCTGATGCATCGATCTGGAGGAGAAATCTACAACCCCAACTCCGAAAAAGTTTTACACGCTGTGTAAAATGTAAATAAAAACAAAATGCAATGATTTGCAAATCTCATAGACCCATATTTTATTCACAATAGAATATAGAACACATATCAGATGTTGAAAGTGAGACATCTTACCATTTCATGAAAAACATTAACTCTTTTAGAAAATGATGGCAGCAACGCATCTCAGAAGTTGGGACAGGGCCATGTCTACCATTGTGTAGCATCCCCTCTTAACAACCGTCTGTAAACGTCTGGGAAGTGAGGAGACCAATTGCTCCAGTTTTGGGAGAGCAATGTTGTCCTATTCTTGTCCAATGTAGGATTCTAGCTGCTCAACAGTCTTGGGTCTTCTTTGCCGGATTTTTCGTTTCATGATGCGCCAAATGTTTTCTATTGGTGACAGGTCTGGACTGCAGGCAGGCCAGTTCAGCACCCAGACTCTTCTTCTGCAAAGCCATGCTGTTGTGATGGACGCAGTATGTGGTTTAGCATTGTTTTGCTGAAATATGCAAGGCCTTCCCTGAAAGAGACGCTGTCTGGATGGCAGCGTATGTTGCCAAAAGCTGTATATTTCATTCAGCATTAATGGTGCCTTGACAGATGTGCAGGACACCTATGCCATGTGCACTTAAGCTCCCCCATACCATCATGGATGCTGGCTTTTGAACTGTGTGCTAATAACAAGCTGGGAGGTCTTTACTCTGGAGGATGCAGTGTCCATTATTTCCAAAAAGAACTTCAAATTTTGATTCATCTGACCACAGGACATTTTTCCACTTCGCCTCATCCATTGTAAATGAGCTTGGGCCCAGAGAAGTTGGCGGTGTTTCTGGATCCTGTTTATATATGGTTTTCACTTGCATTTATGGATTGCACAGCGAACTGTGTCCACAGACAATGATTTCTGGAAGTGTTCCTGAGCCCATGCAGTGACTTCCAGTACAGAATCATGCATGTTTTCAATTCAGTGCCACCTGAGGGCCCAACGATCACAAGCATCCAATACTGATTGTTGGCCTTGTCCCTTGTGTACAGGGATTTCTCCAGATTCTCTGAATCTTTTGATGATATTATGTACTGTAGATGGTGGGATATCCAAAGTCTTCACAAATTTTTTTTCAAATTGCTCTTCCAGCTGTTTTTTTATTAGTACCACTTACTTTTCCAGTCTTTTGTTGCCCCCGTTCCAACTTTTTTGAGATGCGTTGCTGCCAACAAGCTCTAAATGAGTTAATATTTTTCATGCAATGGTAAAATGTCTCACTTTCAACATCTGATATGTGTTCTATGTTCTATTGTGAATAAACTATGGGTCTATGAGATGTTCAAATCATTGCATTCTGTTTTTATTTACATTTTTTTTTATATTTTACACAGCATCCCAACTTTTTTGGAATTGGGGTTGTGTTATAATTGTTTCAGTAAATATGCACTTATTTGGTCAAAATGCAATTATCAGACTATTATTGTCAAACATATAAAATAAAAAAAAAAAAATCAACCCTTTAATTTATTTCCAGTCATAACGGCCATTACAGGGCCCCAGACTAGCATATTTTTGATGCTCAGTTTTTACTTTGGGACAGCTGACAATATTCTCAAGGCAGTTCTGGGACAGTTATGAAAAAATGTTAGTCCTGAACCATCATTAATTACAAGTTATTTCTGTTTAATTGTCAGGAAAACATATTTAATAGAAATCTATACAAAAGCCTCTTGTGTACCCTACTGCCACTTTAACTCTTACATCCTTCCAGTCCTGAAACAGAGTTACAACTGTGCCCTTGCCATAAAGGCTGTTTGCAAAGAAGACACTGACATTATGTTTCACTTATACTAACATTCACACAGTCAACTACCCAAATACACCTTAGCTACCTTGCAAAGATGTGCAGCTAAAATGGTTAAACAAGATATTTCTGAGGAGATTAGAAATAAGACAATCTGACTGCATAAGGAAAAGGAAAGTTAAGAGAAAAAAGTGAAAAAGCAGGACTTTACAGAACTGGAACTCAGCGTTAATAAATGATGGTCCTTCTAACGACTGTAACTAAGACCTGTTAGACCACCAGAACTGTCACCATCAGATAAAAAGTACTTAAAGCTTTAATCTTTGAAAGACTAAAGAAAGTCAAGCTCTTGCTTTAGATCTGAAAAAATCCACAGGAGTTTCTGTCCATCCTTTCATGATGAGAAGACAACTCAACACTAAGGGTGTAACCAGTCTGAAAGGATGTGTAATGGCCAAATGAATAACTTGTACTTAACTTGACTACAAATAAGCGGTGGTCTCTGACTTTTGCACAGTTTTGCACAGTACTGTATTTCTATACCTATATTCCACTAACGTGTAAATCTTCCAGTTATAATTGTGTATTCAGTTTTTTTTAAAGTAAAAATTGTACCAAAAGAATCAAATCGAATCAAGATGAAATTTCAAATTTCATGAAGCAATGAATTATATGCCAAACACTAATATGTATACTCGGTTGACCATCAGTCACAACTCACTGCATATCTGCATGACCATATTCATTTGTACAGTCCTATATGCTGCTCCAGTGCTTGGTTTTAGTGCATTTTGATTTACTTGAACTGAAAGGCCATATCATGCAGCAGCAGGGCATTTAGGCCCACAGGGGATGAGTAGTGAATGTGTAATCAGAGATGTGTAATCTCCTCCTGTGGCTCTTTCATCCACAGCTGTTTAAATGTGCAAACACAAAGGGAGAGTGAGCGAGGGGAGTGTGTGAGGAAATCTCACTGAATTCAGACCACACCTCAGCCTCTCACACTCCACATGCACATGTAGAGCCCTTGGTAAGGGATGCCCTAGCCTTCCCTTCATCTGTCGTTAAGTCTAGATATGAAGGTTTACAACTGGTTAGACTGGAGTCTAAGTTTTTCTGGAATTCTGGAACATGTGACAGATCAATCATTATTCTTCATACTGAAAATCGTTATGATTATTTTTACTACAATTTTAGGGGACATGGGCATTCTAATGAAGTACCTCTAATGACTGGGTCTGGTCACACCACATAATCACAATCACCAACCATATGCACAATCAGCAACATATACACACAGATTTCAACACATCGTTGCTCTCATATCAAAACTTCATAACATTTCTTTCTTTTACTTTCTATGCCATTTGAATGGCAGTTTCCCTTTACATTGTATGAACATTTCACAATGAATGGACTAAAACGTATTCGCCTCCTCCTATAAATATTATAAAAATATATATTTTTCTGGAAAGAATTTTTTTTTATAAAAAGGTTTTGTTACAATAGTGATGTTATGTAAATTAAAAAAGTAAATGCTAAGATATATCTCACACACTTCAAGAAATGCAGGACACAGGCACATAGACACATTTGGAAACTAAGAAATGGAATAATCTTACTATGAGCCAAAATACATGGGAAAAAAAACTTCACAAAAGTCACAAAATACTACAATCAAAAAGGCAAACTGAGCCAAAATCAGCCTTACAGATCTTAGCGTGAGCAGTCTGTGGACACACTCTTTAATTCCATGATGACATCACATATGCACCAAATGTCCAAACCTGTGGAGTTCCAATTAAGAGCTCTTCAATCCTTCTAGAACACACACACAGAACAATGAAAACAGCCAGTGTGTTTCTCCTGGCACACTGCAGACTTTGGGCCTCCCAGTTTGCTCTCCAGTTGAAAAGCAGCAGGCAGTGAACGCAACCCGTCCATTCACCATCACACTCACTGCTCACATTGCTCTCTGTCAAGGCCACGATTCAAAATCAAGTGCTCTCACATGCAGGACAGCTTTCAATAAATCACATTAAACTATACAGTGCTGCATTGTTTGCGTGTGCATGCTCGCCTGTCTTTTTTTCCCCCCACAGTTTAGATGAGGGGAAGTCTGCTCAGAGCCCAGAACAATCGCTGAGAATTGAACGGTTTTTCCAGCCCCAGAGGAGCTGCCATGCCAACCTTGATGAAAGAGAAGCTAACTAAGTGATACCAGCCTTCTGACAAGATAATGAAAGCCTACCTGCCACACAGACCCACGGCCAGACACAAGCAGATGCGGTAATAAAGCAGCAATGACACGCAGTAGTCCAGCCTTTAGTCTCTCTCTGTTTACAACAGTCATTTCTTCCCCACAGATCATTATGCAGAGCGCCATGTTTGGTCTTTGATCACTGTCGGATTATGCATGCTATTAGAGACAAATGCTGCTCCTTCACTGTCAGACCTGTAGAATACGTTTTATAGAACAGATCATTCTGGTTCTAAAATCTGATTTGCTGATCCATGTTCAAAGTCATTACAAAAATAAGCAACAAGCCACAAAAAGCTGTGGCCTACAGTGATTTTATCATGAATAAGGGGTATAAAACCACTGTAACGCATGGACCTAAAATGGCATTAAGACAATTATTGAATTCCCACTATAATAATAATGCTATTTTCTAAAGGCACCTTGATGACTTTACACTGATGTTGAAGTTGCAATCTAAACATGTGGTATATATCATTTCTCTTACTGGAAATCAATCTCAAATAGTTCCCTACACTGTATGAAGTGCACTATAGGTCTTAAAATAGAGCATAAACAGTACATAGTAAGTCCAACAGAGACTTGGGTTTCAGCCACGTGTCCCAACTGGATTTCAATTTTCTACTGGATATTTACTAATCGAGTGAAGAGCCAGAATTTCATAATTCACAGAGTGCACTATATAGGGAGCAGAGAACCATTTGAGATTCAGCCTGAATTTATAATACTTAGGGCAAAGCTAACCAAAAATAATATTAATTGAGGGGTGGTTTAGTCTGTTAGCTATTTTTCATCTTGCTCCTGGCTGCCCACAGCACTGTACTATTATATATCATATTATATATCAAGTATTCAAATATTTATTATTATTATTATTGCTAATAATAAATTATTTACTGAACATTGATGTATGTTAAAATACTGTATTTTGCCAATGTTTTATAAAAGCAATAAGCCACTCAATGCTGTGCATTACAGTGACCCGTTGCCTAACAACACCTCTGAACCGCAGTAAAGTCACAATAATGCACAGCCTCTTGTGACTTAATGCTTTAACACAGCACATCTCAAGTCAACAGCAAAGAATAACTTATGTGTAAACATTACAGTAATTCCAGATGTATTTTTATTGTACGATGTCATAAAAAGCCATGATTTATTATCACTTAAGTTCTGAATGATGACAGTAGCTATAACAACTTTACAATATTTGCACAAGCGTCGATGCATTTATGTGTCCAGCGAAAGCATTACCAGTAAAAATGTTGGCTGGGCTACATGTAAGCTCACTGGACAGCAGCATGAAAACAGTGGCTCTGCTAGAAAAAGAATCTGCTCGACAAGACCTTAAATAAGACAGTAGTTAAATGGAAGACAGGCGGAACATACCGAACTTCAGTGCCACAAGCTCAATCCTAACATTCCACACATAACAAGTGTGTTCTGCACATGGCAATGGCACAGTGCAGAGAGCCCAGGAATCATGTGTGTGTGACAAACATTGCAGTGGCAGAACGAAGAGCATAGCGCTGCATTGGCCACTCAACCACGGGATCGCTCCGATATGACTTATATCTGTAATTTCAGAGTTCAGGAACTCCACAGTGTAAACATGGGTGCAGTGTTAAGACAGGACATGGCCCAGCTCCTGCCAAAAAATCCACACTCTTCTGGGCAGAGGCTCTCTTCTCCAAACCAATCCTCTTCCAGGGAGGGAGGGATGGAGGGATGGAGGGAGAGAGGGGGAGAGCTTTTTGGCCTGCTTATCCTCTTGGGTGGCCTCCGTTCAAATGCTAGTATAAAAGCAGACAAATGGGAGGATTACGGATTGTAAACCCGACCCATCACCATCACTCCGGCTGAGCCAAATCCAGCCCAGACGCCACACTGAGGTCAATACCTGTCCACAGAGAGACAGAGAGAGGGAGAGAGACACAGAGACATGGGATAAGCAAGTAAGAGAGAAACAGAGACTGAGTGAAAGAGAGAATTTATGCCTTATGCTGTATTCAGAGATAAGGATCACTTGTCATTTATTGGCTGGGCAGAGTGGACACAGAGTTGGTGGGTGCATTTTCAGTACCGGTGGGAACAGTGGATTGTGTAGGGTTATGAGCTAAAGGATTTCATGGCAACATATCAAAGTGTACTCAAGAGGTCAAAGGCAAAAACGCAAGGATGCGTCTTGTTACATAACACTGAACTTTTTATATTGTGTAATTTCACTCAAATAAACATATAAACACAATCATGTTTTAATCCCTTAAACTTCTGAATTTATTAATCCTATAACAAAAGTAAAATACTATTATTAATTATTCAGTAACTATTATAAAATCTGCATGTCATGTGGTTATGAGAGAGAGTGATTTGGGTTCATACAGGTCCTTTGGGTTTAAGGGATTAATTAAAATTTAAATTAACCAAGGTATCACGCAAAAACTTCAAGTGCACAACAGAAAAAAGAAACTAACAGTGAACAATTTATACAACAAGCCATTTCTGGCCATGTCTCTGCTCGAGGGCTTTGGTAAATCAGGTCTAGCAACCAGTTCCATCAGCAGTGAAATCGGAGAGAATGCTGGCCATCTACGTGTCAATTACAAGGTCTGTGTAGAAGCCAGACTTGGATGACAGAGCCCATCCTAATCTCTGAACAACAGAGATGTACAACTCTCATTCTGGGCATGAGATGCTCTTTTCCATTCACGAATGTGTGACCTATGTACTGCTGAGTGCAGAGTGACAATGGCCTGGAACTTCTCTGATTTCACTGAAAGACATCTGACTCATTTGGAGAATGGCAGGGAGAGAGGATGACAAGAGAAGAAAAAAGAGAGAGAGAGAGAGAGAAAGGGGGCAAATAGAAGAAAGGAAGAAAGACAGAGATAATAAAGAAGGCAGTGAAAAGAGAGAGAGAGAGAATACAGAAGACAAGGAGTGCAAGAGAGAATACAGATATCAAAGGCAGTGACAGAAATTCAAAAGACGGTGCAAGACAGGAGTGAGACGGTGACAGAAAGAAAAGAAAAAGAGAAAAGAGTGAGAGAGAAATGAAGGCAGAGAGAGAAAAGACAGAGAAAGAGGGAAAGAGAGAAGCAAAGGGAAAAAGAGAGAGGAAGAGACAGGGAAAAAAGACAGGGTGAGACAGAAAGAGAGAGAGCAGAAGAGAGAGAGAGAGACAGAGAGAAAGAGAAAGAGAGAGAGAGAGAGAGTGGTAAATGAGGAGCAGACGGTGTAGTGGAACCCCCTAGTCCATCTCTGTTCAGGCAGGCAGTGGTCACCCCCATTTCCTCAAGGATACTAAAACAAACAATCAGCGCACAAGCCTTGTTTCCTGCCGCCCTCACCATGTTCTACCACACAAAGAGGAGGATGATCAAATGAAAAAAGAGAAATGATGGAAATGACACAAACTCTGTAAAGCCAGAATGGAGACGGATCTCGAGTGGGACACAGGCCGGTGCTGTCTGTCTCTGGTGGGGTGTCCCAGGGCCACCAGCACAAAGCGAGCCCATACTGTCATCATTTCAGCCTGCAGGACAGCTGGATGCCATTCCCTGCACTGCCCCACACACATACACACACACCCTCCTTCCATTCAGGAGTGTGTCTCAGAGGGAAAGAATGCAGCCCTCAACTTAATGCCACTGCACACCATCCACACACTCTGTTGCACTGTCCTTCAACAAGCTGTGTAAAAGAGCCAACTGTCAGATTTTTTAGGGAAGAAGAAACTAGGCGTAAACACTTTTAAATGAAACAAATTGTCTAAAAATTACACAGCACTACCTGTATACTTATTATATGTCTGTCCAGGTTTGTATATATTAAACATGTATTTATAGTGCTTTCATGTTTTATTTGTACTAAAACATAATAAAAACACTATAAAATAAAACAAAAAAAATAAATAAATAATGTCTCATGAGCTCATGCAACAGCTCATAAAATATTTCAATATCCTTAAAAAAACAACTGGTGTAAGTCTTGATAGAACCAAATGTTACATTTTGATCAAGTACTATAACTCAGTGTTACATAACACTTTTGTATTGTTTTATAAAGCCAAAGATGAATCATTTTAAAGACCTTCAAAAACATTGAATTAACCACAGAATAACTTGATAAACAAAGAACAGAATTATTAGAGTGCAATTAAACAGTTGAAATATCTTGAAAATAAAAAAAACTTAAATCAAATTATCTATAGTCCTTTTAATTAAATGTACACTAAAAAGTAGACTAAATATATCTATATAAAGACTGCTATTGCATGTACAAAGTGACACAAAACAAATTATGATCATTTTTAAACCTTCTATTGTCATATTGTCATAAGGAATTCTCTGATTTATTAGAATTGTTTATTCTAAAATATTACATCTAAAAGAACAACTAAAATATACTATTTAAGTTGGACTAATAATAAGCAATGTTTTTTTAATTTTGCAAAATTTTAATATTGCATTCTGAAAATGAGAGATTATTACATTATGAGTGAAATGTTGTTTGGTCTGATGTGACAACTTCATAAATTCTCTTTGGGGTAAGACGTCAAAAGAGGTGAAGAAATAAATATCTCCCACCTCCCTCTACCAGTCTCCCTGCCTATCAGCACCTCCACCCACACCCTGCTCTCCTCTCTCCTCTCTGGCAGCTTTGCTTGGCACAGCTAGTGCTGATAGAGTCCTACTGTTGATACAGACTGCTCCTGTGATTGCAGCAGTCCATGCCACCCACCTACTGACACACACACACACACACACACACACACACACACTTGGAGAGATTGACGGACACCCCCTGCAGCCACCCCTAGAGGAGAGCCCCCTGTAGATGCTGTGCGGTGTTGGCCCCAAGCCAGACTCTCTCTGTCACGCAGTAACCATAAATAGACCTTGAGCATGGCTGCATGAGTGGGAGTGCATCTTTGTTTTTGTACACTTTTAGGGCAAAAATATCATAACATTGAAGGAAAACTAGAAAAAAAGGGTAACAAAATAGTCCTGATTTTGTCCTTTGCAAAGGTACGTTATGTTACAGAGTTTAGAGCTAATCAAGGATTTTTTTAATCTAAGTTTATATTTAAAACTGAGCTCTGTTGCACCATTGAATGTTAAACATGGATTAACACATCTGCAATTATAACCTTAAACTGTGATTAAAATCTTGCCCTGTGATTATTTTTTCGATTGCCCACTATGACGGGATCTGCCACAGAGCATGTAACTCTCATTAACAAACATTAGTAAACAACTCCCTTGACTAATTATTGTCAATCCTTTTTTCTCTCTTTTGTGTAAAAGCTAGCACAGGGCAAAGACGACTCACACAGACAAAGATGGAATTTAAACATTTAAACAGTCTACCATTATTAGACCCAGTTTCAGCATCTGGTGGGGGTGGCATGGATGAGCTTAAGTTAGTCCTAAGAAGACTGCTTGAAATATATACAAAACAGTTGAATTGAAATAATATTCTGTAATGCTTCACTATAGGGCAGTGAAAGCTGTCCTTCGTGACAACTGACAAGGATTTACATACACATTTATAAACACTTCTTCCAGTAGGTGCCGTTTGTCACTTGATATCAAGTTGACAACATCTATGTCAGGTGATTTTTTTTCTGATTTTAAGTTGTCATGAGAATTTCTGATGTGAAATAACATAGACTTTGTGGCTCAGTGAATGTCACAGCGACTTAATACTGATAATATGAAATAATTTTCTAAGCCAGGCTGGTTGAACAAAAGTGAGCATTTTCTGTGGACCTTAGAAAAAGTTTAATTTGACCATTTAATCAGACTTAAGCTACGTCACATCATCAGAATTATGTCACTGCAATATTCACTGCTCGAAGATACAAAGTCAGTATGCAAAGTTGTCAGTTGTTAGAATGGACTATATCATTTCACCCGAAATGAAGTGATACAACCAAGTGGCACAAAAAGTCAATGTCACCTGACATAAGCATTATGTAAAATTGACAAAATTTTTTGGCAGACAACACCCTATTGTAAGTTTCACTGGCCTGCAGAAAAGTTTTGCCATATATTTTAAATACTAATTACGTCTAGATAAGTCCACTGTAAAACTAAAACGAGTATTTAAATTATGGTATAAATGTAACCCTGATTATTTTAAAACAAGGTTTAAAGTTTTGTGAGACTGGATTAATAGATAACTCTTGATCTAATTCAAGCTTTAGCTTATTTTTTATTGGTGCAACACACCCCATGTTCCTTTATTTAAAACTGAAAGCCCAAATAATTTCTTTTCACAGACTGAGGTTAAGGTTAGCGTTGGCTTTAGGTTTAAGCTTAGAAGATTATTCTACGATGAATGAGCCCACGTCCTGACATTGTATAAAAACAAATGTGAATGTGTGTGTGTGAGTGAGCGTATGCGCGTGTGTGTGTGTGCTTCTGCGCATTAGCTAAATGAGTCCTCATCCTCCTCCGGGGAGCTCCAGTTACAGACGCGTCAGAGGCCAGACAAGCTGGGGATTCTTTCAACGAGCAAATTACAAGCAATTAGGGAACGAAAAAAAGGATAACATTGAAAAGGCATAGAGGAGGAGGTGGGCCAGGGCAGGGGCGCGGGTTAAGAGGAGGAGCGGGTGGCTCTTGAGTGGAAGGGGGGGTTGTGTGGATGGATGGGGGGAGGGGGATGTTACTAAAAGAGCAAAAACATGGGCCAGGCCAGTGCCCTCTCTGTGGCACTGCACCATGAGTAACCTGCCCTGACCTCCACCCAAGCCCTGAGGGCCCGTCCTCAGCCTGGCTGATGACCCTGTGGACATGGTCAGCGCCAGAACACGATAAGCTAATGAGCGCCATCATCTGAGCGGGGATTATTTAACGAGCTTGGGGCGGAGAAGGAGAGGCTGATGAGACAGTGGGTATAAATACCAGCTTAGATGAACTGACCCAGATGAGTAAATACCAGCAAAGTGATCAAATATTCATAACTGCTAGTCATGAGAATGTTTTTGTTAGGTGATGAAAAGCCAGCACACGTGTGCATGCACTCCGGCTGCGTAATAACACCTACACACACATTCACCACCATGGACGTATGTACACAAACAACCGCAAGCACTCGAACCCAGTCACTCGCATACCTTCGAACACACACACATGCAAGCACGAATATACAAATGCTCGCACAAATCACGCCCACGTCACAGTCACCAGTTTCATGACCTCCTACTTGCCAGATCATTTGCACGCAAAGCCATCCCAAGATGATCAATTTAACTGAGTTAGTTTATCCAGACTATTTTCACCAAGCTGCCATTCCTGTCAAATGAAGACTCTTAGTGACTGACCTACTTCAAACCTCTCTAATGAGGTTACACTATTTGCCAAAGCAGGAGATGGAAAGAGGGGCAGGCCAAAAGCTCCAGAGTCCTTACTGTTCTACTGCAAAGCTCGAATCCGTCTCACCGCAATAATCAAAAAGCCCGAACAAAGAGCAAGTAGAAAATCTGGCAAGGGCAAGAACCAGAGACAAAGTCTTGAGGTTTCCCTCCAGAAGATGTTTTAATGTAGCAACAGAAAGGCTTGGAACCACACAAGAATAAACGCAGAGATTTTTCCCTGCTGAGGGGCGCCTCACTCGTGCACCATCACAGAACGTATGCACTTCATCATTTGTATGAAAGAAAAATGTTAGATTAGATCAAAATTTGGAAGTCTCGGGCAGGACGGAAAAATTTATCTCAATGCAGTCATTTTGAGGGAATTTAAGGGGTTCTCAAATGAGCAGAACTATGCCATGGAAGATTTTGACAATTATAAATAGCCATCTGGATCGCAATGATGTTGATAGGAATGTAATGAGATGGGTCATTTTCATTAGCTAATAATCTTTTAATGAGATTGTGTTTCAGTGAGTGTCCCACAAGAATTAGCAGCATAATCCCAGTGCAACTGATCCACTGCAGTGAATTCTAGGCATAAACTGCCAAAAGCAAATGTCTTTTGTAACACATACAAACACGTGTATGAATGAAATACTGCCCACAACCAAATATCAAATAAATGCACTGGGCTTTGGTTTGTGGTTATTCCGCTTCACGGGTGTGTACTGAGTGCATGTGTGTATTCACACTTGCTGTGTGTGAGAGATGGTGCACTGTACAGCTGTGCATACACTGATCCCTGAGGAGCCAAGATCATAACTCGGGGCTATCACCCTAATCACAACTTCATCGCAAAATGGATTTTGTCAGAGCACGCCAAGCCCACTAGAGCTGTCAGTGCAAGACACTACACAGCTGTGTGCTCTGTCTTACGCACTCTCTGTCTTTCACATACACACACACACACTCACATATGCACACAGATCTTTGTCCTTTCACTCACCTAATGCTGTCCAGTGTGTACCATGAGAGTGAGAAGAGGAGACAAAGAGGAAATCTGAGAAAGAACAGAAGAAAGAAAGAAAGAAAGAAACAAAGAAAGAAAGGCAAGACATCTATTACAACAAAATACTGTTAAAAGTTGTTAATATAATCTCAAATATGAATAGTTAGAAACAGATATATTATAGCATATAAATACTAACATATATAGGTTGTTACATGTAACTGTGTATTTCTAAAGAGAGAAAGAGAGACACAGACAGACAGACAGACAAACAGACAGAGACACAGAGGGGGAGAGAGAAAAAATGAGAGAGAGAGAGAGAGAGAGAAAGAGCGGGAGAAGTAAGTGAAATCAGTGTGACTAAGGCAGTCTTGGTTGTTAGGGGTCTGCTTTGGGTTAGCTCTGTGTGTCCTGTTCAATCTGACAGCGATGACATGAGTGAGGCCCCCCAGTGGCCTGCCCCACACCTCTGCTTCACCAGCCTCCTCGGGTCCAGGAGAATGTGAGGAATGCCTGTGGAGCTGAGCTGCTGCAGACCTGCTCCCCTGATGCCCAAATCACCAGCCCACTCTGAGAAGGACGAAAGGGTTGTGTGTGTGTGTGTGTGTGTTCTGTGACAGCTCTAACACTCACCAGAGCCTCCGTGTCCCCAACCAAGAATGGCACAGGCCACCCTCACCGCCAGAAGGCAGAGTTTATTTTTGTAGCTCCCGCACTCCCCTTTACTGGCTAAAGCAGACCACCGAGTGCGGGTGCAGCACTCTTTAACTCTCCTCCCTATTCTGTCTCAGGTTCTCTCTTTCCACTGAAGAGATTTATTTGGCTGAAATACAGGAGGTGGAAAAATGAAATTATAAAATTACCGGCACTTAGCTGAGGTAAACACTGAACTTGTGTGGCTTAATCAAAAGTGGGAAGCCTTGCCATATGAGCACTGTATTAGCATTACAATATAATCATAAACAATATTTTAACACAAATGTGTAGGTAATAGTGTATCTAAAAGTAACTTAGGAAATCACTTGCATGGCTAGCAAATTAAAAAAAGATATTCGATTTTATATATATATATATATATAATATAATATATATATATATATATATATATATATATATACACACAATTTTCAGGAGAGAGGAGACAGAATACAAAATATGTGACTCCTAACAGCTGTGCAGGACATGGTAGATCACCCAAACTGTCACCATCAGATAAACAGTACTTAAATCTTTCATCTTAGAGACAAAATTAAACTCTTGATTCAGATCTGAAAAAAATTCACAAGGAAATACACAAAAAGAAGCAGAGAAGCTGCTGGTGTTCTCAGAACAATGGGCTGACCGCCCCAGAGCTCAGATCTCAAAATGACTGAATGTGTTTGAGATTGTGGTAAGCAGAAAATGCAACCAATTTTGAAGACTAAACTTTGGTGGTGTGGAGAATTTGTACATAATGGCTGTCTTTACTGGAAATTAAATAAATGAAGGGTAGTCTCTTACTTTTGCACAGTACTGTATATTTCAATGACATCTGCGGTTTAGATAAAGCTCTCAAAAAAGTCTTCTACTCCCATATTTAATTCTTAATTAAACTATGGCACTTAAAAAAGACACGCTTAACAAGACTTGCTTTATGGGGGCTAAGGTATTTATTTGATATTCAGACAAGGTCTCAGTCGTTAGGCTGGAACAGATTTCTGTAGTCTCTTAGCAGTAGAACACTCCAGAGAAAGCAGGCCGTAATTTCAGAGCAGACCACAGGCCAGATCAACGGTAATGGAGAGGGACATCTATGTAGAAGATGCTCTACAGATGCTATAAGCTTCTTTCTTCATATCCTTCCATCTATTTTTAACTGCATTTTTATCTTCCCTATATTATATTTTACACTGTGGCAGCACTTAAAATTTAATTTTAGGAATATGACTTTTTATGTAGGAATCAAATTACCTCACAATTATATAGCAGAAATATGTTAAAAATTGATTTTGACAGAATACACAGAGACTGAATGAGATTACTGAGGTCTTATTCCATAACATTTTCAAACATTTCAAACTGTTAATGAGTTCAGTGTGTTTCTTAAGGGGGAAGAAGTAAAAACCCAGGAACTTGCATGTTGGTGTCATTCTAATCATAGTCCAGATCAAGGATTCCCTACTCTGACACTTACTGCCCTACACACGGTTTAGTTCCAACCCTAATTTAACACACCTGTCTGTAACATAAGATGCTCCTGCAGACCTTGTTAAATTCCATTACATACGTTACTTGAACCAATACATGTTTTTATCTGTTACATTCTTTTATCTATGACAAGGAACAAGGTATCTGGAAAAGCCTCTTTATACATTTCCAATGTATTAACTGTATCCTGTGCAATATATGGTGGGCCTCATTCTAAACCAGAAGTATGAACTGAGATTAAGTTTAAACTTCAGAAAACAATTATATCAAAGAACAGATTGCAGACTCATTATATAAGCACGCTAAAGAGTACAAAGCTTCAGAGAGCTACTGATTCATAGGCAATTCTGAGACATAAGTAAGCAGAGCACATGGGCACACAGATAAATGGACAGATTATAT
This sequence comes from Colossoma macropomum, assembly GCF_904425465.1. Classification (NCBI taxonomy): domain Eukaryota; kingdom Metazoa; phylum Chordata; class Actinopteri; order Characiformes; family Serrasalmidae; genus Colossoma; species Colossoma macropomum. Next base: position 23,129,715 of record NW_023494798.1, on the reverse strand, counting down.
CGTTCAAACATTAGGAGTCACTTCTTACATAAATAAATGTTATCATTGTATAAAAAAATCTATGTAGATTTAATACAATAATATAGTGTTCAAGTATTTTAAACTAGACACCAAAAGGTGTTTTTAGATAGTTTATTCAATATTTCAATATAAATATTTTGAGAGCAAAAAAGTTGAATGATAAATAATATACTGTAGTTATCTATTTACAATATATTTTTCAGATTATCTGTCTCAACATCGCTACTTTTGAAACATGACAAATTCTGGATAATGCATTTTATTATAACTAAATCCTTAGCGTTTACAGTTTTATCAGTCAATTGATTTTCATTTAAGATGTGTCTAAATTTTTTTTCTTTTCTATTTTCCTACGAACTATTAAAACCTCTGAACATTTGAATCGTTTTATATATTTATCAACATTCAAATTGGTTTTATATTAGGTAAAACATTGATCCCAATCTTTTCAATAGTGATTTTAAGCTTTTGAATAAAAGTATACTGCATGTGCCAAAGCCCAAAAAAACAAACAGTATGACCTGGCCATGAGACGCACTGGGCCGACAGTAGCGGTGGTTGTTCGTGGATGTTATGGGCCCTTCCTGTCTAGACTGGGGGAGATAGGGTTAATGAAAATGCGGCCCTGCCTGCTGAACGCTGTCTGCAGTATCACTCCTCAGGTCGTTCTCCTAAATCAGACCTAAACCAACCGACTGGACCTACTGTCACACCCTAGAGACATACATGAGTACATGCATGTGTACATGCACCTACACACACACACACGCGCGTGCAGACAGACACACACACACACACACACACACACACACACACACACACACACACACACACACACACACACATCATCCATCCAACACCTAGCAGCACCCTGACTTACACTCTGTGTCATTGTGGAATTTCAGCCCCCACTACCTCCGGCCCTCTTTTTTCAGAGGAGAAGCGCCATTTATGAGACGTTCCCAGAATAAATGGTGGTCAACAGTTCAGCGTGTTGGCCCACAGCACTCTGTAAATATAGATGACTGCGCCCAGCCACGGAGAAAATGTGCGAGCGTCTAAAGCAGCGGCGGCCGCTGTTGCCAAGAGAGCACCTGGACGGTGTTAATCACGGCCTAGCATAAACATTTCCCCCAAAGAACATACGGCAGAGCTATTCGCCTTCACACAACCACCCCCCCATCTCTCACACACGCACCACACCGCCTCACACATACACACACCAAACACCCAGCATACACACCCTGCCACAGGCTGCTCATCTCCACAGGGCGGCCCAGGAGTGTGTGTGTGTGTGTGTGTGCGTGCGCAAGCTCTAAGAACTGTCAGTCAGTTCCAGAGGCAGTTTGGACACACCCACATCCACACACGTCCTAATTTAACACTTGAACATAAGGGTGATACAGCAGCAATGTAACATCATGATACTTGAAGACGATATGCAAAATATATAAGGGCTGGCGATATGGAAAAAAAAAGTTTTGTATCATGATATTTTTGCACAGACAAATGTGCTAGTAGTAGATGTGTGCTGTTATTTGGTAATACGGTTTACAGTGACATTAAGTACGCATGGTAATATTATCACAGAACTTTAAAACAGTTCACTGCAATTTAGTTAAACAAGTTATAGTTTCACAAGCTCCAACTGCGCTGTCATGTTCTGATAATGTGATATATGCTCTCTACTGAACTGTGCTTGTAAACAATCACAATGAATGCAGCCACATAAATAATATACTGTAGTTATCCATTTACAATACATTTTTTCAAAAGTAGTTCTTCAAAAAAAAACCAAAAAAAAAACCCAATAGAATTGTAATATCATAAGCCGTGATGGAAGGTTAATTAACATGAAAAAAAAATTGATCATAACAGTAAAATATCATATTGCCCACCTCTACATACATCACAATATGGACAGAATGCAGCAGCCAAACCATAGTGTCACATTTCAAAACCTAGGAGTTTAATGATTTAATTCAACATATTTAAAAAAATAAACTATTTAGGCACAGGGCGAAAAATCTAAGAATTTGTAAAGAATGAGTTCATAAACTACAAATACACACACACATTTTCGAAACCGCTTATCCTCCTGGGTTGTGGAGGGGTGCTGGAGCCTATCCTGCATTCCACTGGGTGGAATGCAGGATACACCCTGGACAGGTCGCCAGTCCATCACAGGGCAAGTTAATAAAATACGATAATAGAATAAAAGGTTGATATCCAGTTAGCTACTCGTCACTATGCCAGTTATACTAGCTGCCATTGTTTACAGGCCCTCTGTAATTGGCCTTAATCTGTTTTTATGGCATGCGCAGTTGTTCAGTGTTCTAGAAGTACTGATAATATCCATTTTATACTCAGAAAAGCATACTGTGTAATGCATAACATATTTATATGTTCCCCTCATACTGAACGATGTTATATAATGCACAAATTCTGCTATGATGAACAAGTCATCTGCTTCTTCTCTCAATTTTGAGTATATGACAGTACACTGCACAAATGTGCAAGGATGGAAAATTTGCATATATTCTACAAGCCAGCATGTAGTCAGCGACAGCTTAGTAACCAGAACAAATTCAGGTCAAATTCAGGATCTCTCAAAAGTTTTTGAGCTATAAGTGGAGCTTTCTGCCCATTACTGTGTTACATACAGTGTTTCACAAAGCCCTGAAACTCAGTCAAAATCACATAATCATTCAGGCCTCATCATCACTTAAGGTACATTAGTGGGCAACAGTTTATGGACTTGAAGGTGTAGATAACTAAACTCTGCAACAGGCACTTGAAGTCCAGTGTTGAAAACGGCTCCACTTGAGAGTAGCTTCATTTAATAGCTACTTAAGGTAAAGCCTTTTCCTCCATTAATGCAGACCTGTCATAACCTTTTAGCTTCATTCTAAGAGGAACTTAAATTAACGTGGACAGTGTTAACCTCTTAAACAACAGCAGTTATTTATATGGCAGCTAATCTTCAATCAAAATTGCATGATTGTCACAGGCGGCCAGGCAGTATGTTTACATCCTCATTTACCTATTGTATGCATTGTGCTCTTTGTTTCAGTTTCACTTTGTTTCAGGGAAACCCATTCCTGCTGCAAGTCTGTTGTCAAACATGAGCTAACACCTAGCATGACCCCATTGTTTTGCTATCCCTTTCCTTCCTTACCACACCACCAGGAAGAGCAAAATTTACTGTCATGTTTTACACAGACAATTCCTCATTCTCTCCATCTTCTTTTTTTATGTCATGAACCTTATTCTAACCTCCGGAGAGCAAAAACACTCTAAATCATTTTGGTGGCGCACAGCCATTCAGCTTCTTATCTGCCCAAAAGCTGGAAAAGGTTAATGGATCATAATTACTGTCACTTTTCATAATGTTAACCTTTCCTCTGCACTTTTTGAATAACTCACTCTACACCCACACTTAAAGAGGACCCTGCAGAGGAGACTTGAGCCATGCCTGTGGAGTGCCAAACTGCTCCTTTTGCCTGAGAGGCAGCACTGTCGGCCAGCTCAGGCAAATGGATTTGTGTCTTGGGCACTCTAAGTGTCCATGTTTTATGGTGAGGTGTCTACACTCTGATAAACACTATTACACCTGTCATGTAGGAATGAGATGGATCGTCTGTTTGTTCTCTCGCTCAAATGGAGGTATTCTGGAGGGATAAATCATGATCATACTATGCATTCTGAAATGCGTTGTCTCGTTACTAAAATATGACTGTTGTAGAGAATGTAGCGGTGAAGAGTGTAAAATTAAATGTACATTCATTAAAAATAGTTCATTCCAATCCATTCCAAGCTTTTGACATGACAGTGACAATATACAACCGCAAACTGGTTGCCCACTGTAACATCACGCATTGTCATAACAAATCATACAAAAAATATTACGGCACTCAATGCTCTGTTAAAAAAAAACGATAATTTGATATCATCCTGTCCATTTTTATAATAATCTATGACCAAGAACTATAATCTATAATCCATAACTCCATCATTTAAACCTCTATGCACTTTACAGGTGAACAGTGAAAGTTCACAACATGAACTTTGGCCCACCCAGCCAAAAGTGAGCCAGTACTGTATATTTCTCACCAGGAAGCCATATAGGTTCTCAGAATTGTTTGGTTACACTCCTGTGGGATAAGCCCTCAATCTGGCAACCACATCATCCCGGCCACAACCACAAGTAATGTTGCCAAAACTGAAAGAGAGAGAGAGAGAGAGAGAGAGAGAGAGAGAGAGAGAGAGAGAGAGAGGGAGGGAGGGAGATTAAACAGACACTCACTGACAGTTTTAGCAACACCTCCAGTGGCCAACATATTCAGTACCCCGAGGAAGTGCCAGTGCTGTTAATGCTAATGTGAAGGGACAGTGAGAGCAGTACAGGAGCATGGCAGCGCTCCTAGCCTTGCCCGTGCTGCTGTGCTATAGCCACGGCACAGCCAGCACATCTCCTCCAACAGCTCATTACAGCACATGCCAGATCCAGCTGCCTTTTGGCATACTGAACCACCTTCAAAAGTGAATGCATCTAGATCTCATTTTCACACTGTTTTTCAAACTGGATTCAATGCAGAACGTGCTATGTGACCTCATATACACCTGGCATGTCTCTCTGACTCCCTCTCTCTCTTTTTCTCTTAATCTGAATGAGGTGTTAACTGCAGTGTAGTGAGTCAGGGGGCGACACTCCTTGCCCCTACCCTGACTAAGTCTCATCGCCTGAGTCTCTCCTGCCAACCACATGTCTGCAAAACTCTTTCCTCTGCATGCAGTCCCACATTGATTAGCCCTTCACGTGTTTGCACATTAAAGTCCAATCTAGAGCAAATCAAAGCAACATGGCAACTCCATAATTAGTGTCAAAAGTATTAACATGCCACTCACTCAGAAAGGAGAACCATACACGTTTCTTTTTACATATCTCTGCAATAAGACAAATATGCCACAACACTGTGGAGGGGTTTGAGGGTCTTGAGCTTTATCACTCTACTGCAATTTTTCCAACCACATTTGTTTCTCTTTTTTTCCTTTTTTTTATGCAACTTCTATGAGGCGCTCACAATCAGTCAAATATTTCTTCAGCGCAAAAATATCCGTAGGGAATTCAGGGCTGCATAACTACACCCAGAGGAGCAGAGGGCAAAGCTCAATGCCATACCTGCTCACTGAGATTTACACGAAGACCTCCCTTAAATCTTTAGTCATTTTGTACCTGTTAAGGACATGGACTTTTACAAAAACAGAGAGAGTCCGAAAAAGCAGTTGCACAACGTGGGCTTTCTTTGTACAGACTGTCTCTCAGCCTGGAAAAACATTTTCTCATGTCTTTAAAAGCACTCTCTGAAGAAAATGGAAGGGCCCTCTTACAATGGTTTCAGTGAGGATCTTTCCGGAAGTAGCCACACCACATGCGGGGGTGAAGACATAGAAACCGCACGACAGCACACAGTGGATGTGTATTTTCATTGGACGCAGATCGTGCTTCTGCCTCAGCGTGAAGCAGGATTGGAAACTGCACTGGCTTCACACTTGAACTCTGAGTCCAAGCTCAAATTAAGCCAGCGGTGCGTTTATTTGCAGGGCATCAAACAAACTAAGGTAATGAAGAGCAGCAGTTGCGTGATATGAGATTTGGGACTGCCACTTTCGTGGCACAAATTCTAATTGTCAAAATTCTTAACTGCTTGAGGCAAAGGGATTGAGTTGAAAAGGAAGTGAGCGATAGGCCCACATTATCACAAGGAAGGAAATGTTTAAGTCCTGAAGGATGATAGTGATTCTCTGGCTACGTACCATACAAAGCAATTAACTCATTCTCAAAGCAGGGCCCATAGATAAGAGAATTGTGCTACTTATCATCCATACTAGCTATCGCATGTCATGCAAAGGTCACATAAAGATCAGCAAATATACATGGTGAGAGTATCACACATTTGTGATAGCTACTGTAATTTAACTTACATAGTAGTTCTTTAGCAATCACTAATTAATGTACAGTAATTTCATAGTGGACACCAATTTATTTTTAGTGTAGCTGAATAATAAATCTTAAAATTACTTACCCAATCCTCCTTTTTTGGGGGGGTGGGGGGCTAAGAGGGGAGGGGGGTTCAGGGGGTTAACCAGCTAAAACTAGTTTACCATAATGTAAATGAAATCATGATCATGTGTAATTAGGTTTCCACTGATATTAGCAATGTTAGCATATTTGGTTGAACTACTCATTTATGCTCCAGCACTGTGAATGTTTTTTTTTTTTTAAGACTAAAATGGGCATTACACCTGAACCTAATGCCAAGCCTGAAAAAGACCCAAATCTAACACTTGCATCAGCATGAACCGGCTCTCAGCAACAAGCTAAACTTCAAATACTCAACACCCTCTAGACAAACTGATTTCAGGCTTGTAATTCGAGAAGTGTGAGGGAACAGACATGCTAAAGGGTGAAATCCACCAGAGAGGCACTAAATGTGTAATTAACTACATAGAAAAACTGTATTAAAAGATATTTGTGCTCAAGATGTACACAACATGTTGATCCGCCAGTGTGGTAAAGACTTAGACATGACCTCATTCTTGTCAAAAGGCAAATGATATTTAACATATTGGCTTGATGAAGTACAATCAGTACATTCTCATATGAGCCATCATACACTCTGGTAGAGGTCCAAATCTCTGTGGTGTAATTATGGTCAGGTAAAATTCCTTTATTTGACATGAGTTAAAATGCAGAAAGCATACTGCAAACTCTCAGTCACACTTGTGGACAACAAACGGTCTTGATCTACCTATTCTCAGATTTCCGTGGCTCATGTTCTTTTGTGCTATGGAAGACCACAAAGCACAGAAACAAATCTTTAAGTACAGAGGCCAAAGTCTCTGAAGTCCACTGCAAGTCTGTGTGAAACGTGTCCCTGTGTTCACAAAGTGAAAAGTGGGCACGGTGTGGCTTGGCCCAGCACTCAGTTTACATAATTCATTCAGGTCGACCTATAGTAGCCAAAACCTAGTCCAAAATCTTGCCTTGACGGTCAAAACACTTTATGTATGATTGACCTTAACATCCTGACCCTCACCATCTTCCCACCACAGCATCAACCTCCACAGAAATTCTCTCCACACCACACAGGGTGGGATGCTGGAGGCTGCCCCACAATAAGATCATGTAAACGGCTATTTTGGCAACAGACGGGCACCAAATTTCCATCCAACACCACTGCTTGATTGGGCCCTTTATATTTAACTGTGACCACTGAGTCTGTAATTTACTCGCAGTGAAAAATCTTAAGTTATTTTTCATTCACATTCACCTAGTTTGGCAAATCGTTTGGTGATCTTCTAAAGGGACACAAATGTCACATTCAGGTTAAAATGATGGTTCAATCACAAAATATCCCTGTGAGAATTAGACTTAAGGAAAAAAGGTAACATTTGAAAACTTTTTTTTCTCACCCTCTCAGTGGACCCCTCCTTTAGTGACGCAACATTCCAGCCTTATTGACAAGATTTGGTTGCTAATGATCTGTGTAACGTGGCGCGCCTGGGTGGAAAGGTGCACATGTGGGCAGCAGGCCTGTGGCTAAAGCTGGCGGGTCCAGACTCATCTCTCCACAAACATACATGCAGACTATGAGCCTACGTGCCATTCATATGGCCTCTACTATATCTAGCTGTCGCTGTCAAGGCTGCAGTGCAACCTATAACACACTCAAACTGCATCTTTGTGCATGGCGGGCAGTGACTGACCTTTCAATTCTGAGACATTAACCTGTGCATGCTGTTGTAATGTGTGGTTTTCTTTAGCAATTTGCATCTTGGGACTATGGACCCATAACACTACACAGCCTATTGCATATGATCTTGGAGAGTTTTAAGGCACAGATTTAATTTGGTCCTTGATGGCTTTTTAATCCTTTAATCCTTTTATTTTTTACATAAAATTAAAAATTTATTGATTAAGTTAAAAAAAAAAATTTTACTCCGCTCTTCTCTATTAACACAATATCTTACAGCTCAGGTTGTCCTTATTTTGGCATGAAGAGAACATAATTAGACAAGCTGGACACGTAGATTTTTGTCTCCAACTTCCAGTCTTGAGAAAATATGCAGATACATAAGAATAAACTTAACAGTTCAGAGGCCTTATATTGCTAGTATGATTTAACTAAAGTACTGTACTATTAAAATAATATTAAATTATTAGTATTAAAGTAATTAACATATAATGACTAGAGTAATTAATATAAAATTATTATTGTTTAAGTCTTATAAAATACAAGTCCACAACAATCCAATTTCCATGTTGAATGATTACTTCCTTTTGAAGCACTAAATGTGACACATGGCACAGAACATAAACATATTTATTTGCCTATAATGCACAGGTTTACAATGTAAAAAAACCCAAATAACATTTTAAATATGTCTTTAATGTTTCTCTCACCCCAACATGTAGCCTAGTTTCACCTCAAGTGGCTTTTGCTCTGCAAATGTTGGTAACATATTGTTTAAGCTATTTCAGTCACAGTTACCATTTGTAACATTTTCAACACTTAGACGTAACAGGTAAACTCTCGTGAATGTAAGGGATAAACTATAGCCAAGTTAAATTAAGTTATAACTAAGGTACAGCTATCTTTCTGAATGTTACCTATATAATTATTTTGTTCATATGTGTTAACCTGAACACTGCTGTTCATTTGGTTAGAGAGACCTTAGCTAACGACCTACTTATGACACTTTGGACACTGAGCAATAAGAGATTTAATCACCCATGATCCTATGTAGAACTGTACTGATACTGCTACTACTAAATTGGACGTTTAAGTTTGACAGTTTCAAAGTATTCATTGTTTCATAGAGTTTTAGCACTGTGTCTCACTATAATGGAGTCCCTGTCCTCTTAGACATGGTAGCATCACAGAGCTGCCTTAGTTCCCTTTACTGGAAGACATGGGTGTGATTCACCCCCACTGAGTGAGAGAGAGAGAGAGAGAGAGAGAGAGAGAGAGAGAGAGAGACAGAGAGGGAGAGAGGGAGAGAGAGAGGCAGTACACACAGCAGTTAATAGCTATATGGTACACTGTTAGAAATAAATGTGCTATGCAGGTACATTTTTTGTTCATCAAGGTACAAACAATGTAAATGTACCTTCAAAGGTACAACAGTGGTTTTAAGGTCCAATTGCATACCTTTAGTAAGTTTTTCCCAGTGGAAAAGTACATATATGTACCTTTTCACAACCTAATGTTTTAAATCAGAACAATAAAATAAAAAGCTTGGAGACGAGACGGGGTGCGTGGAGTCAATACAATTTAGAAAATATAATTTCAATGTATTATGGTAAAATTATATTCCCTGACTAAAGGTACTGAGATGTACCCTTGAGGGCACCACCCCAGTGACAAGAGCGGTACTACCCCAGTGACAGTTTCATACCTTTTTTTGTGAAAGTGTAGTGATGGATCATTTAATTTATCAGACTAAATATAATAAGTAGTAATTTAAAAATCTATGGCTGCACTGTATTGCAGACTGGTTGCAAATTTAGATACACTTCTCTCTGCACATTTGGCTGTCTTGATTCTCTAAAAATACAATGAAATTAACACACCAAAAACACAATGAGATTTTAGCATTACTGAAGTATGGAAACACTCATGGGAATGCTTGAAAAGGTTTTACAACATATCAGCAAACTAGAATTGTAGCAAAGTTAGAGAATTTTGCCTGTGCCACTAACCTGTCCACAACAACAGGAGGAGATGGGAGTCTGACACCCCTAAGAGAGTCTTTATCCCTCCAAGGAAAGCAAAAAATATTTCTATTCCCACCTGCTGTCAAAAAGTAGCCTACAACAGATTTTTTATTTAATATTTACTATGTGAGAACTAACTGACTAGAGTTAGCTACCTAGAATTTTACTCAACTCAATAAAACTAAAACTATTATATGCAGGCATTTAATTCAGTTCAGTAAATCACACGTCTGTGTTATATAGCTATACAACCCTATACAACCAACATCGGTTGTATAGGGTTGACAAACAAACAAACAAATAAACAAATAAATAAATAAATAAATAAATGATTGAATGAATGCAAGCAAAGACAAAAAATATGTGGCTTGTTCATAAACTATTCATACAGTACTAAACTATTTATACTGTATTCCCATTTGTACACAATAGGAGACATAAAATGTGTATTTTTGCTCACAGTGGACCGGTTCAGTAGGACAATTTCATCTACAGCACGGATTCACTTTGTTTTGAAAAGCGGTAGGGAGAAGAACAGAGGTGGGAAAAAGTGACAGCTTGACATCCTCAACACGAATCCGACACGACTCACCCTTCAGGGTTCTGGCATCATTTCTCGAATATCTGCCTAGCTCACGTCAAGTTTAAATTTCGTCCTCACAGGTCATCTTCCATCTTTCACTCATTTCGTCCTGCATTTTCTCCCCGCTTTAGCTTCTGTTCTTATTTTCATAGATCTAAGCCATTTAGTCTGGCATGATGGGGTAACTCGTGTTCTGATAGCGAGGTCCACTGAGATCCAGGACCAATGAATTATGTACAGTTTATCCAGGCTAAAATCTTTTGGAATGTGGTTCATGCCATTTATTGATGAAAATGTGATTGAAGTGGAACATAAACTCAGTTTTCGATAGCTGTCAATGTCGTCATTAACGCTACAAGCTAACTGAATAGGCGCTATCATGAACAGTGAGTTAGCTTGTCTTGGGTCTTCACTTGGTCGTGGTCAGGTTCAGATTTTTTCTCATACAGTCAAGCTCGGATTTAAAACTTTGTGTCGATTGGGTTCAGACAAAATTTTGACAAGCTACATTCGGGTTCGACAAAATACCAATTAATCCCAATTAAAGCTCTACAAGTCACTCCATATTTTTGCCAAATATTTTATGTCCCTAGTGAGACTGTATGACAGGGTGCTTTACTCGACACCAACTGGAAATGCATACAGTTAGCATGGCTTAAAAAACGAACAGCAGCATCAAAGACTTAACTACTTAGTAAAATGTTCAAAGCTAGAAACAGCAGTACAGGTTTAAGGTTTTTATCGAGCAAAGATAGGTTATCAAATAACTTACCATAACTCACCGCACTGCTTTGCACTGATAAAACCGTTATAGACTGTGTTCGTCTGTCTAATTACAGTAGGACAGCCGGCTAGCTTTAAGTTGGTATGGCTGTCTATGTACAAATAATTAGCTAACGTTAACGTTGCTAAAATGCATTACAAAATAATTCAAGTGGCACTATGTCACTATCAAGTCTACATGTCTCAAGTTTGAAAAACACCACCATCAAGAATGACATTATTTTCCTTACCTGTAGTGATTTAAACGACCGTTATTTTTCCCCATTTTAACTGACAGTTGGTTGAGGCTGGGCTGAACCGTTACGATTTCCGTTAGATTTTGAATTTGAAATAATTGGACGCACAGCTCTGCAACAGCTACTGACACTGAATTAAATGCTGATTTAACCATGTCTGTGGATTCAACCACATGAACTATGTTTTCCTTGCTCGGTAGCCGCAAAACTAGCTATAATGATGAAACATTTATTTTTATTTTCTTAATTTACCAAAATTCACGGGCGCTAATTCTAACCAGTTACATTTTAGATTTTAGAGTTTCGATAATGAAATACAAATGATTAAAGTATACAAAAAATATGTAAGGAGAAGCAATTAGTGTTATATAATAGTGTTATATAAAGGAGAGAACGCAGCGGTCCAGGCTCATGTTTTGTGGGATGTTTATGTGTAAGGTTAGATATGGGCGTGTGGTTGGTAAGGCAGTTGATGTGACTGTTTTTCCTCTGGTTATATATTAAGCCTATTTCATTTAATAGTCTATTCAGGGGATCTTAACTTGATGCAGTGTTTATTTGTTTACAGGGATTGTTAATGCTTTGTAGCTAGATAGCATTATTTGATCCGTAATAGATTAGCATCTTCTTACACGAAGCTGAAGTCAGATTCTTATTTACCAGCTTCTTGTTCGCCTGCATCTTGTTCGAATTTTCTCGTTCCACTTTAAATGGTGCCGCTTCAGGCACCAGAATGTAACTGCTGCGCCATTTAAGGTGGAACAGGAAAATTCGAACAAGAAGCTGGCGAATTAGAGGCCAACTTCAGCTTGGTTTATTTTATTTTTGTGTATATTAAGATTATAGGTGATTCATGCATTGATGGATTTGCTGATGTGCGTGAGATTATGTTTCTACCGGAGCTCACGCTAATCTCGGTTTTTAATGTCAGGTACAGAATGAATACTTTCCCACTGGTACGGACGGCAAAATAGCACCATCAGTTATTAAAGAAATAAAAGGTACAGAGAGCTGTCCGTGCAACATAGATTAATCTACGTCTGAGGATAACAAAACAAATTTTGTGAAAATTGGTTGAGTAATAAGTAAGTTATGCACGATTTAATCCTGAGACTCATCACCTCTCAATACAAGTGAATTTGTACACCAGCGGATCTTGACCGCTACAACATGGCTGCAAGCAGATGTATAGCCTCAGATAATGAACCACAGACAACGCGGCATCTAGATATGTATATCTATGGTGTCAAAAATTGTTCCAGCAAAAAAACAAAAACAGAAACCATTATCAATTGTATGTGTCTTTCTGACACAGGTGGGGACACATATTTTAGTGTTTAATGTTAAAATAATTTAGTATATGTATTTTCTAATGTTCAGACATCAACATGGTGAAGATGCAAGAAATTGAGAAGCTGAAATTGAGAAGCCGTTTTTTTTCTTTTTAATGATGACAAACCAAACATGTAGATTTTATAAGGATGTAGCTGAAAATACAGGACCCCCATCTTGGATCTCCTTGGAACATCTTGGCTCCCCCTCGTTATGCCCAAACTTTGTTGATAACTGGTTAAGTCTGCTTATTTTGTGACTCCTGGCTCTCAAAAACCATCCAGGGAAACTACTTATCAAAATCTTGATCTAAGATAACAAACATGCAATTTCGTCAATTAGTCAATTAAAAAATAAACTTTCATTAACAATTAAATGATAAATAATATCACCATCTTAGCTAATTTTGTGAGCAACAAACACCGACAAAGCTATTCCGGATAGGAGACAATTTTAGGCCAATTCTGCTTTCTTATGTGAGTGCTGGTTGACTACCGGGCAGATGTTAGGCATGCGGGCCAGACTAGGGCCAGATGCTGAACCGCTTCATACAGATTTGTCTTGTGTCTAAATCTGTGGGCCAATTTTGACATGAATGTTGCAAACCAATAATGTAGTTGGTCCAGATTTGGGCCACATCTATTAGTTCTACTCACTTTACAGCGTGTGGGCCACATCTGGGCCAAGGACCCAGCTGTATACAGGGCCAGAACAAACCCAATGATGTGTACCACAAATGGGCCAAACAAATTTTGGTTACTGAGATGAAGAGCTGTTTGGGAGCCGATAGAGTCAGCTCTTATTGGTAAGCTGAATGTCCTTCACTAGAGGCTATAAACAAATATTCAAACCATTCAAATCTTCATGTTAGAGACGTACATTTAAAATGCATGATGTACTAACCTAGCACTCTGGCCATTAACATTAATTATCACATTGCCACCACAGCAGCGGTGCTGAACAAAGCTGATATTGGGCACTCTGAGCCCCCATTGGTCCAAATCAAGCATGCTAGATGGGTTTGTCTGCCATGGACCAATCAGTAGATATTACTTTAATGATAAAGAATAACTAAATGGACAAGACCCTTTTCAACCTGCATGGTCATTGTGCCATTTTTGAAATTCTTATTTTCAGAACATTTTCCACAGTCTACTTTTTCGAAAACATTAGAAAGCATGGTATGGAGAGTAAATCCTTAAAGAGTTAACGGGGAAACACTTATTTGGAAACGTCTGATGTCAAAAAAAGGCTTTACAAGTCCCTGAATATCGTTTTAAACCCTGTCTTGAAAACCACTGATGAAAGACCTAAATCAGTTGATCAGTTGGAATATCAAATGTTATGAATACATCAGCTCAATTTCCAAAAGCCCAACTCTTAGTCAAAAATGACCCTCTTATGTGCAGTGTATCCCATTCTTTAAGCATATGCTCAGTAGTGGGCAATAAATTCTGGTGAAGCAGAGCGGGTTGAGGCAGTGCAGTTTCGCGTAAACTAGAGAGTCCATCAAACCCTAGGCCACAGGCCATTCACAGTTCACCTCACCCAACCTGCCATGATAGAGCAGCAGCAGACCAGCCAATTTTCCCAGACTGGGAGTCTTTAAAATCTCACAAGGGTGTGCGAAGTGGACAAAAAAAAAAACATCACGATACTTGAAGACTCAGTTGCACAATATCTTTAATAATATTTGTTTTTTCTGAGGTTTGCAGAGATGTTTCAAAAGATAAAATGAGTCAGCAGAATAATAGTTTTACTTTGAAAATTATGCTATGATAATGAAAATAATGCTTTAGAAAACCATTTGCCAAAAAAATATTCACAACAGAACAGGAGGATGAAACAATCAAAAATAAGAGAATGGCAAACAGGTTGTTTTCAGGCCTTCTATAATAGGTCTAAATCAGTCTTTTTTATATTATGTGCAGTTCAGTGTTTTAGAAGAGTTAACACCACTCATGATATATTCAGACACGTTCACTATGACATAATTTATCAGTAACTTATCATCATATTGCCTGAGCTATCCCCAGTCTCTCTCTTTCTGTCTCTCGGTAATAACCTATTTCACACAATCTTTGGTCTTCCTCATACTGCAGTTCAGAGACCTTCCAGGTTCATTTGCGTGCTCTGCTGAGGATCCAGGCAAACATTTCGGATGTCTCAGCTTCCTGCTATTCTATATGTGTCACCAGGCCTTTATACTGGAAGTCCTATAAGAATGCCAAAGGGCAGAGATCTGTCTGCGTCAGGAACGAAGTAATGCTTCCATACACTGACCTCGGTGGGGAAAAAGTGACCAACCACACAGTTGCCCCAAGTCTGCTGTAGAATCTGGCCCACAATTATAAGACCTGACCGCATGACCACACAGTCTCTGTACTGGTCAAAGCATGGAAAAGGGCAGCTTGGGAGGTCTCTTACTGGAGGTACACATCCAATGACAGGATGTGTTTCCAGTTGCTGGGTTTTTAACCCTGTAATCATCGTAAGGACCAGATACATTGAATGCACGCAAGGAAACTATGCCTGTGCTATGCCTTTTGCTCATGCACAGGGAAAAATGTGATAAAGACCCTAAATCAGAGCTGTTCATTGGCTCACTTGCTGAAATCCTTTTCTTTTCCTTTTTGTTCCTTTCCTTAATGTTCATCACTAAGTCAGAGCGTAGCTGTTCACCAGAAAACACCCTGGAAGTTGTCAGAATGTGATTTACAATCATCATTTACAGAGCAAACAGTGGTGCTCCCCTCATCCATTCACAGAACACAGGACACCTACACCCATTAATATGACCACAACACGTGTTAAACCGCCAGCCCTGCGATGGAAGCCGTACAGTTTTTCTTCTCCCCTCCTCGTCACAGTCCATAAACCATATCCAGTGATTAATGCATCAATCATTCTACATGAAAGCCTGGGAGTCGTTTCACCCTGGTGCTGTCAGGAGGCCGGTCTGTGGCTGAGTGACAGGAATATGGATGCTGTTGGTGGTAAATGAGCTTTAACGGTTCCTTAGGGTCTCACCACACAGCCCGCCCGGCCTGCCGCGCTGCTCCCGGCTCGCTGATAGAATTAAGGAGTCCTTGAACCATGCTGCTCGCGCTTCCTGAAGCAATTACCATGAAGCAGTGGGGCCACCTAGCCCAGCGGGTCATGCGTGTGGAGTGGCAGGGGATCCGGGGGGTGTTTAAACAGAGCTGCACAGGGTGCATCCCGCCACCCACGCAAGAGAGAGCTAGAGAAACATATCAGCTCTGCGCACGCAGAGCAGGAAGAGTTTTTCTCTCCTTTTTTTCCACATTGTTTTGTTTTCCTTCTGAGACATCCATCGTGGCCAGCGTGGTGGGTGGGGGTTAGATCTGTTTTTGTAGAATCAAAGCCATCAGTTGGCATGTAACATGAGGAAATATTACATTATAGACAGATGTCTCTCATCTTCTGCTTCCTGTTACCAAGTGTACAAAGAAGGAAGCCGAGAAGAAGATTCTTCAGATTTGCATTATTTTAGCCATATTACCATTACAGCCATTTAGGAATAATGGTTTTTGGCTTGGATTTACAGTGCTGTGCAAAAGTCAGAGACTACCTTTCATTTACTCGATTTCTAATGAAAATTGCCAAAGTTATTCATTTTTCTGGAGATATATCTGAGGAGATTGGATAATTCACTTTTGTATGGAAAATCAAGGGAACACAAGTGAAAAAACAAGAGTTTCTAAAACTGGAGATATTAAGAGATGAGAAGACACTTCAATGCTGTGAGTCTGAAAGGATTTGTAGCTATCAAGAAGCTGTTACTGAGAAAAAGACAAAAAAAAACAAAAAAAAAACAGAAAATATGCAAATTAAACAATGAAGCTGCTGGTGTTTTCAGAACAATGGATTGACCATGGATTGAGTCCAGATCTCAACATCATTGAATATGTTTGGGATTACTTGGATTGTGAGTTTCTAAGACTGAACTTTGGTGGTGTGAAAAAATATCCCTGCAGATTTCTTTAAAAAATTAAAGCAAGTCTTTCAAAAAGAATGGAAACCATATTAATGGGCAATGGGTGGAGACACTAAATACTGATAAAACTGATATAAATGTAGTTGTTGAGGCTTCTTTGTAATTTTCTGTGAAATATATGTTTCCTGATGCCAATAAATGAATGATGAGTACTTAAAGGCTCTTTTGACTGTAAATTAAATAAATGAGTGCTGCTCTCGTTCACAGTGCTGTGCAAGTCTAAAAATGGCATAGGACCTTCTTGGTTTCTCACACTTGCACATCGAATTTACAGAAAAGCATGCTTTGAAAAGTACTTTTTGCTCCACATAATGCTTTCTGCCACCTTTATTTTTAATATGTATAATGTATAAGACTAAAATTTCAATTATATCATTTTGATTAGTATTTCAAAGGGTGTGTACCTTAGTAATAACAGCAGTGATTGGTAGAGAAGGAAGTAAAACCTTTCTTGAAAAGCTTCATGCATTCTACCAGTGTGACAAAGTACAGCTTCCAGTTCCATGTTATTTTTATGATTTAGCCACAAATGAAATGATGATATTCATTAGGTTATCACATTCACTCATCAGGTTGAGTGAGCGAGCATTATCGCTGTGTTTATTTGTGGAGTGGTCTGCATTAAATTTAATTAGCACAACAGTCTCCCAAAATCACATGAATTCCCAACTGCCCTCAAGAGAAGGAAACGCTTGGAATTCTGCCCCAGGAAGGTCACTACTCTCCTGCATCAGGCTGCAGCATGTACCAAGGTTAGGGTCAAAGGTCTCAGGGACTAGTCATTCCGCACTGCCCTGGCGCCTGCCGGCACAGCCCTCAATTTGTAATAGGCAAACTCCAACCTCGGAGGGCTTCCCTGGCAAAACAGAGGGCTTAAACACAACCAGCAACCCCAAGGCCCCAAATCTACCTCCACATCCTGGCTCCAACTGCCCAAATAAGAGGAATTACCCCACTAGCCTTCTGCTCTGTGAAAACACACTTTAATAAGAGGAATTATCTTACTGAAGGGTTAGGTCCAATCAACACACCTAATAAGAGGAATTACCTTTGTGCGGGGACAGGTCTGACCAGCAGGCCTTATTAAGAGGTATTAGTCCAGGGTAGCAGCAGCTCCACCCTGCTCTCCGCCTCATTACCTCTGGATTTATGTGAGATTTTATGCTGCGTGCAGGGTGGTGCACTTGAGTGCTAAACATCGTTGACCCTCACTGTAAATAAGGAAATTAATAAATAGAAAACTAATCTGTATTGTAAAATACAGATACCTGCAAGCGGTAGAAAAAATTCCAATACAAAAAAAAGTTGTGCAAATTATTTCTTAGTATTTAAGTCTTTTTTTTTTTATTCTACACAGGCTTGTAATCTGGAGGCAGAAACAAAAACTCCACATATATATTTCCACTATGTTTCTTACATGCAATGTTAAAATGTAGCAGGAAACTCTTTTCTCGACAGTTTAACTCAGATGAGAGAAGGCAGGATGTTCATATCTCTAATTCATCCTGAGATAAATCTATGAAGTACAGCCTGGCTTAGCTGGCATTTCCTAGTTTTCCTCTAGAGATTAACAATTCTGGCTGCACTTTAATGGTTTCTTTTATTACACTAGATTTATCTTATTATAATGTCACAACCCAGAATGAAACAAAAATGTTCACCAATTTTTTAAACCTTCACAATGTGTAGTGACAACAATACTAATATATGAAGTACAATTTGTTAAATGTTTAAACAAATATGTGTATTAATACTGTAATATCCTAATGTTTCTCTAAAAGCAACTGCAAGAAATAAAACAAAAGAGCAATACATACTTAAAGCACTGGTTTTTAAGAGTCAATTTAACATTAGGTGTGCACTTGAACTTGAAGAATACACTGACAGCATAATACAGACTAATTACAGAGAATGTAATTCTATTTTATACCTATATATCAGTTAGACATCAAAGTTATTAATTAATACAAAATGTAATCATTTACTGCTATAGCGTATTTCTAGAATGAAATCCACTTCCTTCATTACACAGAAGATTGCAATAGCAGATTCTGTTATTCTGTTGTTAGCAGAAAGAGGACTATATTATAAAATAATTATTATAATTATATATAATAATTATTAATATATGTATATATATATTATATATATATATATATATATATATATATATATATATATATATATATATATATTATATATATATATAATAATTATGGAATTTACAGTAAGCAGGGGAATGTAGAAAACAAAATGAAAACATTGAGTTTAAGTCAAATTAAGTTTACAGCTGCAATAACTCACATGAACACCATTATGATATTTAATATAGTTCTTTTCAAAAACTTGTTATATTCAAAATTGTTACAACTGAAAATAAAGCATTTTGGAATGAATTAATGAATTTCATTTACACAAGAAAATTATAAATGAAGCCAGTAGTTATATGAATATCTTTAGTATAATGAGAAATTCTATAATGAGAGCAATCAGGAACAATTAGTTACATGCATATCACTTTTTAATTACTAAAAATAACATTCAATTGTATATGATTTGAAAATGTATTTATAATGATATTTTTTTTTTTTATAATGACAATAAAATCAATAATTAAATGCTAAAATGAAGTAATATATGCAAAACTCTAAACTGTATTCAATCCACATTTATGACAAGTTCACATGGAGGTACTTTTCAGTCCCAAAAGACTAACACTTATCTATTCTGTTGTAAATGGAGGTCACAAGCACTTCCTGTTGTAAAAGTAATATAAATCAGAGCAGGCAGCTGGGGACATCAATGTGACTTCTTTATTGCCACAGAATTTTATCCATTATGTGAACCTGTTGCTTTAACACCACTTTTCATTCTACATTGATGGACAGGCACACAACCATGCAGAAAGACAGACAGGCATTCATTAGTATGTCTTTCTACTTTCTGCATTGCATCAGATCTTTTTTTCCCCCATGGTAGCCTTCCACAGACACACTGGCTGCAGATCAGGCCCAGACGGCAGTCTGTCTGTTCCTCTCTGAGAAAGGCAGTGTCCTGTTTCTTATACTGGGTGTTAGCAAGCAATTATCACGACCAATGGGGCAAAGCCTTTGACATGGTAATTGCTGTTCAGTGCACACAGGGTCTGTGCAATTCACCCAAACCTATGTCCCTCATTTAGCAGGGAATATCCAGTGTGTTTGAGGGAGGCAGAGGGAATGGATGAGTCCCTGAGCCATCAGGGGGCCCCTTTTGGTGTCCCCTCGCATTTCTGATAAGAGCCTCTCCCCCCTTGGTTGGTGCTCTCATATGGGTTGGGTCCCGGGCCCTGATTTGGCCCAGCTGGAGGAAGCGAGTGATCAGAGCCGGGTTGGTGCAGACAGAGCTAAAGTAAACAGCCCTGGTGGCTGAGCAGGCAGTTAGCAGCCCTCGGACAGATGATCGGGGGGCCTGCGTGGACCACACACACAGGCATGCACTCCAGGACCACACAGGGGCTGGGTTAGGGGGGTTGCTCAGGGGGCCCTACGCACGCAAATCCACGCCCCATCGGCAGGGCACTCCTACGGGCAAAGGCTAGCCCCGGGTCAGGGCAGGGCCGGCAGAGAGCACGGGGCATTAACGATCTGGCATGGGTCGTAAATGCCCCGTGCAGAGCAGGGCTGCAGAGAAGGCTCTGCCAAACTCACAGGCTGACACACAGAGGTTTTTTTTCTTTTACAGCACAAATAAACTTTCTCTTCTCATAATGCAGAGGGGTCGGGGGTAAACACAAACAGGAAAGGCCTCGTAAAGGCGCCATGTTCCATTGCTCCCATCTCAACATGACGACTCCACGTCTACAGCACTCAACGCAACTCCTAAATAATAGCATGAAAAATGTAGAGTGAAAAAAATGTCTGTAACAAAATAGTCATGCATGGGGACCGAAGCCAGCAAAGCAGGAGAAAGATAAGTGGCTTTGACATTTAAGCTAAAACTGTGTGGGTCCAAAATGTCAGTGCAGATACAAGCTTTGTCATGAAGGATACGCTTAAGGGTTTTTCTCTCTGTTGCTTTCTTGCTTATGCACACACATAAATTCAGGTTTTGGTGAACCAACGTTATGCAGGCCATTTGTCTGAGAGTTTATCTGGACAGTGTCAGGCTGACCTGAGGGGCACATAGAGGAGTAATGCTCTCAGTCATAATTACTCCCCCCTCTGCCACCAATCACGCCATCTAGAGAAAAAAAGGGAAAGAGAGAGAGAGACAGACGGTGAGTGAAGAGTGTGTACACTACTGGAATCAGCACCTCAGCAAGAGATAAGGTGAACTTTATGCTAATGCACCACACACATGCTGAAAAACTGCAGCTGGCAAATAGCAGTTGGTCCACTGACGCATCCACACCCACACTGGGGAGAGAGAAACGTATCTCATTATTAAATTCCATGTATTTAAGATGAAATATAGATTCAGCAAAACCCTCACTTCACATTACACCTGACTTAAATAAATGGTGTAACTCCGATTTATTTGCCCCAGGTGCAAACTGGCTGTAAGTGCTTATAAATAGCCTCCCTAGGCAGAGAATCCATCAAGGGTTTTTCTAACTGTCTAAAGTCTCAGGATTGAGAAATATTACGTGCTGAGTTGCAAAGCGAAGTTGAAAAGGTTGAAGAGTGTTAACTTAAAATGGAAAGGCCTCAAAAAAAAAATGAAGCATATGTATACGCTTTAGGTGCTGAAGACTTTCATTAGAACAACCATGGGTGTATAAGAGTCAGTGATTAGGCACTTTAGAGTCTGAGGACCGCAATGAAAAGCAGTTTAGAGTTTAAGGATCACAGGCTATAGAAAAGCCAACCACAGAGTGACTGCATAATTATGCCAGTAGTACTCTCACGCCTTGGTACACTATATGGGTACAAAGAGGTACAGAGAGAATGGCTGCTAGAGCAACGAAGAGAAACTCCACAGAATTTTCAAAATTTTGACATATTTTATTTCTTAGAATATAAACAGGCAGAGTGGTTTGATGTGAAATGCACCATTCTAGAGAAACTTTCCGAGTCAAGTGGTGGTGATAGGAGCCAGAGGTTTGAAGCATTTAATGCCTCTGAAACCTAGCTTACAGGAAGTTATATCTGAAATGGTCACAGATACATTGCCTGAATGTTTAAAATATGACAAAATAGCACCTTTTTCAGATTTAGCACTATTTTACCTTTATCAAAATTACATGAAAAAAAGTAGGTTATGTAGTTTAGGGAGGTAATGTAGGTTGGCTGGTCATTTTGAATGGTAAATAAAATGGCAATATTTGCATTGTAAATACTGTAAACCTGGGTTCCCGTCACCACCACTGGAAAGAAAATTCAAACCGTAACCTTTCTCAGTGATGCACTATTTAACAGCAAACCACTCTGAATAACCTTGTTAATATCTGAACAATTAAATTATGTATAAACGTTTAAAAATCATTGAAAAATTTCCCTTTAAATAGAGAATGGGTTCTGCAGAGGTACAGAGTAAAGGTGCATGATCTAAATTGGTCCGAATCACAATTGGCTAATATTTGCTACTAACATGCAGACAGTAATATTCTTATTGTAGCTAATCTGTTGTCATTTATTGTATATTTTAAATAATGTGAGTAAGATAAGCATTCACATCCTACGTTTTCAAGCTATTGCTATACCTTGCTAAACATGTCTGTTGTTTGGGGCCTAAGTGTTTCAAGTCAGTGTAAATATTTTAGCTTAAGCTTCAAGTAAAGATCAATGTTATTGTCTTTGTTGCTTTAGAGGAATGAGAGAAAAAAGACAAAGAAAAAATTGGCTACTTAAAAAAAAAACAGGTACTTCAGCTGCAAATTGGAATTGGTCATAAAAAATCATGATTGGTGCACCTCCAGCAAAGAAAGAATGTAGAGCTGTGGAGCTAAAGACAGAATGGTTAATTGTACACTCTTAAAAATAGAGGTGCCCAAAGCGTTCTGTGGATCAATACCATAGAAGAATGAGCTTTGGATCCTTAAAGAAATACTCCAGTACTTTTTAACCTAATCTCTATCTGCTGTGTCTATGACGTACGTTTGCTCAACACAATCACTTTGACACATTTTATTTTTCTTTTTATAAGAACTAAAAGCTCATACCTCAAAATAAACTCATAACAGAAGCCTATAAAGCTTCTGTTTTTTCTGAGTTAGTGAGTCTTTTAGAGATTCTTTAAAGGTTCTTGTTTTTTAGAGAACCAAAGGTGAATCTCCAATCACAGGAAAGGGCATTTCTGGGCCAGAGTCCAGCATGAATTCCACACCCAAACACACAAACTAAACCTGGCAATTAACAAATAAGGTGAATCTGGTATATTTGGGCAGGGAAATCACCAAACTGTGCAAGCCTCCAGGTTCAGAGGTGTCCATACTTGTTCGGTGGCATCGCTTTAGTAAAGAACCCTTTGGCACCTTTATTTTTAAGAGTGTAAGGGTACAGAGAGAGCAGTGGACAGTGAAGCAGAGCCACTCTGAGCTCAGCTATATAAAGCTAAGGATGGCAGCACTTGTGTGTGTATGGACAGGGTCAGCATGCACTAGTGAAATATGTCTGAGAGGCAGCGAAAGAATAACACAGACTCTCTCCTTCCTGCAGCGCTCTGAGGGTGTCTGGACCCCGCTAGGCGACACAGGGGTCACGACCCATCCAGGCAGGGAAGGCTGCTCTCTCACACAGAGAGACATACGCAGCATGGGAACTACAGAGAGGCTTGAAAGACATGCATGTGCTCATGAAACAACGTCCACACACGCAAGTATTCACCATGAGAACCAAAAAGCAGTGTGGAGTACACAGACTTACCATGCACACCTGCACACACAGACTGGAAAATCTTCGCAGCCTGAGAGTCAGCAAACACTGCAAAAAAACAAAAGTGAAGGAAACACATTCATCTAAACAACAACGCTGACAGCTCGCACAGCACTTTCACATGATTTCTCAGTATGATATCAGCTGTGCAGTTTAGGTAGAAATAAATATATAAGAGAGAAATATTCAAAAATTATTGTCAGTGTCAAAAGGTATGCAGCCTACAATTTCACATGATACCAAAAAAAAGATTATTTTACATTTGCACATTTTACACACTCAAGAATTTAAATGTTACCTAAAAATAACTCATTAGTCAAAGAAAAAACAATATATGGGTTGTTATTGTTGCATTATAAATGTATTAAAATTAATCACCAACTATATAAGCAGCATTTACAATATAAATAATTGAAAATTGTAATGATTCATTATTGAAATGTTAATATGATTCTATTGAGCAATACTATACACTCTGGTAATCCTGCTGAATAACACTGAAATAGGCCATATAGTTAACTCAATTTGATGCATTTTTTGCATAATTTATGCTTAATTTAAAGAATACTTGTAACATATATGAAGACATCCAGTGAGTTTACTCAGTAATTCACCTGCTCCATGGGGCTACTGTATTTTTATGTATATACTGTATTTCTTCTTTTTTTTTCAAAATGTGCATACTGGCCATCAGGTAACAGGAAACAGTCTGAAAAACACTTATTTACTCCAATTTCAGCTGCTATTTGTATTCTTTCTAAATGGGCAAAAGAAAAGAAGGCTCATTAAATTACCAAAGTCCTATTTAGTGCAGAAACTCATTAAAATAATGGATTGTGTATTCAGACCCTGAAACATGCACAGTCATATGCAAAAGTCTGGGCACCCCGCTCAAATGACATGTTGGTTTTCTAAGTGAAAATAAATTAGCAGACTTCAGCACATCTACCAGGAAGAAACGTAAATATTTTTCTGCAAATTTTAGTGCACAATTTCTGTTTCATTGCTGAGTTTGACATACTGAAAAAAATGTGAAAGAATGCGCCATAACCTTTAAAGAGACCAGCAAATAAACAGTAATTGCGCACTAAAATTTGCAGAAAAATATTTACGCGTGTTCCGTGTAGAGGATGTGTAAACACATTTTCACATCGAAAATCGACTAAACGATTTGAGCAGCGGTGTTCAAACTTTTGGATGCGACTGCATGTGACCACATTACGCTCTGTCCTGTATTATGTCCCTTTCTACCTGAATCCAGTCACAGTCCAGGGTGGAGCGAGTAGGCGGTGAGCAGCAGTGAAAGGAGAGACAACCTGCTGGACAAACAGGAGCCTTTTAGCCTTTTTGAACAGCAAATTGATTCGTATTTAGATCCGTAAACGAGGCGCATTAAACGGGTTCTGCTGACGGCTTGGAGAGCAGGTGAGTTAGTGTTGGAGCTGAAGCGAAACAGGCAGTCTCTCTCTCTCTCTGGGAAAAACTATTATTATTATTATTATTATTATTTGTTATTATTACTATTATTATTATTATTGCTATTGTTATTAGCAGCAAATTCATTGATACAGTTAGACTTTATTAGGGTACGATTATTATTATTATTACTATTATTATTATTATTATCATTATCTGCAAATTCATACTGAAATGTGTTTTATTTAAGAATAATTGAAGTGATACAGTTATACCTACTACTTATTACAGCACGATTATTATTATTACTATTATTATGGTTGTTTTTTATAATATTGTTATTATTTCGAGTATTCATCTTTTCCACACTAAATTATTAATAATACTAAATTATTAATAGTAATCAAATCGCGTACAGCAGCACAGCATAATAATAATAATAATAATAATAATAATAATAATAATAATGAACAGAACAACAACAAAACAACAATAACAACAACAATAATAATAATAATAATAATAATAATTATTATTATAATTATTATTATTATTATTATTAGTAGTAGTAGTAGTAGTAGTATTGTTGTTGTTGTTATTATTATTATTATTATTATTATTATTATTATTATGTCCTATATTATTATTGTTATGGCTGTAAAGAGTTTAAATATGTCTGCTGTTTACAGATAAGAGGAAAGTCAGTGATGCTGTTTAAGTGAAGAGCGGTTAAATAGCGCAAGGAGAGATGCGCGTTAATACGAGAAAATGATCACGTGATCAGAAAGTCCGGCAGGCAGGATGGGCTCTGTGCCAAACTCTCTGTAGATGATGGAGAGGAGGAAAGACCAACACACAGCTCTGCTGGACATCAGCCCCTCTCTCACACACACACGCACACACACACCTGCCCCGCGGCCAACGACAATATCAGCTCTCTAAGGTGACGCTGTTCAGACGCGGGGAAATTGTCGGGGAAACACAGAATTTTTGCATGGTATCACTGATATCAGTATACTGTATACTACACTGGTATACAGATATTAGTGTTCATGATTCTTCATCAAAAAATTGGGTTAATTAACTTACACACTGAAAGTATGTCGATATTAATTGCAATTTTATTTGATGTTGAGACTCTAAATGCTGAATGGAAGTGAATGCCTTCATTTTGGGATGTAATATATTTTGGTGTAACACTGAAACTGGTCACCACACAGCTCTGCCAGCCTAAAACATCCAGCTACTAAACACACTGTCCTCTGCAGTAGTAACAGCTAACACTGGTAGGGAGTATGAGATGATGTGGCGCAGGCGCTGCTGGGTAGCGGTGCAATGTTAGAAATAAAACTTTATTTGTATTTAGTTCAGATGATTTTCCCCGCGGCTGCAGACAGGCTGTCCCTGCGCAGCTCAGCCTCTCTCAGACTTCATTCCACACGTTAGTGGGAAACGGTCAGTCTGTGTGTGTGTGTGTGTGTGCGTGTGTGTGTGTGTTCCGTAACTGTGGCAAAAACACTGATTTTGTCCTACACACACTTTCACACTGACTGTAAAGTGCAATTTCCCATCGAGTCGTTTAAAAGTGTAAAACTGAGCAGAGCAGAACTTCTTTACCCCCTTCTGTCAACATCTACTGAAAACGAACTATAACTATCTCACTGTAAAGAAATAAAAAATACAAATAACATCTTAATATTCTTATTATGTCCCAATTTTCACTGACAAAGTATACATTCTTTTTCTTCTTCTTATTATTATTTCGAGAGGTCCTCCTTTCCAAACTACTTACAAAATAATAGTAAAATTAAAGACATCAAGGATAATAAAACATTATATATATATATATATATATATATATATATATATATATATATATATATATATATGATGTACATATTATTATTTTTGTTATAAATAATATAATAAGTGTATATATATATATATATATATATATATACACTTTTAATCTTCATGTAGCTTCTTTTGGTTTTGTTGCTCTTTTTAAATGATGTCCATTTTCACTGAGCTCGCTCTTAATATTTAAAACATTTAAAACATAGCCCGAGGGGAGGCAGATCAGCCAATAGTTTTCCCTAAATACTTCACTAAACTCAACAACTAACTGATGAATATCAGCTAATCTAATCAAATACCTGTACTGTCTGTTACGTGATATAATTGTCAAATTAATTCAGTTAAAATTAAATGAGCTCATAACTTTAGGCTGTACTCAGTTTTCAACTATAATGAATTGACTTACACTTTACTGTATCGAGAGAGAGAGAGAGAGAGAGAGAGAGAGAGAGAGAGAGAGAGAGAGAATTGCTGTTCTTCTTTAAGGTCCCTCCAGATGGCGTTAATCTACTTCACGGGACTTCAAATTATGTTTGACGTCAGAGAGAACAGCTTATTTGAGCTCTGCTCACTTGAAGTTAGAGCAAATATGCCTCTGTCATTCTCATAATATAGCTGAAAGTTTGCAGCTGAAGAGGGAGAAGACTTAAAGTCTCAAACCTCAGACACTAAACACAGCGAATCAACTACAACTGGGGAAAGCGAGAATATGGTGCAAATTTGACTTTTCTGTGAACCGTTCCTTTAAGATTACAAACTTGAATTCAACTATTTAACAACTATTAACCCCTAATTACATTCTAAGCCTTATTAAATAACAGTGCAAACTGACAGAGTAACTCTTTAAGTTACAGGCATGAAGAATGAAGGATTGATCCTGTAAGGGGTTAAATGACCCATTAATAGCTTGTTAAATGGTAGTTAATAATCAGCAACACTGATCAAAAACAAGGCCATAATCTGCTGTTCACTGGAGATAAAATTACAGCTACTGGCAACATTAAACATAGCATCAACATACTGTCCTGAGGTCAATACTGAACACTATGTAATGTGAATGACTGCTCTGAGAGTAATGTTAAAAATAGCTGAATTAAGCAGTGACACTGCCACTGCCGAATTTGCAGAATGAAAGCCAGCTGGCCAAGACTCAGTGATGGCAAATCCTGCACCCTTCTCTCTCACTCCCTGTGAGGGTTTCAGGTGCCCTGCAGCACAGCCATGCTGCTATCACCCAGCAGCTGATCACAACACACAGCTTACATACTGCACTTCCTCCACTCCACATTTAAAGCCTGGCCATCAGGCAAAATGAGCCTGTTTACCAGGGCTGCAAACTTGGCCTAACAAGTGGGGGGACCAACATCAAGAGGCAAGAGCTTACATACAGCTATTTAATAGTAAAACTTGGCAAACAAAAAACAAAATCACTGATATCTCAGGCTTTATATGCCAAAATTAAAACACAAGAACAGACAGTATTATTAACAGGAGTGTCATATATTCATTATAAAGATTAAATTTTGCTGCCCATTCATTTTGCTGCCCAAGTCATTTTTGTCACTAAAACACGTTATGTATTTTGTTATAAATATTTTTAACACAATACAGCAACACTGATATAAGTAATGATGATAATTAAGACTTTTTTGACAACTTAATTTTAAATATGAATATGTTTACATACCCTAAAAATCTGATTACTGTATCCATTTGGAAGTTACCTGATTATTTAAGTGGTCATGTAAACATCATACAATATTGTATCAGACTAAAGCTATCATCTGATTTTAATAAACCTGATAAAAGCCTCTAAATTTTAGCTCAGGTTATTTAGAACATATATACCACTAATACATCTGTGCTGTTTTTTGCAGTTATCTGATTACTCTGTACATGTAAACACACTCCTTGTGAAAAGCTGGGAAAAAAGTTCCAACATGATCAACATTAATAACATTACGACATACATGGTGGTGATTTTTCTGTATCAGGTAATGCGAAACACTTATTTCATATTCAACACGTTCTGTCTCTATTACATGTTCACCCTTTACCCTTTTACTCTCTCTCTCTTTCTGATGAGGATGGTGACCGGGGCATTTGGCAATCACTTTGCTCTGCCTGTTGCCCTTTCACCCATGCCCTGCACTAAATAGGTATAATTGATGCATTTGTCTGTCACTGGGCAGCATATGATTTGGCTGAGTGTGTCTCAGGAGACACAGTGAGGCTGTGAGCTCCCGTTTCAGCTCCAGTGCCCTGGAATAGCCTTAAACTGGATCAGATTACTGCAAACTCACAGTGCCCTGACTGTCAAAACAACAACACTGTTCCTGCAACAATACAACCCATGACTTATCAGCAGCCTACAAACTACAAATACTTACACTGGAAAAAGATTCAAATGTGTACGTTAAAATATACAGCATCATAATATGGTCTTTCAATTTGCTTACTCTTTACAATACAGTAAGTATGCTAATGTAATAAGGTGGAAATTGATATAGTGATGTTTCTGTAACTATGGGCACATTTAAATTACAGCAGAAGATTTTTAGATATATGTTCACATTTTAGCACAACGAACAGAAATTATTTTATTAATGTCATCAGATATTGTCACATGTATATTCTGAGCGTATTTTGACTCGATTTTTTTCATGTCTCACACCTGTGATTTCAATCTTCAAATGCACAAAAATAAGTTACTGAACTCTGTTGCACTAAAGGCATGTTTCAGTGAAGATATTTTCACTGCTTTTTTAAACATCTGGACAGCCAAATCTGCCTGTAGTTGCAGAAACATCAATATATTTGTTTAAAAACATTAGAATGAAAACAAATAAACAAATAAATAATGCATTGCGATTTTGTATGTTAGCGTATTAGCACAACCATTTTCCAAAGTTCTCCTAAAGGAAGACAATATTTACAGTTCCATCCAATACCTACTCTATCTAATCAACCCTTCTTTAAATTAAATCAGGTGTGCTGATGAAATTGAACAAATCCAAGCAAAGGCTGAAGTGCAGTGAGAAGTTAGGAACCAAACTATCTTCAATACCTTCAATAAAAAAAAAAACTGTTTTTATGTTAATTTGTATTTACTCTAATGTTCTATAGTGTTTTTACTGTTTTTACTGTGTGTATATATCTTTGCTGTCCAAAGAAAAACATGTATCTCCATTTTTGTCGATTTTTATTTTGATATATCATTTGAGCATGGCAGCTGTCCTTCACATTGAGTGAAAATCTGCTTCAAAATTGCTTGTAATAAAATCTCTTAACTTACTAACTATTAACTTACATTGAAAGTAAAGAACATTTTGCCCTCTCCTGTAAAGTTATAATTTTGGATACCTTTGTTTCCTTTGGACAGTGAAAATATACAAATTAAATGCATGACTTTAGTGTAGTCACCACATTTTTTTTTAATGATTGCTCAATAAAACCTTTTTGATTTGATAACCAATTTAGTCCCATAGTTAGCATCCATAGTTGTATTTTAATCATGGGCTCAAAACAATCATCTACACAATGAAGCAGCATAAAGAGGAACATCTATTAAAGTAATAGACAGCTAAAAGTTTGTGTATGGCATTTTTCTTTCTTTCTTTTTTATTACATGCATTCCACAATAAAACCTACCAGACGATGCATTTCCATATATAGTGTTAGATTGAAACCCAGAAATTCCAGCTCTTTTACAGCATGCTATAGGGGGCCTGTGTTCTTGCTGGCGTGCAGTAAAAGCAAGGGAAGAGGTCATTGTTTTGGGGGTTTTCGTGCAGCAGAAAGCAGGCCTCTGGTTGTTTACGAGAGGAGGTTGGTCTGAGATGAGGGAGCGTGTTGGGCGAGCGCTGGGCTGGAGTGGAGCAGGCTGTAGTGTAAGCAGAGAGGATTCACTGCAGCAGGACTCCAGGGAGAAGACTACTGCCTCTGGCACTCATCAGTGGGCAAACAGACGCATAAGACAGCCCTTATCACTGTGCTGAGTGTCAATCACAAATCAGCCTGTCCACTGCCCACACACACACACACACAGGTTTGTTCTTACACACTGTCAAGCCATGGGGTCATACAAATGTCCCATATACACACACACGCACATATAATAATGAAGAGGCAAGTCAAATGAAAATAAAGCATTTATTAAAGCTTTAGAGAAAACAGGACTCAATAACAACTGTGCAAGACCTGGTTGTCCACCAAAACTGTCACCATCAGATAAACCGTACTGAGTTTTGATCTCAGAGACAGAAAAAAAAAATCAAGCTCCAGTCTTGCTCCAGATCTGAAGTTTTAAAAAAAAAAAAAAAAAAACACCATGGGTCTAAAAGGATGTGCAAATAAGGAAATAGACAAAAAAAAATCAAGCAAAGGAGCTGCTGGTGCTCTCAGAACTACAGACTGGTCTCCCCAGAGTACAGACCTCAACATTACTGAATGTGTTTGCAATTACTTCTATTGTGAGAAGCATAAAAGACTGAAATTTAGAGCTGTGGAAAATATCCCTGCAAATTCTTTGACAAACTGAAATCAAGTTTCCTGAAAAGAATGGAAGCTTAAATAAAAGAGTGGACACACTAAATACTGATCATTTTGGAATTGTATTAAGCTGTTTAGGCTTGTGTGTAATTTTCTTTTCAATATGTTTTCTACTTTTTTCCCCTGATACTGAAGCATTAACAACTTAATGCTTAATGGCCAGTTTGGCAATAAATTAAAAGGTGTTTTCTATACATTATCTAGTATGAACTATCCCTAATCTTAACCTTAGTAACCTAAAAGAAATACTTTTTCACATTCAGTCTCAAAAAAGTAAACGTAACACCTTATAAAGTTAGCACAACTTTTGCTGGTTCTGATATTGTAGGTTAGCCCTGTTTCTGTCTGGTCTTTGAGACACACACAAAAATGTACAAAACATACCACATATGAGGATGTCCACAGAGTTGTGTAATACTGTAGCTGAATGTAAGCCGAACCTTAAAAAAGGTTCTTGTGAGGATCGTCTAAATGATCTCATGTACAAAACTGCTCTGCTTTCCCGTGATCATGAGGAACGTCCTTGCAAAGGCCTAAATACAAGTACACACATACACAGACAAATACACACCTATACATACACAGTGTCCAGACATCACCCACGTGGACAGACCAGGAGAACTAATAAACACAGGGAAGGGGGGCGGTTGTAAGTAAAACACACATATGTGCACACATACACACACACACACACACACACACACACACACACACAAGTTCACAAAATGCTTCCTAAATAAATATATATTGCTGAGTACAGTGTTCCAGTGACTCGATTCATCCATCAATCTCAGCTAACTCATTAAAAGAGAATTCCATCGATTTTTCTAAATGACTGAATAATTAAATGGTTAAGCCATAAACAAAGTGTTTCAGACTGGTTTGATGCAACACGCTCAGTTCTACAGAAACTTCTCGACTTAGAATTCTTCACAGTGATAGTCATAGGAGCCAGATGTTTGAATCATTCAATTCCACTTACAGCTACTTCACAGAAAGTCATTACATTAAATGGTAATGAATATATGATGAATATATTACTTGTATCATTTTACGATATTACTGTGAAAAGATTTTGGCAACTTTTTGCAATACCTTTTTGGCAAAGAAACATGTGCAGGGTGTCCTAATGCAACTACTTTCCAAAGAAAATGTATATTTCTTTAGATTTACCATTACATCACCGTTATCAACATTACACATAAAACTCAGAAGACATGAGGAGGTTCACTGGGCTATTTTTGACAGTAAATAAAAAGGCTATATTTGTGTTGTAGACATTGTGACCCTGGTTCCTATATAAAGAAACCAGTCAATCAGTTTCTTTACAATGCACCATTTCACATCAAATCACTCCGAATGGCTTTATATCTCAACAATAGAATTATATAGAAATTTTGCAAAATCAGTAGAATTCCTTATTATTCAGCTATTACCTTTAAGAGTCGTGAGTACAAAGGAGTTACATAATAGAAAAAATGTTTCTAAGGAAGTAAGTCATCCTCGCAGGTCTCAGTAGTCATTTGTTTGAGTTTAAGAGTCCAATATGGCAGATTTAAGTAAACCATTAGTATTGTGGATTATTAGCCTGCTCTAGTGTGGTTTGCTTCCTCCCTCTTCCTGACCTCGTCACTGCCCGCCTGGACCACACCAAACTGTGAGCAGCTTGCCGTCCTCCACAGTTTCAGTGTCAGCGCGTGTTTTCACTCCATACATTACAACGAGATCCTGGCAGAACAAAGGCTGCCTATCCCGCGCTATATTTATTATTCATTCATCTATCTCTTCCCTTAATCAGTCGAACAACACGCACGCACACATGGCCGGACATGAATGCTCTCTAAATGTAACCAGATCCCGCTGCTGCCAAGAGCAACACGTCAGAGCAAAAGCATTCGCTGAAAATAACGTGTGAAATTATGACGAAAGAAACAGGAGAGCTGAATGAAGGGGCAAAGAATAACAAAGGATAAGGGCCACTCTGAGAAAGAAGAACTGATTGTGATTCATTTAAAATGATATGAAATGGGTCATGTATCTGTGTTTGGAACGTGATAACTGGGACAAAACTGTGAGTCCCGGAGAGTCCAGTCAAGTTTACAAATGTAAGTGCATCTGTCAGTGTTTACTCGTGTAGGCGTATGTGTGTGAAGTGTACATGCTGTCGAGAGCTCTGCGTGCGTGTGTGTGTGTACCTTGGAGTGTTTATGTGTGAGAGTTGGTCAGCAGCCAGGCTCGGGGCAGTGCAGTAATGAGCGTCCTGACCACCAGCACTGCCCCAGCTTCACTCACAGGCTGAGACGTACACAAGGTGAACTCCAGTATGTCATAATTTATCCCAGCAGTCAGGTTTAAGAGCCTCGTCCTGCAGAAGAATCCCTGCATTTCACAACTCTAACACACCACTACTGGCCTCGCTGCCTTTGACCTCTGAAAGCAAGACAGCATGAGAGAACGAGAGTGCGAGAGAGAGAGAGAGACAGAGAGAGACTAAAAGGACAAGAGGGGGGTGTTTAAATCACCTTCTCTGACAGAGACCACCTGGTGCTCATCACAGACATGTACTCTTACAGATGTGCTGGACTCTGATAAACCACCAGGCAAAGAATTCAGTTCAGGACCACTAAGCAGTAGTACAGGCCCTTCACTCCAAATCAGTAAACAGTACAATATCTGGAAAATGAACCCTAGTGATGCCAAATTAGTACAGATGGTTATTGGTATCAGGCCAATATCAGTGAAGTGCTTTAATTAAAAATAGTTTTTTTTTAAGTTGTACTGGCATCAGGAAAGGAAAAAGTGCTATCATGCTATCTGTACTCACCCTGTACTCCCCTGTACTACTATTCAAAAGATAAAAAAGCATGGTGCAAGTCGATATTAACTATTTCATGCTAATATTTTATTAAAACGAGAGATAGAGAAATAGTTGAAAGCATGGATTTTAAACTTTCAATCAAGACTAAATTTTGTACAGGTTTGTACAAGACAACACACAGTCATTTGTTATGGTTTGAAATCGATGAAAAGTTAACAGCTGAGCACGCAACCTTCTTTAGCAGAAAGGAAAATATTCTTTACATTTTACCTTTTTTATTGACATTGAAACAAATACAACAAAGTCAGAAGTGTTGACTCTAACCTGTTGGCACTGAGTGCAAATTGAATGTTAACGTAATTCACTGCATAAGCCACACAATTGTCATATGTCAACTACGGAATTACAAAATGCGAGTAATAATTCCCAACTTATTAAAATATAAAAGTGGATTACACTGATACAAAAGTAAGTGTTGAGCCACAGTCTGAATCAGACACTCTACTGACATCATAGCTGAATAAAACAATGACTGAACGAAGTTTACAGCAATGTGTGGTGTATGCGAGCATTGTAATTTTTATAAGAAAATACTATGAAACAAACTAGTAGGGAAGAACAGGCAGAACATTACACATTTTGGTTTTTGCTTTACAATTTTAATAGTATTTAAGCAAATTGTTTTTTTTTATATACAAGAAATCAAAATATCCCTGCTTCAGTTGAAGACACAAACATTCCTGTACAAATTCAGCCAAAAGTGGCAGAGGTACAAATGTTACAACTAACAACACAGACTGGATTAACTAACAGATTAAGGGGCTAGATCTAACAGTTGTTGCAAATGTTTGGTTAATCAATGGAAAATACATTCATCGAAATAAATATGATTTGTGAAGAGAGACTGTGGTCAAAAGATTATTTGCCAGACTTGACACAAAGGAGAAGAGCAAATATCAGCACAATAAAATTGAAATATATTTTCTGTACAACACAGCAATATAATTTTTGATGAGTTTGTGCATAAAATCTTCCAAAAAATACTTTGAAAATGTAATATATAGAGGTATGTGGACATCTCTCATTGTTTACTCTAAGGGGCTTAGTTGTATCAGTGCATTATGACTAACCCTGCCATGTGGACGCTGTTTTATAGCTGTGAATTACATGTGTCAAAACAAATTCTGTGACACACACAACTCTTATTATGAAATACCTATGATAAAACATTACTTTTATAGTACAAAAAGTCTTCAGAGTGAATCTGAAGAAATGTCTGTATGATTGCTCTCAAATTTTGCATATGACATTGCTATGAGAATATAAGAACATGACAAAGCACATAAAACTTGAACCTGTTTAACTGCATTAAACTACATTAACTGTTACATTTTATCCCATAATAACTGTGCCCCACTCTCCTCTACAGTACTGCTACAGTATTTTTGAGAAAATACTGTATATATGAAGTGTATGTGTACCATATGTAGATGCTGAATTGTAAAATGTGTGTGTGTGTGTGTGTGTGTGTGTGGTAGACAGGAGCCAGTCCGGCGGGACAACCGCAGAAACCTGACTCCACTTCCTGAGTCAGGAAGAGACTCAGCAATGACTCCAATAGTGTGTGTCTGTTTGTGTGTGTGTGTGTGTGTGTGTGCACACTTACACATGTATAATACTGTTTTGCCTCCTTAAAGCAGTTGTACGTATGGGTTCAGATGTCCAATTCACTGATGTTTAATGTGTACATGTTTTAAGTGAAGAAGCTTCACTGAGACTAAGAGTGAATCTGATTAACCCTACACTTCCTCAACGCTGACCCCAGCCTGGCCACAGCACCCAACTGAACTCTTCTCCATATACATGAGCTGCCAAACATTTAAACTGCCATTATAGAACCTAGTGCTCAGGCCAAATAATTTATAGTTGCTTGCTTCAGTCGCCTCTACTCCTCTATAAGGGTCCTGACCACTCATTTCTCCTTCCCAACAATAACAAACACCCAGACACTTCAGAGTAGGGCTGCACAATACAGTGTTGTTGTTATTGAGATATCAGCCTTTGGAATACAGCAGAAGGCAGAAGCGTGTGTGTGTGTGTCCATGTGTGTGCATGCATATATATACACACGCACAATATTTTTTTTTTCAATAGTGTGCTGTGAATTTCTGGACCAATCACAGTTCCAGATTAGAGTTTTGGTGGTCAAAATAACACTGGCACAAAAGGAAAGTCATATAACAAGTGTGAAATTGTGTGTGTGTGTGTGTGAAAAAAGTATTATCATTGGGTGAGGGGGTAGGGTAAAGGCCAAATCAAACTTCCTCATAGGTCAACTTTGTGAAGATTTAGTAAAAGTAATATCCAGAATGGGTCCAGACAACATGACAAATAACTGCTATAAATAGGTCATAACAGCACATTATCATTTAATAACTTCTTGTTATTAAGAATATTGTCAAAAGATGAATAAAACATAAAGAAATGATAATACAGGACAGTCTTTCCCCACTCCACATTAGTGATTCACCAGTGCTTTTTTTTTTTTACTTACTGCAAGTTGTATGAAAATCATAACATGTAGTGACATACCTGCAATACTAGTGTTCTGCCTATATCATGCAGCACTACTTCAGATCACATGCAGCCACTTCTGAAACATGCTCTGCTGTTACCAAGACGAGAGCTGACACTCTGAAACCCCAGCAGTGGGGAAACTGTGCAGAAACAGTGGGTTTCTGATAGGGCTGCAGGGAAATAAACAGCAGTATGGCTCTCATTCCTGAGGCCTGGCCTTGCTGATTTCATTACAACGCACTACGCTATTAACCTACCTCAGTTTTCTTTTCGCTATGCAAGACAGCCACATTTCCATAATGCAGCATAGGATACGGTTTCACACGAGAAGCAGCCAAGCACAAACCATTTCCTCTTTCAACCACTCGCTTTAGTTATTATACGTATTCACAATAAATACAATAAAGAACGTGGCCTGGGTTGTCTCTGAAAGGGTTAGCTTTGGAAGCGGGTCAGTGGAGCACTTATGCTGTATTACATGAGAGTGCCATTTCCTTCAGCACATGGTAGTTCATCTCAGCACAAACAAAAAATGTGATATTTTACAGCAAATTCACTGTCAAATTGCCCACGCCTCTCTCTTGGCAAGATGCGACTAGCTCTGGGTAGTCAGCTGAAACTGATGCTGAAGTTTCAACATTTCCAAGTTACATTAATGACCCTCCTCATTAATGGAGGACAGAAAATGATAGAGAGAGGGAAAAGTTATTAAAAAAAAAGACATTAAGGACCTAATGTTTTAATTCAAAGTGAAATGCATTGACAAGTGGCTGACAGAGTGCAGTAAATAGCTACATTCATCGTTCCAAAGCTCAGAAACCCAGAGACAGAGCAGTGTTTGTATTCACGGCTGATTTAGGGTCATTTTACCAGGTCTGACCTGAACCACTTTATGTGGATGTCCAACCACAGGTGGAAAGCAATATACACCACCCTGCCAAGTGCCATTTAACAGGCCGAGAGGAGCAGAGGAGTCCGGCCTGCCACCTGAGGGATCGGATTCCTCACCTCAGCTAGGTGGAAGAGATATCAAAATACAAGGAACAGTAAAGAGAGCAGTAACAAGGCAAATCATTTTGATAATGCATGAAGAAAAAAGGAACAAAAAAGCCTTAAGACTAAGCCCCACATTCACTGTTTTGATTCTCTGGCATGTTGTGCTGACATAGCTGCCCATGTCTAATCACTCAGAGAATCGATTTCATCCATCTACAAGCATGCTTTCGAAAACACACATAATAGCAGCAAAATAGTTCCATGCATGGCTCAGTTACAATAAGACTAAATTATGCATACAAGAAAAACCTGCAAAATGTGCACTAAGAATGAAGTGCACAAAAGGAATCTCCTTTTTCTACTGTAGCCAAATATAAATTTAAAATTACTGTCAAAATTCATAACTCAACAATACTTATTCATTTCTGTATTTTTTTTACACTACTTGCTAGTTTCCCTTTAGGTTGTGTGAACATATAAAATAAAGAAAAATGGAACAAAATTACTTGTAATCTATTAAGATCGACATACATTACAGAGAAATTCCAACTTTTCAAGGAGTTTGCAAAATCTCTGTATCATTAGAATGTTTAACATGTAAGCAATGTCATTTGGAGTTGTCTGACGTGAAACCCATCATTCTAGAGAAACCTAAAGAGCCAGAATTGTTCACAAAAGTGATCACAGGAATCAGACATTCAAAGTGTTCAATACATCTAAAAGCCTCAGAGATTGCTATTACATGAAATTATTACAAATACATGTTTGATGCCTGATGCATTCTTTTAAAATAGTTTTGTGATAAGGTTTTGGCCTAAAACATATTTTTTTTAAATACACAAATACATTC
This sequence comes from Colossoma macropomum, assembly GCF_904425465.1. Classification (NCBI taxonomy): domain Eukaryota; kingdom Metazoa; phylum Chordata; class Actinopteri; order Characiformes; family Serrasalmidae; genus Colossoma; species Colossoma macropomum. The sequence continues at coordinate 23,091,042 of NW_023494798.1, read as the reverse complement.
ATAGCAGAGTGGTATGTGTATAGAGTCATTTTCTTTACTATGGACAACATGGTAAAGAAAATCCAAGCAGGTAAAATATCTCCAGAACAATTGGTTAAGAACATTTTTTCCTTTCTCCTATAAAGTCACAATTTCAGAGTTATGAGGATTTATTAATACAGCAACAATATGTTAGTAGATATATGCTCAGTATTGCAAAAGGGTACTGGTTAGTGGACGTTGGTAAACTGTCTTGCAGTGTTAAAAATCCCATTAACCACTTAATGTTAGTTTACATTTTGATAAATGTAAATTTGATAAATGTAAGTGAACAATAGCTTGTTTAACCTAAAGAGGTGGCCTATTGCAGCTACTCTGTGCCTTGGAGTAGTTATAGAGAACCCAACATTAACTAAATGCTGTTTGTTTATGTCTGTGTGAAGTGACAACAGCACTGCTCCTATGATTGTTATGGCTGCCTGCAGTCCAATTTGCTCAACTTCACCAATTTGTGAAAATACTCATTAATCAGATACAAATTTTTGGCTCTTGATGGAAAGTATTAAGCATGACTGAAAGTAAGTCAGCCTGAGTAGCTGCTTCGGTAAGGAAAGACTTTATGCTTTATTTTTTTTTTTCCTATTCTGTTAGACTTCAAATATCAATAGCAGTGCAGTCATCAATCACTTGGCATAAAGCTTGGAGAAACACCACTCTAGGTTTCTAAAACAGTCACATCTACAAACAGAGATGGTTTAATCCCCCTTAACATATAGTATCTTAAATGGTAATTTGAGACAAAAAGAGTCATGTGAGATAAAAGTCCTCTTTAACAGCCACCATTTAGTCTGATAACAGTTCCTTGTGTTCAAAGGGCCTTTTGTAGATAGAGAAATTGTACTAACCAGGAATCTGAAAACAATGCCAAAGGGTAAAGATTACTCTGAGGACTCAATTTTCCTTGATTTCTTCCCACCCCTTCATATCGGTGCATTTTGAGTGCTGAGGCATACTAAGCTTAAAGCAGTTCTGTTGAGGAAAATGCAAGGCAAGATGACGTATGATGTTTTATCTGATAAGAAGGCGCAGTATGTGTGTGCACACATATTTGTGCGCGGCAGCGCAGCAGAGGGAGTTAGCTGGTGCAGTCTGCTCCCTGATTGCTGGTGCTGGGTTCCCCACATGAAAGCCAGCGTCCTCCTCAGGGGAAGGGATTCCTGGCTACTCTGCAAATGGGGAAGAGAGGGGAATGGGGGAATTAATACAGAGGGAGGGGTCCAAATTCAACTCCCAGGCTCTGGCTGGCACTCGTCCAAACCCTGGTATCCTAACACGTTGTAGAGTGCAGACCACACAGGCCCTCCCCCCCTCTTCTCCCTGAGTCAGCCCTGTGCTTTTGGCCCTCTCTGTTTTAATTGAGAAGACAAATGAATCTTTCAGTGCCCACTACAGCATTGCCATACATCAGTCATGACAATGTTAGCTTTATTAAGGAGGTCTTGCACTGAGCTGAGCCATATGTTAGCCTCTGCCCCTCACGCACGCTCACTCTCACCTCCACACCGCCTAAATAGCTAATGTAATTGCCTGCTCTTTTATTATTAAAGGTAATTTGGGCTCTAATGGAATTCATTCAACATTGTGCTTGTCTCACTAAGACCCTACACAGACTTCAGAACATGTGCCAGGAAGCAATTTCCTACTGTGTCCCATTGAATTATGTGTTTTATATACCATCATCTTCTATTATATAACATAATTAAACTATATAATAAATATATGTGATGATTATGTTATATTAAATATCATTCAAAGTTACAAAGGAAGTAATGGACCCTAGGAAAAAAAAATCATCTGAAGCAGTGTCAAAAGAACAATTTCTAAATGGTAAGTATACGGGTCAACTTTTGGCTCTATATTTCTAACACCTGAGTTATAATTTCACATGTGCGATACAAACTATGTTTTCTTACAAGGAATAATATTGTCATTGGACTGTGCTTACAAACCAGAGGCAGGTAAAAGTTTATTCTTAACAGTACAGGATTCTAATGCACGCATATTCCTTCCTTTCTGTCTATGCAGAAGAAGACAAGTGAGACAGAGAGAAAGAAAATAATGAGAGAAAGACTTCTACGATTTGGCTTATATCACTGTTGTATTCTTAGCACTGTTCTAAGCACTCTTGTTGGCATTCTTAAAGAAAACCTTGCCAGCTGTTAAGCATGGGGTTGAATCTATTTTGCTTTGGGGTTGTGTGGCAGCCAGTGTCTCAGGAAACATTGTACGGATAGATGGAAGAATAGATTCCACTAAATATCAGCAAATTCTGGACGCAAAGGCGACAGTTAAGAAACTGTCTCTGGTTTCTTCGTCAGGACAATGATTAAAGACATACCTCAAAATCTACGATGATCTACATCAAGAAACACAAGCTGAAGCTTTTGAATTTACTCTTACAGTCCCCTGACTTGGACATCACTAAAAATCTGTGGGTAAATCTTAATAAATATGTCCCAAGAATACTGCAGAACTGTAACTATAAAACAAGCATAGAAAGACTCCAGACTGACTACAAAAAGCTTTTGCAAGCAATGATATCTGCCAAAGCAGGTGTTACTATTAGCGTATCCAAACTTTCGCACAGGCCATGATGACTATTTTCTTTTCTTTAAGTTAATCAAACATAAGGCAACATGTGCATTGACATTTGCAAAAAAAATGTTTCTAATAGTTTGCTGCAGAGGTTGTGTTTACTTCTTTATACCTCAAAAATCTACAAAATAAGTATTTTGACCAAACCTTTGCACATAACTGTATCTTTATTAGGATATTCACTTAGTTTGGTTTGATCAAATCAGCCTTACATCAGCTCATTTTGTAGCACTGCAGAGTTTGCTGTAAGCTTCCCCCGCAGCTGCCGGATCAATTTTTGGCACCATACTCAGGTAAAATTTCCATAGTTTCCCCAGTATTTATCTTCCTTTATTGAGCAATACATCTGGAACTTACAAGAACCCACACATTCACATCAGATCTTAGAAGGCTTACACATTCATTCACGTCAGACCTTAGTCGACTTTGCTAAAAAGACTTCTCTTGTGCAAAATAAGGCCTGATCTTAGAGACTGTAGTATATGGGCAGTGTAAGTATGAGCCGGTATGATCTCAGATGACTGCATCCCATCACAGCTTTCACTGCATGCCAGCCAAGAATTCACTGAAGATAAATCCCATAGTTGAATGGAAGAGCTGCTGTCACAGTAGTGACCGGTTCTGGAAATGATACAAAGAGAGTCATGTGAATATGATAACTCCTGAATACTTATTGCCTGGCCCTTTGATAGCAGAAGCAGGAGGTCAAGACGCTAAAGAAAAACAGATATTGAAGATCATGTGAGAATGTTCTGTTCAGAAAATACATGGACTCATACATAAAGTGCAGCTCTGAGGGCCATATGTATGACAACATTTATGTATGCTAGTGTTATTTTTAGAGCCTCTGTGGCTATTAATCGTGTCAGAAAATGGGGGAAAAAAGGGCACTGAATAATGTCTGCTGAGTTTTCAATATTTTCTTGGTCAACACTAATACTTCCTGGTAGCACTGCTCTTGCCCTGGAGAGCATGATCGCTGGAGAACAGAGTCATCGCTCCATCTGTCACTGTGCAGGCCGGATACACCAGCACATTTCCAAAAGGTCCAGAGATCTCCCAGCTCTCCCTTGGGGTCATTCCACCCCTCCTCGTCATCCCTCCTTCCCTCTTTCTTCACATCTCTCACTCCCATCAAATCAAGTCTCCATGGTAGTCTCTCTCTCTTCTCTCCCTTGCTCTCCCTCTCTCCCTCTCTGTCTCTCTCTCTCTCTCTCTCTCTCTCTCACACACACACACACACACACACACACACACACACACATCACCCCTCCCCATCTCTCTCCCTCTCCTCCTCCTTCCCGCATTCTGCCGAGGCTATGACGCTGGTCTGTACGTCGTGGGAAGCAGGACAGGGATTTTTTGGAGCAGCTTGTAAAGAGGCTGTGCCTGATCATCTCAGTGTCTCTGATGGGTCCAGCATGCCGATGCGCTGAGACAGCCTCTCATGTGGGGCCAAAGCTAGAAAAATGTATGTATTTTCCTGTTTTTTCACAGCAGCCTCCTAGCGACACATTTCCCTGAAAGCCTGTGACTGAAGTATTCTCCAGAGATGCTTCAACTGAGCTTAAGCACAACACACCCACTCCTTCGAGTTCCACAGAGGTCAGAGACTGTTAAAGCAAAACAGTGCAGGCTAAATTATGTGTGACTGCAATATGGCATTGTAGTCCAGTCCAATGACTATAGTCATCAAATTTTGACACAGTAATCCACACTGATCTACACAGAGAGCTTTCAAGAGTTATTTAATAATGGTTATAAGACAACCTAAAGAACTATTTGAATGCTTAAAAGGTCCTTTGTATGGTTCTTCTCTGAAGTGAAGAACCTGTTGTTTATGGTTCTTTACACAAAAGTTAGATCAGATGGCACAGTCTGTTTGAGAAGTGTTACCACAAATAATAGCAATTTTTTAAAAAAATAACTATCAGTCTACTAAGCACTGCAGCTAATTACTTCCTTTCCACTTGTTTCTACAAAAAAACATAAAGTGGATAAATTAGGCAACTTCATTAAGATAATATCTGACCTGAAGCCTGTTTGGTCAAAAGTCTGACAGCAAACCTACATTAAATTCTGAATCTGTCGCCCCTAATCAAGCTTTTCAGATGGCAGCTATGACAGCAGAACAACTAAACAAACTGGAATTTCCCAGAAACTGAGTACAATTTAACAAGACAGGCTGTGAAATGCTTTACAGACTGGCTGGAACAATACGACGTTCGAGTTAATCTGAGAAGTGTTGAAAAAGTGAAGTTTATGGCTCTATGCATACAGCAAAATGCCAGTACTAATTTAACTGAAGGAATTGCCAATATGTAAGCACTTTGATACAATGTTTTGGGCTTCTTTGCTTTACTTTTTTCTTTTCTTCTTATTGTATAAAAGCATCAGAACGATTATTATGAATAACATTACAGCTGTGATGCTTTCTTGATAACACACTCCCTCTCAAGTTCTATTGCTTAATTAGAGAACTTTATAAAAATTCGCTATCACTGTTATCATAGTCATAGATCCTTACTGCTACAATATTGACCCCTTTATCCTAAAAGTGTATCATTTACATAACTTTATGACTTTGAAAGGCTGTGTTTGGTAGCACAGAGAGGGGCTGGGAGCCGTGAGGGTCTCTACTGCACACACACCTCCCCAGGAGGACACAGCTAGAAGAGTTAATGAAGACACATGGTAAACTCACTGACAAGAGCAGGAGAGTCATTCATTTTCCAAGATTTTTTCTCCACACATGAAATGACAGTTCTACAGACTTCATAGAGTCACATCCAGTGTACCTCTTTTTCCCAGTGTACCTCTAAAGCTTTCAGAGCATGCTGACAGTAGCTGCTTTTTACAGTAGAAAAACTTTGAGGCTCAGGCCATTCCCAGCAGCCTGTGAACCCAGGCCAAGGCTTTTATCACTGGGCTCCAACAGGACTGCGGAGCCCCCTCCCCGGAGGGAGAGCTGGAGGAAGTCGTAGGATGATAAAAATGGGCCATTAGAAGGCCTGCACAGGCCCCATGGGTTCATTAAACTCCCTTAATCTCACATATCAGGGCACTGGCCATCTCAAACCTTGCCTCGCCTCGCACAGAGAATGAGAGAGGGACCACTGTGTCCTTCCCCTAAAACGGCACATTATTACACCACTGCATTTTCTTTTCAATCTGCAGAAATCCAGTAAAGGGTATGTAGTGGCTGAAGTGACTTTCAGTGTCATAATATCATACAGTATCATAGGGAAAACATTTGTTGGCAAACATTCTCATGCAAAATGAGATGTACAAAGAAGTGGAGTCCATATTGTGGTCTAAGGCACCGCACTATAGGGGAACCGATCATTAGCGACAGCAAGTGTTCAGCTGATGAAGACAGCTAGTTGAACACTTCTATGACAATGCTGTAACATCTGTGCTGTGCTTGCAGCTGGCATAAGAGCTGAAGTGTGGGGGAGTGAGAAGGGAGGCCGAGACAGTGAGACAGACCGAGAGAGAGAGAGAGAGAGAGAGATCATAGAGATAGATATGTCTAGCCTAAAAATAACATAATGGTCTGATACTCTGTCTCTGCTCAACAGTTAGAGCAGCATTAGCCCCCCTGGAGACACTGTGAGATTTAGGGGAGGATGAACAAGACCACCACTTAAACCAGTCTCGCTGGTTGCACTCTCTCTCTCTCACACACACACACACACACACAACTCACAAACATTACAACACACTTAGCTCAACTGAGAACAACGCAGCATTGGAAGGTTCAGGTCATACCCCAAACCACATACATTACAGGAGATATTCAACCCATTGCACAGTTCTTACTGCATATTGTGCTACATTCACTCATCATTCAATCAATGCACTGATAGTCAAATTAGAAAGCTAAGCTGTTCCGTCAAAGATTAGTCATCTAATCTGTCAGTCACTGGTTTGAGATTCTGTCAGTCAACTAACTGTATTTATATATTTCTTTGTTTACTGTTTAGTATTACAAGTGAATTATAGTTAAAGGGGAACTCCACTGATTTTTCAAAATACCTGCATAATTAAATGTTTAAGATGTAAAAAAAGTCATTCAGAGTGATTTGGTAGAAAATGCTCCTTTCTAAAGAAACTTGCCAAGTCAGAATTGTTCATAGTGGTGGTGATAGGAACTAGACATCCACCTTTGAAAGATCCCTCACAGAAAGTTATTACATGAAATGGTTATGAATGCACTGCTTAATGTCATTATTCTTAACATCTGACATCGTTTTGTGGTAGTTTTGTGATAAAACTTTGGCCTAAAACATATTGGAATTAATTTATTTTTATCTATTTATGGTGAGGGCATATATGAATGGTGTTCTAAGGCAAAATAGTTCCCAAAGAAAAGTCTTTATTCACATTTACTACTATTTTATTAATATTACATATGAAAAAATGCTCAGAAGACATGTGTAGGTTCACTGGTAGTTTTAGACTGTAAATAAGATGGCTATATTTGTGATGTAGACATTGTGACCCCTGGTTCCTATCACCACCACTGTAAAGAAATCAATGGGCCTCATCTTCCAATATCTTAAGTTTTTTCCAAAATTTGTTCTTGAGAAAGGTCCTAAGAAAAAGTCTGCATCAGACTCATGACATGTTCTTGAAGTGCAGAATTGTTCTCACCTTAGTGCTCTTGAGTGTGCTTAGATTCTGTTCTCACCTAAGAACAAATCCCAAATAAGAAACACTGGTGAATGTCAGGATCTTTGTGAAAACTGTGTAAGTGGGTTTTAAGAAGAAACTTCTTTTTAAGAACGATTGGTGAATGAGGCCCACAGTTGTTAGGTTTCCCTACAAATTAACCATTTCACATCAGTACACAGTGAATGACTTTGTTTATTTCCCAACCACTGAATTATGCTCACATCTTGAAAAATCAGTGAAACCCCCTTTAGAAATACAGCTGCAAACGGAAATTCGGACAAGGGCTGCATGAAGGGCAAAGGGCTGGGTGACCATAGGTTTTCATCCCAAACAAGTCACAGCACACCTGATTTCACTTGTTTAATCAGTTGTTCTCAAACTTCAAACACGTGATTAGTTAGGACATGTGCTCCGGTTTGGTTGGCAGCCACACAGGCCTTGTGGACTGGGCACCCCGATGTAGCTAGTAAGTCTCTGCTAAGTTTGAGAGTCATTCCATTTTACTGAACACACTGTTCACATGCACCAGTTGAGCAATGTGCTGGAGTACTGCAGAACAAGGCAGATGCAACATGGAAAAAATGCTGGAAACTTCTGTGTGGGAACACTTAAAATTTGTAAATGTGATTCCACAAAGGTGGAATGTAAGCTCTGCAAACATTTTACTTACAACTTTGAATATGCTGTAAGACCTAATCAATGTATGAATTACACAGTTTGATGTGCTAAACTGTAGCCAGTCAAGCTTAAAAGTGTAATGAAGACATTCTCCACATTATATAAACAGAAAAATTAAGGCTAAAATTTAAGGTGAAAAGTAGTTTTAATTTCTATAGATTTATAGCTTACTTATAGTTCTATGAACTCTGTTTGGTAAGCTCTGAATGGTCTCAAACCCTGCAGTTTTGAGTAACGTGGTGATATGTAGCAGAGCTGTCCTCAGCACTCCCTCATCAACCCCCCCTCCAACCATGTGCTGAGTGGACCCCCACTGGGCTGAGTGTTTAATGACAGGGCTCTGACATTCCTGACGAGGGCCTGAGTGAGAGGACTAATTAGGCCGTGTGTTCTCTGGATTGGCCTTAACCCCTTCATCCTCTCAGCCAATACATCAGGCCCCGGTTCAAGACATGCCAGCTACCAGACTTATCGCGCAACACTCAGTAACACTGATAGACTTCAGCTCTGCTGTTGGCTCACACAAGCAGTGGGCTGTGGGGGGAACTGTGAGGGGTGGGGGCATAGAGTCAAAGGCTGAGATAGTGCTGGTGGCCTTTTGACACCCTCCCAGTCAAAGATAAGAGGCACTGATAAGATGGATAAGATATGAGTAGCTGATTAACTACAGTGACTGTACAAGTTGCGCAGTAAACAAAACAATAAGCCACAAGAATGAATGTCTTACAATGATTTCACGGTTAAGTGGTGTGACTAGGCACAAAGCAGAGCAATGTTCCTACTTATATAAAACTGCGACAGGGACTCCTGAGTGGCACAACTGTCAAACTATCGTTGGGAGATCAAGTTTGATCCCTGATGATGCCACAGCCATCCATTGTTAGGTATCCAAGAAAGCAAAAGAGCAGAACTGACCTCACACTCTCTGGGAGGGTAGGAAGGCCTGCACTCTCCTACAGTGAAAAGAAAGCCTCTGTTAGTTGATGTAACAGAACTGCCATTCACCTCCAAGCATGATGAGCTGTCCAGTCATGTTGCATTAGCAGCAGTTCACAAAGATGGGGTGGCTAGCTCCATGTGACATAGAAGAAGAACATGCAAGCCCTCACACTCCCAGCTTTGTAGGAAAGTGTGATATAAAGTTACTACACCAAGCAATATTACCAAGCAAGATAAATTGGTGGATTAATATGGAATTCAACTGAAGTGCATGGTCATGTGTGTGTATCTTGGGAATTTAACAATGACTCAGTCCATCAGATTAAAACTGGAACTATCCGCTTTATAATAGGCTCTCAGTTGTGACGCACTTAAAGAGCTGGCACATCTGTGGTTACCATGGACAGCCTAAGGAGTAAACTTAGTGTGACTCATCTTTAGCTACTTCACTTGTGTAACAGCTGTGTCAGCACTGGATTTTGACTAAATAGGCAGAGCTACAGCATGCTGTTTGCATCTGGAGCTCACTGTTCATCTCCTCATCTCATCAATCCACCCCCAAGTTTCTATGGCAACATACATTCCTCATTCTTGAGTAATGTTCTCTGGACATGTACAACAGGGCAGAGACAGAATTACTACAGGAAATCCATTTAACCAAGTTCTAGAACTAGCACTAAGGAACAAGCTTTTCCAGGCAAGTTCAACAGAAATTCTGCCATGTCCATTATGTAATACAGGTAGCCAAAGAAGGCTCACCACTCATTGTCCTGCCAAAGATAAAAGCTCTCTGTTTCATTCGCCATCAGATACTCTACATCTCCACAAAACAAACAAGAAACATAAACCAATAGACACATGTGCACATGTATTCTGTTTTAGTGATTTTTTTACCCTGAAATGATAAATGACTGATACAAACAACTTCTTGCTGGTTGTCTGGCTGATCTTAACACAGGTAAGAACATCTGGAAGTGTGCAAATGTAACATGGTGACAACCTCATGCAAATTACACTGGGATGAGTAATGCACTCCAAGTGCTTTACACTCTCCTAAATCAACTCCAATCACCTGTGCTGTCAGCCAGGCCTGGGTATTAGACCTGCATTAGGAGCAAATCCTTATCTGAACCCAGAGTAAGCAGAAAAGTGCCTGCAATATAAACAGTTCAATTCAGCCCACCACCCCTGCCCCCACACACACACAAAATCACTGACTTTCTTTCCTCTCTGGCAACAGGAAGTGTCACTGGGACAACGTTATAAGCTGTGCAATTTTAAGGAAGCCCCTCTCTCTCTCAGCTAACTATTAACTGGGCCTAATTCAGAATGATTTAGAGTTTATTACTCTTACACACCTCATTTTCTATACTTAACCCCTTTAATTCCCAGGCTTGTTACATCCTAGGCCTTTTTTTCAATAGTTATGCAAACTGACAGAGGTATTCTTAAATCAAAAGTGTGAAGACTGGAAACCTGGAACCACTGGCAGGTCCTGGGCATTTAAGGGGTTAATGCACCTGCGATGCTCTTCTGAGATCTGCATCTACACAAAATCAACCAAAATCCTTAAAAGCATCACAGAGGTAACAGTGACTTTCTCAATGCCAAATTTTCAACCTCGCACAAAGCACGTTGATGGATAAACTGAATTTGAAATAAAAAAAAAACACACAGCTCTCTGTCTCTCTCTCTCTCTCTCTCTCTCTCTCTGTATGCATATATATATATATATATATATATATATGCAGTTTGCTACAGTCTACAGCAAGGTGACGCAGATACCTGCCATGAATTTATGCTGTATTTGACTAAACCAATTATCTTATTTACTTATAGTATTTTGCACATATCAACAATAAATGTTTAATCGAAAGACCCATGAAAATTTTGTGAAAAAAGAAAAATTATCCAAATGCTAAACAGAGAAAGTAAAAAACAAACACTCAGGTATTCAAATGAATTGGTCCTATTTAATTTAGTTAAAATTCAGTTTTATTTCATTTTAAGAACCTAATTATTATTATTATTATTATTATTATTATTATTATATTATTATTATTAGGCAATATCAGCATTATGTTAGAACAAGTAAATGAATGAAAAACACGGGTGGGCAATATGATATTTTATTGTAATTGACATCTTGTTGTTGTGATCAATTTTGTTACTGTGATGAGTAATATATTTTATTGAGCATCATCTATGCTCAAAGAACATTGACCAAATGCATGTTTCATTAACATAAGAGCATAATTATTGCTGTTTAATTTGATTTTGTGCCCAGAGTTTTTAATAGCAGGTTTTAAATCTGGTACTTCTAGTGTACTCTGTGTGTGTGTGTCAAAATGCTGTGGTACATACTGTGCATAGTGGCAATGTCTTTAAATATCATGATATGATATTTTTGCTATTCTGCGTATAATACTTGAATAAAAATCAAACTGTAGTAAGTGAAAGCATTTGTGAAAGGAACAGAATCAGATCACTCTGAACACACTGCTCTCTGGGTCTGAGTGACCTGACACACAACCACAATTCTGAGCTTTAGCACAAGGCCTAAAGCTGATGAGAAACATTTGGAAGTGAGACAGAGGAAGAGAGAGAGAGAGAGAGAGAGAGAGAGAGAGAGAGAGAGAGAGAGAAAACAGAGTTTAACATAAGACATAATTAGTGTATTTTGAAAGTGAAACACAAACAGTATGGATTCAGAGATGTAAGAGATAGACAGTGCAGGACTGAAAGCAGCAGGTTGATACACTAATATCTGGGTCAGTGTCAGCCAGGAGTGAAGGCAGGCCAGAGAGGGAGCGAGCGATAGAGCGAAAGAGAGAGAGAGAGAGAGAGAGAGAGAGAGAGAGAGAAAGAGAGAGATAGAGAGAGAGAGACAGAGAGAGAGAGAGAGAGAGAGAGAGAGACAGACAAGAGGACAGAGTGTATGAAGGACAGACCGCCCAGGCTGGGTGTGTACAGTGTGTCCCTCTGTCAGGTCTCTGAGCAGACGGCAGGCCTTATAAGGTATCAGCAGAGTTTAGCACTTGAGCATGGCAGCTGGGATCTCTGCTTAATGCAAACAGGATTACACTGCTTAATGTTTGGTACCACACACACACACACACACACACACACACACACACACACACACATATGTATCTGTAATGCTGTCATTTGAACACATACACTAACACACTTGCAAACTGTCAAACACAGGCGCACAGATACACAAATACATGCACCAGATATGTCCACATAGTGACCGACAACTCTTAACACAACCTACCGATGTACATTCAGGTAAACACTAGATCAACATTACATTCACATTTACACATGTGAACACACCCACACATACTAGAGATGTGCATGTGTACTCGAATACTTGGTTAACTGTTTGTGGTGACAGTATTCGAATACTGAAATTACGCTTCAGGTATTCGTTGAGCTTCATCATGAGAAAACATGTATAAGATAAAACATCCAAATAATTCAGTGAAACGCTCATTATATGTTTTAACAGAACCGCAAAAAAAGTGAACGTTTTTGTGAGTTATTATGTTATGCTATACTTTGGCACTCTGAAATGTGAATGCCTTAAGATGAGCACGACGCCAAGAATGCAGACATATCACACCTTTTATTGCTAAATATGCTCCAGAAATAGTTAACATAAAATTCTCTGATAAATTCAAAAATGGTAGAAAATGACAAGTCTCCAAGGTTGTACCGATTAGCTATAGTTTTAGCTCATTAGCTCATTAAAGAAAAGACCTACTGATTTCCGTGTGCCATTTGAGGATAATAAAACATGTTTTGAAATGCATTTTTTTGCATGACGCCAACTTTTTTGCAACACCAGTGCTGTCACCTAAAAAGGTAAGCCACAGATCCAAATTAATTTCAGTCTATTTTTTAAGCTTTTTTTTTCCTCCTCCGTGGTAAATCGCTTATCGTTTTAAAAGTCACATACAATTCGCAACTTCTAAAATCCAAACTGGAGGTGAATATGGGGTTGAAAGAAGATATGATATCACAGGGAGAGCCGGAGAAATATTTTATGGACTGGCTGGTGCCTTGAAATTATAAAGACAGTGATTATTTGCCTGAACTCAACAAGCAGCTTCTCTGTCTCTGCGATCCACTGCTCATGTGGCAGAGCGCCTGCACATCTCCTCACCTTTTCTACTCACTCTCTTAGTTCTCTCATTGACTGTTGCCTGAATCCCAAGCTCAGTTACATCACTGATCATCTAATACTACTGGTCTCATGAACATTTTGAGTTGTAAACCTCCAAACACTACTGACTCTGATACAGCCAATCAAAGACTTCTAAAGAAGTTCATTAGCTGATTGGGGTTAAAATTATATTCTGCAGGAAGGTAAGATCTCCAGGACCAGGGTTGGTGACCACTGCTTTAACCATTGTTTGTTTATCCTGTAATATTTCCTTGTGAAAAATGCAACATTTTTAAACAACATTTCCTAGTCAAAAAACCCATTGTAGCATCAGTGTAGATGTTCCAGCACCTGCTGAGTCTCACTGGACTGGAGTTATGGATGGCTTCATGTTCAAAGTCAAAACCAGGGTGATAATTAGAGCTGCAAACAAAAATCACAGTACATAGCATTTAGTTTTTTGCTTAGTTAACCTGTTTATCTGTATGGTTTACGATGGTTTCTCTATCTCTTACATCTACTTAGGGGGAGGTGTATGTGGTGCAACCAATTCTGATTTAGAAATGCATATACCTGAACCTAGGCTACAACTAGCCTATGTTTGAACTTACATACAGCATGTACATTTTTTTTTTTTTTCAACAAGAACACATTATACTTAATTACACAATGGGCTAAAAAAACAACACTAACATCTGGTACTATTACAAGAATTTCTAATTTCTTACTATACATTTAGTACACTAGATGTCCAAACATTTTTAGACATTTGCTCATCTAGCATTTCTTCTGAAATCAAGGGTATTAATCATTAGTTTGCTATAGTACCAGCCTCTAATCTTCTAGGAAGCCTTTACATTAGATGTTGGAACATTGCTGTGAGGATCTGACTGCATTTAGCCACAAGATCATTACTGAAGTTCGGTGCTGATGTTGGGTAATTAGTTCTGGATTAGTTCACAAACTCCACTCCAACATATCCCGAAGGTGTTGGATGGTGATCCATGGCTTTAAAGAAAGCAATTTCATTGTTCCACAGCCCAGTGACAGGGGTCTTAATACCCCTCCAGCCATGCAGCTGCTTCAGAGCTTTCCATCCTATTGACAACACTTCTATGAAGATTTTACAAGTCGGTGTGCACAACTGAACATTAGTGTCAGCAACGGGTACACCTTAAAGTAATGTCTGTAAACTTCTGGACAGTCTATATATTTCATATTGTGAGTATCACACCACACTTTGCAAAACAATAAATGCATACAACTAAAAAGAAATCAGGGAATACCACATCTTTCAAATGTTTCTCCTTAACTGCCAATTACTCTTGAATATTTGCAGTTTGCAAGTGCATTTGAGGCTTGAAAGCCCGACAGCCACAAAAAAGTCATTATGCATCCTTTCATAGGAAATGTTCAAAGGGGAAAAGGGGGAAAATGCCACTTAAAGACTCATTATGCCCAGTTAGATAGTCATTTGCATTAAAGACCGGAACACACAGGCTCATTCTTAAACAGTGCAGGAGGCGAAACCTCACATGTACTGCTGGTATGCAGGGAGAAATCATACTTAATGACAGCTTGGATTCTTCTGGTCTTCCTCACTCTATATGTATATGTTTGTGCATGTGCAAAAGAGAGAGGGAGAAATCATAGAGAGCACTGATTGTAGTGGCTGAGGGATTCTGTCTTCCCCATGTGTGTTCCACGTGTTACAGCCACATTCTTGCAAATATTTATGCCTAGTGTGAAACACTCTTGATCTCGCCATATTGTTTATTTCCCACCACTTTTTTCAAAGAGCCGTTTTGTGTGAGGGAGAAAGAGAGCCTTCTATTCACTCTGATCAAGCCTGACAGAACAGAAAGAGAGAGCATCTCAGTCTCAAGGGTGGAGCTTGAGAGAGAAAAAGAGTGAGGGAGCACATAAGAAAGGAAAATAAGGAAGTGGGGAAGACAGAAAGTAAAAATAATAAGAATAAACCTTTCAAAGGTTAGAGAGGAAAGACATTTCTTAGCAAAAGTCAGATGTGGAGATCTGCCAGCCAGTCCTATTCTTAAGATAAATAGTATTTGCAGCACTACAGGGCTCTAGTCATTAGACATCTTCTAAACAACTGATGTGCTTGCATGCAGGGATGCACTAATATGGATATTGTAGGCCGATACAGATACCCAATATTTTCACGTACATATCCATCATAATGATGTATAAGCATTTATAAAATGTGTAAATTGTGACTACTGGAATGAGCATTACAGAGAGACATAACATTTATTTCTGTAGGATTACAAATGCATTAAAGTGAATAAAATTAATAAAATGCAGACACTTTAATACAGTTACCCAACATCAGTTAAACATTATGCTCTTCTGTAAAGCAAATAAATAAGACATCACATTTCAGTCAAATGTAAACATTTGTGTGATTAGTGTTGCACAAATACTGTATCGTTATTGACACCGATATTGGCACTTAAACACCGTACTGATATTTGTGTGGGATAACAAGCTATTGAAAAAATGTTCATGGCAAAATCTGTAAATCTGTTCCAGCAGTATTTTGTTGGAAAAACATACTAACGAGAGCCCCTTACCTGAGTAGCTGAGCCAGGCTTCTTTAAGTAATCATTCATCTGCCACTGTGTAGTGCCACAGAGGTATTATTAATTAAAGGGGCCACAGAATGCATTTATTCAGCATTTGAAATTGTTCTCCGATGTCTACATAGAAAGAATGTGACTTTGGTCGAGACATGCCCAGATGCGGTTTTACACACCCATTTACAGCACTATGATTTGGCCCTAGAATGAAAAGAGCTGCTTTCCCTACTTTGGCAGGCTCAAGCATAATTTGATGAGCTCTGATATGATTTGCTGGTTTACAGTGAGCCACCATGATGTGTTACACAGAAGCAACATGTCAAAATAGACAGAGGCAGGAAAATAAAATGAACCTCAGTGTAAATAAGCTAGGATGTCATACTATTTAATTAACTATGCTAGTACCATGGAGCTTTCTAGAAGCTAACGTTACCCACGCTAGCTCCTTGCTTTCGATCTGGACAACAACACAAAGTAAATTAAACTTTCAATTTAAGACGTTCTGGTGTCAACTTCAGCCTCATTTAAAGATGAAAATCAACCTTGCCTGTTGATAGTTTGGTTCCTTGGAAAGAGTATGAAAAGTGCCGACATCCTCGTCACAGCCTGGAATGGTAACATTACCTTTCTGCAGATAGTCTGCCATTTTCTTTTTCTGTTGCTGCATTTTTGTTGTTTCCTGCTGGGCTAGAAGGTGGGCTGGTGTATGTAAATTCTAGAGCCGTAAATATTAATGAGTCGAGACTGTCATGTAACAGTTTAGGATTTTGGAATTGGTCCGTTTTACTGCCTTCTTTTGCAAATGCAGGATTTGTATTGGAAGAAGGAGACATAAGTGTTTGAGGTTCACAGCATGACAGTTCTATGTACTGAACACTTCTTATTTAACAAGGCCAAGGTAAATACAGTTTTCCATTCTATGGCACACATGAGACAAATGACTTGAGAAATTCAGAGGTGAAACAACATTCAGCACCATTCTTTGCTGAGCCAGAGAAGCTGCTGTATGCTTACATGTACACATCGCAAGTTTAACTATGCATTGTTTAGTTCTGTTTAACTTTTTTGCACAATACAAATATTTTACATTTACTTACGTTGTTAAACATGGTGCTTATTACTAATTACATAATAGTAAATGCTAAATATAGTAAACAAAAATAGGTTTTCTTAAGCATCTAATATACATAATCCAATGGGTAAATGCCATTCCATCAAGTCTGAGACAAAGAACATAGATTTTACCAAAATAAAATATTTCTAAGATGTAATAGTATAAATGTCAGGGCTTAGAGGTCAGTTAGCGCAGATAGAGTTAGTATCAGTACTTAGTATTGGCCTGTATTTAAAGATCAGGTATCGGAATGGATATTGGAAGGGAAAAAGTTATCGGTGGATCTCTATGTGTGATGCCAATCAGTTTATATTTTAAAAAAATTATCTGCAGATACTGATATGATTCCAACGTCAAGTTTGTGTTCAAAAAATATTTGCACACATAAAACCACAATCAGTTGTGAAAATCACATATTTAATTGAGACCAAAGTTAACCTTACTTTGCATAAATTCTGTCAGAGATATAATTAGAGACTATGATGAAATCTAGGGTCTAGCTAGGGCTAGATGATTTGGAGAAAATATTTAATTGCAATTTTTGTCAACGATACTGTGACCGTGACTTAAAATGTGATAAACTAAGCTTCAGCTCTATTTTTTGGTTAAAGACACCAGCATATGCTCTTTTTCTGGACTGGCTTTCTCTTTTCTGGCTTAAATACTAAATGCCAGTGTTCCAGATAGTTGTGATTGTGATCTCCTATTCACCGTACATGGCGTTCGGGTTGCCTTTAAATGGTCAGACTTGTCTACAGGCAGTTCAGAGCTCTGTGTTATGATCACATACATGTCCACATTGGATACAGTAAAATGGATCACCATGTGGATTTGGAGCTTTCTATTTGCTACTGTGTTTCCTATCACAACAAAAATAAACACAAATCATGTTTTTATGTTGTATGCAGTGCAGGTTTCTGAGTGACTGTACACACACACGCACACACACATACGCACACACACACACACACACACACACACACACACACACACACACACATTCAGAACAGAATTCAGATCACTGAAGGTTTACTATCAATTTGTTTAATCTTGTGTAACAAAAGATGACTGAAGTGTGTAGTGTATTATTAGGTCTGTTTTCCTACTCAAGGAAGTTTATAACAAAAAAAACAATAACAAATTACAAATCTTTAAATTTATTAGGTTATATTTTTTACATATAAAAAAAATTTTGACAGCCTTAAAGGAGAATAATGGATTAAAGAGCTACTTTCTTGCCTTCAAAAGGTTAATGTAGCACGTGAACCTCACGCTTCCACTGTTCTCTGTTTCAAACTGCATGAAGCTGAAGCAGATGAACTGTCACTGGTAATAATAACAACTGTATTTTCACTGGCATATTTGGAGCCGGTTTACTGCCCCAGAGAGAGCTTTTCAAAGTCTGGGATGAAACCTCATACTACTACTGACTGCTCACTGTATGTAGGCTACTCAGCACCAGTCACATCAAAGACTTTTAGTGTGAGATATGTATTGCTTGGAAAAAAAATCAGCATTGCGGCAGTATTGGCAGTATTAGAATACAGTGTTTTTATGTTTTAATTACTTTTAAGGAGACACAGAGCTTTATGCAGACTGCACTGCACTTTAAAACAAGCATTTATTTCCTGAAAAACAACCCATGAGGATATACTTTATAAAATGATGAATGAAGCAGGCAAGGTATATATGAAATTATGAAATACGGGGCATTTCATTGTAGTTCTTCTTGTGTACATTTACCTCAACAGAACTCAACAGTGCACTGACCAGTTTTCTAAGCCAGCATTGTATAATATGTAGTCCACTGTAGTCCTCTGTTTGATAGTATATGCTTTCAAGGTGATCTGCAGTTTAGCTCTTCAGTCTTTGAATGCTATTTAACATTCTTTTATTATTGTCATCATTTTTCTGTACTATTTAAATACAATTACAAACACTATCATGCATAAGCCAGAGGAGACCACAAGTTCATTTATTTACTTTCCAGTCAAAGCAGCCATCAAGTACAAGTTATTCATTTTAACTAAAAAAAAAAAAAATGTGTGTGTGTGTGTGTGTGTGTATCTTGAGTGATATGTATGCATATAACATATATTTGTCAACATTAACTTTGGCTCGCAAATTTCCCTCTCTTGTCCATCTAAAATGCTACAGGAGATTTTGAGATTTTTCTGAGGAGATTACATACAAGATAATCCATAACGAAGGGGAAAGTCAAAGGAAAATAAGAAAATGTTATCCCTAACAATCATGTTAGATCTGGTAGACCACCAAAACTGTCACCATCAGATCCGCAATACTTGAAGCTTTCATCTTTGAGAGAGAGGAAAAAAAACTGAAAAAATCAGGTGTTTCTGTCTATCCTTTCACTGTGAGAAGACAACTCAACACTGTGGGTCTGAAAGGATGCCCTCACTGAGAAAAGGAAATAGACAAACTGACTGATAAACCCATTTGTAATTGGGATTACTTGGATTACGAGCTGCAGAAAATGCAACCAACTTCTAAGACTGAACTTAGAGGTATGGAAAAATATTCTGGCAGATTTCTTGAAAAAACTGAAAGCAAGTCTGCTGGAAAGAATTGTTATAGTTGTAGTAAAGGCAAGGGTGAAAAAAAATCAAATTATGATATTATGTGTTTTATGATATGATATATGTTTTAGGATACATTATTATATTATTTTGTGTAACTTCCTATTAAATATGTTTTATGTTTTTTACTGCACAATGAAAAATGAATAATGTTTTTTTTTTGGACTGGTAATTAAACAAATTAAAGTATGGTCTCTGATTTTTGCACAGTATATAGTTACATAATGCATTCCATTTACATTCCATTCCGTATCAACACTGTTGAGTCTACACATTTTCGAATTGTTTCAATGTCAAGAAATGATAAAAAACATGGCAAAAATGTAATTAACGGTATCAAAAATAAAGGATGGTAAAGGATATTTCAATTCTGTATGGACAAGAAGTGTGGTATCGACTGAATGAACCTGTACTTTCCACAGAATTTCTCATCTTGTTTCACGTGAGAAACAATTAATATAAAATTAAAACATGCTTTTGTTGTTGCCAGCAATAACTGTGACCTCTAACAGTTAAAAGAAGAGGTAAGTGGCTCCTTATGCTCAATGCAACATCAATAAATCATTTCACTATAAGTCGTGAGTACACTAATATGCGTATGGACGCTGCTTACGCTGACTCATGCGCTGCATGAGTATTCGGCGCAAACTGATGAGAAACGTTAGTCCCGCACTGCCAAAGATCTATCAGAGAGTTATTTATTTACATTCATTACACAAGTTCTGTTTATTTATTCTGATTACATATGAATTTTGAATACAAAAACTATCCTGATTCACAGAAACATAAAAATGAGTTAACTGAACGGCAAAAGATGTGGTAAACCACTTCACTGTGACAAATGGCTGGAAACATGCACAGGCACAACAGTCGGAGTGGGTGTCCCAAGGGGAGATAGAGTGGTCCGGAGAGAAAAGGCTGAGAATGAGACTCCAGTGATTCTTCTCTCTAACCAGTCAGGTCACTGGATGCGGGCTGGAGGGCATGTGTGTGTGTGTGTGTGTGTGAGGAATGGAGGGAGGGGTGGATAAGCAGCAGTGCTTGGGGATGTGTTTACATGGAGCTGCCTCCCTATGGAAGCGAAGCAGACCACCGGGTCAGACCCCCCATGGAGGGGACAGTCAGAGAGAAGGAGCCCAGAGAGAGAGCAGGGCAGCTGGGCCAGGCGACACACAGCAGCTCCTGGACGCCAGAACGCATTATTGTATATTAGTGGGAATGAGAGTGCCGTACTATTTTAGGTGTATCTATTACCACTGTTTGATGCCTGCATTGTTTGAGTGAAAAGTAAATGATCAGTTGCAGAATATTTGTATATGTTGTTATTACACTGTGGACAGTCTTGATCCCACCAATAATAAGTTCCACTGTGGACTTGATGCAACTGCACAGTGAAAACGAACAAAATGAAATCAACAATGAATCGTTCCATGAACAATAAGGGCAGACAAAGCCTGATAGTACTGAACACTATCATCATATGCTATATTTTATGAGTCATCATTTGTTTCCTCTTCATAAAGTAAAACATATTACTTTATGGTGAGGTAAGAGCAAAGATTCCAAATTATTAGCACACACTAAAGTTCAAGAATATCATATAGGAAAGAAAACACACTCAGTTAAAATGGCATCAGGAAAGGAAAAGAACATTAGCTTTCATTCCAACTAATAACATTTCTAAACTAAATGTAGACTTAGGTGTAGTATAAACAGACCTGTAAAGTATTCTAAAAAGGTACAGACACAAATAAATTAAATACCACCAATCCTTTATTTGGTTTCAAGTTAAAACAGCTATTAAGTACAAGTAACTAATTTTTCAGGAGATACTTCTGAAGAGATTAGATATATTACGATATATTAAGATAATCCTCTCACATTAGAGAAAGAATAACAAAGAAAAATAAGGAGTTTCTAAAAGTGGAGTTCCAAAAAAATATTTAAAGATATATAGAGAAAAAAAATCAAGCACCATTCCAAAAAAATCCACAGGTGTTTCTGTCCTTCCTTCCACTGTGAGAAGACAACTCAACACTGTGGGTTTGAAAGGACGTGTAGCCTCCAAGAAGTTGTTACTGAGTAAAGGAAATTTGACAAATAAGAATACAAATGCAAATCAAACAAACAAGTTGCTGGTGTTTTCAAAATAATAGATTGGCCACCCCAGAGTCCAGACCTCTAGCTCTTGATTTGTTTGTGATTTTTAGCCTCTTGGGCTGAAAAAATCATCGTTTTTTTATTGAAATCACAATTTTGAAGAGGGCAATTTTCAAACTGCAAGAGTTAGTTTTAATGATATCCTACATTATTCAAAGTCAGAAGTTGTAAGTTGGAATATCTAACCTAATAATGCCGAGCTCATGAACTGGCAGTCTGGCACACAGCCTGGCAGCCTGAAAAAAAATTGGCAAAAAATAAAGACCCAGAGTTTAATTTATAGAAAACAATCACATTTAAACTATAATACTGGTCATTTTTTCCTTTAAATGGTTCAGAAATAAAGCAAAAAAATGCAACCAACGCCTAAGGCAGAACTTTGAAGTTGTGGAAAATATCACTGCAGATTTCTTTGAAAACTGAAAGCAAGTCTCCTGAAAAAAAATGGAAGCTGTAATAAATTCAAAGAGTGGACACACTAAATACTGACAAATATTATTATATTCATTTGCTGAGGCTTCTGTGATTTTTATGATTAATTATATGCTTAGATTTTTTTCTCCTGCTGAAAATTAAAAACATCTGAATAAAAATGAAATAAATGAAGGGTGGTCTCTGACTTTTATATCGTTCTGTATAGGATAGATAGATAGATAGATAGATAGATAGATAGATAGATAGATAGTATCTTGATGTAATATATTTCATTTATGTAGAATGTACACACATGAACATGCTTTTTTAACTGATGCCTAATGAAAACCTAATTGAATTAAAGTTATACACGAAGTATGCTCTCGGTTTTCTGTGTTTCATTGAGATATAGGGTAGAACACAAAATAATATCACATAATGATATTATACATACAAGAAAAGGAACAATTTTTGCCATTTTTAGATTTCTGAATGAAACAGAATTACAGTGAGGGAGACATGCTTTTGTTCGTGTTTGCAGAGTTTCCTTATTAGGAGCTTATCTGACTGAGTAGACACCACACAATGTTCATGAAAGGTGAACACCCAAAAATGTCTAGATTGTATTACAAATTGCTAGGGAAGAATGGGACTACCAAAAAAACTGAGTCTCTGTTCTACCATCTTATGTAACATCTAACTTGTGCACACTTTAAAAAAAATAACTATTTAACACAAAGGTAATACTGTGTCTATAAAATTAATAAACAAAGAGTACATAAAAAAGTGTGTAAAGTTCTAGGACAAAGTTATAGCTCGTGAAGCCTTATCAGCTATGAAGACTAATGTGTACCAGAGTGATGGAAAGGGTAAAGAGTGGAGAGGTGCTCATGATCCAAAAGGGACAATTTCATCTGTGAAACATGGTGTGATGGGTATGTATGGTTATGAAGAGAAGCAGAAGAATGAATTCCAGAAAAGAAATCTTATTCTGCCTGGATCCAAACAAACGCCTCAAATGGATGGTAATTCACCTTGCAGTGAGACAATGGCCAATGACCGTACTACTAAAGCAACTATGGAGTTCTTGAATGATCTTTATCAAGTAAATCACTTGACCTGAACCACTCAGAAAATGCAAATCTCTTAATGAAGATAAGAGGGTGGGCAAAAAGACCCTTCGAACAACTAGGAACCAGGAATACAGCAGTACTGCAGGCTGCATCTGGTGATGCACCTGGTGATCTACAGGTCACATACCTGAGTTAATCAACTGTGATGGATTTTCAATAAATCAGTCACCATCTCCATTTTAATTAGGATTAAATACAATTGTGAATCACACAAGGTTCAACACCAAATATAATTGCAAATACCCTCAAATTAAAGCTGGCATTGTACACTTTAAATAAATCTCACAATCCATACCAAATATCTGGCAGTACAAATCTGCATGCTGGATATAAGTTACACTTATTATCTGTTTGTTTTTTTTAAAATCCTAATGATGATTTTGTATGAAACAGTAGAAATGCCATGTATCTATTTTCATAGCATAACTGCTAAGTTGTAACCCCATTATAACAATTAGAGTTCCCAAACCCATTTATTATAATTGCACTTTTTTATTTTACGTAAATGGCAGCTGTCAAAACAGGCCAGACCGTTCTGGCTGAAGTCAGAACGATCTACGCCACGGACCATAAACGTGAGGTTGACCACAGCATACTCAGATATCATTCTTCACTGCACCTGACCTTGCTAGACAGCAATGAATGGCATGCTCAGCTCAAACAAAGAGTTAGGAGGCAGCTCACTGAAATGGCTTCTCTCCCAACTTTCTCCACAGTCATCATCACGCTTGGCCTTCAGCAGGCTGAGGCCTCCAGACCAGAGAGGACCAGATGAGACCAGACAGACACACTCAAAATAGTGATGCTCATGAGACGAAGGGGGAGAGAGAAAGGCACAGAGAGAGGATATGTTCTCTTTGTATGCCAGCACATGACGTCAGAGCACTCACAACCTCCATTAGTGTCTAATAAATGAGGGGCTAACGAGGTAGGCGTGGGCGAAGTAGGTCGGGGGGGTCTCGTCTCCATCGGCTCCATCAGGAACTCTTTCAGGAGGGGCGCTGAGGGAGGGGACATACAGGAGAAGCCCTCGCGGCCCATTAGAAAAATCAGCCCAAAAAACTCTAAAAACACACAGCAGAGAGGGGCCAAATCTCCCTGGTGTAAACAAAAGGTGGGTGGCAGCCCCCAGAGCGGAGCCCTGACGGCCAGGGGCGGCAGTGATGAATTTGTGGAGTTATCTAATTTTCCACTGTTTTAATTAGAGGCCAGGTTCCATGAGGCCCGACAGCTGGCTTCTTTGTAGCGACTCCTGCAAGCCTGACAGAGAAAAATGTCTGCCGCCACTGCTGCCAAGCTCTGCTCCTGACCTGGGCCCAAGCAAACTGCTGGGATCCATAAACTGCGGTCTCTCTCCAAGCAGATTGTGAGTTTTCTTTTTTTCTTTCTTGGTTCGCTCATTCTTTCAGCAAGTCGTTTCAAACATCTCACTCAGTCACTCTCACAATACGTTTCATTTGCTTTCTTTTTCCAACCGTGCTGGGACAGTCCAGCTAGTCTCATTAGCTGAGGTGTGATTAACTCCCCGCTCAGGCTAAGTATAGAAGAGGCACTGAGGGACAATAACAAGCTCTCCAAACCCCTAGCAGGTGTCTCATACAGTAACTCTACTTATGAATACTATAATTAGGATGGTACAGTACAGCACTACAGAGCAGAGAAAGAATGGAATTGAAAGCGCAGGGAGTAATGACAGGGGACGGGGCAGTAGATGGTGGCATTCCCAGCACACTGGAACAGTGAGCGTGTCACGCAGAAGACGACCCACCAGAGAGCACAAACACAGGGTGTCGGCTGAACAGGGAAACACCCTGATGCCCACATAGAACTTTTTCAGAGTCTCAGAGTTTTCAGAGTTTCATGCCTCGGATCTTTCATCGTCTGTCCCTATTCTTAATCCTTTCTTTTCTGGACATTGAGTATTTCACTGTATTATCTGTACTGTCTTATTCAGTTTTACAGATATGCCTACTTTTCAATTTCATGGTGATTCTTGACAAAGGAAAATACTGACAAGTCAAAATAATTCAACTACTTAATATGCTATAACATTATTATTCAGATACAAAATCATAATAAATAAAACCAATATATTATTTTGTGATATTTTTGGGATAGAAAACTGTCAAAAACATGTTACTGGACATAAACTGATCATAATTTGCGAGACAATTTTAAGACACTGTCAGAGAACAAATTGAAGAAGTTATACGATGTCATCAGGCTCTGCTGTCCAGATACTTTGTAGGCCAAACAAATTCCAGAGCAAGATGGATTATGAGATTTCCAATACTTCAGTCCATGAGCTGAGAGAGGGAAAAAAAGGTAGAAGTTCAACCTGAACACTGACATAAATATTTGGTTTCTCCCTGCACTTTATTTGAGAGGCCTGCATACTGAATCTGTCTGCATAATGAGAGAGACTGGAGAAAGAGAGAGCCCAGGCTCTTTTATTAGGCCCCTCGATAAATAATTTTGTATTTGAAAATGACATTGAGCTTAACTTATAAAATCTTAACCATCACTTTTATAATGTCACAAAGATTCTTCATTTTTCAATAATGTGGGTTTGTATGCAAAAGCAAGTTATACTTGCCTGTGTAAAGCTGTCACAGTAACATGGCTAATACAGGGAGAAACCTATGTACTACAAGGAAAGTGTGCAGTTAACAGAATCTGGGCAACGTTGGACATACAAAATATTGAAATTTGCAAATTTCTTAGCAAAACTGCTAAGATTTGATATTTGCAATATTCACACCACATTTGTGCAAGTTGTTTATCGCATAAATGTATCTTTTTTTTAAAAAGAAATTTTCATTTGATATGAGCATTTAAACATGAACAAAAGTGAGAATTAAGTGATGTTTACATATGTTCTAAATTCATGCTCAACAATAAAAAAGGCCAATTCAGTGATTCACAAGTAAAATAATCGATTTGGTAGGAAATCTTTGCTAAAACATAATTTCCCTGTCCTAGAAAAAGCATGTACCTATTGGTCTATTCATCATGAAATGTCAACACAAAGTAAGGGGCAGCTCAAATGATAAAATAAAAATCAAGAAGAAAAATGGACAGCAACAATATTCTACTGCATGTGTGGCAGAGTTTATCAATTTCACAAAAATATGTTACATACAGACTGAGTTTGTATTGCACATATATAGAACATCATGATTAATGCTTATAATAACCTACTCAAGATTAAACTTTTTATTTTTTCTTTATTTCATGTTCATTTAGCCACAGCTCTGTCTTCCTCTTGCTCAGTTTCACTCACCTTATCATGACTTGCTTTGTCTCACTTAAATAAGTTTAGTGAGCCATTTGACATGGTGCACAACTACTGCAAATTACTGTGAATTATTTGCTTTACTTGTGGCTTATTTTGCAACCAACTTTTATTATACTTTTAATATATTTGCAGTAAATGATACCTTAGCGTTTATAAATATATATACCATATTTTAGAAGAAATAAATACTAAATGCAGTAACAAAATGTACAGTATTTGTTGGCCATGTTAAGTATGCTTTATTTGTGTTGCACGTTTGGCTATGTGCTGAATGTTCTCATGCCTATTTTTCTATGTTCTATTTGCTCCCTCCTCCATATAAATCCCTTAATAAGTGACTGAGGTTAATGAATTTAATTGAACTGAATGGAAAACTAAATATGTATATAATGTAATTATAAATGAATAAAATAATAATAATAATAATAATAATAATAATAATAATAATGCCACAAATGAGAATTTAATTTTTGGCCAAATAACAGTGCAGGATAATGAATAGCTTTTGATGGTTCAATTGCCAGTCCAGAACTGGAATTAAGCCACCCCTTTTATGGAATATGTCTCTCACATGAGTGGATATAATGTCTCTGAACACTACTTCAGACAATTTCCAGAGCACTGTATTGGAAATATTTTATGCGAGCCAGTCATTCCATTTCTTTGGTGAATAAAAAATACCAGATGATAAATCATAATCATTTAGCTGAAATGGCAGTTTTTTCCTTATCTTTTTCTATTTGTTAATTAATAAGTAAGAAAACGTTAAAGGAAAATATTTAAGGTTGTCGTAAAAACATGTATGATATTTGTTAATATGCTAACACTAATAAGCATTTTAATAATAACCATTACCAAAACCATAATGTATGCATAAATTGAAACATATTTAAATATCTAAAATATTGATAGATGTCAATGTGTTTTCTTTAAACTGTTGCACTAGCATTTAACTGTTGCACTAAATTAGCCACAGATATTTGACAGAATGTATACATTTAGTACATTATAGGTACAGTAAATCGCATTAAGTTAAAGGAAAATTGTGTTAAAAGCCATGACGAATAAACAAAGATTCTTATGAGCTTGCGGCAACCTCAGACAGGTGCTTTATGACCTCAGTGGAGTAATTAATGTTGCTTTCGGCCTTCACCTTGCACTGCCCTTCCTGCCCGCCTGGCTCAGGAACTTGCCTTTCCTCCACAATAGAATTACAGGACTTATTCTATGGTCCAAGGCCCTTCCAATTCCTCCTTATCACTGCTTCACATTGCATGAGCAAGCACCCCCTCATCCTCTCTCCACTCTCCCTCCCTCCAAAGGACTCTTATCGTTGACGAAGTGGGAGAATACTGCAGGCTGCTTTGTCTATTGCATTCCTCCTACGCATAACGCAGGCCGCAGCAGCTAACTAACTTCGACCTCCCAAGACTTTAACATGCTCAGGAGAAAAAAAAGAGCTGTTAAGATATACAGTGCTATACCATAGCACACGCATTTCACTTTACTTATCTATCTCACACTCTCGCATACGCGGGTACACGCACACATGCATACAGCAACAGACTCTGAGCTTGTCTTGAGATGAACTATGGAATTCCACACAGTTGTGTGTTATGAAAGAGGATTACTGATGAATGTTTTCAGACTGGGAGGAGTACACACAGGCAGAACACCCAAAGATGATGTCTTCATCCCTATCTGCGGTCTGAGACAGCACATATGGACTTTATCCTTTATTCCCCCCGTTATTTGCCGGTATGAGGTGATTGCAGAGTTTTTTTTTCTAATGCTCTATTTATAGAGTGTTCGCTGTGTGGAGGATCAGGCGGCTGTGGGCCTAAGGGTGCTGTAGTCAGGTCATATTGGAGTATTCACAGGAAACTGAAACCGCTGGACGGTGCAGGTGTTCCTGGCCGCTCCCCATGGCGTGCAGAACTCCAGTCATCTGTTAGTACACATGAGGAGTTAGTGGCAGCAGCCAAAGGATGTTTAGCGCGAACTTGCCAGAGGTACAGCCTACGTTTCTCTCTACATGTTTATATTAACCTAGAGTAATGAGTGAGAAAGGATGGCCTCTGTCTACCTCTCTCCCTCTCCGCCTCTCTATCTCACCCTCTTTCGCTCTCATACTCAGCAACGTGTGCAGTCTGCAAGAGGAAAACATGTAAACAGAAATAACTTTTAATTTTTGTCCCTGTCAGTGGTTTCTAAAACTTTTAGGTCATGCACCCTTTCCACTCAATGACAAAGTCTGCCATTCACGGAGCCGAAGCATAATTCTAGGGTTGTCACAATAAATAGATGAATAGATTCCTTAGCTTTACCTTTTATTTGACAAAATTTAAGCTTCAGTTCACAGCCATCACTTTGCTCCACTGTCAGCTTTAAAGTTAGGAACAGTTTCAAAATTACTGGAAGAAAACACTTGCTATTATTATTATTATTATTATTATTATTATATCTGTAAGTACATCTGCTGATGCTTACAAGAACAAGGCCATCATCTTCATCTTTTATTTATATAGTGCCTTTCTCATGCTTAAGGATGCTTAACAATCATCAAACATGAAGACATTAAACAAGAGGTACATAATTAACAACAAAAGGACAGGACTATCAGACATATGTAGACATTACATTCAAAGACACAGAAGAACATTAACAGCAATAGCAAATGTCTTTAACAGAGATTTAAATGAGGATAAGAGGAGGCATTCCAGATAGACCTGGGGAGAGAATTACAATATTTGCGAGCTACTACACTAAATGACTGACCACCCAGAGAGGTCAATTTAAACCTTGGAACATGAAGAATGCCTGATCGTAAGGTATGGGATGGAATATATAAATGGAGGAGCTCAGCCAGACAATCAGGACACAGGCTGTGCAGAGCTTTATATGTAATAGGAAGATCCTTGTACTGAACACGGTATGTAATAGGTAATAATTGAAGGATGGGGGTGAGGAGGATGGGGGTGATATGGCCAGTCTTCTTAGAACAACACTGATGATGTGCTCGGAAGGATCAGCAGATGTACTTACAGAACTACTACTACTGCCAAGAATAAGAATAACAATAACAAGAACACTGCTTTTCCCAATAATTGTGAGACGGTTTCTAACTCCTAACTGGATGCAGGAGCAAACACAAATTTTACTGTCCGGTGTTATGTTGTCTGTAGCTGCTTAGCCTAGCCTGACTGTATGAGAGTTGAGACATGACAATGTTTTTCCCAAGAATCAAAGGCATTTTATCCGTCTGAAACCTGATGCTGTGATATGACAGTGTCCTAAAGTGCACACTATAACATGTAGGCAGCTTTTTGCACATTCATGATATCTGTCTGCAGTGCCAAGTGTGTGTTTAATCGGCTTAACAACCATGTTTACAGAAACTCATCTATGGTAGGGACAATGAATGTGGTACTAATAGACTAGAAAGATCAAACATTTTATATCGAAATCACAATTTGGAAAAGTGTCTTTTTCAGATCTCAAGAGTGGAAATTTTAATTATAGCCTAATGTTATTAACATTATCTTAAGTTTTAAAAACATGGTGATTGTGCACTGCCTGTAAATAAGTTAGGCCACAAGCAACCAAATACTCACATGATGTGACAACTGCCTGGCACTCTATGTCCAGCTTTGAAGCCTCAAGCCAGAAAAAGTGCATATTCTGGTCTTCATGACTAATATTACAGGCCTGGACCTTAATTTATAGAAACAGGTTGTAATTTAAATCACAGTCACAATATTGGTCAGAAAATAGAAATTGGATATTTTCCTCAAATCATTCAGCCCTAGGTTTTAATGCAAGATATTACATTACACAACATATATAAAAGCTCAGCTATGTTCACATGTAGGAATAATAAGTGCCTTGCTCTGGTTTGCATAAAATAAACCAGTAAATGAATGAATAGTATTGCAATAAGTCAGCTGACCATCAAGCGTGATAATGAATATTTTAAATGCTCTCACAGGTATATTTCAATTTTTTTTTTTTACAAAAAGAAACAGAGCTTAACAAACACACCCTTTTATATGCACAATTTGCCACATAGTGTTTTTATTTATTTATTTATTTATTTATTTATTTATTTATTTAAAGTTTACTAAAGGCTTCTTAGTTGGTCTTGGACCAAAAAAGGCCATGCATGATTTGTTATTCTTCAGTGAAGTCCATTTTTATTGCTTTGCCTTTTGAAAAATTTGTTTACACAATTAACTGACAAACAACAGTGAATCAACAATAAATCAAAACCCCTATCCTACACATGTAAAAAAAAAAAAACAGTGAACCAACTTCCAGTGGAAATAACTCTGAATCTGCAGAATGCCTTACGCCAGATCAGCTGAATGAGCATCTGGGTCACTCTGTAAGAAAAGGGGGAGGTGTGCTTCTGGAGTGTTGAATAGTTGGGGTGCATCAGAGTTTGGTAACCTCTGCTATACAGATAGTCAAGTGAAAAGAAAATGCAATTATTGATTGTGGTACATTTATAGAAACAGTCAAAACTCACAAAAGTGCCTGTTCTTAATGAGAAAACACAAACATCATTCACAAGATAGTAAGCTCTGGGGGGAGAATAATGTGCATGGGAGGAGTAAGCTAAAGGCCAGACTAATTTCACCACTTTCTTGCAGTTCACATTCAAATTTTCCACATTTACCAGACCCCCACTTTGATGCTCGTATGAGGAATGCTGGGTGAGCAATTACACAAGGAGAGAGAGAGAGAGAGAGAGAGAGAGAGAGAGAGAAAGAAAGACAGAGCATGCTTCGTGGGCGTCCTTCCTCCGTGTGCCATCATTTTAACTGATTTGGATTAATGCTTTAATTGGGAAACACACACAGACCGTGAACATCTGCAGCCCATAGTGAAAAGGGAAGAACAGGGCCAAAACAAACCTCCACAGAATCAGGCCTCCGGATCCCTTAGAGAATTCAGGGGCTTTAAAATGCCCTGGCTGAGACGAGCGCAGGCTTAATGGTATAATATTGGAAATATATTTCTGCAAGGCCGCAGCTTGTTTGTGCAACAGTGCCACTGCCAAGCCGCAGTTAAACTCACATGGTGTACTGAGTCCAGCTCGCAGTGCCCACACAACCAGGCCCACATCAGCTTTCACAATGCCATTAACGTCCACTCACACAAAGGGAATCCAACACTGATCTCAGTTACAGTGCCCCTATGTAACATTAGCTTGTTAAAGGCATTACCCGTTAAAACTTTATAGGTACTGAGAGAATCAAGTGGTCCATCTGAATTACTCTATTCATCCATGGGACTGGCAAAAAAAAGAATTTTGTAGGGAAGTGAGAGTTCAAAGGTCATGCAAACAGTGATTTTCAAGATGGCTGCCCTTGACAGAAGGGCATTTGAGCACTGCAGGAATCAGAGCGTCCTGTAGCTCGGCACACAACTTAACGCAGAGCACCCTGCTGTTTTTAACATCTGCCACAACGTATGGTCACATGGTGGGACTTAAAATTTTACAGCAGAAATTTATACATGTCAAATTAACTTAGCCGGAGTCCAATAAAACGATCTTCAAGCTAGCCTGGAAGTGCACACTGCATAAAACACCTTATCTTTTTAGCTTTTATTTTCATTCCACTCTATTATTTTACTATCAAGATTCTGAATGTTTCCAAATGCTAGGCTAGTTAATACTGAAGAATTATTTTTAATCTTTGATCTTATATTTAAGAACAAGAACATTGTAACCCCCATACTTATGTAATTTGAATGCTGTCTTGAAAATAAGGTGATCTCAAAGCCTTTGAGAAACACACCATTAAAAATGTAAATACCTTAATAACAAAAAAGCAACAATATGTTGTGCTGTTCAGTGCAGTTGTAGTTCCATATTTATGAGGAACGCTGCTATGTAGGAGTAAATAACTAAAATATCTTTGGCTCCCAGAGACCATACCGCTGCAGACAACACAAGCTATTTTCCTATAGTTTTTTTTTACAAAACTTCAGCTCCATAAACAAAAGTTATGGTGATAAATATGATTAGTGACTCATTTGTACCTTTGCAAGTCTGTAACTGAGATGACTGAGGTTGAGACTTTATAAATCTGAAACTGAAGGAAACCTGTTCAAGAAAGTCACTTGTTTTTTTCCCTTCCTCTTGTTGAGCACCGCCATGTGAAAGATCACTAATCATTACATTTCAGTAACTTACCTACCACCAACATATTACAGCAAGCCCAGAGGGTCCTACAGAGAGGACCCCATAAAACTTTAAATGGGAAAAATGTGCCCAGTGTCTACACTCGCCCAATTACTATCCCAAAGATGAGCTGTACTTGTCCTTTTATGACTGGACTGCTTTACAAATCCTATTTGGCAGAATTACTTAAACAGGGGAATGCTTTAGTGTGCTCAGTCTCTATCTCTAACACCCATGTAATGTAAGCAAATTCAACAGAAATAGAGCTGTAAGAAAAAAAAAAAGACAGCTTAAAATGTTGAATACTGAGCCAATCTTGGTGTGTGTAACAAAGCAACTACTGCCAAGTGTGGCACAAGACATCTGGACAGACACACGTGCAAATTCACATACACATACACACAATAGTGGGAAAAGAAATGAAATAATGCATGTTGTAGCATTCCACCTGTGTGAATTAGCTGCCCCTTGGACCCAATGGCCCATTACATATAAGAGCACAACTGGGTGGGTGACTTTCATTCTTCAGAGTGACCTTCCTTTGCTTGACCGTCTAGGACTCTCTAAAACACACACACATACACAGAGAGTACAAGGAAGACAAGGGCCCAATCCTACACAGAGAGAGAGGAGGGAGAGGAGAGAGAAAGACGTAGAGGGGGGAGAAATGCTATCAGCTGTGTCCATGTGTCTACATAGAGAGGGGAGGCATGTTAATTACAAGCACAAGCGGTAACAGGAGACTCACAGGAAAATGAAACCATCAAGGCCCAAGCTGCTAAACGACAGGCCAAAAAATCAGACATCTTGGCATTGATTAATAGAGAAGAAGTCCTGGGCTTAGACTCTGACCACACAATCCAAAATGTATTACATCTAACCTTGGAAGAGTGAGGGAAAGAGAAAAACTCCTTGCTCTGGTAGTTTGACTGCCAAGCCTGTGTCACGTGTTTCCCTGTGCTCTCCCAGTGTGGGTTCATATTCACCCCTTTGATCAAACATGGCCATAACATACTCACATCGTCATATCTAATCAACAGGCAAACACCACCCCACACCACACACACACCCACACACATCACTCCCACTCTCTCTCACACACACATCCCAAAGCCATCTGCTAAGTTAGTGTGTGGCTCAGAGCAGCAACACAGCACCCCTAGATTTGAGGACTGCTGCTAATGACTGCTAAAAATAACAGAACCTAAAAATTCAATTCGATTTTAAAGACCTGCGTGATATTATTTTATATTATATTTTAATTATATTAGTGATCCACCAAAATTTATGGCACCAAATGAGAAAAAAACAAAAACAAACAAAACACCTACAACAAGGTGTCAAAATTTAAGATTCACCAATTTAATGGTAATGAAAATGAGAAATCATGATGAAAAACGACGTCCTGCGCTAGTCATCGCAGACACATTCAAACTGAGCAGCAGCAGATAAAAATAAATAATATTGACTGCGTGGATCTATTTCACGGTTTCTATGTGGGACGAGCTGTTTACAATCTCTGTTCATGCCAAGTATTAAGAAGGGATACAGCATTCAAGAACATCTGTGCTAAAAGGTTTAATACCACTTAAAAACACAACATCCTGCTAGATAAGCAGAATAGAGCAAAACAACAGAAGCAAAAAGGAAAGGAAAGTCCCCACAGACGCCATCTCAAGCCAAAGTTTTTGAGATGACAAGCAAATTCAGATGACAGTGGAAAAGTGCAAAGTACTGCATCCCTCATCAACTGTTGTCTGCTTTGGAGACACAAGCTAAGTTAGGTTAAGTTAAGTTGTCCAGAGTCAAAGTGTATGTGTTATAGTTTAGTTCTGAGCCGCCTACAAGCAGCCTAATATTCTTTAAGTTTAAAGCAGCATCATGCAAGATTTTTTTTGCTCTTGGGCTTCCTCTACAGTTGCAGAGTGAATTTCACTTTTATACCACTGTTGTAAATACAAATAGTGTTGCACCGATACCGATACCATATCGGTACTGGCGCCAATACTGGCACTTAAACACAGTATTGGTATTGGCGATGGGGATACCGATACCTGTGATCGACAACATGAAGCAATTTCTGATGTGCACACAGCATGCGCGCCAGTAAACAGAACTTAGCACGCCAGTGGTGTGGGATGACAAGCAGCAGTAAAAAATGCTCAAGGGAGAATCTGTAATGGCAGTATTTCATGGGAAAAACACGCTAATGGAGCCACTTACCTGAGTGGCCGAGCCGCTTCTTTCAGTAATCACTCATCTGCCGCCGTGTGGTCTTGTACAATCTGAGTTAATGTTAGTGCAGACTGCTATTAAGAGAGCGTAATGAACTGGACTCTCTTCATAATGATAGCCTTTAGCCTTGATTTAGCCTTCAGCAAAGCAGCCTGCTAGCTGGGCCTGTGTGTCCATTAACCCCAACTGTGATGCGCCTCCGTCAGTCAGCTGTATTGCTCAGAGAGCGAGTATCAGTATCAGTACTTGGTATCGGTCTATATTTTAAGGATCAGGTATCAGAACCATGTTGACTTACAAGGTAAAGTAATATTACAGGATTTTATTACAGGAGGTTGCAAACTTTCAAGGCTTATTTGGTGTGAAATCAACTTTTTTGGCTGAGATGAATTTATATATTTGTATGCTAGCCTGAAACAGGACTGAGGTTAGATGACTTCTGTCATCTGGAAAAGCTAGAAAACTTCTTGTGACAGGGATGACACAGATAAGGTTAGAGCCTACGTCACAATCTTTCATAAATAACACTGGCAGGGATGAACACGCTGCTCTCAGATTTTCATTGTTTTCCCATCAGCCGTGAAACAGATCACTACAGCAAGTATTACATCGGGACAGTATTGCCAATGAGTAAAAGCCAGTATGAGATTTACTCTTGTCTGGTCTCTTTTTGGTCTCTCTCTCTTTTTCTCTTCTTCAGTTCCTCTGACGTCTTCTTCGGTCTCTTTTGCAGCCTCTCTCATGATGTCCATAGTGGAAAAACCAAGCTACTTCATATAGAGCCTTAGTTGTTGGTGTGTGATGCCATGCTGTAAAGCATTATGCAGTTCTCATGAGAGGTCTCATGCCCACTCCACCAAAATTACATAGCTCTATAGCAGGAATTCCGGGCCTGGCGTGGCAAGATGCAATGGAAATTAAATTCTCCCCATTATAAGTCACTGTACCTTGAAACTGATTTTGAAGCTATTATTTTAAGCTAAAATTGTTACATAATGTTGCTTTAAATTCAATTTCCATAATAATGTCACACATTTTGAATACATGTATTTTTTATTCCCTCATATATTATATCTCCCACATGTAGCTTAGCTATGAGTGTAATACAATCGGTTACTGCACCTCATATCAACAATCTGACTGGTCACTGCTAAGAGTATTTGCATAAAGTTCATGCATCAGCAGTTTGATGAGTCAGTTATATGTGTACATTTTTTTTCTCCTCCAATCACATGACACCACCAGCACAGGCTTCATCCGAATCATGTGAAGCCAGCTACTGCATCTTTTTGAACTGCTGCTAACACAATGTCATAGGACAACTGAGAAGGGGGGAGAACACTAACCGCCAGTTCTGTTGTATCAGCTAACAGACATTTGCGCTGGCTAGCATCATGCTGAGTGCCTGGGGGGGACAGGGAGGGCCATCCCACCCAGAGGCCAATTGTGCTGTCTTGTACTCCAGGTCACGGATAGCTGTAGAATCACTGGGGATCAAACCTGCGATCTCCTAATGATAAGGTCAGCGCTAGTTACATTTGTACATTGTCATCTCTCGTCATATTATAGAATGTTATGACACGTTGTTCTAACACCTTTCCGCATATGGCTGAAAGATAAATAATTTTTACATCAAAATCACAATTTGAAAGCGTGTAATTTTCAAATCACAAGAGCTTCAATTTTTATTACAGGCTTTGTTATCTTACTAAGTAATAATTGTAGAAATTTGACCTAATAACACTGAGCTAGTTAACTGCCTGCAGATCCATCTGACGAATCAGAAGCAACCAAACACCCATGTGGATACTCCTATTCCTGCTCCTCTTGGCCAAAAACAGCCATGGACCTTAATTTATAGAAATTAATTCCATACCCATGAGGCTGTTAGTTAATAGAAGAAAGAGAGGGCCACACTATTCAAAACAAAACAGAAATACAAATAAAATCTAAAAATCATTTAAAAACATAATTTGCTTGTTCTTTCCTCAACCATGACGTAAACGCAAAATCACCATCTCTAATGTTAAAAAAAGCAGCATCTTCAGTCAGTGGTGGTGTATGATTTACTCTAAGGCCGTGGTCACCAACCCTTATCCTGGAGATCTAGGCTGTAAATAGCTTACTACATACTGCTCACTTACTAATTGTGCCCAAAAGTAATAAGTAGGATGAAGTATGTGACCAATGTGAATTTCCTCAGAATGCATTCTGCATTCAGTGCAACGTTGAAGCCACATCAGTCTTCTCTGCTGACTTTGAGTTTGCTTGCTTCGTCTTGTTAGCTAACTTACTGCATAGAATACTATACCCACACTAATGCAACTGTTCCAACAAATCATGGACTTCTGAAGTTAATTTGCAGGAGCAAGTGTGGTGGATTGTGCATGGAATCAGCCTCTGCAGGAGGGCAGATATCCAGGACCAGGGCTGGTGACCACCGTTGGCAAAATATGGCAAAAAATGTGTTTCATGAAGCACATCTGTCCTGATTCTTCTTGACCTCTCAGCAGCTTTTGACACGGTCAACCACACAATCCTTCTGGACGTCCTCACCAACCTTGGAATCACTGGCTCTGCGTGGAAGTGGTTCAAATCCTATCTGGAGGATCGCTCTTATCAGGTAACATGGAGAGGGTCCACATCCTCTCCATGCAGACTCCACAGGTGTCCCACAAGGCTCGGTGCTAGGTCCTCTTCTCTTTTCTCTTTACACTAGCTCTCTTGGCAATGTAATATCATCTCATGGCTTCTCTTATCACTGTTATGCTGATGACACTCAACTAATGCTTTCTTTCTCACCCTCTGACACACAGGTTTCCAGTCGGATCTCGGCATGTCTGTCTGACATCTCTTCATGGATGGCAGCTCACCACCTAAAGCTCAATCCTAGCAAGACTACTATTCATCCCTGCAACTACAGGTCCTCATCATGATCTTGCCATCTCATTCGAGAACTCTCTGATTGTCCCG
This sequence comes from Colossoma macropomum, assembly GCF_904425465.1. Classification (NCBI taxonomy): domain Eukaryota; kingdom Metazoa; phylum Chordata; class Actinopteri; order Characiformes; family Serrasalmidae; genus Colossoma; species Colossoma macropomum. The sequence continues at coordinate 23,053,226 of NW_023494798.1, read as the reverse complement.
TCTGTAGAGGCAAGAAGTCTTGGTGTGATTCTGGATGGCCAGTTATCGTTCTTGACTCACATTGCGAACCTAACTTGGTCATGCAGATTTCTCCTGTTCAACATCCGGAGGATCCGACCCTTTCTCTTGAGAGAGGCCACCCAGTTGCTAGTGCAGTCTCTTGTCATCTCAAGGCTTGACTACTGCAACTCGCTCTTGGCTGGTCTTCTGATGCAGGCCATCAGGCCTCTGCAACTCATCCAGAATGCAGCAGCAAGACTCATCTTCAATCTCCCAAAGTTCAGCCACGTCGCCCCACTGCTGCGCTCCCTTCACTGGCTTCCTGTAGCTGCACGCATCAGATTAAAAACCCTTATGCTTGCCTACGAAGCCAAAAATGCACCAGCCTACTTGATGGCAATGGTCAAATCTCAAACTGTACCACGAGCCCTTCGAGCTTCGAGTACAGCTCAGCTTGACCCGCCATCCTTCAAGGCGCGCGGAAGGCAAGCATGAAGACTGTTCTCTGTGCTGGCACCCAAGTGGTGGAATGAACTCCCACTGGCTGTACATACAGCAGAGTCTCTCGCTGTCTTCAAACGCAGACTGAAGACTCACCTGTTTATTCAGCACTTAAATGAGCACTAAATTAAGTACTGATTGTAATGTATTGTACAGCACTTATGTATTGTATTGTATTGTATTGCACTGTTCTGTGTTTAACTCTGTCCCTTTTTCACTAGGTGTCAATGACTTTCTGATTCTAGCAGTATCTGAGCTTAGGACTGGCTTTCTCTCTAACCTATTGGTAGCTAGCGAAGATTCTTTCTCTGGATAGACAAAGCACTTTTTGTAAGTCGCTTTGGATAAGAGCGTCTGCTAACTGATGTAAATGTAAATGTAAATGTAAATCCTCCCTGTCCAAACATCTGCCCTAATAAAATAATATTGTTCTGTACATCAAATAATAGAGCACATTAAGTTTGCATTGCTGGGCAGAGTAGACTAGTCATGACAGAGATTTTTTCTTTTGTCAGTCGACGTATTTAAGTTCTTACTTCAGGTTATCCATTCTTTCTATTAACAGAGTTGGAGTGCAGTTTTTCAAGATATTTTGGAGAATTCTGTTGTTGTTCACTGCCTTTAGCTTAGCTAAAACTAAAATCCTAAGTTGGCTAGCTAGCTGTTATTTACTCTAATTTACGCCCTGTCCTCCCTAAATTTTTGAGTCTCCAACCACTGCTGCTCAGAGCCTGCTGTTTCTCTCTCACACACACCTAAGCCTTCATCCACTACTTTTAGAACACACAGCAAGCCCAAGAGAGTCATTCTGAAGCTTTCCACAGAGCATGTATTGCTGACCTTGTCTCAGCTGTACTGTTGCTCCTCTCAAGGCATAACCTGAAAGTTCAAGTCCTGGTAGGTCTGCCAATCATCTCACCACCCAGCAGTACATGCTTTAAAAAAAGCACAACACTTTATTAGCAGTGGAGGTCAGGCCAATTAGAGCAGTCACTTCTGAGCCTGATGGAAATCAGCTCAACAGCAAACATGTCAAAACCTCTCACACAAGTGAGCGGCTTATCCAACACCAGTCTTAAGAGACATCTACAAAAGGTTAAATATTCACCATTCCACAAGACTGTCTCTGTTTGTCCAAGTTATAATACAGCTTGCAGCACAACCTCCCTGAGTGTTTCACTGAAGACACAGCAAAGGATCCCCTGAGCCTCTGTAAAAAGAAGTCAATATACATCATGTGGTCTTATATCAATGTCTGTAATTAAGACTGCACAGTGAGCAGTGAGGCAATTCTGTCGTCATACTCACAAGTGAATCAAACAGTTCTAACCACATTACTTGAATTCTCAGGAATTCCCCAAGACAAGATATTAAACTTTCCATAAGATATATGTGTTATATCTTTACTATACTTTTCAGGATATATCTGCTAACCCAAACTGAAGTAAAAAATGTAGATTATGGACACCATTATGACAGATTATTAAAAATTCAATTTTTTTTAGATTTTTTTACGTATTTTTTTACATAGATTTTCTTTACATATTTTTAAGCCAGGACAAGTTGAACATTCCCATACTCCTGTGTGAGTTTTTGCTCGTCATAAATAGTAAATTGAGAGACACCATCTTTTACATCACTATTTTTGGGTGTTTACATAATGTAAAGTATTATTATATGTTCTTTTATGAGCTACTCGCATAATGAAAGTATCCCAGTAGAATCTAGAATGGCCCCTGTGATATTTAGTGAACTGAATTTAGTAAATGAAATGGCTGAGATTTGGTTTGGTTTACTTCCTCTTGGGGGAGTGAGTGCCAAAGCTGCAACTATTTCTCAGGCCCTAAGCTGCCACAGTGCTTAGATTAGGACAATAATTATGCTTAATGGAATTATTTGCCCTGACGCCTCCATCCTGCAAAATAACATATTAGGATGCAGGGAAAATATACATACCACTGACTCCCTCTGAGACATTTTGTACATTTCTACAGGCTTCAAATCAGTGTCCTCATCATCCATCTTCTGCAGAGTACAATGAAGGAAAATACCAGCATGTGGAAACGCAGGGCGGGCGAAATTATGGGTGTTAAAAAGTGGCAGGCAGAGGCGGTCTCTTGATGCCCATTTCCTGCCTAAAAATAATCTGCCAACATGGGCCGATGTAATAGGGGCACTGGTGCCAGCTTAAGAAAATGAAGCCCACTCAATGTATGGGCCTAGTAACCAAGCAACAAGATTAAAGCAGCTCCTGCTACTCATGGCTAGACAAATTTTGTGTCATTCAAAACAGAATTTCCTTTAGCCAATAGGCATTCTTGTTTCAAAATCCTGACCAGTGATTGGCTGTCTAAATTGCTTTCTGTAAACACGTTATTAACATCAGGACTTCTTGATTAGTCTGCGCTCAGTTGCGGTCAGTAAATATACCCACTTTCCTCAACTCACACTCATTTCTAGTCACACCCACTTTCGGTTTGTAATTTAAAAGAAGGCATCAAAAAATCTTTATCAAAATTAAGGTGCCAGTACTGGTACTACAAAAAAAAAGCGATTCCCAGCCCTATTGGCAGCTGTGAAAAAGCTTATGAAGAAGTTAATCTCCCTAAAAATACTCTGTATATTATTATCAGCAACCAATCCGGAACGGATACACTCAAATTTATTTTAAAATTTTATGAGCTACAAGATCTTTAGTCACCTCTGACCTTTATTTAGGGTACATTGTTGGAGTGATGCACAAAAACAGAATCCAATGTTTTAGTTAAACTGCACTTTATTGATATGTTGATTAACATGACTGTCAGTTATGAACTGCCAAATATGATATTATAACGTTATTTTCATGCTAAATGTTAGTTTATTGCCATAAAGTAAGCAACAGCTCAGTGGCAATTTAACCATGTCTATAAAGAGTGCCAAAAGAACATAAGATCATAAGAACATAAGACCATGAATGTCTTTGTAAATCATTTTTTAGAAGTGTTCATTACAATATAAAAAAAACAAGCAAATTAAAATAAGCAGTTTCAAAGCAGTAATGATGTATTATCAGCAGGATTTTCACAGATATTGGATGATTTTATCCAGTCATCTGACATACAAGATTGGCCTTAATTTGAACCAAACAACCTCTAGTTTCTGGCTTGAGGTCAAGTCTCATCCTGCTTCCTATGTGCTTAAGCCATATTAAATCTCTATGAACGAGTCCTGTGACACTCCCATATTAATCTTTGCATTTATGTACATGGGCACTCAGGGCTGGTGTATACAGTACCACTAACAGTATAAATTACGTGTTGATGTATTAGAGAAGACTGACTCAGGTGTTTATCTGGCCTTGTTGTGATTATGTGACCTCTGACCCCTGTTTATGGGCAAAATTAGACAAGAGGAGGAGAGTGGGAATAATGAGTATGAAACAAGCAGCGAACGGATAAACAGAATGAAGTTGTATCAAGCGCTCAGGGGAAAGGCCAGAGCGAAGATGAGTCATTACACAGCTATTTCCCTAAGTAACACACGGCTTGTGGGCTCACCGTTACACACACGCACACACACAAATGGACACGTACCTATTACTTAAACACAAGGACAAGAGGGCAGTAGCTAGCTCCAGACCAGGAACCAATGTGGCTGGCTCAAATACAAACACATACAAAAGTAATCCCTTATTCATTCTCATTCTCCCTCTCTCTCTCTCTCTCTCTCTCTCTCTCTCTCTCCCCCCCCCACCATTTCTCTCATTCATGCACACATACAAATGCAAAAGGATCCTCTTTCCCTCCTCTCACACACTTTTTCCTTAGCTCAAAGTGCACTATGAACAGTGCAGGGTCTCTGGTGAGCGAGGGGAAGCGATGTGTGGGGTCTCGCGTGCAGTGCTTGGCCTGCTTATTGATTTTCAAGCATGAAGCAGGAATATTGTCCAGGGTTTACTTTGCAGCGCTTGCCAACAGTTTCCTCAGCCTCCTCCCTTTTCACTCCAGAATCGTTTGCCTGCTTCTCTGCGAAAGCGGCCACAAGCGGAAGGTTGACCTCGAGAGGCTTTTTGAATGACAGCCATGTGCACACAAGAGCTTAAACCCAGGCACCACCAATATATAAATACATAACCACATATGCAATTTTGCACAGATACACATAGCATAGATTGCAAACTAATCAAGATTTCTCTACAGTGAAATTCTCCATCTGCCCTTTACATACATTAAATTGTCTTTTCCTCCCTCTACCACATAAGGCTTTGAACAAACAAACACACAAACATACATTTTGTTAGCGCGATGTTATGTTAGGAAGTATATCAATGCAAGGAAAGCACTGGAAGACCGAAGGTCTGATGTCAGTCTAATGAAAGCCGGTGTTTTGGCATGCAAGCAAATGCAGATGTGAGTGAGGAGCACGGTTTTGATTTGAAAGAGAACAAGCTGCAGTCTGACGCAGCTCACGACCTACAATACAGCTGCACAAAGAGGGCTCTTGTAGGCCTGTGCATATTGTAAAACAGCCTCTGTGCAATTTATTCACTAGAAAATTGCCATTGTGCAATTATATGTCTGAGAATTGGCTGAAAATTCTTTAGGAGTTCAAAACCTTTCAAAATTTGCAAAATGGAATGCTCCCAAAGGATATACATACTGGCAATTTTTCTTTTTGTGGCCTTTTTCAGTTTTTGAATTCACCATAATTTCTCCAGGATGCCAGCAAAGCCAATGTGTGTCTATATATATTTATGACATTGGGATATATTTAATAACACTAGAAGACAGTGGTCCAGTTATTAAAACCCTCTTAGGGCGGACATGAAAGCAAGACTAAAGAAAACAGCGGTTGGCTAGACCACTGAAAGAACCTGCTGAAAAATGTGTGGAGGTGCCTCAGATTCCGTGGGCCAGGAATAATACTCCTCAGCCCAGTGAAAGTGAAAAAAGGAATAAAAAAAAAAAAAAGTCTCGTATTCATACATCACACTTCAGAGACTCAGCAGCCACCAAGGGCTATAAGACTGTCTACACACGTCACTCTGAGAGGGTGCCAAAATTAGGCAGGAGCTCTGAAGACTGACAAGCAGCTCAAGCTTGGCTGTAATTAAATATAGAAAAATACAGTTTCATTGATTTATTCTCCCATAAGAGCTTATGTTTTACTTCTGCTCTTAATTCAGTTTGACACCAGGCTGTGCTGCCTGTTTAGAAGTTAGTGTTACTGACTACACTACATATATTTAGAGATGGCACAATACCACTTTTTCTTTTCTGACACCAATACTGATACTGAAACCTTGGGTACTGATTCCAATGCTGATTATATAATTCCTCTTTAAAACGTACTAAGCTTTTTCATTCAGTTTTTAACTGAAGCATTTCAGGTAACAATGGAACAGTGTGCTATTTCAGGCTAGATTTGTTACAGGATTGGATCAAACTGATTCTTCATTTTTTCCATCTAGTATCCAAACCAGCATTTTCTCCTAGTACCAATTTTATTGATAACCCATTATGCTTACATATATCTACATATATTACATTATATTGTTACTTATCTAATATTCAATGCAGCTTGTTTTACAATCAGTTGCAGACATAGTAAAATGTTATGAACATCAGGCTAAAATTGCTTTTGTCTTTTTTCTTGAGACCAGTGGCATTAATGTTTAATTTTGTAAATCGCTCTGAATAAAACTGTCTAAATGTCATAAACATGAATATGAATGTAAATGATACTACATAATTAACATACTGGTACTAGCTTTAACTTTTAATTTGGAGATGATTTGACAGGGAAAAAAAAAAATCAAATACACCTGGGTACATTCATGCTCACAAACCACAAATGGACATGCGAATGTACTCACTCTTGGCCTCAAAAGCTAATCACCCAAATTAGCCTGAGAGGACAGAAAACACTAGTGAGTGTGAATCACCTCCGGAATGGCAAAACCCCTTCAGTATTCCCAACACACACATACACACGCACGCCGTCTGCCGGGGTGCCAACTCAAACAGGTTGCCGGCACCGTGCCTGTTTACCCACCCCTTAACAGAACCCTCAGCAGGACCGTGACTGTTTCGCAATTAGGTTCTGGCCATGGCACCTACGTTCCCACAAGAGCCACACATCCCTGCTAGGTACTAGCTCAATTAAAAAAGCACCAGTCTTTCTTTCTCAGCCCTCTCTCTCTCTGCCAGTTCCCCTCACTCCCCCATTCATCTCTTCAAACCACGGCCAGAGAAGCTGGACGGCGAGTGCTTTTTCTCCTCCACTTTCTTCACTTTTCACTAAACCTTCAAGTTGTCTATTAAGAGACGCGTCAGTGGACAAAGCTCTAATTTGGACAAGCGCACAAAGGAAAACAGAGTAAACGAAAGCACGTTAAATGAGGGAAGGTTTATGAACACATTGTTTTGGAGTGTTTGAGTAAGACAGCATGAGTCAAACCAGGATTGTCTTACAATTACTATTCTTATGTGCAATGCGATACTGTGACGCAAACTGATGGAAAAGACTAATTGTTAGATGCTAAAGAGACATTCGATATAACTGGGGATTGACGTAATGAATAGTCATAATGACGAGAAACAAAGTCTTAATGATTCTATGGCGTAACCAACTCTGCCTGTACAAATTTTGCATGATATGCAGAATAAAAAATTACAAATGAACACAGTCGGTAGGCCTTCGGTCTCCACACCACAAACATGCTAATTATTGCACAGACAGCCAAGTATGATGCCGAAATCCCATACATCTCCCCACAGCCATTCAGGAATATTGCATACAAATACAGACATTTTAGCTTTGAAGCGGGTTAGTACTGTTACTGTGTAGCTGCGTGGAAATGACCTATGTGAGACCAGCTGCTCTGCCAGACTTACCCCTGTGCGTCTGCGTCTGTATGAGTCAGTGTTTACATGCTGATGCCAGCAGCGGTGGGGCTTGTTGCTGTCCATGTGTTCTAGGTGGGCTAGGAGGGAGGCAGAACAATACGAATCAAGACCAATTACATTTCCAGTGAAAGGGGCTTTTTCCAAATTTGCCTCAAATCAAAGGCTGTGTCAATGGACAACATAGGCCCTGCTTTGATGAATTACAGAGCACACTGCCCACAACCACTTTTATTTATTTATTCTTTTTTGTAACAAAGTTGTATTTTTCATGAGAGTAAAGCCATGTAACCCTTGAGGAGAAATATACTGTTTTCCTCAGGACTGTGCTAGATAAGCATAATGTGTAGCCTGTGTTCAGCAACTGCATTTAACAAATTACAAGTAAAAAAAAGATATGACATCTAAAATACTAGACATATGCTGGATTATTAGATGTGTATCTGCTAAGCAGCTCAGTTGATAATAATCTCAAGATGTTTGTAAAATAATTGAGACATACAGTTTGAGAGTGTAAATGATCCCACCACTGACAGTTAACAACACTGTAAACCCAGGGGGGCGTTTTCAGCACACATACTCACTCACAGACGGTCTGTAACTGTGAGACACAGTGAACCCGACCGTTTCTGACCCCGTTTCTGAGATATATTTGAGACAGGTAGGTCTCGAATTAACCTAGACAGCCTGTCTACATAAAACAGCACAGAGACGTAGAAAGGAAATTCGAGTGAATTAGACTTTCTCTATCACTCATTTTATTCACGGTTTATACTGCAGCAGAATATGTTTCAAATATGAACATTCTGGCATATCTACATTTAATATCACATGAGGAAAGGCCCAACAGATGAGAACGGTACACATTTATACGTTATCGTACCCTAGCTTCAGCTTACCTTTAGCTGACAAATTTTCTCCCCTCTGAAAAATGGAGCCAGTTAGCAGGAAGGTGTGATATTTAGAGTAAAACAGGCTGTCGGTCATTTTTAAAAATACATCCAATTTCATGTCAGCGTCATTTTAGACGGAGCTTTAGCCTTTTTTGCTACTACTGGCTCTCTGTAACCTTTTAGCCTTGAGGAAACGCTGCGTCACGTGAGGTTCAGTTCATTGGCGGCAAAGCAGCAGGTAACGGCCTGTTTTCCACACACTTCACTGGTGGTCCAGGATTTTTCTGTGATCGTGTGTTCAGTGAATTCACAGAATATCTGAAAGTTGTTCAGTCGGCTCCATATCTCAAAATTCAAATCTTAAGCCGTAATCTTTATGTATGTTATTTTAATTCAACGTAAAGGCGAGAAAAAGTCAGTGAGAGGAATGAGTGATGTTGATCAGTTTCTTTCGATAAAGTGATAGCCAGGCTGATATGCTGATACCAATAACAATCACTTTAACAGTATATTTACACACGTAAAAAGGGAACCTTACTGATTACTGATGTGAAAACAGTAAATGTGGACGTCAGAAATGTATATTTGAAAGCTTTTTGCGTTAGTCTTAAATAAACTGCCACATAAACAGAAAGTTTAGTGGAGTGAAATAATTCCAAATGATCTGCCATTACAGAGCACAGAGCATTCACTCCGTCTCCTGTGCCTGTGTGTTTGTGTGAGAAGCAGAGAGCAGAAGGAAATGTAGTTCTTGTCCTGCACATTTGTTTGCTTATTTTTCACTTTTTCAGCACCCAAAACACATTCATTTTCAGAAAAATATTGATGTTTAGATCACTGCTTAAAAAAACAATATTTTCAATATTTCACTTCATCAATCACGCTCACTCTCAGTGAGAGGAGCACTGCGTCCTGTACAGCAGGATTTCTAGGGGCCTTACTAGTTTAGATTTATGCATATATAGATTTATATATCTATATTTTATGTCTATTTTTTATTTGTTTGTTCATGTATGTTTGCTTATGTATGCATATTTGTTGCCAGATATCATGTTTCATATGATAAAATGCATAATTTAGTTTCTTCTTCCATATTTTTGGTTTCCAAAAAAAACACCACAACACATATAGTCATACGAAAAGTTTTGGCACCCCTGGTAAAACCCTGGTTTGTTGATTAACACATCTTCTACTGAGAACACACTTCTGCACATTTTAATGTACGAGAACTGTTTATGTGATGAATTTAACATACTGAGAAAAAATTATAAAACATATAATGTGGCTTTTGCAAGAAAAAAAGCACATTTTATATTTTTTGGTTTATTTTTTCCATGATGTTAAACTCAGCAAATATATATAAATTGTGTACTAAAGTTTGTAGAAAAATGATATGTTTAAATTTCTTGGAGTATGTCTTACCATTTTCACTTAGAAAATCAACAAAACATACAACAAAAACATTTTGCGTACAACTGTATGTACGCTGAATTCAAAGAATAAAATTTAGAACAATTCTGGTTCAGTGCTAAGAGAAAATAACCACCTTGTATAGTTTCATTTGTGCAGTTATTAATGGACTATGATTTGCTCATTCCCACTTATACCTATACATGTAACTTCTGCTGGCTGATTAATTCCCGTATCAGATCAACCACAGCAAAGAAATGAGCTTCAGCTTTTAAAATCACCATTTGAGTCTAATACATGGCCCATTACCAAATGACCATCCATCACCTGTGTCAGTCTGCAGACATGGAGTGGAGGCTCCATCAGCAGTGTGTCTCGGCCCTCTCAGCCTCTGCACCATCAGGCTTCCCTCACTGCCGCCCACCATCCATGCCAGTATACTGTGTTTACCTCAGCTGTATGCAACGGCGGAATAGCCTCAGACCAAAAGCAGCTCGGCTACAATTGATCCAAGCTGGAGAGATTTGTGCAGTATGTCATTGAAAGACTGTGCTTTCTGTGTTTGTTTCATGACTGAAATGAATTCATATTGTGAAGTAGCACAGAGAACATATGTTAAATGCTGGAGTTTTTTTCTGTAATACTGACCATAATTTTTGTTAGTATATGGACTTTTGATAATAGCAAAAGAGCCTAAATCACTCTGTGTCTGAAGATACCTTTTAAGTTGGACTAATCATAAGTTTAATGCCATTCAGCAAAGCCAGAAAAGATTTTTCCATTTAAAGTCATCATTATCCAAACCTTCCTGCTGGCTGAAAAGTTGCCTAGATATTTGGGTGTAAAGTGTGTTTTGTGTTGGCTTGTGTTTTCATTTAGCCTCACAAGCAGTAATATTCTTATGGCCTGGAGATATTGGTCACAGTTTCACCCACCGTAATCCTCCACGCCAATATGCATATAAACATCTTCACAGATTTTATCTATGGGTCACTTTTACCCAACAAGGCACAGGATACAAATATAAACTTTTCACCACATATGAAAAAAAGAGTGACTCCCAAAAAGTAAACAGTGTTCAGGGGTGCCTTTAATTAGAGTTTAATCTCAGACCTTTTGCCCGAATTAAGGAGTTTGAGGAGCTACTGCGGTGTACTCTGATTACTTAATAATATGGTGATAAACACAGCCATCAATCAAGATCCATGACAAACCTTACAATTCAAGAGAATTGGCCCAAAATGAGAGCTGCTGGCTCTTTCATTGTGTCAGTACGTTAGTTACAAAGCGGGGTGTTAGGCTGCGTTCGCAGGTCACTGATGAGCTACTCTACTTATTCTTCAAACGAGGAAGGAACAAACACAGGATAAATTGTCGAATGTCTGTGTGTATTTATTTAGTAAAGCTCACTAAGGCTCTCATTCAACACTTATGCAATAACAACTGTCTAAGGCAGGCAGGACATTGCATTTTAATCACAGACATAGACCACTGTGGCTTACTTGTTTTAGTCCCTGAAGTACTGCATATTACTCAAGAGCTAAATTTGAAGGGCTTGAGAACATGCGTTGCTTTGAGAGGGGGCAGGAGTGTAAGTGCTAACAATGGAAGAGTGCACCTTTTACAGATTTGTTTTTCTGTGACTAGTGTAGCAACATGAATGACAGTCAAAATTTCAGTCAAGTCAATGAGAACATTTCTTGAACTTTATTTGAGAATAGCAGAATTTGAAGTACATTACCATGGAAAACAGGATTACATAACATTACATTACATATCAAAAGAACACATTTCAAACCTTAAAGGACCCATATTACAAAACTGTGTTTTTTAAATAAAAGAGTCTAATGTAGTGTGTAATTATCTCCTGGGCCCATACAGTCTAAATATGGAAAGTAAACATTTTAAATTCATTCTTGTGATGTCTGTTCTGTTGGAACAAAGCCTTGTATCTTCATTTGTGCCTCTTATTTTTTTTACAGAATTTGCAATCAAACACCAGCTGCCCTTTACATTGTGTGAAAATTAAGTATTGAATGGACCAACAGATATGTTCCAAAATTATTTTTACACTAACTTCCAATTAAGCATTTCCTGCTATTAGCAGTTTTTGGAGATATGAGGTTTTGTTCAGACAATGACAATATATCCACCATCTCAGCCTATGGCAGTTTAGCCATTCCCATTCATGCTGAAGTTACAAGGAGTATTTCAACCTGGACTGCTTTCTGAAGGAGGCACAATACAGGCCTGCCAACCAGAACAAAAGTTATTTACACATATCATCTATATCACATATACTTATTCATATATATGTTAAAGGCATAGTAAAAAAAACAGCCTGTTTCTAAGAGATAGAGAGAGGTTGGAAAATGGTCATATAAAAATGAATTCTGACTGTTTTAGGTACATAAACCAGTACTGATGTTATAGGTACACCTCAGACTAAATAATAAAATACAAGGAAAATGTAGGATATGGGCCCTTTAATACAACACATATTTATATATATGTATATAGTGTAAATCGTGTACAAGCAGTAATGAGTAAATAAGCTCTCCCTCTCTTTCACTCTCTCGCTTGCTTTTAGCAGGTCATAGCTCTTTTCCTTCCTTGCGTGACTCTGAAATATAAACACACTTGGGGGTATGACTCATCACTATTTGTCCAATCAATCACGAGATATAAACACATTTAAGGGTCAAGGGTCAATGGCCTGAAGCATGACCTGATGCAGTAACCCAGTGTGGTTCCTCACATACCTGTACTTTCTTCACTCTGACACCCAGCATCAGCTCCATAATGTCTGGAGGGCACATCAGGCTCATCATCCAGCCTAGCAAAACAGCAGATAAATAAAAAACAAAAGAACAGAGTTAATTTCAAGTGAATGATGCCCCTCACAAGTCTCTGAGGCCCAACAGCATAGCATAAATTAATTTCATCCTTCTCTATAGAGCGGCGAGTTGATTTACAAGTAATGAAAACCCTGTTTATGAGAGTGTGCCAATTTACCGTTTCTGGCCAGTGGCAGTTTTTTTCACGGTGTATAAGGAATTTCGCAGAAAGCAGTGATCAGCACATTGCCCAGGACTAAGCTGTGTGTTAGTGGAGGTGGTGGTAGTGGTGGGGGAGAGGGGAGGGGAAGCGCTTCCCGAGTGGAGCAGATCTGAAGAGGGGCCAAACATAATCCAGCATCAATCCTGGCCCTGTCATACAGCACTCTCCTGGCTTTTCCAGCACCATTGTTATAGAGCAGGCCAACGGAAAGAGGCCTGGAGCAGGTGGAAATAAAAAGCCCTTTGACGGGTTCAGGCTAAGATTCCCCGTGTGCTCCTTGTGACATTTACACAAACCCCAGGGAGCAGGCGCAGGCTGTCGACACGTCTGGAGACACATGTGCGTGTGACACAGACAGACAAACACTTACAAACTGTCTGATCCTGGCCTCTGAACCTGGAATCTGTTCCAGTGACTAAATCCAAAGCTCCAAAACTCCAGGTCTTGCACATGTTTGTGTTATAACATGGTTGTGTTATAAAATGGACAACTGGACATGTACAGACATTGTAACTGTTGAGTGTGTGGAGCACGATCATTTACTTCACTTAGTTGATTCATTTATGAGTTAGCAAATCTCCGAGCTAACTGATATAGAAAGTACAGTGGACAGTAAAGCAAGTATTCAAAGTAATGAACCTAATGCCTATGAACATACTACACCTGACATAAAGTCCGGGTAGATGTACTACACAAAACCATTCTGTTCTGAGCAATAACAGTCTAACAATGTGATTGATGCCGGCTGAACAACTCATGCTAGCTCACAGGTAGAAAACTGAAAAGTTCTGTCTGGGCTTAGAGTGCCATTTAGTACATTCAGCCACTATATCTCCTAAAAAATCTTTGAACACTCTGAGGCCCTGCCTTTCTTTTTCTAATCTAGAAATTGCATCTGACTTGAATGTAGAAATTAATCTGACTTGCTGTTGTGCCTTCGTTTTTCTCTCTCTGTGGGAGCAGAGCACTGCGCCCTGGCGTGCTTTGCGTCACACGATGCCAGTTTAGTCTGATGCATCACTGGGACCCCCTCTAAGCAGGAAATGCTTCCAGCCCCTTTTCCCACCCTGGCCTTCCGCTGCAGAGAGCATGCATTACAGGCTGAGTTACATTACCGTTCCGAGGCATTCCTCAACTCCTGATCTCCGACCACCACATGGCTATAGGTTTCCCATAGACATTAGGGATAGGCCTTTGATTTCAATGCTATGGATCCTGTACAACTATCATGTTGTGGGCTGCCGAGGCTTATTTGTTAGATATGGGATACATACCACAAAAGAAAACTACACCACAACTTTTACCCACTGTAGATTCTGCCCCCCCCCCCCAACCATGTTCAATCTGCAGCTACTCTATAGGTGGCTCCTCCATGCAGTTTAAAAATAGCTGAGCCAAGCTGGAGAGGAAAACCTTTGGGAACTGAGAACAGGCATTGCACAACGACATCTTCTATTGTTGTTAACTGTTTGGGAATTCTTAATTGCTTTTTCCGAATCGCCTCCCCACAGGAAAATCCTCCTTCAGAGAGAGAGTGGGGACGAGGCACCGGATTATATATATATATATATATATATATATATATTTATATATGGAACACATGCAAAGCTAGTTCCTGCTCTCATCAAATCACGCCGGCCTAATTTGGTCTAACCTGCAACACAGAAGTGCGTGGGCTTCTCAGTCTCATGTTCTTTGACTTGCAGCCTCTTTTAAGTCATCTTGGTCAGAATATATGTATCTGTGGTGTGTATGCTGATGTGTAATGAGCAAAACACCATGTTTTATTATAGGGGGCAACAAAAAGAACACATTAGAGTGGTACTCTTTCAGCTATACTCCTAATCGCCATGTGGAGCAGAGGGGGGCTCAGCCCACAGCCCAACTAAGCCTATCCATACACACACAGTGATCTTCTGCAGTGCGTGAGAGAGAGAGAGAGAGAGAGAGAGAGAGAGAGAGAGAGAGAAATGTCAATTATACAGTGGTTTCTCTAGTATTCTCACCGAGGGATAGATTGCAGCGATACGCTTTTCTTTTCATACATTTCAATTATCATTAGTGTATAAGCTTGACAAGAGGCAGGCAATAAAAAATGCTGATGGAAGTATGAGATGATGGAAAAAATCATTGTTCAGCCCCCCTCCTTTTACTCCCTGTACTTAAAGACAATTACAAATACTGCACATATCACAACTATGTATAATGAACACTTAAGAGAATGGTTTGGATATCTAAAAGAGGTCACAGATGTGTGCTTCTATGAGCATCACCCGCTTGGTATGCTAATGAAAATGTTGCAAAGGTAACCGGCATTGTTGAATCTACACATGCTGTCATTACATTTACAGATTTTAAGGAGAGTCTACAGCCTTTTCAATGACAGGGTGCACAATAAGAGAATGAACTGTGGTTTTCTTTTACAAAGAGATCCATGACCAATAAATGAACTTAGACTTTTAAAAAGGAGTCTCTCTGCTTTTCACAATTAAAAGACTTTTGTGTGTGCACCATTGGAAATGATTGTACAGTGAAAAAAATGAACAGGACATAATTTGAATGCGTTGTTATTTGAAACTGTTCAAGTAATTGAAATTGGTAAAGTAACTCAGAATTACATGAGACTCATAGAACAATACAATCCAAACAGTGCAGACCAACGCTGTGGGATTAGCATTAGAGTTTTGTGGAAGGAGTTTGCTTCAGTTTGAGCGGCAATATATTTATGAGGACGCCATTTGGGTGGCACAGAATGTGTGTTTTTTTTTTTCATTGACTTTGACATCGAATAAGCCTCGCTCCCACCACAACCTGACATTTGGCTCTGAGGGCTGTCTGCAGCGCAGTGAGAATCGGTCACAACCAGACTGACATTGGCAGCAATACATGATAAGAATTAAACCACATTTTGAATTATTTTAGATTATCTTAAAAACGCATTTGAAGTTGTCATGGCTTTATAACGTAAGTTTGACAGCATTAGCTTGCATGATGTGGATTTGTGTTGAAGACTTAATCTACGTCTGAAACACTTACGCATGGTGTTTAATTCTACAGCAGTGAAAGAAACGCCTACTTTTCAAAACCAGCAGTTAAAATACATATTTATTAATTTACATATATTATATTTAGAATGTCCGATCTGGTGATTAATATCATATATTAAACATATTTCAAAATTATTAGCATGTACTGAAGCGCGAGGTAGAAACCATTTCTAAATATATGCCATAGACATATAGATGTTTTTACATTATCACCTAAAGAAAAACAACTCGTTTAGGAGATTGAGTGCTTGGTACTTTTTCGGTATAACAAGATAGTGAAGCATTTTTAGCCAAACTTCACCAGTCTTTGAGGAAACAGGATTAAATGAAACTGATCATCTTGTCCTCGTATGCTTATCGTAATGAAGGGATATGCTGATGGACTGATCTCCTGAAGCTCAAAATAAAAAATAAACTACGATTCCTTTATTTTGGGCGATATGCTGCACGTGAGGAACCCCCTTCAGATAAGGCATGCAAACACTCTGTTAAAAAGTGCAACACGTTATTGTTTCTTTATTGCTTTCTGAAGTGCCAAGACAATAACACACCAGCCGAATTCCACCCTGGAATACCAAGCCTTAAATTCAGTAAATAACCGATCAACTCAGCGCAGGTAACCATGAGGAACAAACAGCAGACTGTGTGTGATCTAACCTATTATATCATTTACATCACGATAAACTCAGCACTCACAGCTGAGCTGAAACAAACCAGATTCATTTTTGCAAATTGATGTCAGAATCTACTGCTTGCTCGGAGAGTCACACGACAAACGAGACAAATATAAAAAAGAGATCATCTCTGGTCTGGACCAGGTATCTGTACAAATACAGAAGAAAAAAAAATAAAATAAAATATATAAATACATCTCTCAGAGACAAAAAAGCGCAGGCACGTGCAGAGAGTGGAGCTTTTTGCGGAATGTGGCTGGGACAGAGGGACACGGGGTCATCTCTGCACTTCACTCTGGCTTTATGGTTTAGCTAACAGTCAAATGATCAATGACTATGTCACCCACTTAAGACCACCCCGAAGATATCTCCACTCCTGCTACTATTTTTATATTGTGTATGCTGAAACACGATATACACAACGCAAACGCGCGAGATAAAGAGCGTGCAGTCTTAATAAATGAGCTAAACACTCTAGACACGATCAATTATTATATTATATTATATTATATTATATTATATTATATTATATTATATGCTGTTAACGTGTATTATTATTTAGGGCCATTTAATTACCATAATGACACGGTGCTATTCAGCGAATTAACATCATGCAAAGAGCTCTGACAGCTCGAGCCTGTGAAATCCTAATGAAGCTTGGAGAATGGGATGCAGGGCAGAAATCACCAGCCAGAAAGTGCTTTGAAAATCCAATGGCAAGTTCTCGCCAAGTGAATTAAAAAGTGATCTGGGGTGATTGCGCGGATGGGTGGGAGCCCCAGCTGAGCTCAGTTCAGGCCAGCGCGCGCAATCAGCCTCCTGCCTCTAATCCCGTCCCCTCTGCATTCACATAAACACCACTGCAAGGAAAATATACACGGCCACCTACTGAGCGAGTGAAAGTGATGAGGAGGTGGGCGCCCACTCCAGCTCCATACCGGGCTCAATGGCAGTTCAATGGCAGCGTAGTGGCGACTGAGGGACGCATGAAACAAACACTCAACCGGACTTTTACACCAATAACGGAGAGACAGGTGGGTAATGCAGGTTATTTAGATGGTTTTCTTAAAAATCAGTTTTTACCATGAAAGGATAACAAAACATAAAATATTTTTCCCATCATGGAAAACAACATATTTTTGTAAATATAAAAGTCTTACTGCATGAAGTAATCACTCCGAATCACAATCTCCAAGACTCACCATGTACCTCCTCAGAATATTCTGCATTTATGCTATTTTCAGTGGTAGGCAAACGTTTGAACACTCCTGCTCAAATCAGATGTTTTGTTGATTTGAAAGTGAAAATAACACATCATCTACAGAGAACACACTTCTACAATGTTAATACACAATTACTGTTAATTTGATGAATTTGCCATATTTGGGGCTGTGCAGAAGTTATGAGATGTTTTCTTTTATTTTTTATTTTTTCCAATTGTGTTAAACTTAGCAAATAAATTGAAATAGTGCAGTAAAAAATTAAGAACGATGTCATACATAACTGTTTTCTTTGTAGATTAAGTGTTAACCTATTTTCACTTCACCAACCAAACATGTAATCTCATCGGGAGAGTTCAAACTTTTGTATGTGCTCTTTTATGGCCGCTTGAACAACCCATGAACAACAGCATCATCACTCCATCTGCTTTCAAATTAACGAAAATGATCTAGTGGATTTTATGATTAAAAAAAATCATTTCGTTTATTATTTTATGTATTATAGCACCCACCCTTCAAAACACATTATTAATTTGGCTGCATCTGTCCAATAAAGATCCATATCCATCTATTTAGTCTACATACCCCACCACCACCACCACCACTCCCAACGTTCATTTGGGTTCATTTAGGTGTCCTTTCACTGAGGATTCTGCTGTTTTAAATTGTCTCTTGGGATGAAACAATTTTACCTAAGAAAAAATGCAAAACCTCTAGGAATAATAATCTTATGTATTCTATCATGATTTTTTTATTCTATTTTTTTATTTTTTTTAACTTGTCCATGTTTTGCCAATCTTGGCGACATGTGAGCTTGACCACCATGTAGAACAACAATGAACTTGTGGACCTGCACGCAGACGTTCAGTTGATTGATCAGTCTGTCACAGGACTTTTCAAACAACTCCACTGCACCCTTTTGGTGAACCTCTCGGCCTCTGAGTGCACAAGAATGATCTCTCTACTCTGTGACCATTTCATTTTTCAGAAACAATTCAAACCACGGCTAATTAATTTCATAACAGCTACACCTCACAGTGACAGAAGTGCAGAAGTGGACTGCAACAACAGCTTCCCAGTAGCAAGGAGGGAGCTTCTAAACAGATTTTTTTAAAAATATGCACTTTTACATTTTGACCTTCACTCTTTCCTCGAGTGCAAACATGTTTACTCTCTTACGTCTGTCTATTTGCCAGGTTGTAGTCAGTTTGTGTATATTTTGTACCACGCTTGATTCCCACTTCATCTGCTCTAGATGAAGTGCATATTCAGTGCACACAATTAGGGCCAATGCAATCTCTTTAACTTATCTCTAGCAAAGTTTGAATTACCAGCAGATGTTGCTGGACTGACACAGAGACGTATAGGCAATATGAGCACTCACTTACTGTATTACTCTCAGACAGAGGTGAGTAGAAACCTAGAACAGAAATAATGATTCCCATAGAGGTAAAAGTAGTTACTTCCAGTAACCTATAGAACTACATTTTATTAGAACATCCAACATATCAGCACAGGTACTAAAGGTTGTTAGGCACTCTTTTTATGATCCTTTTGATCAAATCTAAAATGCTAAAAGGTAAAAGTGATTGGTGTGAGCAAAAGAAAAACAGCACAGAGTGCTGTCAAAAAGGAATTAGGAGCAAAATGTATAAGCACAGATAGATTAATTTCCTTACAAATGAATTTTACAAGAAGCAAAAGTATTAGTGTTTGAAAACATGAGTGCATGGACACGAGTCAGTGGAACTAGTTACTACCCACCTCTGCAATCAGATCTGAGAGGCATTTTCCTCTGTAAATTAACAAGTGTAAGTATTTGGGGGGCATTCCAGATTATTCTTCAGTTTCTGAGGTCTCTTTACCTCTGGAAGGTAGGCCACAGGTGGTATAAAAAATTACTGCCATATATTTAAGACATTGCCAGAAGTGAGAAGGTCCATTCACTAAGTAGCATGTAGTTAAAATGAGTAAAATGAGTAAAATGAGTAAAAATGAATGTATACTTTTTATTTAGTTCCTTTTTTAGTCCTCCGGTTTAAGTGACTAATTCTCTTTTTGGGGTTCCTTCCATTCTGTTCTATTGCTTAATCATTTTATTTTTGACCAAAAATATTCCCAGAAGAGAAGAGTAGCACCTTGCAGTCTCCGATTCCTGTGCTGATAGATCGAATAATGAAGGTTAAGGGTTTTCTTCTTTTTCTTTTGGTATCTAATTTTATGTTTCTTTTTTTATATTTTTTTAATTTCTAATTTCATTGAAGTAATAATAATTTGACTTGATAATAATTTTAGACTTTAAAAAACGTGATGGATATTGTGAAGTTGTGTGAATATGTGCAACATTTGTTATTGCCACTTTTATTCATACCAGTAAGCTAAATTAACAAAAGTTTTAAAGAGCGTATTAGAAGAGTAACGGGAATCCACTAAAAAGTTATATGAAAAAAAATCTAGATTCCTGCCATTATAATCTGCTTTTACACTAGATTTCCAGCACTAATCAGTTTCAGGTAGTGAACGTTGTGTGCTGTAATTTCATAAAGATGTGCAGCATCATTTTTTACAACGATCCTGTTTTTTAACTCTAAAAGGGAGCGTCTGAAACATTTGAGCGCAATGAACCTAAAATAGTTTGTTGACAACTTTAAATAACATATTTCTATGTTATGCTGAGGAAACAATGAACCTAACCTGAATGAACCTTAAAAAGTTATGATTACACAACGTGCCTGTTATTTTTACAGAAAATATTCAGAATACTTAAATATGCAGAATTTTGTACTGTAAACTGAACGACCTGAGACCCGTTTTATTTATAACAACAGGAGAAACAACGAGCTCCACAGCATCGAAGCATTTTTTATTTCATGTAAAATGTTGCTATTTAAAGTAAAACAAATAAAAAAAATGAAGGATTTATTGCCTTACTGTTAAGCCAACACATTGCTCAGTACATTAGCACGCAGTGCTGCAGTGTGAGGATGAGCTGAGCTTCATGCTGTCAGATATCTCACACAAGATACTCTACAGATATTTCACTGCAGGACGTCATGGAAAAAGCGCGCGCACCGCAGTAACGTGCACGCGCCTAAAACGCTCGGAAAGATGTTAAAGTGAAACTGAACTAATAACGATCCTCTATTTTTTATGTTTATTGCTGTTGTTTATCATTATTGTTGTTACTATAATTGTTTTAAATATCCGCAGTGACACAAACGCTGTGTACGCCATGCTGTTTACCACGAATATACAACTCATCCACACCATTAATATCGAACAACATAAATAATCGTGATGTTTACTGGATGGATTAGTCGATATCATAACTTACAGTGTTTGCTAGTCACTGTCCTGTGAGCTATAGGAGACGTTGGGTTCCAGCCCCTCTTAGAAAATAGGTAAACATCAGAGGATCCGCTGTCCACGGACATTAGGCCAGCGGGGTTAAAAGAGTGTGAAAGAGGGGCACTGAACTCAGGGGAGTGAGCTGAAGACTGCCGTGTTTTAATTAAACGCAGGGGACAGGAAGGCCTGGGTGGTCCACTGCGCTTGAAGTCCGGCTGAAGCGATGTTTCTATCAGTATACACTCACTTACTTGGGTTTCAGACTCACTCTCAGCAGCATCGTGTTTTATTCTTACCTAAGCCTTCATACTATCTCCTTAACGACGGAGGACTGTGTATTTTCCTTTAGGCCTCCAGTGGCACTACGTCACGCAAAATTTCTGCCAAACGGGAAATGTGAAAAAAGTAAAGGAAAACAAAAAACGTATCAAACTTTTTAGCCTATTCTCACTTAAAGCAGGCGATAGCAGTAAAGCAGTGAATACACCAGTAGTGGACATAACCATGAATAGCCTATTATCATGTAGGCTATAATATTAACCCATTCATGTCCAACAAGTAAATGAAATAGCCTATGATGTGAGAAGAATGACAGAAATTGTAACTGTTTGTAACATGTGACTGTTTAAAATTAGATGTCATTTTCATATTTTTACTCACCATCAGATTCCGGTCATCTAATGTTTTGTTAGAGGTCAGTTGTCGTGATCAAAAGATTGGATTTAAGGTGATAAGGGATAAAAACTCGCTTTTTAGCCATGTGGCTTGTTGGATTTGAAACGATTATTGTTGTGCTCAGAGAACATTTAGACCTGAGGAAATTCAAAAATTCAGATATAGACATGAATGGATTAATATTATAATATAAATATTTTTAATACAGTGTTAGAAATAAAGGTGCTGTGCAGGTACATTTTTCGTTCATCAATGTACAAACAATGTAAATGTACCCTCAAAGGTACAAGAGTTGTTTTAAGGTCCAATTGTGAACCTTAAATAAGTTTTTCACAGTGGAAAAGTACGTATTTGTACCATTTCATAACCTAATGTTGTAAAACAGAACAATAAATGTGGAGTCCATACCACTTAGAATACATAATTTCAATGGATTGTGGTACAATTAAGTTCCCTGACTGAGGGTACTGAGATGTACCCTTGAGCGTACCACCCCAGTGACAAGAGGGGTACTGCCCCAGTGACAGTTTCGTACCTTTATTTCTGAGAGCGTATGTTACAGTCGACTATGCGTCTGCTATTAGCGATAGAAGAAAAAAATAAAATAAATCAAAAGGAAATAAAATAAAATCAAATGAAGGTGAAATCTATGGCGGTGTGAAAGGTTGCGCAGTGAGGGGGGTAAAGCTCAGCAAAGCCACTGACCTGCTGTGATAGAGCACCTAGACTGTGGACTGGATTAGCCCGAGCTTGGCGCTCTCTCCGGGGAACAAGGCGCTGTTACAGAACGTGTCGCACTGAACTATTTTATTCGTGTGTCTGGAAAGATTCATACTTTCAATTTTCTTTTATTTTTACATTCTTCCAACTTATCAGTCCTCGTGTTCTCTCTTATCATGTCCCTGCTTATAAAACAGCAACGCAGCAAAATCCCCAATGTTCACTGAACACTTATAGTGATGAATTAACGCCCACAGTGTCCAACCGGACACACATGAGGGCTGTAAGAGTTCGCTCAACGCTGGGGATCATAATTATTATTATAACGCATTTTATTATGTATTATTCTAAAGGACCATTTCAGTGCGTGTATTTCATCGCCTTCCGCACCGCGTCTGAACTACGCGAGCACCTCCACAGCAGCCGGTGAGCCCGCACTCAGCGCTGGAGTCATCCTTCTCAAATCGGATCCTCTAAAATATGAGGAGCTGTCTGAATTCAGGTGACAAGCGGAGCTGCGCGCCTTTAGACTCACCGATGAGTGATGGACGAGAGCTCGGTCAGCGCGGAGCTCTAGCAGTCTTCATCCGAGCTTCATCTGAGCTCCAAGCTCCGATCCGGGGCTCCGCTCTCAGTCTCGGGTTCTGAAGGCTGAAATCCTCGCGGCTGAAACCCGCACAGCAGCCTCTGCACATTTAGGCTTAAATGCCGCTTCAGAAAAACAGATTAGCTCTGCGTCAAACGGACCCATTGTATCGGGACGGGTATTAGCAGCTCTTGTGGGGCTTTTGCTTGATTTTTTTATTTAAGGAAGGCCAGGGAAAATGTTTACATTTTGCAGTATAAACATCCTGCCCATGTTCCTGTCTGTCTTAAAAAGAAAACGGGACCATGCTCTGCACTGCATTAGGCTAAGTAGCTATTTTTCCCTCTCTAAAGTGCTTTTTTGAGATTGCATTTGATGCAGAAAGCAGATTTTAAGAACTCAGTGAGCGGTCAACGTGCGTAAAACACACTTTCTCTGCGGGAGCACCAGCACTGGCAACGTGCTACACATTTCTGCACTGTGGACAATTGAATGGAGCAAATTATCTAGTTTTAGACCAAATTAGGCCATAAGAAGAAGTAAAATACTTTACCAATATACAATCCACTGGTAGCCCAAATCAGCTGGCTATGTTGGTTACTTAAACCTATCAGAGCGCATAACAGCCTGCTCGATTAATCAGTGCACATTTTCTCCATATTGACATCCTATATATAAAACCTCAATAAACATAATATAATAAATACAACGAATATAAGCTACTAGCCAGTTCAGATAGCTGTATTAATATCAATGTAAATCTACAGAAAAGCACACAGCAGCCTGACTCGAGCCTCCAATTCATATAAGATTTTCTATCGATGTGCTTATATGCTGTATGAATTTGTACGCAATTCCAGCTTAAAGAGTAAAAAACAGACAGAATCAGGCAGCCAGATGTTGATGGCTGCCCAACAGCAGGGCTGAAGTAGGAGGACACTTCAGGGTCCGCGGGGGGCGGAGCATCGCGCGCACTTCTGCCCTCCTCCTGCTCAAGAGCGTGCAAGGCGCTCATGGCTACACATAAGTAAAGGGCGATCTCCTGAGGACGAGCTGAGAAGAGAAGAGAGAAGAGAGGAGAAGAGTAGGAGAAGGAGCTGGAGCCCTAAGCAGCCTCCCCCCTCCGTTTTTTTCTTCTACTGTTCTTTTTTTTTAATCCCCCCACCCCTTCAATGTGGACTGTGCTATCTGAGGATCTGCCCAGAAGAGAGAAGACGCTCCTCGGCGAACTTTCTGTCCTTTTTATCCCTTTTTATCCTCTGCGTGTTCGTTTGCTCGCGCATCTGCATTATGATACAGAGTAGACTGTAAGGGAGTTTTTTCCTCTGTCGTTTTTTGGTTCTGCGCTTTCGCTACTCAAGAAGCAGTTTCACAGTGAGGGAGTTCCGTTCCTGCTGAGCCCTAAATGACGGCCGAGGTCCAGCAGCCCTCCGTGCAGACCCCTGCCCAGAGCAGCCCGATGTCTGCGCCAGAGAAGCCGGCGGCCATGGACGCGGCCTCTTCAGCCACGAAGACCAAGAAGACGAACGCGGGCATCCGGCGCCCGGAAAAGCCGCCGTACTCCTACATCGCTCTAATCGTGATGGCCATCCAAAGCTCGCCCACCAAGCGGCTGACCCTCAGCGAGATCTACCAGTTCCTCCAGAGCCGCTTCCCTTTCTTCCGCGGCTCCTACCAGGGCTGGAAGAACTCGGTGCGCCACAACCTGTCCCTCAACGAGTGCTTCATCAAGCTGCCCAAGGGCCTGGGCAGACCGGGCAAGGGCCACTACTGGACCATCGACCCGGCCAGCGAGTTCATGTTCGAGGAGGGCTCGTTCCGGCGCAGGCCGCGCGGCTTCAGGCGCAAGTGCCAGGCGCTCAAGCCCTCCATGTACAGCATGATGAACGGCCTGGGCTTCAACCACCTCCCCGACTCGTACAACTTCCAGGGCGGCGGCGGGGGGCTGTCCTGCCCGCCCAACAGCCTGTCCTTGGAGAGCGGGATTGGGATGATGAACGGACACTTGGCCAGCAACATGGACGGTATGGGCCTGGCCGGACACTCCATGTCCCATCTGTCAGCCAGCGGCGGACACTCGTACATGGGGAGTTGCACGGGGGCCTCGGCCGGCGACTACCCCCACCACGACAATGCCGCGTCCCCGCTGCTGCCCAGCGGAGGGGTCATGGAGCCCCATCCCGTTTACTCGAGCCCCACGTCGGCCTGGGCCCCCGCCCCGTCCGCCTCGCTCAACAATGGAGCGTCATACATCAAGCAGCAGCCGCTCTCGCCCTGCAACCCCGGAGCGAACCCTCTGCAGCCCAGCTTACCCACGCACTCTCTGGACCAGTCTTACCTGCACCAGAACGGACACAGCACGAGCGACCTGCAAGGTAACTGTCTCGTTTTGTGTGCTTAATATAAAGATAATATAAAGATAAAAAGAAGCTCTGTAAAAAGTGGAGAGCGTTTTGAGGTTTGAATCGACAAAACAGGGATTTTTTCGTCTAAACCAAAACTTTGCTTTGCATTATTTTTTTCAACGTGTTTATTGGAGTTGAATAAAATCAATCAAACCGGTTACCACAAGGACATTTTTAAAGTTTAACTGACCCACATTTTTCAGCAAAGGTGATACACATATTTTGCCTATTCATAGTCAGACATTAAAGTGATGAAATTACAAATAGTTATATAGCAATTAAAAGTAATGCACTAACCAGCAGCGAAACACAGGCCTCATTTGATGTAATTCATTGACCGTTACATTTATAGCCCAAGTCAATACTTGCATTGAATTAAAAATAATAGTTTAAAAAACAAAATGTAATTATTCTTTGCCAATCAGCACCTCCCCACTTAATACAACAAATCTGAAACCAGGTGTTCAGGTAATACAGGCCATCAGGTCAGTCATCACCCACTAAAGCTGACTTTTGCGTGTGAACGAGTCTATTTACAATTTATTTAATTTTGCTTCTTAAGAAATGATACTCTTTGCAGCGGCTGCTAAAACTCGAATGAATTAATAAAGTTTCCTCAAGTGACCTTTATCACCTGATGGCTCTTATTACCTCAATCTGCTGTTGTCCTACAGGGTCTAAAATGTATTTTCATTGTAAGACGATGTTTTGTGGATGATGAAGTCTATATTTTGAGTACTAGAGTAGGCAGCGCTAGGCCTTCTGCCTTGGTTAAACTGGACCGCAGTAAAAGCTTAAGACGAACTCGAGCTCCCTTTTTTGTCAAATCTCTGTTTAAAGCGGTATCAAAACCCGATACAATACCGAACACTAGCAGAGGAACGCGCACAGCCAGTGGACAGTGCGCGGCGCGCGGAGTCCTGCGGGAATCGCGTGCAAGCCGGACAATGTCCATTAAGATACCCCACCCTGGGGGCAGAAATAGATACTGCTCTCATTAAATGCCATATAAATCCAGAGTCTTCACCGCAGATCCACTATTATCTGAATCTGCCGCTGATTTTTTTTTTTATAGTCTAATGGACAGCAGTTGGTCCTAATCTATCAAAGTATCTCTCAGTATAAAATAGGCTGACTCTGAATTACTGTTTAATATCAGTGTTTTAATGAGTCTTGATATTTGCAGGACTCTTACACAGATAGTTACAGCGGACAGCGCCATAATTGAGCTTTGTGTCCAGCCAAAAATCCAAAGGTCATTGAGTGTAAATAAACGAATCATGACTCTGGTCTCAGTCTGTTCTTGGACACGTAATCATTACATTACAAACACGTAATAATAATAATAATAACAATAATAATAAAGGTATTATTATTAGTAGTAGTAGTAGTAGTAGCATTGTTGTTGCTGTTGTTGTTATATTTGGGGTTATTATACATTATTATTATAAGGCATTAAAAATTTTTGAAATAACCTACTTTTGCCCAAATTTGCTACCTAAATAAATATTAAAATGAATAAATAAATAAACAAAAACTAATCTTAATTTGGGTGTATTTTACACGTGCATGTATAAAAGCCCGTGTGAGCGCGCAGGTGACTTTACGCACAGAGAAAAATATATAATAGCTTAAATATTTCAAATTAAATTTTCCTTTGGTGTTTCTTTTTGGCGCATGTATGTTACATCCAGCTGATGGTGGGTGAGCACCAGCACGGCCTGTAACGGTAAATCCTGTGTGTGTTGTCCTCCCAGGTATCCCCCGGTACCACTCGCAGTCCCCCAGCATGTGTGACAGGAAGGAGTTCGTCTTCTCCTTCAACGCCATGACTTCCTCCAGCATGCACTCGCCCGGGAGCGGCTCCTACTACCACCACCAGCAGGTCGCCTACCAGGACATCAAACCGTGCGTGATGTGACAGCAGCTGTGAAGGGGAGACGCCAGCCGAGCACTGCTGAGGGAGAGCCGCTGGAGGAGGGACTCGGGCCCCGCTGGAGCGCAGTGAGGCTGAGGGCTCGCTATAGAGAGACACGGAGCTCCGAACCACGCAGAAAAACACACAAACCCACGACGAGAAACTCGGTACAAGGACAGGAGAGAGCGCGTGCGCCCTGTAACCCGGGCGGGTGAAGACGTAGGTGCACGCGGGCCAGACTCTGCAGCAAATACAGACTAGAACCTGAGACTCTCGCGCCGCTCGGTACTCGCTCTGCTGAAGGATCACCAACACATCAGAGTGTGAGAAAGTGAAGGAGTGTGAAAGAGAGCGAGACTGGCCACAGAACACACAGCCCCGGACCGGGACGAGCCCGTTTCCAGTGAAAAAAAAATGGTCTTATGTATTTTTAATGTTATTTCCAATTCAGGACGAGCTGTTCTATATCTGATCATAGGCCATTTTTTATTATTTTTTTTTATTATTTTTGGTTAATTAGTGTAAGTAAATCCATTAGACTATCATAAATAAGGAAGAAAAATGAATGAAGGCACTTTTAAACGTCAAAGCGCAACTTATTTATTCTGTTTCTATTTTGATTGTACAATTATAGCCATAGTATCGAGAACGCTTTATTGGCAATATTTGCCGAGACGCTGTCTTTATTCAGTGTAAAAATGAAGGTTAAAAATGTAAGCACTGTTATTTCGGTTGGTTGCTGTTTTTCTTAATGTCTGTATATCCGTATTGACACGAGTCATTTTCCAGCACTGTAAAAACTGTCTATGGTGTAGGGAATATGTTTTAGTAGCCTAGGCTTCTTTTTCCTGTTTCAATGTCTTAGACATTGGTCATGTACGCACCATTTGTATAAAATTGTATAAAAGCAGTAATGGCATGCAGTTTGAATTAAACTGTTCAAAAACTTTCATACACAAACACAGAGTTACCAGATTAACTGCAGACTCCTTCCTGAATGTGGTTCGCTGGAGTTACAGCGCTGACAGGGCAGAAAGATCTTTTTTAAAACGCAAAAACACATTTGTTTCGTCACCTGTTCCTCTGCCAGAGAAGCCGAACTGAAATCCGTGCATTCATAAAACTAAATTACTTTAAATCGAATAATTTTAACAGCTATTTAAACAAATTGTGTATTTCAAAGTGATACATTTGAGTAGAAATAACACCATTCTTAATATGTAGTCTGTCGTCGCCATTATCATTATTATTATTATTATTATTATTGTCGTTGTTGTTATTATAGCCTACACAGCCCTGTAGCCCGCATCTGCGTCATTCGTAGAAACTCCGCTGAATGTCCTTGTTTTAACCTTTTCATCAAAACAGTGACAAAGCGAGGATGAGCTGCCTGCGTGTCCAAAACAAAGATGTTTTGGGCTCCTGACCGCCACATGTGGCAGTGATATTGCACTTGCATTGGATCCATTAAACTGACCACAAAGCTCGCACTCTTATTATAGGCTATTATAGGCCACCTATTCCAGCCAGTGTCCTGCCCTCTCAGACGTCTCCAGTTGTTGCAGATGGATTGCTATATTTATTTCTCTAAGTAAAGAGCTGCACAGCCAACACAGTATGTCCATATGCAAATTAAACTGTCAAATTCATTACCGGGGGGAGCGCTGACACTGCACCGAAACTTTCCTCTCTCTTTCTCTCTCTCTCTCTCTCTCTCTCTCTTATATTTAAGAAAGGCTTTTACACTTTCAGGAGAACATCGTTCACGACCTTTGACCAAACAGTTCAGTCCAGCCAAAGGTTTCCATAATGTGATTGTTGGCAGCTGCGTTCACCTTTTGAGTTTGGGGTTTCAAAATGAAGACAGTCCAGAAGAACTGAGCAGCCGGACTTTTCAGAGTGATGAGCGCCACCTAACGGCCGCGCGCTGAAAAAAGACAGCGTGAAGAAGAAGAAGAAGAAGAAGAAGAAGAAGAAGAAGAAGAAGAAGAAGAAGAAGGACAATAACAGCAGCAGCAACAACAACAACTACAACAACAAGAACAAGCACAACAAGAAGAAAAAAATGTTATACAGGACTGTGCGTAGTCGTAGGCACTTACATATAAAAGTTTTTTTGGGCCGCGCGCGTTTATTTGTTCGAAAAAAAAACACTAATATTAGAATAAATACAGTTAAGATTAAGGCAAATGTAATGATTTTATGTATGTCAATGTGTTCGTTTAACCGTTTCCAAATTTCTCCTTGAGGAAGCCCAGTATAAAGTGCGGTTACACTCTAAAAACGGGTGTGTTAAAAACACTACACTTTCTGTCTCCAACTGGACACATCATGTATTCAGTCAGAGACAACACACTCTGAGTTACTTTTAACACAGAATGTGTGAAATATTTCTGTGGTACGGATAACATATTTTGTGTTACTTTTAATATTGTATGTGTTAAATCAGAAAACAATATGACACATAAGTGTTAAAACAGGTAACACAAGTAAGTGTGTTGTTGTTTAACACAACACTTTTTTTTAGAGTGTATCATCCAGTATCAGCTTTGGCCACTTCAACACTTCATCATGATCAGTCAGATGTGCTGCTGATGGAATTCAACAAATCCGTACAGTTGCTGAGAAAGTCGGGGTCAAATCCGGCACCTGTATTTATCACAGCTCACAAAATATCAACTACTTTTCTAAAAAACAAGAAAATGTTGTTACTTTTACTGCATTAATATTCAGATGTATTCATGCTAATGTTTTATGATGTTTTAATAAGCAAAAAAACACTTTGTTTTCAACTATTTTTAAACTATTTGAACAAAGTGCCCACAACTTTACCTCAACATTTTGAGTTAACTGAACTTCCAGTAGTTTAAACATAGAATCATTTATATATATATTAAACATAGCTATTCTCACACTAAAAAGCTGTGTGTATGTGTATATATATATATATATATATATATATATATACACACACACACACACACACACACACACATACAGCTTTTTAGTGTGAGAATAGCTTATGTTCAAACTACTGGAAGTTTAATTAACTCAGAATGCGAGATAAACAGGTTACATTTACAGTAAATGATTTTCAGTCTATAGATTACGCTAGAGCTAAATCATATAGGAATACTGCTGTGTTCTGAGATCTTGGAAAATATAGGCTACTATAGTCCCACCAGCCTCCAGTAAATGTATTGTTAAAATTATAATAATAATACTAATAATAAAGTAATAAAGTTTAAAAGCTTGCCTTAGACAGAGGGGTGACTATAAGATGGACTTCATCCATCGAAACTGATCTAAGTTTAACAAACCAACAAACATAAATAAGCGCGGCGCTCTGTTCTGATAAATCTCAGCGTCTCGCTGTCACCCCTCAGCAGCCCTCAAGCGCATTCTGGCTGCTAGAGGTGAATAAAGTTCAGTTATGCTCATGAGGCTCCCACTCATGTTCCATACACTAGACGAAACCCACCAGCAGACCCCTGGACCTTCGCGTTCGGCTTCGGAGGATAAAGGCTGCAAAACAAGCAGCGCGATGTCAGATCCTCACATCACTCTCACTGCGCTATCTTTATACTAACCGCTGTGCTGGGAGACATTACAGCCCTGTGAGCTGCTGGGGCAGCGAGCCCAAACTGCCCCGCAGCCTGTGGACCACACATTCATCCCATCCTCAGGACATTAAACAGAGCAGCTCGTCTTGGCTGAATAGCCGAATAAAATTCTTCCGTGATTCACAGCTGTTAGTCAGGGGGGCTTCGCGACGGCACCATAAAAAGCTCGTACTGCAGCTCAACACGCGCGTTAAGCTCACGGCTGCAGCAGAGCTATGAGACACACAAAGGCCAGATCCTGACGGAAGGTCCGCACAGGCCCGAAAACATCTCCAACAGTAGGCTTGCGTAAAAGCACCGATACAAATGAATAATCTTCCGCGTTGGAGTATTTCCCAACATGTGCTCTGGCATTTTTGAAATGCATCATGTAACCACAGGCATATGTGACGCACAACAAACTCAGCCTACTGTTTGAGATGGTTCCAGGCCTAAATGGATCCTCCATCAGGATTCATTGTTTTTATTCGCTCAGCTGGACATGTCAAAGGCTTTAACCTGATTCCCCATGACAGAAAAATGTTGCAGATTGTGTTTTACTGGTGTTACTTTGACAGTATGAACCCAGGTTATTAACCCTTAAAGTCTATGTGTATTATTTGGTAATACTAAGGCTTTTTATCAATCAACTACAACAAATTACTTAAACTAATATATAGCATATGTAATTATGATAGTATGGATCCACCAACACGTGCTTAGAGTTTAGAGATTCAGAACTGCCTTGCTAAATGTCTGCCTCATAGGCCATAGTGCAGCCTACAGTCTGAAATGGTTTAAGGTCTATGTGGATCTTCTATCAGACTTCCATGTGCTTCATAGCTCAGCTGGACATGTCAAAGGCCTTAACATGATTCCTTGCGACAGGAAAAAGTTACAGAGTTTGTTTTGCTCTTATAGATAAAGGCATACATTGGCAATGTGAACCCAGGTTATTTAACCCTGAAATTCTAGGCCTATTATCGGGTTATTAATATTAAGACCTATTATCCAGCAACTACTTTCGTGACTACTATGAAACTAATATACAACAGTTATGAGAGTGAGGTACTGAAGACTGGATCCACCAACAGGTTCTTAGAGTTTCACCGAAGATCCAGAATTATCTTCCAAAGGCTAAACACAGAAAGAAGGAGGCTTCATCACAGGCCATCTTGCAAGCATATTTTCAATTCTATTTTCACCCCAAAGGGCCTCCCTTGCAGCATACTTAGTCACGATTATCATAAGAGACATAACAAACTACAGACTGAACACTGATAAAATAATTAATCCTAAATAAAGGATCTTTAGAATAACTTCCTCAGAACTGAATCATTTTATATCAACCAGTGGTCATTTCATCAAAGCTCACAGCTTAAACACTATTTACCATACAAGGATCAGACATAACACAGTTAAACTTACTTCCAGAACTATTTTATTTTCACTCCATCATGTAAAAATCCATAAAAAATACAGATTCCTGGAATCACCAATTATCTTGTAGGTAAATTTAATATTTTTACATAATTACCAGATTTCTTCTCCCAAAGAAATCTTGCATTTTCATAATTTGTGTTGACCTTCTCTGGACCTTTACTCTAGCTAACTCCCCTCCTCGCTAGGGGTAGTAATGCTGACGATGGCGGCTGTGGCTGTTGGTGGGTGAGCTGCTCCTTTGGCTTCCTTTTTCTGGGGCCTCTGCAGTGTTTGGTTAGGCCTGTGGCCGCCCCGCTGGCTCTTAGCTCGCTCAGCCTTCAGGGTGTGGCCATTGATAGAGAGGTCCTGCAGGGCAGTCAGGGCAAGGTCAGCTCCTGGCCCATCATTGTACTCGAGGAAGGCCCTGTGCTGCGCCCCCTGCCAGGTGAGCCTGAGGGGCACAGCATTCCGCTCCCTCAGCACGGTCTTCAGCTCACTCACCCGCAATCCGGCTGGAATGCCTCCGAGGTAAAGAGTGCTGGAGGAACCACGAGGATGCTCCTGCTCCACAGCGCCTCCCCCAGGTCTCTCAGCTCCATTTTCGATATACTGACGTTTGGGCTCCTGCTTGGGTTCATGCCTGGGCCTACTTTTTGGGTCACGCTTAGGGTTGGGTTTAGCCTCTGGTTTAGGCTCTGCCGCAGGTTTAACGCTTTCAGCAGAGGATACCTTTAGTGTGACGTCATTGCCAGCCTTTTGCTCCAGAGCTCGCAGTTTTTTCAGGATGGGAATTTTCTCCAGCATCTCCGCATCCAACTGCAGACATAACAATTATATTGTTTGTGGGTTGGAGAGAATGGGGCAGTCATCATTGATGTTGAATTCAGTGAGGTTAGTGAAAAGGCTGGAAACAACAACACCAGACGGAATCATATAAAGGGTAAAAAGACCTCTGTCCCTTTGTATAGGAAAATTAATGTGTCTTATACATCTTACGAAAAACACATGAATCTTTCTTTTATTTTATACTAAATCAGTTTAAACTTGCCAAAATAACTCAAACGTGAGGTATTGACATAATAAAATGCCATAGATAGCAGCACAAGTATATTTTAGAAAATGATGCACATTTGTATGTTTTGAACTTTGATAACTATAGCAGTAACTCATCGTTATCAGCAGAAATATTTCACTTCCCCCACAGCTATATTAAGATGTCTTTTATGATCTCCAGGGGAAAAGTGTTATGACCATAGCCAGTTTTGTACAGGATATACACGTCCTATTGTTCTTACAGTGACCTCTAGACTGCTCCTGTTCCACGCAACAAGAACAGCCATGAATGCCAGAAGTGCAGAACCACAAATCCTTTGTACGATCACATGCCCTTTCCTTTATTCAAAAGGCTCCAGAGTTTGGCTGACTAAGATGGCTCAAAGCCACCATGGAAAATGCACATGGCCACTGATTCACCCAAACAACAGCCACCATGTACAGACTGTGGCCATATAAAGAGAACAAATATGATTTATGTGAACACCCAAAAGCAAAGCGATGAGACACATGAACAGAATCTAAATGGTTGTTGTGAGTACACTACACACTATAGAGTACTTAGGCGTGCCACGTTATTTCTAACATATAACCTGAAAACTGAAATTCTAGTTGTGAATTCAGCAGTTGAACTTAATTATTATCAGTATTAACTGTTTTTAAGCATTATTTTGGAAGATTTGTACACAGATTTGTACACTCAAAATATTAAGGTGACATAATGCATTAAGAGCTTTCTCAGCAGCTGCTTTTGTAGCCTTTTTGTATCTTTAGTAATTGCAGTCATCTTATTATGGCATTTGGCAGACACTCTTATCCAGACTGGCTTCCAGAGGTAAGCTAGGGCAACATTAGGAGTCTTGCCCAGGGATGCCTATTGATACAGTATGCTGCATTTCCTTGAGTGGGGAATCAAACATCAGTTTGCTGAGTGAAGGGCAGAAGTGCTGGTTATACAAACCACAATCTAATGACCAGATGGCTGATTTTACCATTGCCATTTCTATTCCCTGCTCACGACAGAACCAAGAGACCACGAGTCTCTGAGCAAGACTTCTAACACCACAGTAGTTACCTAAGTAACATGATTACACTGTAAGTCATAATGGATGATAGTGTCTGCCAACTGCCAAGTATCCTCTTTTTTGAAAAAAAAAGTTTTATTGGCAGCCTAATGTTGGATGAACAAACACGTCTAAGTTGGTTAAAGAAATTATCCTCAGTAAGGATCACTACAAAAGCAGCCGTTGAAAACACTCAATATTTTAATGCGTATGTTACCTAGAAATGTTGAGTGTACTTATAACTGAAACGGAATACTTTTACTCTTAACTCAATTAAGAGAAATCAGAAGGAAAAAAACATATGTTACTTTTTGGATTTTCATTTAGATTTTCCATTTAGTCAAGTTCTGGCACATTGTATTACTTTTTTTTTTTATCAAATTCATCTTTGCGCAAGTACCAGTTCTGCCCATTAGTCTCTGTGTCACACAGCACCTGCTAGCAGAACATCTTTCTTATTGCGGATTTCATAGCAATTTAGTTAGTCATGCAGGGCTGGGTGCCAGTATTGCTGGGTAAGATGGGGAGCAGGACTGCAGTGAGGTAGACTGAGTGGCGGATAATGCTGCGCAATGTAATGGTTATGACAATATAACCGCACATGTTATCCTTGACAGAGGAATGCTAATTAGTGTTTAAGTGTACTTGAATTTTACAATAATGTAAGAGTTTGTTTAAAACAGTAAAGACAAAGCAGATTAACTAATCTGAGTTAATTAGAGTGATCAGCTCAATGTTACTTCAATGTAAAAAAAGTTTTAATTGTATCTTTATGTTTGTATTTGTATCAGTATCAGATTACTTGATAAGTAGACACTTTTTGATTTTTGCTCAAGTATACTTTTAGCTCTGTATTTCCATTTTTAACTGAATAGAGTTTTGACACAGTATCTATATGTTCACTTAAGTATTTTCCTTGGTTGTTGGCAACCAAAGTGATTTTAGTTACCTTTGACCAAATGATGCCCTGTGGTTTAGGGTGCTGACACTCAGTCTTGACGATCCTAGTTGGAGTGATGATATAGTCCACAGTGAGATCATGACTCTCAGTCAGTCCTTCTGGAATGTCCACAACCTGTTGGACATGATAGTTTAGTAATTAATTTAATATCTTTCTCAGTAAGGTCATGGCCATTCCAGTGATTCTGCACACTTTTTAAATTAACTTACACACTCAGATACAAGGCAAACTAATATATATATATTGCAAATGGTCTGTGTGCTTACATAAACAGAAGAATCTGCTGTGATCTGAGTGCTCATTTGCTGAGGCAATCATTTTGCAACCATTTTGCATTATAATTCATAGTACATACAGTATCATCCAACCGTAAACTGTCAGGTAGTGCTGGATTATGTTTTCTACACATCGATGCATGGAGCTTCTGTAAATGGGCTAGGAGTTCTGACCTGACAGTCATGAACCATTGTCACAACCACAGTGGATTCATTCACAGCTCCCATGGAGGCCATCATAGCATATTCCATATCTGCAAATCCCTCTCCTTTCCCAATCCTGTAACCTAAGAGGAAAGAAAATCTTATTATTGATAAGAAGACATATGATCTATAATATTTTTATCACGATTGAGAAACAGGCTTACCTTTCTCAGACACAGCTACAGAACCAACCACTACTAGATCCACTTGAACTCTTGCATCTAAACCAATTGGGACACTGAACTCTTTAACTCCCTGGACAAAACAAACTGTATGAGTGACACACTAATTTATCAGGTATATTGAATTGTGAAAAAGTAATAAAAACAAAAGATATAGTATCATAAAAATATGTGTGTGTATAGTGTGAGTTTAGGTATAACCTGAGAGGTGGAGCACACTCGCAGATCCTCATTGGTTGCATTTTGCGGTGGAACAATTTTGTTAAACAGTCCAGTGCGCAGCCGAGGGGTCGGGACCAGCAACGTTTTTCTAGCCTAAAAAATAGACAGAAGCGCATTAGCTGAAATGAGAATTGCACAATATACAACACAGACAAAATGGCACACATCATATAGTACTCAGTAGAAACAATCTTAATTATAAATGCAAAATACCCTCATTACAATTACACAAAGCTGTCAAAGGTACCTGCAGGGCAGCTAACCGTGCCCCCTCCAGTGGTTTATCCGGATCCACCTTGACTTCACTGGTTTTGCTGAAGACATCTAAGGTTACAATCTTATTGCAGGCCCCATAAGCCCCCTGAAGAGAAAGAAGAAAGTGGTGTGAGAAGGTCACTTACAGTGAGAGTGTGAAAGCGGGCCTGCTCCTGTGGCCTGTCCGGGTTCACTTTGACCACCCTGCTGGACTTGAATTCCTGCAGGACAGGGAGCCTGTTACAGGCCTGTGCAGCTGCCTGTCAGCTCAAAACATACAATACACCACATGACTGAGGAAAACAGTTTGACATCAATCATTCAATCAATTAATCAATCAATCAACCATCACAAAGACCTCTTCAAAGTACAGTTACTTCATAAACAGAATGGCTACCTTGAAGTTTGGAATTCTGTGGTGCACTGGTCGCGGGAAGTTGGCAAGGTTTTTCGCCTCGATGTAATCCCACACTTTTTGGCGAATGTCCCACTTCGTAGCCCCTTTAATCAAATGAGTAAAAACAAGTGGACGCATTTCAGCTGCTGGAGTGAAAACCACACACTCAAGTCCACATACATTCTGATAACAACAAAAACATGGACGGTTACCTTGATTTATGTTAATAGCTTGTTCCATGCTTTAGTGCGCCTAAGTTATCTGTTTTACAACAGGACTACACGATGACGAAAATCAGACATTTTCTTTCTCTACGTTCGTCCATAATCTAAAAACTCACAACAGCAGCTGCTCGCCTGTCAAATTACAATCCAGTTCATTCTACGGGTCCCTACAAAGGTCAAAACTCGTTTCGTTTTTCCCCATCGTAGTGAAAAGGTTCTAACCGCTCTTTCCTTTGTATCTATTCTTCACTGTGTCATTTTCGGAATTATTAAAGAAAAAATGTATTTTCTAAGATAACAGAAAGAAGAAGAGAGAAAATAAGACCGAACTGTGTTTACTTTCTTGTAATGCAAAAAATTTGAATGTGGTGACATTACACGGCATTCTCTACTTATTTCCAGTAGGTGGCGCCAAATACAAAATAATCATCATTTATTTGCATTGCGCTGGTCCATGCTCGGGAAATAATAGACTTTGTCACCATTAGCGATGGGACAGCGTCACGCCATCGTCTACATGTAACGACTGCCTACTGCTCTAGATAAATGCTATATAGTGATGTGATAAAGTAATACATGACATTATATGAATTTACAGTTAGGTTTGCATTAATCAAGTAGTCCAAATTATTGCAATCAATCAATAAACTGGTGAACTGTAATATAAAACAAGAATAGGCAGCACTGAGTCATCTTTATGGGGTCATCATTTTCCAGCATATCCAAATGTAGAAACAAAGTCAAGCCATGTGAAAGAAAACCTCTGATATTTTGGATTATCAACATGATATGATCATGTTAGGACAGGTGCTGTCACTCACCTGTTCGCATCTCATGTTGAAAATAAATAAATGAATAAATAAATAAATATCCAAAGTCAGAGGTTAATCGCAGCACAGATGTGATCACCAGTAAAACATAATGATATTAAAAAGAAAAGGGAATTAGTAAACGTTAATGACTATAATGTTAAGAAGAATATTACATGATACACTTCATAAAGAAGTGCAATTATCATTTGCTACCTATGTTTGTATATGTGACGGCCTGTTCTTATGACTTTCTTTATTCCCCTTACAGCAAAGTCACTTATATTTCACTTATGAAGTGTGTAAAAATGCATGTTTACAAGTAATCACTCTTTTTCCACACGTGATAACATTTTAACATATAAAATGTGTGCAAAAACAGTCATATTTCACATGTGAATTTTGTGACTTTTTTGAATTTAGTTTTTTTTTTGTCAGTGCACACAGATCACACTCAAATCAATATGAAAATTCTCCCACTGACACTGACATCCTTTCAGCTTTGAAAAACATCTATGAAATTTAATCAGAAGTTATGTTTTTCACTGTTCTAATTTGGCTAAGTAGCTAAGCAGGTACTGCAGTAACTAACATCTTTAGTGGATGTTCTTCAGCAAAAGAATAGGAACCATATGGAACATAATTCAATTACGAGTCGGTGAATCTTTGCAGCAAGTGATGGTAAAACGAGTTGTTTTCCCCAGAAACATAATCTGGTATAGATTTTCTTAAAAGCTATCCTTAAATCAGTTCGACCTTATCAAATATCAAAAAACAGTTTAGAATGAGGAATCCTTTTCCGAGAGTCCATACAACTGTGTGCCTCAGTAAACCCAACCAAATTACATGCTGGCATGCGATCAGTTTAGCTTTTTTGGTGTTTCCATGTGTGCATTTACAGTCATTTCTCTGTATTGAGCCCATTAGAGGATCTTGAGTCCATTAGAGAACATTTTGCCACTAAGCCACTCTCCTAGTCGTCCTGTGACAGATGATAAGTTTATGCACTAATACTAGCACTATTTTCTTGACATTATATACACACTTGCAATATTATCTACATATGAAATACATATATTTCTTTTTAATGGGCACAATGTATCCTGGCCAGACTCTTCACACATTTAAGGGGCCCATATCATGGAAAAAACAAGTTGTCCTTGCTTTTTTTATAAATAAAAGAACTTGATGCACTATGTAAACATTGCTAAAGTTTCAAAATATACTTATCCCTTTCCAGTCCATACAGTCTATGTTTGGGCACTAAGCTGCAAAAATAGCCTGTTTTAAATGTGTTTTTGTGATGTCTCATAACACAATGCATTTACATATATATCCACCTATTTAGCCAACAGCAACTTAGCCCCACTCAAGTTAAAAGGAATGTTTCAGCCCCAAGGCCTTTTTTTAATGATGCGCAATGTAGAGCAGCCAATCAGAACATAGGTAATTTGCCTATATAAGTCTTTTGTGCTTGTTTTGATTCTAAGGGAAGAAGTAGGAAAGTTTGGAAAAAAGATCATGGAAAAATTAATTATGATTGGTTTTGGTACATAAAACCCACACTAATGTGATGAGTGGGCTTCAGGGAAAAATATAAAATTTTGGAAAA
This sequence comes from Colossoma macropomum, assembly GCF_904425465.1. Taxonomy (NCBI): domain Eukaryota; kingdom Metazoa; phylum Chordata; class Actinopteri; order Characiformes; family Serrasalmidae; genus Colossoma; species Colossoma macropomum. The sequence continues at coordinate 23,013,600 of NW_023494798.1, read as the reverse complement.
ATGTAGGATACAGCCTCTACAAAAACAGACACAAAAACGAGTAGAATTTATCTCTTGACAGTAAAACACCAAAATCCTTTCAAAATCTTTTATTTCGACTGTATTTAAATAAATAAAAGACAGGTGTAAGGGCACTCTGGGTGAGAGAAGTAAAAGTTTGTGTGAATAAGAGTTATGCGGCTCATAAGGCAGTTTGTCAGAGAGGTGCAGACACCAGGCCTGCTGGACCCTGGCCCAGAGTCTGCCTTGCCACGCTGCTCTCCAAGGGCTTGAAGCCCAGCTCCTCCACAGGAATGCCAAAGGCTTTCAGCTTCGCCTCATACGTCCTCAACAAGTCATTGTGAGCCTATGGGAGAAATGAGACTATTAGGGTAATGATCTTCAACCTCTTGAAGACCCCTAGCCTATGCAGCTTTATAACTAGGGCAGGCCCTACACTGACAATATTTACTTGACTAATGTAAATAAGATTACATAGATTTTAAACAAATTCTAAAATAGATGTGATGTTTAAAAAAATTACCCCCCCCAAAAAAATATGTAAAAAACAAGGTTGCTGTTGGACCCACCTTGCAGACACGAGCGAGTTCATACTGTAGATCCTTGATAGCAATGTTCTTAGAATCCAGCACTTCCTATAAGCAAAAGCCAAAGACAATTATTCAGAAACAAAACACAGAAAAATCCATTTTTACCCCTGAAACCTAAACATATAAAGAATGAGACTGTTTTTGTTATTTGCTACACAAATAAAAGTGTAAAAAGAGCTAAACCTTCTTCTGAGAGCACCATATTGGCTGACCAATCAAGTTCATTTTCATGCACAGGAGATATGTTTTGGTAAAGAACTATACCTCAAGCTTACGAGTGACCACGTTGAGGGCAGTGTGGTCTAAATTTGAGGCAGAAAGAACCTCATTGAGCTGGGCCTCTTTCTTCTCTAGAGTGTCTGTAAGTGCATCTAGCTTCCTCTCCAGAAGCAGGTTCTTAAAGCCACTCTTCTGATGCACCTCCTGGATGGCCTTGGTGAACTTCTGGTACAGTTCATCACGCTCCAGCTGTACCTAAGGACCGAGAAATGAAACAGAGCAATTTGAGCAAATTGTCTAATAGGTTATGCCTTGCAGACTTTGACTCACGTTTTGTAAACTAAAATAAAACTAAATACCACATTCAAGCAAAGTCTAGTCAGAATATTATTTCTTTAAGTTTCTAAAGCTGCAAGAATGAACACTGGACAACAACAACATCTTACACTCTTTTATATATATTCAAGTGAAGAATATGTCTAATAGTGTTCATACATACATATCAATATTTCCTCTCACCTTACTGAACCTCTGCTCCAATACTTCATGCTCCCATTTCAGGTCCCTCATTTCTTTGTCTGCCACCTTGAGTCGAGCTTTGGCTCCCTAAAAGAATGAAATGAGTCCATTAAGAAGTCACTCTCAGTAAATTTGCAGTACTTTAGTACCTGTAAGACAGGCTTAAGTGCAAAATTGGCATGCAATTATGCACCAAAAGAATAATATTGAATGAACGCATAGCACTTCAATTTTCAGTAGCTTCTACATTGCAAGTGCTACGGAGCTCATAAGAGACTTTGAATTAATGTGTATACCGCCAGTGAAGCCTTGTCTTTATTATAATTGGCAAGCTGTTTCTGGAGCTCGGCAACTTCCTCAGTGGCCTTCTGCAGAGGCTCAGTCAGACGCTTGTTCTGCTGCTGCACCTCTGCCATCTCCTTCTCCAATCTCTCCTCCTTTCTCTTCATTTCATCCACCTGCTCCTGCATGTAGACAGAGGGAAGGCGAGTGAAGCGCAGTTATGACATGCAAAGATCAGGAAGCTACAGAGAAAAGGTAAGTATACATGAGATCACAGTAATGCAATGGGTGGAGGCTCATCTATAAAAAATACAAAATGTGAAGCTCACATGTTAGACATGTAGCATTTGATCTCTGATCCTTCTATTTAAAGTTTAAAAAGATAATCAGAATTTGATACAATAATTATAATAATTATTATAATTTTCAGTGTCATCGTACCTTAAATGAGTTGATGAGGGCTAGGTTGTTGAGAGTGATATCATTATAATAGTTCTTAATATCACTGAAAGCTTTCTCATGGTTTTTCATCAGTGTGTTAATCTGGCTGTTCTTCCTTTCCTCTATATCAGAGATTTCAGTCTTGCGTCTCTGATCTTGCTCCTGACGCAGTGCCTGCATTTTCTTCTCATATTTAGCCTCTATTTCTACAGAGAAAACAGCATACGTACTGTTAAAGAGCTGCTTAAACACAGTAAAAGGGTAAAATATAGTAAATTATAATGTCATGGCGAAAAATCTTTTACACATAATTTACATGCGATGGCCCGTCAAAGAGACAGCTACTGTCAACACTGTACCTCGTACTTGTCTCTCAAAATCATTTCTCAGCTTGGTAATTTCTTCATCATGTTTCTGTTGGAAGAAAGCATGCTCATTATCACAACATCAACAGAAAAATGTTCATAGTATGTTGGCTTAAAAAAAAGGAAAAAGAAGCAGCTTGCACTCACCAGTTTGAGGCTCTTTATAAGATTCTCATTGGAAAGCTCCTGTTCTCTGAGGTCCACTTTCAGGGTGCGCATGCCTTTCCGCAGTTCATTCTCCAGGTCCCCGTGTTCTTTTTGCATGAGTTTGGTGGCAACTACTCCCTCTGTCTTGAGTTCTGCAATGCTGTTTTGTTGTTCATACAGCAAGTGTTTTACCTTCTGTTTGTACACCTGAAAATCAATATACCAATAGATACCAACAAGTTAAGAGGTCTTTCCTATTAGATTGCACACTGCATAGAAACCCAAAATCACCACAATATCTTTACGCCTTACAAATCAATGCTCATCATCGTTCTTGATACCTTGATCTCAACTTGATGGCGCTCTTCAGCTTCTTCCATTTCTCTATCCCTGTTCCTGAGATCAGCCTTCTTTTCCTCTAGCTGTCGTTTAGTGATCTCCCAGAAGGTATGGATTTTATCCCTTTCGAGTTGGAAATAGTTACGCTCTTCTCTCTCTCTGTCCAGCTCCTCACGCAAGCGGACAATGTGGTCTTCCAGCTAATAAAGAATCACAATTTAAGTAATGTATTAGTTATGGCGCAGAAATGAAGTGTAATTAAGGAAATTAATTGCAAAATTTACTTTAGATGACCACTGGCTTATATTATTATTATTATTATTATGTCCAAGATTATTGCCCTTTCCTCATGAAGAATTTCCATGTCTTTTGAATAAGGTCATTAACTGTACCATGGCACAAGAAAACATGAAATGTGACACATTTTTTTCTGAAGTGGACTTAGAAGCTTGGCATATCGAGTGAACCTTGACAACAGAACAGCCAAAAAAAATCGAAATCTTCACAGTTTTCCAGGTGTAGAAATGAGGTATTCTAAATTGATCAAAACGCAATGATTAGCATTACTGGATGAATTCATTTCTTGTTTTAACAGCTGGATACTAGTCCTTAGACATAAAGACCACTTTGGATACTTTAACGTGAGATCCGTTAACGTTAACTTTACCTGCTCCTTCGACATGTCCTCTGTGGAAAGGCCATCCACCACCGTAGGGCTCTTGCCCTTCGCAGCCTTCGCGCCTTTCTTTTTTGGAGGCTGAAATATGAATATTTGTAAGCTAAATGTTACAATTGCACAGTCACGCATTTAACAGTAAAGTAGGCGTTACGAATGTAGTGTTAGTAGGGCTATATATTTGGTTAACGTTAGCTAAGCAGGCTTGACTATCTCACACTACCTGCTGTAGGGTTACAACCATTAGCTAGTCAGCTAACTAACGCTGGCTATCATAAAGAGAAATATCTAGCAATATTATACCTGCGTAGTCCATTCATACTTACCATGATTTTATTTATCTAGTAAAATGTCGTCCCGGTGCATGAAGAAAATGTGTAACCACGTAGGTTAGCTTTGGTGAAAAGTTTGTCAGCGATTTCACTGCTTCGCTGTTCTGGTGGTCTGTACACAACGCGACGGCGTCATGGCAACAAAGGCTCCAATCTCGCGATACGAGAATTGGGTGCGTGGGGGTGGGGTTCGAGTACTATATGAGAATGTGTGCCTAATCGATGCATCGTAAATGTTGAATGGTCGATATAATGTCTGTTTGGGTGCATTAAAGTATGAATAGAAAGGAAGCGATAATTCGTAGTTGACTAGAAACCGGTTTTGGATGAGGTAGATTTTAAAAGTCTTCCATTCTAACAGGTAAACAGGTTTGTCCACTAGAGGGCAGTCACAGTCTGTGCTTAGATTTTGTCCCAATGCCTTGGACTCGGCCACAGCTTAATTAATTATAAATCGATATCAAGGTCCTTCCACTGTCCTTTCGCGCATTTTACTGTTTTCTCTATAAAACCAACGATAGACAGACTGCCGTTTCCCTTGTAGTTAACGACACACTGGTAAAACGAATGCTGTTCACTATTGACCAAGGGTATTAAGTGGTATAAAGGTATTAATGACAGGAGTGGGCAGAGTAGCCTAAATCCATTCTCAGGTTAAATAATCTTACTTTTGTCAAATAATGACTTATTGATGGCCTTGTGAACTGATTACTGAATCCCCTGTAGAACTGCAGTGGAACTTCTTAGTATAGGATTGATCAGCATAAACAGGGGTTTGTTTGGGTCTATTTTTCTCTTTTTAATGCGTTGTAGGTCTCAAAATCTCAAATCAGAAGTGTGAACAATCACCAAGTACAGACACTTGAGTAGAAAGTGCACTCCTTTATTCACAGGTGTAACTAAGCAGAAGTAAAGATACTGACAACTGTAAAAACTGGAGAGAGTATAAATTCATTACAGTACTTGACTACATAACTGAGTAAATGGAACTAGTCACCAGGAGCTTAGTTTCAACGCACAAGCATGAAACTACTTACCACTGAGAACATTTGGAAATTTTGAGCTTTTTCTACTATTTAACTCTGACTGACAGGTGAATAATTATCATCATAGTAGTAGACAATAAAAGCTGTCACTGAAGCTGAGATGGGCTGCTTTGCAAGCCTGCCTCTGCACAGTGAAGAACAGTCATGAAAAAACAGTGTAATTGGTTATAGGATGTAGATACACAATTAAAGGGCAATTCTGCCATTTTTCAAATTGCCTGCATATTTCAATCATTAATGTGTGAACAAAGCAATTCAGAGGGATTTGTTGTGAAACATGCCATTCTAGCAAAATCTAAAAGTGTTCATAAAGGAGGTGATAGGAACAGATATCTGAAGTGTTTAATACCTCTAAATGCTACCTCACATAAACTTATGCACAAAATGGTTAAGGATATGTTGCCTAATACTGCTGATTTTCATAGATCCAGTCATGGTGGAAAGCTACATGCACTGTATTGTATGAAAACTATTTTACCATTATTAACATTACATATAAAAACTCAGAAGACACACAGGCTTACAAGCCATATTTGTGTTGTAGACACTGTGATCCCTGGTTCCTATCACCAACATTGTTAAGAAATCATTACGTCAGTAAGTTTCTCTACAGTGCACCATTTCACATCAAAATAATGTGAAAACATTGTTTACATCTCATCAACTGATACATGCAGAAATCTTAGAAAAATCAGTGGAATTCCTCTTCAGCATGTGTATAAATGTCTATTCAGAAGGCATTGACCAAAGCAAGCTGGGTATACTATAATGTAGTACCCCATCTATGTGTGGAGTTGGTGGTGAGAGTTTACTTTTTCCTAGACAACGTTTTTTCTTGCACGGCAGAACATTACAATCCTAATGGACATTTTAGGTACAGATGCTGAGGAGCAGACTTGTTGGTTCTGAGATTTCCATGTCATCCTGAAGATAGTTTCATGTCAACTGCTCTGTTGTTTTTTTTTTTCTCAGTGGTTTTTACATTAGACTGTGGTCACTCACGCACACCCCTCTAGCCCTACAGTACAGCGAACTGTACCGTATTTAACAACTCCCTCTTTCCCTCCCCTCCTCAGTCTGGGCATTCAGCCAGTGTGTCCTGTATGCTCTTTGTGTGTGTGTGTTTCTCTTTCTCTCCCTTTCTCTCTAGATCTGTCTGTATTCTGCATTAGCCAACATCATTCACAATGCACTGCTTACGGAGCAAAGTGGCTCAGTGATTTGCAGAGTTTATCCGGCTCTACCCCCTCATTCGCCCACTTTCTCTCTCTCTCTCTCTCTCTCTCTCTCTCTCTCTCTCTCTCTCTCTATCTCTCTCTCTCTCTCTCTCTCTCTCTCTCTCTCTCTCTCTCCCTTTCTGGCAGGGAGCAGGCTCCACTCACTGAAGGGCTGGGAGTGTTGAGGATAGGAGGATCAGTAGGCATAAAGGGGGGAGAAAAGCTGAAGAGAGGAGCCTCACTGATGCTTTGGTGGGAGTTGGCGCTCGTACTTACAGTCTCTCTCTCTTTGTTTCTTTCTCTCTGTGTGTATTCTGAGTGCTCCACACCCATGTTGCTGCTGTAGACAGCAGCTTCAGACTCTTGGCTTACTGGATGGAGGCACAGGGAGGGGCAGGTAGCCCAGGTAAAGACTCCTTTTCTGTTTTCCCGTCTCAACTCTTTCTATCTGCTGCTTCTTTGATGAACTTACTGTATGTGTGTAAAAATTCAGTTGGAATTTTGATTGCTATGGATCAGAATACTGTTTGCTATATTTTTTCACTGAAAGTCACATGTAGTTGATTGGCAAAGTATGACGGAAGGTAAACTGTGCCAGAAAACAGATGTCCACAATGTTACGTCAGTATTGTAGTGTATGGCGCTTGTGTGGGACAGTTTGTGCTTATTATATTGTTGCAGTCTTTTGTTTATACCAGCTGTGAAATTATAAGGCATTAAAGCCTGCGGCTGTTGTGTCGAGATGTCATAAATTCTTTTTTTTTTTTGCCTTTTTGTTTTGATCCAAAAATTGGAATAAAATGTTGTTATATTAAATACAATAATGGGCCTATATTCTAGATTTTACTTGTACGTTATTTTTTCCTTATGATGTTTGTGTGGTGTTATGCATCAAAAACAGTCATAAATCATTTTACATGACTACTTTCCAACCTCTTTTTCCCTTAGAATCATATAGGCTGTCTTTGATACTATATACACACACAAATGATCTCTGTGCTAATAGGCTGTCCTGTATTGTTAAAAAGCAAAGTTCTCTCAAACACTCCTTGTAAGTTACTGCTGTAGGCTGAAGCACACACACACACACACACACACATCATCGAAACCGCTTATCCTTCTGGGTCGCGGTGGGGTGCTGGAGCCTATCCCAGCTGTCATTGGGTGGAAGGCAGGGTACACCCTGGGCAGGTCGCCAGTCCATTGCAGGGCAGACAAACAGACATACACATTCACACACACACTCACTCACACCTAGGGGCAATTTAGCATGTTCAGTTGGCCTGACTGTATGTTTTTGGACTGTGGGAGGAAACCAGAGTACCCGGAGGAAACCCACACAGACACGGGGAGAACAGGCAAACTCCACACAGAAATGACCCTGGTTGCCCGGCCGGGAATCGAACCCAGGCCATTCTTGCTGTGAGGCGACAGCAAGCTGAAGCAGATATATTTAAATATGTTGGTTTTCTTGACATTACAGAAACAATACATTCAAAACAGGCTGGTTTTGCAGCTTAGTTTCCATTTATAGACTGTATGGACTAGAGAGTGAATGCTATGTCTTGAAACTTTAGCAATGTTTACTGTTTTAGCAATGTTTACTGTTTTATTCCGAAAAAAAAAAGAGGAAAATTTAGTTTTCCGCACTGTGGGCCCTTTAACAGTCAATATTATTTGTAACTTGTTGTGTAAAGTGACCATTCTGGAGATATAAGGTTTTATTATCATAGTGATATTTTAAAAAATCATAAGCAGTCATATAAGCAAGCTACTTATATCCCATTAATTGGAAATGTTTTCTGAACCACCTTAAGAATGGCTTTTGGAAGGTTTAGGATATGAGCAATAGTCACCAAAACCCTGGCTTGCTTTAATTATCCAGCATGTACCTGAGGGAGTTTCTCATCCTCGAAAGATTATCACCTTGTATATGAACAGTAATATAAAACTCTGAAAGTAGTTCCACTGTACACAGCAGAAATGTTAAGCTTGGGTGAAGTTGTTTTGGATGCAGTTACAGAGTTGACTGTGGCCACCAGGAGGGCTGATTCAGTGTCAGTCATGCGTGAACAGGGCAGGTCATGCCACTGTTTGCTTCTGGTTAAAAAAGAATTGTGTCTCAGCCTATTTTACTGTAGCTACAGTTACACTATGCACTGTGATCTCTCTAGTATAATGGAGCTCACAGCAGAGTGAGGAGCTGATCCAGTCTGCCTGTGATATTCTACACAGAGACAGGTAGACAGGCTCATAGGGAGGCAGGTGATGTCAAAGATTTCATCATATTCAGCTCTGTTTTTCCTAGCTCCTGTTAGTACAGTTAAAGAATGGGTTCTTTTTTTGGGGTTGTTCAAGTGGCCATAAACACTGTTCAGCCACTTACACTCCTAAAAAAGGTGCCAAAAAGTGTTCTTTGGAAGGATGCCTAAGTAGAAAACCTTTCAATGGGTGTTTTTTTAAAGAATCATTTAATCAGTCAGTGAAGTGTGTGAGTTTGAACAATCTTGTAAAGCTGTAAAGAACCTCTAATACATGTAAAGTTTCTAAGAAGAACCTTTATACATTTAAAAGGGTCTTTACATGCACACATATTTTTTTAAACATACAGTGGTGTCCGAAAGTCTAAGACCGCTAGTGAAAATGCTTCTATTTTGCAATCTTTTCTGATGTAATATAGTTTTTTATTACAAATTATACTATGAGCATAACAATTGAAGCAAAAAGTAGAATCTCTGAGATACTGAGAAAGAATTTGGGATGCCCCTCTTTAGCTTTAATGACAGCATGACAGTTGAACAATGGCCACAAGCTGATTAACATATAGAAGCCTCTGACAGTAGATCAAATGCACCTGTGAGGGATCTGAGCGCATGCTTCAATGGAATGGATAAGACTAAAAAACTGACCTTTTTGTACAAAGGTCTTTGCATAGTCACACATTCTTTAATTTGAACAAGGGCATAAAAAGTACAGTGTCCTTAATATTTTCTCTTCATTTTCCTTGTGATTTTAGATTTCTTTATTTTATTTTTTCATATTTCTAAAATATTCTGTTGTTTATTTCCAGACTTTAATGACAAAATCACAGATTTTCCATGCTGTCTCAGACTTTTGAACCTGTATAGGTAACTTAAAGTCATCACGGTTGGAACAAAATCTTGTATCCCTTTTTTTCATTTTGTTACATAATGTGAAAATGTTGTCTGATAGATAGTAGACCAATATAAAGGCTCCAACATCACTTAGATCCTAACTCTTGTTATATTTGCTTAATTAAAAATGACCTTTTCCTGTGAATTTACCATTAAGAAGATATAAGGTTTTGTTTTTGCATCAAATAACCTTATTTAAAATACTCTCATCTATCATCTAAACCACTTATCATTCTGGGGGCTCTGAGGACCACTGCCCTAAAGAACCTTTTGGTGAATGGTTATTTAAGGAACCATTTTGTAATGTGAGGACCCTTTTTAAAGGTTAAAGCATCCACACGCAATGAATACTTTCCACATAATGTAATATTAAGTTTTCCCTAGAACTGTAAGTCCAAGCCAAGAACTATTTAAGAACCTTTAAGAGTGTATTATCAAAACAGATAGAGGGAGAGAGGGAGTAAAAGTACTACATTTTTATACTAATTAAAAGTTAAAATGCGTTATCTGTTTGCTGATCAGTCAGGTCATCACCATTATTGACTTTGGGGAATGCTTTAGGATGAGATTAGACATCTCACATTCTCTTGGGAGACTGCAGATTGTAATCGAAAGTTAAATTAGGATGTGGTGATGACAGCCCTAAGCGTACGGAATATTAATAATTATGATGACCCCTGACTGTCACAGGACAAGGTTAGCAGAAAAGCGGTGGAGTAAAAAAAAAAATACTCATTCAAATATTCACTACTTATGAGATTGTATGATCTAGGAAATATGATGAACAGAATGGCAGCAAAATGTGACTTTCGGGTGAAAAATGAAAAAAACGAAGCATAGATTATACTCTATAAGGAAGAGCCACATCCACACCATGCCCTATACAAGAGGCTGATCATGACAATTATTTTCAAGCACTCCTAAAAATAATAATTTCAACTTTGTCATCCACATTATAACAATTTTCATCCCATGTGAATAACAGTGGTGAAATATTTGCGTCATTGTGACAGTACTCTTGAAAGCTATTGGCATAGAGTGTCAAGTAGGGAAAGATGCCAAGCTGTCACTTCATCAGAAGACCAAACCGAGGCACTAATCTCTCAATCTGTTTTGATTTAAGCATGTAACAGATCGATAGGCTGTGAAGGGTCACATATCCAGTCTGAAATCGGAATCCATCTTGTTTATTCTGCGCTGGCTTTCTCCCCAGCCCTCTGGAGCAGTGCCTTTCTTCTCTGCATGAGAGCCTTGCTGGGGCACTACACACTGTTTCACTCCCGTGTAGAGTTATAATTACTTGGAGCTCCATTTGTGCTTGAGCATGAACTGACCCACATGTAGTCACACTTAACACGACACGCACCTGCAAATGTAAGCTGCAGTACATAAGAGCATCTGCAAAATATGTAAATGTTGACAACAGATGTCGTGTATTATTTAGCCTTATCATAACCATGTAAATGTAATCAGTGAACAATCTTTATGCAATCTTTATAAATCTCTTAATTATACTTATTTAATTCAATGGCATTTTTTGCTGTATTGCATAGGGATGTTAAGCATATGTTAGTGGACGCTCGATCTGATAGAGATGGATAGAAGCTGCCAGTGAAGGTCAGAGTGAATGACGTCTTCCAGAGCAAAGGCAACAGAGAGGGCTCGGTTCAGAGCTCTTTCCCCTACCCCTGTTCTTCACAGTTCAGTGCAGCAGAACTGCTGAGGTGGAGATGTGACCATGAGACGGTGGATAGGGGAGAGAGAGACAGTGAAAGAGAGAATAGAGTTTGGTTACATATATAAAAAGCCTCTGATTTCAGGCAAAGCTATTGTGTAAATGTGGTGTAAGTGTGAGTAAGTGTTATAAAGGATTAGCTTGGCTGCAAAATCTGGATTTAAATGTCCAAGCTACCTGTCCAATCAGGAGAAACATTTAAAGACCCACTGAACCTAAATCCTTGTTTTCTTAATTAGGTTAATCCTGTTTTTTAGGGCAAACAGTAAGCATTTACTAAGATACCCTTAGAATAATGTTCCAGTGACCAGTGAATGACCAATATAATTTACCATATTTCTCTCCTCTCAGTGTAAACTGGGCAGTCTTAATCTTGGGAAAATTCTTCCGTAAGCATTCCCTTCACCAATCAAAAGGCTGACATCTCTTGCCCCGCCCACACAAAATAGTTTCAGTCAGAGAGATAGTGAGCTAAAGCTAGCCCAGAATAACCAAAAGCTAGCAAGCTAGCCCACTTGTCTGTAGCTGCCTCCCACCTGTTCATTTTTTTATCTATACACGAATTATGTTTGTTTGTCCATTCCTTCTTTCATGTGTTGCTTCGTCCATTTGTTTGTTCATCCAACCACCTGTCCATCTGTACATCTGTTTGTCAGTGACTTTTGTTGTCCAGTAACTGTCATATATTTTTCAGAAAAAAATATTTTAGTTCTGTATGAGTGGCAAAGCAGGCTAGGCTAGGCTAGCTATGCACGAACAGTTTTCAAAGAGGTCTAAATAGCAGTTTTTAAGCTGTGTTTAGTTATATTTATATCATATTCTCATTTAAGCTTGCTGGATGTTTAATATATAACTCAGGTTTATTATCACATAAACATTTGTAATATTTTCTCTATGTTCCCTGGGACTTTAATTTATATTATAGTTGCTTTTAACTAAGAAATATTGCAGCTATAAAAACAAGACAGTGTGAGACAATGATCCAGAGCACTAAAAAAAGCTGCAAACTCAGTTATCTAATATCTCCTGTAAGACTGAGAACTGTTTAAAGTTTCAATATCAATACCGGTAGATATTTCAGTACTGATTCCTATACAATACTTTTTTTGTTACTTCACAGACCAGAAGCAGGTCAAGTCAAGTCAAGTCAAATTTATTTGTATAGCACTTTTTACAACTGATGTTGTCACAAAGCAGCTTCACAGAAATCCATTAAGGACAAAGTTTTAACATAAAATGTAAATCCTCCAGGTGAGCAAGCCAGTGGCGACAGTGGCAAGGAAAAACTCCCTCAGAGCTGGGGAAGAAACCTTGGGTCGAACCAAGGCTCACAAGGGGGGGCCCATCCTCCTCTGGTCAAACTACCTACAAAATTATTATACTACTAGTATTAATAGCAGTAGTAGTAATAGTTAAGAGTCCACTTCAGTGTAGGGTGGGCAGCTAGTCCAAGGCAGGTGGCGGTAGCTGGGCAAGTGGCAGTGACTGGGGCGTGGGCAACTGGTCTGAAGTGGGTAGCAGGAGAGCTCGACAGACAATCATCCATCAGTGTCCGGCCGGACAGGTGGGCAGTCGTTTACTCAGAAAAAAGGTAGGGAGATGGAGTTAGTTTAGCAGGTGTGGCCGTAATACTAAAGTAATTTGGTCATTACAATAAAGATATTTAATTTTGATGCCCAGTCTAAGTCTCCTGTCCAAACTATATATATTTTTAAATATACAGAAAATCTAAAGCTTTCTGTTGTCTTATTTGTTTGATTGTTTGTTTTTCCAAATAGGTTATGTGTCAACCTTTATGTCTCAACACTCTTAAATGTGTCAAAAAATATATTGAAATAGAAGAACTACCCTTGGTTCTAGAAAAGAAACTGGGTGATTTTGTAAAGAACTGATTTGTAAATGAGGTGTGAGAGTGTGAAGAACCTTTTTTAGTTAAAGTGTCCTTCACATGATATAAAGGTTCTATTCCAAGTTTTCCTAGAATAGAGATTGATTGTCATTCCAGTCATTCCAAAATTTGTTGACATCACTTCTCTAGCTAAAGGGTCACTGTCCCGAGTGCCAGTAGAATTGCATTGCATTTTACCATCCATACTCTTTTTAGTTCCTTAGTCAACCCTTGCCCATTCTCCAGCTTCTTGTGTTACTTCTTGATGTTGCCAACACTTGGGAGTGCCACATCTATCACTTCTCTTTCCCCATAGTCCACAAGTGGTATGAAAAAGTGTTCTTCACCTAACTGGGATGTCAGATTGTGTCAGATGGAGAAACAGGGTATCATGGAGATATGTGATGCAATAAATCAGGGATTATTAACAAACATTCTGTTTTGGCTTCTGAAGCAGTGCTGAAAATTGCACTGATTTCTGTCATCCTAAAAGGATATTAAATGAAAAGAGGATAACCACAGAAAGAGGATAGACAACAGATCAAAATTCACATCACCCTCCAGCAAAGAATCTGGCACAAGTAGTTCCTCTTACAATGAAACATAAGGATCATTGATACTGGCTTACTTCAAAACTCTGAACAGAGAGGCATAAATGGTGGCACTGAGACATACTGTATGCATGTATGTACTTATGTATGTATATAAGTATGTATGTATGTATTTTGTGCGTATTTTAGGTCTCAAACCAACCAGTAAAGCAATTATTTACATTTACATTATCTTTAGTGCACACAAGCACTTCAATTCCCCCATTATATCAATGCTTTATACTATATATTACTATATATTTAATCATATGCAAAAGATTGCATATTGCAATCAAATTATTAATTGTTAATGGTGTGAAAATAAGTTAACACATCGTCTACAGGGAACACACTTCTGCACATGTTAATCCATTTTTACTTGCTGAATTTAACATGTCAGAAAATAAAGCATAAATGGTTATAATGGTACATTTTATATTTTCAGTTTTATTTATTCAAACTCAACTATATATGTTTACTATGCAAAAAAATGCAGAAAAGTTTGTTCCCTGAGGATGTGACTTATTTTCACTTATGAAACATGTAATATGACCAGGAGTGTGAAAACTTTTGCATGACTGTAATTGTACAAATCCATATAATAATTGTGATGCCTCTCAGTTGTGACACACTGTGTATATGGTGTTGAAAGGATTCTCTGATGATTGGTGTAATTCTTTTACAGATCCCAACAAAGACATCCAGAGACTACTGAAGCCCTCCAGCTCAGGAGAACTATCTAAAGAGCCTTCCCATCATCCCCCAGGCGAGGAGGAGGGAGTTATCCTGGGACACACCTCAGGGCTGCTGCATGTCTCTGAGAGAAGACGTGAGTGCAGGGGTAAAGCGGGTGTGGGAAGATGGGTCCTGTCATGCTGACTCAGTGTATATTTCCACTCAAGTGGACACACAAGCCAAGCGAGCGACTCAGCAAAAGCTGGTTAGGATAGAAACTGTAGTAGGGTTGCTGAGCAGCAGTGAGTGACTATAAGACTACTTTAGGATTTAAACCGAGCATCATAAATGCCTTTATGATCGTGCATCAGGAGACTTTCTGATTAAAGATTAATCACAGCCTTGGACTAAACTGCACTATTTATACTCCACTGAAAATTGGCTTAAAGGAATGGTTCTGCGAAATATCTAATTTACATAACTTTCCTCCATACCCCAAGGTCAGTCAGCCATAGTTGACTATCCAAAAAAATCAATCTCTTTTTTGTACTGGAGTTACAAAGCTAAGTAAAGTAGCTTATACTTGGACATCGACTGGGATTGGCCAAAATCAAATTTTTGGTTATCAGTATTGGCCGAGCGCTTTCGCCTCACAGCAAGAAGGTCCTGGGTTTGATTCCCGGCCAGGCGACCAGGGTCCTTTCAGTGTGGAGTTTGCATGTTCTCCCCATGTCTGCGTGGGTTTCCTCCGGGTGCTCCGGTTTCCTCCCACAGTCCAAAGACATGCAGTCAGGCCAGTTGTGCACGCTAATTGCCCCTAGGTGCAAATGTGTGTGTAAATTTATATGTTTGTCTGTCTGCCCTGTGATGGACTGGCGACCTGTCCAGGGTGTTTCCTGCCTTCCGCCCATTGACCGCTGGGATGGGCTCCAGCTCCCTCCGCAGCCCAGAAGGATAAGCGGCTTAGAAAATATGTGTGTGTGTTGTTGGCCCAGAAATGTCTTATTAGCACTTCCTTAATTCAATGGCATTTTTGCTGTATTGTATAGGAATTGAGTATGTTGTTCCACAGAGATGTTAAATGCATGCTAGTGGACTCTCCCTATGACAGAGAAGCAATGCTTGCGAAATCATCACCCTTGCCTCAAACTGTGTCAAGTCGATAATAATAACAGACTTGCTTGTATGGTTTCTGACAGTGTATGACATACTGTTATCTATGAAAATGGACAAAAGTACGGAAATTCAGGCTTAAATGGGGAATTCCACTGATTTTTCAAAATTTCTGCTTAATTCAGTCGTTCAGATTTTTTCCATGGAAAGTCAAGGAGGTTTTTTAGTGTGAAATGGTGCATTGTAAAGAACTCACTTACTCAAGATTTCGTTACAATGGTGGTAATAGGAACCAGGGATCACAATTTCTACAGCACAAATATTTAATATTTATGTAATTTACTATCCAAAATGATCAGTGAAGCTCTACATGTGTCTTGAGTTTCTATATTAAATGTTGATAATGGTAAAATAGTGGTTTTCTGTGAGTGCTATTCATCCTCACAGTGCCCTGCATGTACCTCTCCACCCTGCATGTATTAAAAAAATGTATTTTAAAACACCTTATTCCACACTTATCATAAAACAATGTCTAAGGCATCAGGCAATATAATTTTTCATTTCACATTAAATCACTCTGAATTACTTTGTTTACATCTGAACAATTTAATAATACACAAATGTTCTAAAATCAGTGTAAAATAACTGTTATTAATGTTTTTTTTTCTGTTTTTGGCTCCAGTAATACATTCTTGTTTAATTTTATAGATGACAGTACTTCATACAGTGTTTCCATTACATTCACTACTTGTTGCCTACGTTATCTTTGTAGCACTAGTGCAAAACTAAACAAGCAAGCATATTTTGGCTGATTGTCTGCATTTGTGATATTGAAAAAAACTGTGTACATTTTGAAAGTTCTGGACAAATGAGCTGAACAGAAAGGAAACAGAACACTTCTTTAGATAAACTTGGGTCTAAATGAAGAAACCAAATAAATTTCTATTTTGATGTTTGTTTTAGTGCTTCAAAATCAAATGATTACGTAAGCAAGAGATACAGTCATGTGAAGAAATAAGTAAACCCCAAGAAAAGTTCTGACTTTTTTAACATATTAGCAGATACAGATATTAAGTGTATATTTTAACTGTGTTGATAGATAAAGGTGTCATAATTTAACATGTAACACTTAGAATTAATCTTTTTGTCATCTTTTATATTATTGAAATAAACTGTAATGTAATTTTCTAATGTGTACAAAGTAAGTACCCCTATATATATATATTACTACTGTCAAATTGAAATATGTGCACCTCAACAAGTGCAAATGATTAAAACACTGTTGGAGAATTGAGGAACCTGTTATTTACCTCTTATCTAAACCTCAGGTATTCTTTGCTATTGAAGTGTGTAACATTATCATGTTTAGATCAAAATAGCTCTCTGAGGCCTTCAGAAAGAAAGTTGTAGATGTTTATAATTCTGGGAAGGGGTTTAAGAAGACATCAAAAATGCTGGATATCAAGCATTCCACTGTCCAGAAGATCATCTACAAGTAGAGAAGTGTCAACTTGTATAGGCCAGGCCAGCCCAGCAAATGTATCCTGACTGTAAGATGCTAAATGAATTCTCTAAGAACACCAAAAATTCATTACAGGATCTGCTGATACCTCTTGCCACTGTTGATGTAAAGTACATGCACCTACCACTTGAAAAAGACGGCTCAAGTCTGACCTACATGAGAGGTATGCCAGGAGGAAGATTTTAGTGTCTAAAAACAATATCAGGGGCAAAACTAAAGTTTGCTATCGAATATCTAGGCTAGGACCAGGACTTCTGGAACATTGTGCTATGGACAGATGAGTCAAAGATGTGTTTAGCCACAGTACCAGAAGCCATGTTTGGCAAAAACCAAAGACAGAACCTCATTCCTGTAAAGCATGGTGGTGAAGATGTTACGGTCTGGGGCTTCTTTGATGCCTCAGGGTCTGGCCAACTTTCATTCATAGAATCAACTATGAGTTCTTTTATACTAGAGAGTGCTTAAGGAGAATGCGAGACCATCTGTTAAAAAGTTGAAGCTGAAGAAATGGATTTTCCAACAGGATAATGATCCCAAACATACAAGTAAATCCACCAAGGAATGGCTCAAAAGGAAGAAATGAAAGATTATGGAATGGCCTAGTCAAAGCCCAGACCTGAATCCCTTTGAAATGCTTTTGGGGGATTTGAAATGGGCTGTACATGCAAGAAACCCCTCAAACATTGTACAGTTGAGAGAATTTTGTATGGAGGAGTGGGCAAAAATTTCTCCCAGTAGATGTCAGAAACAGGTAGACAGTTTCTGCAAATTCAAATTTCCATTATTTTTTGTCTATTACATAACATTTATCTATACATACTGTTTAACTAAAGATCAAGTTCTGATATGTCCACATATGTTAAAAAAAGAGAAAAATGCAGTGGAATGCACTTACTTCTTCACATGACTGTATGTTGTGCCATGAGACCTGCATCCCAGTAAGAAGCTGAAATTACATCAATTTTTCGCAGCTTAACCAGATGTAAGGTCTAATTCTACATGTAGTCAACAAAGTTTCCTTTTAATATTACTACCAAATTTGAATAAACATGTACTGCAACATCAGAGTCCTTGAGTCCAGATGCATGGCTTTGTCAGTTACATCACTGCCTCAGAAAATCCCTTAGGTCTTATGTAAACAAGGTAGGAGAGAACGGGTGGTTAGTAAACCCAAGTGGGATTAATCTGGAAAGGAGCAGGCTCCCCGGCCTCACTCCTCCCTCCTCCACTGGGACAGAGAGACTGCCTCAAGGCATTACACAGTCCAGCCAAATTTGTACTCACTGTCCACTCTGACTAGCCTCCAGTGCCCAGGGCTAAAAGAAGCCATTGTGTACCCACAGAAGAAGCACGCTCTGTCTCTCTGATACAGAGACCAAAGGAGCAGATCTCACAAGGCAGCCTTTATCCTCCAAGTCTCATAACACACACTCAGAGAGGGAAGACCCCAAAGCCTCCACTGTCCTGCCTTACTCTAAACGGATCAGTACCAGCACCTGCCATGCACTGAGATGAGAGAGAGAGACAGACAGCACAAAAGTAAAACAGCACAACACATTTGTCAATGATCGTATTCTCTAAAGCGTCTCTGAAGCGTCTCAGTTTTAACCAAATTTTTACATTATTTTAAAAAACAAACAGATCCTAACCCTTGAAAGTACCACCCCAATGACAGTTCAGTACTGTTTTTTTCTGAGTGTACCTTCATATTTATACAAAGTCTTTGCCACCACTATATGTTAGTCACTGAAGCTCCAGCACGAACTCTAGCTTACATAGTGAGATTGCTATGGTAGATCTCTACTAGCTAAGC
This sequence comes from Colossoma macropomum, assembly GCF_904425465.1. Lineage (NCBI taxonomy): Eukaryota > Metazoa > Chordata > Actinopteri > Characiformes > Serrasalmidae > Colossoma > Colossoma macropomum. Next base: position 22,994,936 of record NW_023494798.1, on the reverse strand, counting down.
CTGTCAACAAATAAAATAATTGGCAATTATAGAACCAGTGTTGAGCCAGTTCAAAGTTGAAATTGCAAAGAGTCAGTCATAGCTGAATAGCGTGAATAGTTAAAAATGCATCAACAAGCACCAGGTCTGCTAGGGAGATTCAATAACAAAGGTGAACCTCCTTCTTTTGTAAGATAGTGACTGACCTGTTTATGACCTCACAGCTCTGCTCTTGTCTGTAGCTGCTGATTCACTGGCCCCCTATTTCCCTTGCCTGATTATTGGCTGTCTGAGCCCCATTGCAGGGTTCTCCACTGTAGTGATGCAGCCACAGCTCCTAATCAGACAACAGAAGTGCAGCCAGACAGACTCAATTATATTGTAGAAGAGAACAACTTTATTTCATTTTCTCCCATCTCATTCTCTCTTCTTTATCTCATCAATGTGAGATACCCAGAAGTGGTGTGTCTTGTGCTTATCTTACCTAATGTATCATCAGTGATGCATTAAGAGGCTTTGGCTTTGTCCCATTTAACTTATAAAAAATCTTTCTCCAGAGTAGCACATTAGGCCCTATAGCTCGGTGGCTAAGCCAGGCATGTTTCAGTCATGTTTCAAATGAAAATAAAAACACAGTCACACAGTCACTCAGTCACGTATCATTAACCAAACGATTGCATCTGAAGTAGTATGTTTTGTTTTCGAGGCAGCAGACGTAATGGGATTCCTGATGTTCTAACAATTTGTCCTACCTCTCAGGGGGTCCTAACGAGCATGTGCACATCTTTAGTGTAGCATAGTAACTTGTGTTTTTAATGTCAATTCAGTCTTATCTCAAGTCTATTATTCAGACTCAGCTTGCTATTACCACCTACCCTCTCATACAGTGCTTTAGGCTATCAAAATATCCTTCCTGCAGTTTTTTGTAGGGAGCTACCTATTGATATGTGCTATGACATTTTGACAAGGTAGCACAATTTGTCACTGGACTTTTTGGGGTGAGACTTAACCTAATTTGGACACCAGAGCGATGAGGCCTGGCTGAGGAGCCACCTGACCCAGTCAGCTGCATCAGATGGCATCACAATCTCAAAATCAGAATCAGAACCACTTTATTTCGCCAAGAATGTTAGGCATACAAGGAATTTGTAATATATTGAACAGACCAGACAAGCACACAGAGTGTTAACAAGTATTTACCTAAGGGACAAATCAAATAGAAATACAGTAAATAGATAAATAGAATAAAGAAAATGAAAGAATAATGAAGTGCAAATGTGAAATGAGATGTGTGCACATCTGTACATATGCAGATATTATTATCTATACATATGCAGGTCTGAGTAGACATATAATAACTGTTATATACAGAATATTATGTTATATTATAATGTAAAAATTAACAATCAGCTGGGTCAGCTGGTACTGATTTTCCTAAGTGAAGTAGTGTCTGACAGTATAAGTATATGGGACACACAAATGAGACAAATGACTTCTTGAATCTGGCCTCTTAGTCAAATTTCCTATTCCACCTTAAATAGTGCAGCATCTACATTCAAGTGCCTGTACAGGTGGCAGAGTGTAACTGCTACTTCATTTGATGTGGAACGGAAAATTCAAACAAAAAGCTGCCAAATAAAAGGCAAACTTCAGCTTTGTATAAATTCAGACGTGATTCAGCATTTAGCTGTGTTTTTGGTAGAAAGCTATATTGGAATAGGTTTGTCTAGAGATGGTTCGGTTTTATTTTTACAATTTTGCACAACAAAAGTATTTCAGCCTTACATGGTTGTTAAAATGGTTCTTGGAATTCGTCATGGAATTGAAAGTAACACACACACACACACACACACACACACACACACACGATATACAGCATACTGAATTGTGAAGTATATTCCTATTTATGTGGTTCAGAATGCTCAAAACGGTGTTTGTGACACAAACACCATAATAAAATCTATTCAAAATAGATAATTTTTTTTACATATCAGAATAAATGTCATGACAACATTGAGGAATGATATTGTTAAAAGAGAAAAATTAGAGTCAGAAAACAGAAAACAGCTTCTTTTTTTCTCTCTGCATTGAAGGGTTAAAGAGTTTATTCCTGTCCAAAGCAGACTGGGGCAGAGGCTGAAATCACAAAGTGTAATGTTGTGTAAGAGCACCTGAAATGGCAGCACTGTTCCCAGACATGAGTCAGACAGCTGTTTTGGTGTTACAGAGGAGGAAACAGGCAGACAGAGCAGAAAGACATCAAACTACTGACTGCAAAAGGAAAATACATTCTTAGAACAAAGACCTGCAGGGATGGTGCATGTAAACAGATGAACAGATAAATGTGTATGTTTTTTGATCGGAAGAAAAATAAGGGACTATAGACAATACAGACATGCGTCTATAACAGGTGCAGTATTGAGATTCGTAGTGTTAGAACACGCTACCAGAGGAGAATAAAGGTGTTTGAAAATATGTTCCTTTTAAAAGTTCTCATGTAGTAACAACAGCTAAAACCACATGCACTAAAAGAGGTTCACTTGATTCTTTTCCACATAAATAAAATGTGCCAAATCAACACAATTTTGTCTTTCAGTTTACTTTAGTTTATCATTTTATTGATGTAATATATAGTAATATGTATATGAAGACATTACTGACTACAAAAGTCTTTTCATTTAATTTCCACTCAGAACGGCCTTGAAGTACAAGTTATAATTTTTACAGCTTCAGAAAAAAAAAAATAAAATAATGTATTTTTTAAGTATTTAGTGTGTCCACACCTTTATTACAACTTCCATTCTTTTCAGGAGACTGGGATATTTTTCCACACTTCTAAAGTTTAATCTTTTGACTGATGTTGGTTGCATTATCCCAATGACTAATTTAGACTCATCAGTCCATGAAATGTTACTCCACATCTCAGATGTCAAGTTTTGGTGATCTAGTGCAGATATTCCTCTTTTTTTCTTTTATGCTTTTCTCAGTAATGGCTTCTTGATAACTACACATCCTTTCAAAATCATAGCATTATCCTGTGGAAGGATTGACAGAAACTCCTGTGGATTTTTTCAGATCTAAAGCAAGAGTGGAGCTTGATTTTCTCAGAGATGAAAGTACTGTTCTACCAGGTCTTGCGCAGTTGAAAGACTCTTCTTTTCTTCTTTTTTTTTTCTACATCTTCTAACAATTTTGCACTCCTTTTTTATTTTCCTTTTACTTTCTAATACCTTACACAAGTGGATTATGTTATATCTCCTCAGAAATATCTCCTGGAAAATGAATAACTTGTACTTGATGGCAGATTTGATTGGAAATTAAATAAATGAAAGGTAGTCTCTTATTTTATTGAATTACTGTATTTTATTGGTGTAATGTGAAAATGACGTGCACAGTTGGATCAAGTTAATTCAAAGCACCTGTTCAGGTTCACAAAGAGCGTGTGAGCACTGTACACTCACATCCAAACAAAACACACTCTATTGTTCTGCTTTCTCTCGTAATTTGTTTAGATGGGAGCAGCCTCCATTCTCCATCTCCCACAGACCTTGCTGGGAGGTAAAATGTGTTACTGATCAATTATTCAAGCAGCGGCAGGGATGGGTGCGGAGGAGAGGACGGGTAGAGAATGTTTTGGGGTGGGGTTGCTGTGAAATAAAATAAGCAAAGAGGGTAGAGAGAAAGCAGCACAATCTGTTTCAAACATGGGGAATGAGAACTTCTACTCTCCTTAAATCCAGTTCTTCTTAAAATCTAATTCAGTAGCTGGATTACTTTCTTTTTCTTCTTTCTTGTCTCGCTTTGTCTTGATCTTTCTCTCTCCCTCCCTTCCACCCCCTCCCTCTAAGGGGGGCTCAGTGAGAGACAGCCGTGGGCGAGCATCTCTTGGGAGATCTCCTAGGAGTGTTGCGCTCTCTCTCTCTCTCTCTCTCTCTCTCTCTCTCTCTCTCATGCACACACACACACAAAGGAGGTATAACCCAATCTAAGGAGCATCCTCCCACATCCTAAGAATTCCCTGTTCCATATGTCTTATAAATATGTAAAATTATTGTGGATAGAGTGTGAAAGCCAAAGTACAAAGTCTTTAAGTACAGGCTTTGTGCTTCCTGTAGGGCATTGAATGTACAACATATACCAGATCATGTTTTACAACATGTATGACAGAAGAACCGCTGTTTTAGCTTAATTTGGCCATAGGGAAGCATTTTGTAAAAGAATGCTCTTGTGCTTTTCAGCCTATTCTCTATCTAAATACAGTTGATTACCACAGACAATAATTTCCCTGTACTTAGAAAAGAAAATATGTTGACGCAGAACAAGTTTATAACTGAAGCCAATGACAAGTTGCTTCGGGATCTGCCCACTGATTTCTATTGCAAATGTATTTGGTGGGTTAGTCAGTGGGTTTTCAGCTCTTTTATTAAGCACAACAACAGTACGTCACATACAATGATTAGGCTGAAAACTGCTAAAGTATTCCTTTAAAGAACGCATATCATGGAAACACAAATTTTCCTCAATTTCTTGAAATAACAGAGTTTGATGCAATATGTCAATATTGTTAGAGTTTCCAAATGTATTGTTCACTCCATACAGTGCATGAATAGAGCTGCGAAACAGCTCTTTTAAAATTCATTGGGCCTCATTCACAAACCGTTCTTAAGAAATTTCTTCTTACAAACCACTTATGCAGTTTTCACAATGAATCTAATATTCACCTCTGTTTTATTAGAGGGGATTTGTTCTTAGGTAAGAACAAAATCTACACACACTCAAGAGCACAAAGGTGTGAACAATTCTGCAATTTAGAACACATAATGTATCTGACGTCGACTTTTTCCTAGGACCATTCTCAAGAACAAATTCAAGAAGAAACTTAGGAAAATAGTGGTGAATGAGGCCCATTGTTTTCAATATATCTGCCTGTTCAGCCCACATTTTAGCTCTGTCCAGTCACACTGAAGTAACGTCGAGTGTTTTAGCCCAGACTGCTTTCTTAATGAAGCAAAATACAGGGCAGCAAATCAGAACAGAGATCATTTACGTTTATCAGTCTTAAATGTCTAGTACCAAGAACTTTTGTCTTTTCTTTTGAATGCTGCATTTACTGTGTGTAGCGCTTCAGTTCTGTCATTCAGACTGAAGCCTTTTCTATAATGATAGGCTGTGTCAAACCAGGTTTTTAGTAGAGGTTTACTTTTGTACATTGCAGTGTTACAAATAATAAAGAGACTAAACTAAAATTCTCTGCTAAAAGCTCAAGGCTCGTCCTGCACTCACACCCCAGAAACTTGAGACTCGATTCAAACTCAGACTCGCACCCCAGAGACTCAAGACTTGTGAACATTTCCGCCTCCACCTATTGTAGAGGCTCTACACCATTTAAAGGTTCCATGCCACAAGCAATTTCGGAAACTTTATTTTTATGACCGTAGACCTGGCTGGAGGCAGATGGGAGAATGTGTCTCAGTGACTGACTTATTTACAAGTTCAGATTTATAATCATAATCACAGCTGGTTTCTGAGATGTGTGTAGCTGCCAGATGTGCACCAGTGACTCCTAATCAAATGGATTTACTTTCATTAAGCCAGGCCGTTCACCATGAGTGAATGTGTGTGTGCACGTCTGTGTGACAGGATGGAGGTTGGAAGCTTCCAGGTTTCAGTTGGAGGAATGAAAAGGTGCATGAAAGCATTTGACTCCTCTTCCATCTCTGATCCACGCTGTGAGGGATGAAGACTCATTAACGGACTTCAAACGGTTTAGACCCTGCCGCCTGTCTCCTTCTCTAGCTGTCTGCCTGTCTAACCTCTTTACCCATGCATAGCTGAAAGTGTATGGCTTTAAGACAGCCAGGAGAAGCTACTTATATGGCTTCAAAGCATGCATTATGCAGAAAGGAAAGCACCTACTGTGTTGTATGACAGCAGGAAGGACAATGACTAGAAAAAACCCTTCATATTCCAGCAGCCTACCTTTTGAGGCTTGAAAGAGTCAATAAAAACATCAAGGGGTTAGTGTAATGGGCCATTGTATGTCAGTGTAGACTCACTGGTCTGTAAATGTTATTTTATAAGGTTGATCTACTTTCATTGCTTTTTTTCAGGGTATAATAATAATAATAAGGTGTTTTGATTTAACCACACCAAGGATGCCTCACATACTATGAATCTTGGTTTAGCTGTTTGTCATAAATAATAGTACTAAATATATCTACTTTTTTGAATGAGCTGCAGCATTGCTTCTGTCTTGTGGATTCACCTCATTTTGGTTAGAGGGTCGTTGTTTTTTAATCAATGCCACTGCTATATTTAACAGAGGCATGCTGAGAGAGATCAGTCGCACCTTCAGAACAGTAACAAATGAGCTCGGAAATAAAGGCCACTACCCAGCCTGCGGCTACAACAGCCTGAAGAGAAGAGCTTTATTAACACAGCAGCAATATCACGTCTCTTAGAGACAGGTGAACACTGTGCAGTGCGTAGCATTCCCTAAAGAACTGGGTATTATACAATGAAAAATTATGCAGTGAATTTACTTCCAATATGTATTTCCAGTCACGTCCATGTGAATAAAATATACATCAACACACCTTTGTTTTTTGATTTACTTATTTTTGGCAGTAATTTAACATTGAAGGGTAGTAATAGGGAATTTGTCCCCCTTTGCTGCAGTAACAGCCTCTACTCTTCTGTGAAGCCTGTACACCAGATGTTGGAACATTGCTATGAGGGTTTGATTGCTTTCAGCTGCAGGATCATAAGTGAGGTCGGGTGCTGATATTGGATGATTAGTTCTGGATCACAAACAGAACTCTAGCTCATCCTAAAAGTATTAGATGGGACTCCATCACTCCAAAACGCAGTTCTACTGCTCCACAGCCCAGTGCTGGGGATCTTATACCTCCAGCCAAGGCATTGGGTATGGTGGCCTTAGTCTCATGTGCGGCTGCTCCACAGCATCCCGTTCTATTGGCAGTGTGTTTCTATGGAGATCAAGCACAACTGAACTCCCATTTCAGCAATGATATAATATTCTATAATAATAATAATAATAATAATAATAATGTCAAAATATAATGACATAATTTTGCATGTTTCTAGTATATTTTTTAAATCAAGAATAAAATCTGATGTTACTTGATGAAATGACTTAAAACAAGTAAAAATGTCTAAAAATAAGTTAAATAATCTTATAACAAGCTTACAACAATCTCAACATTTGAAATATTAGATATATCGATTGTATTTAAGATAATGTCACATGCCAAGATACCATTTCTTGCAGTGTACACTTTTTTTTTGCAAAAAGATCAAAGCTTAAGAAGAATGAAAAGTCCCAGACACAGGGTTATTCATGTAACAGTCATAAATACTTGATGACCCAGGAGTGGAGGGACTGAGGCTGTTTGGAGCTTGAAAGAGAGATGCGTCCCAAAGGCCACTGTTACTGTCCAGCTCTGCTGAGGAATAAGTTTGGCATGACAGAAGGAGACTGGCCAAGAGAACGGAGATGAGTGGCCTAAAATATATCAGTAAACAGAAGATAAGGGACAGAATGAGAGACAGGAGGACAAAGAGGAAGAGCTGGACATGAGTGGGACATGGAAAGTGTAGGCACCTCTAAAAAGAAGCAGTTAACACATTCCCTGCTTAATGAACTATTTAGCCAAACAAATGCTTCATCACAGAGCCAGCAGCCTGAGTGTTTGCTTCTCATAAAATATTGCTAAACACAGCTGAAATGGAACAATGTTTTCTCCTGATTAACTGTCAACAGATATCTAACTGGTCCACGCTGCTCTTAAAGCTGGCATTCTGATCATGCTTATCCATGCTGGTTTGGATTTAGGACCTCCAACATCCCAAACATGTCTTTTACCTGTCTGTCAGGCTTACAGAGGAGGAGCAACAACTATTTAAATACTCATTTCAGTTTAATACAGTTTTAAATGCTTTCTACAACATTGCCATTAAGGAGAAAACTGAGAGGAACCAAGAGAACTCATCCTTCACTGGGCTGCACTGAATAGTGCAGAAATGATAAGTGAGCCAGTGACTGCTGTTAAAAGCCTAACATGAAAGGGCTCATAGTATGTAAAATTTCTTGATTTTATCTTTTAAATGAGTTTTAAAGCCTACTGTTCACTCCCCTGTCCATAAGCCCCATATACAGAAACTAAACTACAAAAAACAGTCCATTTAAATTTCATTATTTTTGTAACATTATGAAATCCATCGCATTTAATTATATACCTATATTGAGCTTACAGTAGTTTAGCCCTGTCCATTCATGCTGAAGTTATAAGGAGTGTTTCATTCTGGACTGCTTTTTGAATGGGGCGCAATATAGAGCAGCCAATTAGAACAGGGTCTTTTACTCATACACTCACAAGCAAAAGTTTGGGTGTCCCTGGTTAAATAACGTTTTGTTCTTTTTCTAAATGAAAATAAGTTCACACATCCTCTGCAGAGAACACAGTCTTGTACATTTTAATGTACAATTATTGTTTGTTTGCCAAGCTGATGCAAATGTTATGGCAGATTTATACTTTGTTTTTTATTCTTTTTCTTTCTATATTTTAAACTCAGTAAATAAATAGAAATTGTGCAATACATTTTTTAGAGAAATGCCATATTTAAGGTTGTTCCCAGTAGAGGATGTTTTAACTTATTTTTACTTAGAAAATTAACAAACATGTAATTTTACCAGGGGTATTCAAACATGTGCATACAACATTCTCAGTCTCAAAGGCACAGTAACAGAAACAGCCTGTCTGATTTACTAAGAAAAACCATGCTAGTACTCAGCATTCTGTTGCTGTGTTGTTACAGAGCCCCTAAGCAGTGTGTCCTCCTTGGAGGTGCATTTCGACTTGCTAGACCTGACAGAGCTCACGGACATGTCTGACCAGGAGCTGGCTGAGGTTTTTGCTGATTCTGATGAAGAAAACCACAACGAGTCACCTGCAAGTGAGTCTGACGTTCACATCACACTGTTAGCGCATCCTGTACCGTACACAGTTTTTGTTTGTGGGTTATAATAACAGATGTTTAGGCGGACAGTCCAGTCCGTATTATCATTGCTACCTATGGACTGTAATTTCGTTCACTCCTCAAAAGTATTATCCAAAAGGAAAACACAGACAGCAAAGCTGGATTTATATTTAGCAAAGTGAATAAGAATCCTCATGTGATTAGAACATCAGACTGACATAGAGTGTCTTCCAGGGTCAGAGTCATTATAGCCGGGTGGCTGCAGACTCAGTAACTTTATTAGGTAGACATTCATAATCCAAGATCCTTCTCTCAAATGCTGGATGAGCACTGATTAAGATACAATGCGATATCCTAACCCCTGTATGACATTGCATGTCACCATCCATGGACGTAAGAACAAGCAAGGAGAGTGGACATTTGAGCCAGCACTTTTCAAACTAATTCCCCAGCACTTTTTGATTGAATTCATGCTGACTTTATTTGAAAAATCCATCCTAAACTCACGGACCACTGATCTGTAGGCATGAACAGACAGGTAGTCAAACTCAGCAGCAGAGCCAATAAGATTTCCACTTCAGTTGGGGCAGCAGTACATTTGTCAAACAGGGAAACTTTCTGTGACTTTGTGTTTAGTGAGAGAACTTGGTGTAGATCAGTAATCCAGTCAGTATCTTTTTTTACTGTGTTTTTTTACATTTAACTCATGCGTAGTTTATGTTAGTTGTATTTGTGAATAGCCTAACCATTTCATTCCATTCAAATCACACTGGCTACTAATATCCTTGACAGCCTATAATGCATTAATATATGTTTATATTTAAGCTGCAGCATCTAGAAATATTATAAAACCCAGTGTGAGAAGCATATTTACAACACCATTAGCTTGATGGTAACATAACTTTGCAAATCCCACTGGGGCACTAGCAGAAGTTATTATTTTTTTTATTTATCAAAAAATACTACCATTAGTAGGTTTACTTACATAGTAAATAAACAATTATGTTTTCTAAGATAAACATTTATGTAAAGATTTGCATGGTTGGTACACGGTCATGATTATGAAACAAACATAAAAGGTTTTTAAAGGACTGGAATACATCATGTAGCTGTTTTAGTGTATTGTCAGTCTGCACTCCTACACAGCTCTCTGTAAAGGTCGCGGTACTTTATAATAGGAGTTCGCAACTCCAGTCCATCTTCAACAGGCCTTTAGGATAATTATACACACAGCGAGCATTCTTCTACTCCACATTCTTTCTCTTCTCTCTCTCTGTTTTGATATTCAGTTGGAGAAAGGAGTGAGAGACAGGAGATGCCTTTTCACTAAAGCTAAACTCATAGCATTCTCAAAAAAATACAGTATGTCTAAGCATTGGCCCTGTAATTGGGAGAACACTTGATCTCTTTGTTTGATCTCTGGCGATGCCACAGCCACCGAGGACAGGGAGTTCAAGAGATCAGAATTGGCTTCAGCCTCTTTGGGTGAGTAGGGTGCCCCCCCATCACTCAGTACAATGCTAGCCAGTGCAGCCCTCTGTTAGTTGACATAACAGAATTAGCAGTTAGCATTCTCCAAATGCATTGGGCTGTCCAATAATATTGCATTAGGAGCAGTTTGAAAAGATATGGTGTTGCTTCACATGTTTTGGAGGAGGCATGTAGTAGCCTTCAGCCTCCCAGCTTGGTAGAATTGGGTAATAAAGAGACACCTAACTAGTGGATGGAATTAGCAATGACGAAATTGGGGAGATAACTGCACAGGAAAAACAATACAGTATATGGCAGTAATATTTAAAAGTTAGTTTCTCCATGGTTCCTTGGACGTTTGGGGTTAGGTTGACCAAACAAACATAATCCTTCCCTTTGCCTAGTTTCTTGCTCACATACATGCATTACACTAACTTCTCTCAGCAAACTGAACCAAGACTGGTTGTGTGCTGGGGTTGTCTCTTCTGAGTTTTCAACAGCAAGGTTCTTTTGTTCTGCATAATAGCCTCTATTATACTCGTCCAGAGCAGCTTCTGCTTCTCCACCAGAATACCCGCTACCTCTCCTCTGCCGCTTTATCACCATCTCCCATTCCTTTGCCTCCTGTCCTTTTAAATGAGTGCCTTCATTGTGATTATGATATTGTTTCTAGTCTTATTTCTCTCAGCCTCAAGTCAATCAAAATATGGCACCACAGAACAATCGCCAATCACATGCAGGTTGACCTGTAATAATCAGATGAAACACTGTTCTAGATTTCTGCTACTTAATATTCTACTCTTGAACAGAATACCACAAATTTTACCACAACTGCCAACTACTCAAGTATTTAATTATCTACTCAAGATCAGCAAAGGGAGTACATGCTATAGTTACTGTATTTTTCAGCATTTTAATTGGATTAATCGTTATGTAACTTTCAACATTTTATTAACAACATTTCTTCAAATTATGTCCAGTTGTTGGTTACATTGCATTTAATAAAAGCGATCCTATGAACAGGGTACAATCATGATTCGTATTGGTCACCATAGCACTTCGGCTTTAGAGTCAGTTTCGTAACGTCAAATCAGCAATTTATTCATAGTATTAAACTTCAGTGAAGCTAATCATGTAACAGAGAACAGAAGGAATGATTCCCTTTAAGTGCATTCTCACTGATGCATCAGTACTTGTATTTGAGAAGCATTTTTCCCAAATTAAACAATTTTGCATTACAATCATTCTTAATTCCACCTGCAGTTGGACGTATCTATCTTCATCCTTTCAAGTTCTCACCCTTGGGGAACAGGGTAAAGGAAATGGTTTGTAATGGTTCTGTAATCTAAATATGTACACAAATAAATTGACAGATTATACTTAACAAGCTAGAAGCTGAGTGGAAATGAAAAGCATTAACCGTGTAGTTTTCAAACACCACAAGAGTTTTCAGCACGTTGTTATGTGTCAGTGCTTGGCGCCAGGACTCAGAGATATATTCCTATGAGCTTAAAAAGGCAAATGTCTACGATGTCACTGAGCAAAGTCACTCTGGGTGCCTGAATGCAGGCACATGCTTTTTCTTTTCACAGACAGTATTGAATAGCATATAAACAGCACAGAGAATAGCCATTTGCCCAGTACAGTATGTGAATGTATGTGAGAATATGCAGACAGCTGTTTGTCTGTCACTCTAGCAGTACTCTGCATGTGTTAAGCACACGTTGCTGTCACACACTGACACCCTGACTCCCTCTGGCTTCCGATGCAGTGTCACATCACCACCCCTTTAATTGCCCCTTACCCTTTTCCTTTAATAGACCTACTGTTACGGGAAAAAAGCATTGCTCCTTAGCTTGTGCAGTGCCATATTTAAGTGTACAAACCTGATTACTACATTGACATTGCTGAGTAATATTGAACATGTTTGGCTTTTAACAGTGGTGATGAATTAGGTCCCCTGGCCCCCATGAACAGAAGTGGTCTTACTGCACACCGGCATGCTAAATGGTCATAAAAAAGCACAGCTGCTGTGTGCAACCACACAGAAAATCTAACACTCACAAAAAGTAGAGGTGTAAAGCTTGCCTTTAATGCTTCTGATAGTAAATTTATTCTGCCATGAAATCTGCAGTAGTAGAGCAACCGGCATCATTCCCCACCACTGGTGTTTAGTGGGAGTGGCTGTGGGGGTTGTTAGCTGCGGGGGGTTGTAGCAGCAGTGGAGGGGCTTATACTAGGAAAAACAGTAGACAGACACATTTACAGTACTGCTTGAGAAGGGGTTTTTTACCTCACCTAATTATATATTGTACTTACCCCCAGTACACTTAAACTCTAATGGGCCTCATTCACCAACCGTTCTTAAGAAGAAATGTCTTCTTAAACCCACTTATGCAGTATTCATAACGATTCTGACATTCACAAATGTTTTCTTATTAGGGATTTGTTCTTAGGTAAGAACAGGATCTATGCACAATCAAGAGCACAAAGGGGCGAACAATTCTGTGATTTAAGAAAACAAAGACTTAGACTTTTTATTAGGACTTTTCTCAAGACCCCATTTAAGAAAAATTTAGAAAGATATTGGTGAATGAGGCCCATTCTTTTCATGTTTTTATTTATTTATGTATTTATTTTTACACCAGCTGCCATATACTTTACAAAAATGTCCTTACATTAACTTACAATGAAGTTAAAAACATTTCTTCCTTTCTCCTACAAACTTAGGACCAGTTAGGAGATGATAAGTATTTTTGTCATTTCCCTTTGCCCTCTACATTGTGTGAAATATTGTATAAAATTGATTTTTTTAAAAGTTACATTAGCAGATGTTAACACTTTCAGAGACAATGTACACTTCAGTTTAAACGTTTTGAATCACTTGCCATTTTAACATTTTTATGTTATATACAGTATAGTAAGTTGTACATTGTGGATTTAAATATTACACACAATTTATTCAAAGGTTTTTGAATATTTCAAGAATTCTGTGGACAAGAAGTTATTAGGTAATAAATAATACACTGTAATTATATATTTAACTTACATTTTTGTCATCTGCCTTAAGATTTGATCTCCACTTTTGAAATATGAGTTATTGATATTAATGTTATTACTTAATTAACTTCATTCTTGATGTTATACAGATTGCTCTGTCATTCTAGAATCTTCTAAGACTCATCATTCGTTTATCATTCTGGACACATCTGACATTTCTTAATTTTTATTTTCATCTCTTTAGCATCCTATTGATTATTTGAAACCTGTGAAGTTGAAGGATGAGCATATTAGAATCATTTTGTACATGTATCTGCAATCATATTGGTTTTATATTACTGAAAACATTGATTCCAAACTTTTAAACAGTAGTGAACATATATTTGCGATATAATGCAACATTTTTATATAGCGTCATATTCATTTTGAAAACCATGGTATGATAGTCTTCATTAGATGGTAGCATCACTCTTGCTACCATTTTACAGTAATCTCTGAGCTACAATATTTACTGAGCCCTAATAAGTGGCTTATTGCAGAGCGGCCTTGTTATAGAGCAGCATTAGCCTGCTGCTCTCTGCGCACTCTCTGAACCTGTCTCTCTGCTCGATGAGTTATGGTCACCATTAGCCATCTGTGGGTGCTGGAGCTATCTCCAGGCCTCTCCATTCACCTCTATGTGCAAACTCCAATCACTTCCCTCCAGACTAAACAACAAGCTCTGCACTAATGTAGCATGTTTCCTCACGTCAGGAGAGGCCAGATGCATCTCTAATGAGGCAGCTAAAATGTGCGTGCTCCTGACTGCACAGGTGCAGGAGCAGAAGTAAAGAAGAAGGAGGAGGAGGCAGGGAGGGAGGAGAAGACAAACACAGTCTACACACTATTTCAGATGATTTTCTGGAACAATGACAGTATGGCTAGTCAATGTCTGGTCTGTACCTTTCACTCCCTAATCCATATATGGAAACTAAGTGACTAGAATTAATTGTTTTTGTGATAACTCACATCTACATATATCTGACTTTTCAGCCTACAGCAGTTTAGCTCCATCCTGAAGTCATAAAGAGTGTTATGAAAGCCACTCCTGCTGGTCAGATCAGTTCATTCACAGATATATCATATCTATGTCTTTAAGACACAGTAACAAAATCAGCCAGTTTAATTCTACTAAGCAATAAAGAGGGGACAGAAATATGAAATCATGTGAAAACAAATTATGACTGATTTTGTTAAATTTATGGCAGATAAACCCACAAAGGTCATAAGTGGACCTCAGTGGGGAAAAAAACAAGAAAAATGTAGGATATACGTGGAAAGCCGAAAAGAGAATCAATCTTCTTGTGGTTCGGTCTGTCTCAGTGGGGCTACAGCAGTGGTCTATAGAGTCAGGAACATAGTGCTCTAGATGCACACGAGCGTGACCTTGTCTAGGATGCAGAAACACAGGCCGTGTACAACCACTCCAACTCTCGGACAGAGAACAGACTGACTCAAGCTGTTCGACAGCTGTCTAATACCTCTGTCTATTCCCATGATGTGTTCTCTCTCTCTCTCTCTCTCTCTCTCTCTCTCTCTCTCTCTCTCTCACACACACACACACACACACACACACACACACACATACTGTGCTTGCCTCACAGTATGTCTTCTCTCATCTTTCACCTCTGTCATTTATTTGACTTGGTCAGCTGAAAGTGCAATGAAAAGTATTTTGTCTATCAACCTCAGTTGCGTACTCAACACTGTCACCTAATTAAGTGAAAAACTAAGCGGTGATTAGATTTAATTCAAATATATTTGTATAGCACTTTTTACAACGCCATTATCACAAAGCAGCTTTACAGAAATCCAAGTCCAGTCCCCAAGTGACCAAGCCAAGGGCAACCGTGGAAAGAAAAACTCCCTAAGAGCAAGAGGAAAAAACCTAACCAGGATTCAAAAGGGGAACCCATCCTCAGGTCAACACCAGACAGCAGAGGAAGAGCAATATGAATAAAGAATGAACAACTGACAATCGATAAATGACAATGGATAATGTGATCAATCTTTCTCTTTAATGGAAGATTTTGATATTTTCTTTAACCCCTTTTCACACTAGCCATAAAATGCATTTTGCACCTGTTTTGGGGGAGGTCTCTCAGATGAACTATGCATTTTTCAATCATGTTGATGGTATATATTTAGATCGAAATTACTGCTTACCGAATTTCTATCTTTGTAAGTAAGTTAGGTGTGCAGTTTTGCTGCCTGTTTTGTCTCGACAGGGTCATCTTTGTGGAGAGGTGTAAAGTGTTTTCACAGCAGGAGGTTCTCACCCCTCCCCTTTCACCCCTTATTGCTCACTAGCAGCTCAACAAACCATTACACACAACAGAGAGTCAACAGTGTCCTAGTTAACTACTTAAGGCCAAATCAAAACAGTGTCTATTTCTGCCATTAATTCTGCTCTTCGCCATTAATCACATGGTTTCACAGAACTGCTGTTGCAATTTAATTCAAAATATCAATAATGTTATTTTACAAAGCTGAAAATTCAGATTTTTTTGACAGTTTGTGTCACAGACTACTTTTTTGAACAAGTAAACAGATGACTAGGAATATAAATCCCACATCCATTGTGTTTTATCATTACTTTTGTGTCAACTAATCAATAATAAACTCTTATGATCTGAACTGCACACAAGAAATGAAGCCTCATCCATCTTTTACAAAGTGATTAAATCATGGTAGCACATAGAAAGCTCCAGTATAAAATGATGTAACTGCTGCACTGCAGGTTACATAACTCCTCTGGCAGCAGATTTAAAGAAGCAGCATTCTTTTTTTTGGGCCTGGTAAGGGCTTGTCTGGTTCATGGAGTATCTGATAACAGGGTTACAGGGGAAAACGTTTCTTTTGATTATATTAATTAAACATATCCAAGTTGATTTCCATTCCACCGTTGTAATGGACATTAGTGGGACTGCACAAAGAAGCTAATAAGTCATGTGGTATATTAGCTCAGGCCAAAATATGATTAGTCAGACAAAGGACAATAATTGACCTATCCAACATCTGTCCACAATCAAATAAGAAACTGCAGCACACAGCACTGTTTTCTTCTTTACTCTTGGCCAAACCAAATACTGGAGTTGACTTGCATTTGGATCCTCCTTGGAACTTATGAATACCAGATCAGGCAAAATCAAAGAAAGCCTGGAATCATGGACGTTTCGTTTAGCTATTTGGGCACAGCTATAAAGGCAATTGGACAAATGTGAAGTCGAGCACAAAATACACAGACAGGAACATATCTCTGGCTAAGGTAAATTAGTCTTCTCTGAGGTTGGCCTATGCTGCACACCTTCACATCCTGCCTCTCTGGTCTGATGCTGTCACAAGATCAGCCCTGATCAGGTGTTCTTTGCTGAGCTGAACAGCTGGCCATCTTGTCTGGTCTTGAGCTTTTGCAAGATCTGCCTTGATTGGTTGCCCCTGCTTGACTGCCCTCAAGATCGGTTTGACCACCCTGAAGCTTCCTGCACATGCAGTCAGTCCCACCTGCATGTCCTTCTCAACTACCTAATGATACTGGTGGCTGCACTGACTTAAATTTGAACTATTATGCAAAAAAAAAAACTCATCTGCCTCACACAATGCTGAGTTCTTTACATATTCATACTGACGTATCGTCATGATTATGATCATTTTTATGGATTTAATTCTTATTTTCACTGTCATGTGTTTCTAACTGTAGTCACTGGTTTTTATAGATCCATGTCTCATTTGTTACTCCTCAAAGAGTAGTCATTGGTTATCATTGATTAATCTAAATACTTCCATTCAATGACAGGCTCATTTTTTTCTTTATTCAGAATTCACTATTGTATATTAATTGTCAAATTTGTATTTTTTGTATTGTATTTTTCATATTGCTCTTGTTGTGTTCTTGTTTTGCTATACGGTGTCGACCAGAAGAGGAGAGGTTCCCCTTTTGAGTCTTGGTTCCTCACTTTTGCTCTTAGTGAGTTTTTCCTTGCCAGTGTCCCCCTTGGCTTGCTCATTTGGGTCTTTGACACAGATTTTCTGTAAAGCTGCTTTGTGACAAAGGCCATTGTAAGAAGCACTACACAAATAAATCTTGACTTTACTTGATGTATGCACCAGTACTGGACTGAATGAGATTTAAGCTCATCCAATTAAGCATTATTTGAGCTTGTCCAACTTCGCAGTAGTTGCTACCCCTCACTTTTGTGGCTGGAACACAGATAGGCCAACTGCATAAGATCCAGACCTTACTGAGGAACACAGTGGTTGGAATCCAGACTGGTGTGAATGAATTGGATGTTTGCGTTCTACTGTTTCAAGTCTGCATTTTCTCTTTGTCTCACCCAAATTCTTAATGTTTAGCCTAAATCTCTGATGAGGGGGGTGTGCACAGCTGTTGTTGCACATCTGCTAAATCTCAGATTATTTAAAACTGTGAGCCAAACCAGCTTATCATCAGGATCTGTTTCATCAAGAGTTTGTTCTTGATGACTGCCAGGGCCTCAAAAAATTGGCAAAAAAAAGGGCAAAAAATTCCTGCATCACAGGCCTACACCAGAGCTGAAAGGTATTTAGCAGGCGCAGGCGGAGTGAAGGGAGACCATTTGTATTCCAGTGTGTTTTTGGTGTGAGTCAGAGTTAAAAAGACTCCATAGCCTCTCTCTGGGAGCAAGGCCTGTTTGGTGTAAATGCAACGCTCTGCATTATTTACAGCTATCTTCTCTGAATAAGGGCTTCATTCCACTCCCTGCTGATTTATATAACATTGGAGTTATGAAAAATAAATAACTGAAAAGTGAACAAATTTGTATTTGATTTCAGCACCACAAGAGGGACGTGTTTATGTAAATTGTTCTTTTAGAATCAAAAGTGGTGCCACTTTTCACTATATTTATGTGATAGTGTAGAACTGTCAGTGAGCAAGCTTTTCATAATACTTTTGTCCTTCAGTCAGTAAAGAAGCATTTTCACACTCTACTCATGAGAAGAAGTACACACTCAGACACATGCACAGTTCCTAATGACTGTCATATGGGATATCTGATTATTCAGAGCAGACACAGACATTCTGAGCATATGACGTCTGTTTGGAGCAGTTGGAGGCCTGACTCACCACTTTCTAACACTACCTTACAGAAGTTTAAATGGCTTAAAGCAGAGTCTCAGTCTCTGTTTTTCCAGAACAGAAACCACATAGCAGTCACACGGCTAGTCTTATTAGATTAAAGGCTTGTGAATTAAATACCATATGACCACACAATTGTCACACTATCAAAGAACATTAGAAAGGCACAGAAAAGATGTGCTCTTTAAAACATGTATAAATGCACTGTAATCTGCAGGTTTAATCTGCAGTTTAGCACCAGAGCTAAGAGGCTGACATTGTTAACAAACACTAGAAGTCAATAGTCACCCAAATTTTCTCTGTAAATCCTTCCTCAACCAGCTGAAATCACATTCAGGTCTTCATTAATATTGCATAAACTTGTCAGTGTGGTTCATGACACAGTGTGCCTTACTGTGTATATAAAAAGGAACACTGTGTCCTAAACCACTTCAACAAGTGTTCTTCACCTTAATAAATAGCTGGATGCAATTTGAGTGGGTTGAGAGAAGTACTGGGGATGTATTTATGGAGAAAGAATTTGGGTGACTATTGACTTCTAGTGTTTGTTAGCAATGTTAGCCTTGCAGCTCCATCTGGAGTGAGTGGAATATTGTGTAAATTTGATTTGTTGCTGAACCAAGTTGCATATTGCATGTTAGGGTCTCTGATCTAGCTGAGCATTCTCACAGATAAGTCGGGGTTGTGGGAAGGGGAGATGAAACATGATTTATTGGGTAAAATTACTTTTTCCCTTTTTTGCTGGTGCACAGTCATGTAATCAAAAACAAGACGTTTTAGAGGCAGGCAAAAGTCATTACACTTTAATGAAAGATTGTGAGACAGCAAGAATTTTGCCTTTTAAATGATATGATGCATTGTGTGTAATATGACTAGGAACACAAACTAACAAGGTAAAGGAAAAGATTGATTTTAAATAAAAAAATGACGTCAATAATCTAAAATAAATGAAAAAATAGCACTGAAGTGGACTGAAATGGGTGTGTTTAGAGCACTAAGGTGTCCTGCATGTGTGATTCTGACTTAAGGATATAGAATGAGTGCTGACATATGGCTGCATGTGTGTGGTTTTGAATGAGTGCTGATGTATGGCTGCATGTGAGAGACAGTTGAGAGGCGCAGAGAAGAATAAGCAAGTGTCTGGTCGTCTGTCTGAGCCCAGACTGATCCAGCATCCATATTCATAAGCTGTCACTCAAATATCACATCAGCAGACTGTGTTTGAAGCCAGGCTGATTGGAATTCAAAGCACAAATCTGATCACCTATCAACTGTCCAACCACATGTATGCAAAGAATACAATGATGTAAAATGATGAAAGAATGAAAGAATGTCTACAGCTTCTACATCTTCCACCCACACACACAAGCCCTGACAGCGAAGTGAAACAAATACAGATCTATGGACAGCATGTTAACATCTGTTGAAGTAGTGTTAAAGGCTCATAAATGTGGTCCCTTAGTGTGTGAAACACATTGGCTTTCATTAAAACCCTGCCTGAGCCTCATAAATCTCAGTGAGATCAATAACATGATTTTGTGAGTGGGTGCAGAGCATGGCTTATGGTGCAAGGGGAAATACAAGATTACATAATGAAGATTTATGATTTCAGAATTCACTTACAGGATATTAGTTGCTATGTATGTACGTATGTATATATGTATGTATGTATGTATGTATGTATGTATGTATGTATTTAAAACTATTGCATTTTAGCAGGGAAGCCCAGCTGACCTTAACAAATATAAGTCATGGGACATTTGTCTGGTCTTGTTCTTTCTTGATGAGATGCAAATCTAGAGCCACTATTAAATAACTAAATCTGACCTTAATCTAACTTTGGGTAAGACAATATACCAAAACTTGCCAATTATCTAAAGCCAATAATCTCAAGCCTGAAACTGAGAATTCTTTGGTACACAGTGCCATCTTGTGGTTCACAAATGCCACAACTTCTCCACTGAAATCAGAGCATTAACTAAGATCATACAGGGATGGCAGTAGTATGTCATTCAATAACAAGGCCTTTTATTGCCCCGAAAAAGAACAAAAGGAACAAAACAGAGTGCAGCTTTGGAGAACACTTGACATTTATCATTTAGTCTGAAAGATTGTGTCCAATATACTGACCTACATGATTCACTGTGAAACACCACTAAACATCTATACATACAGTACTGTGCAAAAGTCCGAGACCACCCTACATTTACTTAATTTTCAGTTAAAATGGCTATTAGGTACAAGTTAATTTTCAGTGCCGGGGAAGAAAAGCAGAAAAAATATTTTACACAAAGGTCTCAACAGCTTTGATTGTTCTCAGAAGACTTTAATACAGATTTTTAAAGAAATCTGCAGGGATATTTTTCCACACTTCCAAACTTCAGCCTTAGACTAAATCTCAAACACATTCAGTGTTGTGGAGATTTGGACTTTCCGCTAGTCATTCCATTGTTCTGAGAAAACCAACAGCTTCTTTGTTTGATTTGCAAATATACTACTTTTTGTGTATTTCCTTTTCTCAGTAAGGTCAGCTACACATCCTTTCAGACTCTTAGTGTTGTCTTCTCACTGTGGAAGGATGGACAGAAACACCTGTGGATTTTTTTCAGAACTGAAGCTAGAGTGGAGAAGACATGTTCAATTATTTTCCTTTGACTCTCCCCTCATTCCTTACTTAAGGGGATTAACATACCTGAAATTCTCAGAAATTTATCCTTTAACAATGACTTGTAACTAATGACTGTTTTGACTGGCAATGAAATAAAATGTATGGTGGTCTTTGATTTTTGCTGTACTGTACTTCTGTATTATCATTACACAATTAAACACAATAAACTCATCACATTCATTAACCACAAAATAAAAAAGACACAAATACTGAGATCTCAGAAATGAGAGGAAGACAAGGAAATGAAGAGGACAAGCACACACACAGAAAGGCACGTCATAGAATAAAGAGTGAGAATGACCTCTGTATTTCGTATGCATGCCCTGTAGAAATCTTTTCCCTAATGGAAGAATTTAACTGGCAGATGCTTTCGTGCTTTCTCCCTGTGTGCAGTCCAGAAATAACTGGGCTGTGACAGACAGGTGAACCGTGAGTGTAATATTAGAAAGAGTCTGTAAAGCTGGCACTCTCCTCTCCCTTTCCAAATCTCACATGGGGACATGTCAAAAAAAGACAGAAGAAAACAAGTTGCATTGTTTTAAAGCATTGCATTTTCACATTTCTGACCAATCACATCAAACAGAAGTTTATAGAGTATTTATCTAGTGTAAGAATTCAGTATATACCACTAATCAGCCTGCATACATCCCATGCTTACAATAGAAGTGTGCTTTCCTACAAAATCCACCAATGTGATTTTCTGACTTAACTCTCTGTGTGTGTTGACAGGTCACCACCACCACCCCCCTCCGCTGCACCGGGGCGGCTACATGCGCTCTCCCTCGTGGACACGCTGCAGTAAGGGTGAGCCTGCGAGGGACAGAAAGCACCACAGCGACTCGGACAGCACTGACCCGCACCGCAAACTGGAGCGGCCCAAACAGCCCTGAGAACAGTAGCACACACTGGAACGGCCCACAGGAAACACGACACTAAAGGACACACAAAGCTGGGCCACTTGGACATGCAGACCAATGGTGCTAAAGACACTAAATTGTGACCTCCCTACTGCATCCTTATGAACCATATCACTGCAGAAGCTTAGGGAGAAATACAGACTGATACTGACACAAATATCCATTTCCACTTTCAGTTAGGCCTATTACCTCTCAAGGGCTTTCTTTTGTCTGAGTTCTGTGGCTACATTTTTTGCATTATAGAAATTCAGTTCAGCACAATGTTGCATAGGCAGAGAGGAGCTAAACTTTAAGTAAAGGCAAGAAAAACAGAACAAAGGCCAGAGCAAGAAAAGCAGAGAAACCATATCATTTTCATTTGTGTTTTTGAGTGACAAGCGAAAAACTAATCACTGTATAATTTGTTGCCTTTAAAATGTAACGTAATGAACCACCATAATGAGTGACTGTGAACATGTACCATTAGCAAGGCAGAGGAGAACCTAAGAGAGGCCTCTAGCTTGACTGTGTTGTGAGACACGGATTCCCATAAACTCGAACCTCAGATGCCAAGTTTTTCCACAAACATTTCTTTGAACACTGTGTACTCCATCAATAACACATTTTAATCCTGCAGAAAATAAAGATTTACAAAAGCAAATGGTTACAAAATAAACTTTCCGGTTTCCCGGCAAAAATACTCTCCGATGCATGAAGCTTTCTTTTAATCTCTAGGTTTTGGAAATTAAAAATCCTATCGGATTTCAGCCCTGCACAATAAGAATTATGTGAGTACTTTGATCCAGTCTTTGTTAGGGCTTGGGTTTCCTAAACTAATGCTAAAATCTCAAGAATATCAGAAGCATTTCAGGTTTCAGAAGAACAATGTCTGGGGTGTTCTGTGCAAATGTGAAACCAGTTAAAAAAAAAATTACATAATCCTTTTTTTCCCATTAAAAGCTGTTACTGTAATGAAGCCTGTTGGTAATTAGCCTAACAATATAAGCTGTGAGTTTTGATCAAACTGCTCTTTTACACCTGAAACACTGTAATATGCATCATTATGGATTCTCTTATATGCAAAATGGCCCATATTACAGCTCCTGCTGTTGAAAATACAATTCCCATCAGTCATCAGCACAGACTTGATATTGAGATCATAGCAGTGAATAAAAACATAATTCCATTTTTCTGGAAAAACCAAAATGTAAAGTTTTTCACTGCTATAATGATTATACTTCGTTTAAAGGAGTCAAGCTTTTCTGTATTGATCACTGTATTTCAGTACAGTGCACATTTTAGTGCTCTCTCAGCTCCTAACGACCAGTGCTCAACACATCACCCACTTACAAACACGTTCATGCATTTCAAGTAGATGGATTATAGCAAGGAAAACAACGCAATGTGCAGCTATTGAAGGAACTTCTCAGAGTAAGATTGCTGTTCTGGGATCACATGATGTCTTTTATATAATACTGAATAGAATAACATGAGACCTTATCTTAGATCAGTGTGACTATTCTGAGATGCTTGATAAACATGAATGCAGGGATTCAGATAAATAGAAAAAACACTCTCATTCATGAATAGTGGGTTATTTCTACAACGTGCCTAGCTCTTTGCGCACAGGACTAATAAAGACTAAAACAAAATCCAGTAATCTAAGCTTTGCAAAAACTTCAGCTACATAAAATGTTAAAGACCATAAAACACCAATGCAATGCATGTGTGATTTGTCTGTGGTGGTATAAAACATGCTTTCTTGCCAACAACTCAAAAGGGTTTATTCATGAAGAAAAAAAACAATCCACAAATTATCCGCACTTCTTTTTAAATAAAAGAAGTGTGGTGTAGTACGTAAACCCTGTTAAAAAAAATACTCCCCAACCCAATCTATATGTGGTTATTTGGCTGTAAAACAGCCCATTTTGATTTCATTATTTTCGTGATATCATCAAAAACCAAAATACACTGACATATCTCCACCTAATCAGCCTACAGCAGTTTAGTCAGTTCATGTTGAAGTTATATGGAGTGTTTCAGAACAGAGATAATTTACATATATCAGCCTTGAAGACACAAAAACAAAAAACATTCTGGTTAATTGTATGGGATAAAGAGAGGTTGGAAAATGTTCAAGCAGAACTTAATGATGGCTGTATTAGGTACAAAATGAAAAAAAAAAGCAAAAATGTCAGAAGTAGACATCAGGAGAAATATAAGATATGGCCCATTTAAGCTTAACAGACACTGCCAAATGCTGCTGCTGTCAGTCAAGAGTTCCACTTTGCTATTGCAGATAAATCTGAAGATGCCAAGTAAAAGCAAACAGTAAAGTTGGCATTCTAAATGTAAATTCAGCTATGAAGAACCTCTACCTGACAAGAGCCACACACTTTACAGTATACAATGACATAAGGATGTGCACAGATACATATTTAGGTCACAGTGTTCCCATTATCAGCCTCTCACACTGATTATAGGCCATGAACCAGTTTTCCAAATATTCAGAGAAGTCTTTTTGTGTGAACACCAAAGCATATGATCTGAACTTCATGTTTACATGTTTTAATAGTCAAGTTACATTGTTTTAATGCATTGCATTTTCACATTTCAGACAGTAGAACACCCTGCACAAAGCCACAAAGGCATAACAGCCTGCAAAGTCCAGTTAAATCTTAAGAAGCCAGTTCTTACATCAGAAGTGTCTTTTTACATGATTTTCTGACATAAAACATTCCCACAATTGCAATGTCCTAAAATAACAGGAAAAGCTTCAGCAGCTGGATCAGAGGATTTGAGGAAATCAGCATGAAATGGAATATTTGTAAAAACTGTCAGTCCAAGATTAAAGAAAGAGACAGATAGACAGAGTGCCTCAGTGAGGTAGATATACTTGAAGATTCCTGAGAGAAAGACCTGACACATGCAGGAAATCCAGGATCTACTTCCAAGTCTATTGGATCAGGGCGGTATTTACCTCCTAAAATGGGAGGAGCCACATTGAGTATATAGAGGACTAGAGACACACTCTTAGTAGGCACTCTGTGAAGACTGAATTTGTATGCAGAGCATAACACAGCATAACAGATCTTTCTACAACAAAAGAAAAAGCAAAGCGTTCAAAACTCTGCTTCTCAAAAATACTGCATCCCTTTCAATGAAGATGAGAAGAAGCCCCATTTTCTCTAATAAACTAACTTGATAAAGTAATAGCCAAAATATACCAAAAAGAAATAATCAGAAAATAAAAGAATAAAATAAAATGTACCATAAAAATACACGACACATACAATCATTTACAACAACTCATCAGGTCATCAGCACTTCCTTCACTCTGATCATGACCTGACTAGAAACAGAACCTTAAACAACTTTAACCAGAAACATTTAAAAGCATTACAAAGTGCATTCATATAATACACAGTCAGTTCATTGACCTTGCTACTTACAAATACTCATCAAGTTATAGCTGTATCATAACTTTCATGTCCAAAACAGACGAGACAATTCCATTACAGTGCTTTAAACTTTCCGGCAGAGGACAAAATACAATGTACAGTCAATACAACTTTGTCAACTCAAACTTGTCTCATTTGCCACCACACTTCAAAGGGAAAATAGCACCTACTGCCTGGAATGCAATAAAGTCATTGAGCCAAGCACCAGAGTAACAGAGTCAACACTGAAATGTATTTGTTACATGCAAACTAGTCCAACGTTTATAATTACTTCTCCGGTGAAGGCACTTAAATTCCAGATTAAATATTCAAATCTTTGCATCTATAAAAAAGTGAGTTAAGTTGTTTACTGCCCTTATGGAACTGACAACAGTTTGAGGTTTATTGCATCCCAGAATCAAAGCTTTCAGTAACAGATTTTTTACTTTTCTGAGTTTCCCTTAAACAAGAAAAATCAAAGCAACATGCCATGAACACATACGAAAATGAACAATTGCACATGTCCGGTCAATAGAGGAGTCCCGTCACTCCTCCTACATGATTACTCACAAATTACAAACAATGTGTCTGTAGCCAGAGTCCTTCTCCATCTCAACTCTCAATCCTCCTTTCCTCTGCTGACCCAGCTAGAACTGAGCTCAAGTCTACAGGTACACCGCGTGTTTCTGCTGCTGTGAGGAACCACCCTTGCTCTGGTTCCAGTCTTTGAGGCCCTCTGGCAAGCTGGTGTCTTCTTCAAAACTACCAGTCCCCTCCACAAACTCCTCATAGGTAGATTTCTCTTCAAAGGGCCTTGGGCCTAACAGTTCCATCATGTCAGCTTTCTCAAGAACCTCCTTCTCCAGAAGACGTTTTCCCACCTGAGAGATGCATGAGGGTATTACACTTAGTCATTCATTGAAGTGTTTTTATTGAATACTGTGCTAAGGTATTCTAAAAACAGATAGGTTAACACAGAGCTGCTAAAAAAATCTAAGAAATGAGGTGCACAGCAAAGTTTCAGAGGTTCAAATGTTTTAATGCTCCAGTGAATAATTTGTTTTGGTTCAACTGGTCTTTGTAAAGAGTGACAACCCTGGATGACAACTGCTCATTGTGGCATCATGAATGGGGTCCCACAGTCACCTTGAATCAAAAATGGCCACCAGCTACAACAAGCAGAGATCAGTTAAGACCAGCTGCAAATATTACATTTGGCTCTTTTGCTAACCTGTGAAAGCCTGCTAGGTGTCCCATTTTGGCATTAAAATTGCCTTCTACAAGCGCCCTCTATGTGTTCTTTGTGCAGCCTTTGAGGACTGCATTGCTGCATTCTTAGTAGTGGTCTCTTATGCAAAATTCCCTGAGATACAAGCTAGGACCAATCAGAGTGGAGGGGTTTGTTTACAAGGGTATGACCAACATGGCAGAGAAGAAGATATTCAGGTGCGAGCTTAAATGCATATGTTTATTAATTCACTTTGTCACTGAGCTAAATAATGCTTGTAATCTACTACTGTAGATAAACCTAGCACCCCCAAAGGCTCTTGGGCTTTACAGCCACATGTTGTCGATGTCACAGTGCAGACTTTCAGGAGGAACGTGAGGCTTTGGCTGGCTTTACACGATTCAAGTTTCATGCAATTTTAGTTGCCTGAAACCTATATATAACTGTGCTTGACTTGCGTGATGTAAAGCATCCTGTGATTGACTTGAAACTCAGTTGCAACAGTTGCAACTGTCTCAATTTCATGGAACAAGTTTGCGTTCCATGAACCACATGGCGATGTCAAATGACACCAATCAAATGATTTATTTCACCAGATCAATTGACAAGAAAATAGATAGTAAAGAATCCTAAACAGACAGATAAAAGACAGAGATATATGGATACAGAGAGGATGTCAGTGACAGCTGGAACAATTACATAAATAAGAAAGAAATGATGTAAATAACACCACACAGATGAGGTTATATAGCAAGAATGATACAATGTATCAGACTATGATACAATGTACTATTGTAGTATCCAAATGTGTCGCATGCAGTTTTTTTGATTTTAGTGGCTTCATATAACTGTTAAGATGCACGAAAATTACATTGCACGATACTCATAACATGCAACTAGTTGTGTGAAAGTCTCACCACATAAAGCCCACCTTAGAGAGTCTACTAATTAACATGGAGAGAATGAAGATTTTTACATCTGGAGAAAAAGCTAGAAAGTGGAAGCTGTGACAAATTTTATTTTTTTTTAATTTTGAGCTATTTAATGTTGATCTGTTTATTAAATTCTAAACAATTATGGGAAATGGTCTGCATCTAGATTTATTTGTCATCACACCCAAATGCCATACTATATAACAGATAATGTAAACATATGCATGGTCACACTTGGGCACTGAGGTGTGCTAGTCATCATCTGCTATGACGTTCTTACCTGCTCCACCAGTTCTCTATTCTCTGTGATGAGTTGATGGGTCCTCTCAAAGGCCTTGCTGATGAGAGAGCGCACTTCCTGATCTATGAGCTGAGCAGTGGCCTCACTGTATGGCTTCTCTGACACCAGCTCACCCTGCCGAGGGAGATCAAATGCCATCTGGCCCACCACGTCACTCATTCCAAACTGTACTATCTGTGGCATAACAGACAGAAAGATGTTTAATGCGAGAAAACTAGAATTCAAGCAGAGGTGGGTAATTCAGTTCCAGAGAGTAAAAACCTTACCCAGGATTTTGTTCTAACTGCCTGACTTCTCTACTGAGCTGAATCCACCAGTAGAGGTGTCCAGGCTAAACAAATTCCTGGGGAGGATTTTTACTTTTTGGAACTGAACTACTCACCTATACATTCAAACTGATTTAGAAACCAAAATTAACAAAACAGACTCCAACCTGA
The DNA here is from genome assembly GCF_904425465.1 of Colossoma macropomum. Lineage (NCBI taxonomy): Eukaryota > Metazoa > Chordata > Actinopteri > Characiformes > Serrasalmidae > Colossoma > Colossoma macropomum. The sequence goes on along the minus strand of NW_023494798.1, from coordinate 22,966,430 downwards.
GCATAAGCAGACTGTGTGACCTTTCTAAGGTCATCCTGTGCACCTGTGGTGATTCTGCCGAAAAACACCTGCTCTGCTACGCGCCCTCCCAACATCATACACATCCGGTCAAACAGCTGTTCTCGGGTGAACAAGTACTGCTCCTTAGAAAGATACTGAGCGTAGCCTAGTCCTTTTCCTCGAGGAATGATGGACACCTGAAGCATTAAACAAAGAAAAGAAATATTGAGCCACATGTACAAAATATGATCAAATGAGTATATAAATAGGAGCAAAAAGGAAAACACTTTAAGTATAAACCACTGTCAAAACTATAAAAGACAGTATCTGCATGAATATAAACAGTCCTGAAGAGATATTTATATTGCTGTGGTGAATACAATAACACATTACATGATTACTACAATCAACTGCTATTACAATTTAGTACAAATGAACACTTAAGGATAGACCCACACAATTGCAACCAAAACCAAGAAAAACCTTCAAGTAAAGAGAAACTGAAATCTGTCCCATTAGGGGCAAAAATTCTGAGAAAGCCTTCTCAAATCAGATTATGGAATTTACCCAGTTTAAAATATGCTAAATGGGTTATATGATCTACATGGGCTATTTCTGGAGGGCATTTATAGTGTTTTGTACAGATTACAGTTTCAAAAGGGGGTTTTTGTTTTCAGTCTGAATGCAAAATCATTATTATACTGATGAAGATATGATGAAAATTCACTTACATTAACAGAAGACAAGTAATTTCCCAAGTTCTCTTTCAATACTCTTTTAACACGCTCACAAACATTTATCTGTTCATGGGGTTCATACCTCTCACTAAGAAAAGATTGTGAAATGGGTTCACATTGAACTGTAAATGAATGAGATTAATGTAATCACCCAAAATAAATACAAAAAATCTATTCCTTACAAGTCTTATCCTCTTCTTATGCAATGCTATTTAAACAAGACTTGACCTATTGACACAAGCTGATTACCACTAACTCTGTTCCAAATAATTTATCTGCGGACAAACGAAAAGACAAATACGCAGTGCTTTTAGACCACATGTACCTTTAGTAGTGGGTCGGCATGCTCCAGAAACCAGCCCACCACAGCATGGCCAGCCTCATGGTATGCTACAGTGGTTTTCTCAGCAGGTTGCAGCACCTGGGTCTTCTTTTCCAGGCCTCCAATCACCCTCTCAACGGCCTGCTCAAAGTGCATGGAGGACACGGCTGGACTGAGGCGACGTGCTGCAATGAGCGCTGCTTCGTTGCACACATTGGCAATATCAGCACCTGCAGGACAACATTTACATCATTATTATTTTTTTTTTGTAACATTATTTGAAAATGCCAGCTACTCATTGACATTGTGTGAACATTTAATGACAAATGGCCCAACTTTCTTAGAGTAAAATCTTAACATTAATATCCATTTAAAGTTAAGAACACCTTTCTTTTCTCCTGTAAAGTTACCATTTTTGATATATGAGGCTTTATTACAACATTGATGAATAACGCCTACATAGCTCTTCTCATCTCAGTTCAGTCATCTGAGAATTCAAGTGATATGAGTCTGAGAACCTGTCTGTGTTGTTCTTGAATAAAGGAAGTGCGAGTTGTCAGTGTAATTCAGCAGTATTTGAACAGCATATGAATCATCAACAAAACTAATGAAAAAGATGAAATAGAAGTATTAGTTCATGAAGATTCATCAAAGAGATAAAGAGAACCTATTTAATATATTCATACTTTCATTTCAGTATGTTTCTATTATATGAGAGCAACTGCAGTTCTGTGCAAAAGAGAGAAAATTGTACGTAAGTATAACATTAGAAAACTACATTAAAAGCCTACTTAACTCTAAGCACTGATTTAATTTTTGTCAATGTGTTCACCTTTCAGTACCTCTCCTCATGGAAGCCCAGTAATATTTGTAGTTTTCATCCAGTACCTTGTTTGGCTAATAAATGTTTCGTTACATCACATTACAGAGTGCTGGCGGTGGATTTGAACAAAGAGGAAAATGTGTTCATTGCCAGTCTTATAACCGTGGGAAAATTATAAGAAAATAAAAGCTTTGTCTCACCAGTGAAGCCAGGTGTGAGAGCTGCCAGTTTTCTGGCCAAGGCATCTGAGGTCAAGCTGGAATCCAGCTTCAGTGGCCGTAAGTGCACTTTAAAGATGGACGCCCTCCCTTTAATATCAGGAGGCCCTATTTTTGACAAACAGGTAAAGAAGGAGGAAAATGAAAAATAGTGAAGAGGAAAAAAGAAGGGAGGGCACTCTATACCACCTGGATGATGAGAACCATTTGCTTTAAATCTGATAACAGTTCCAGTGTTTACACAAGGGCTCTAAAAATAGTAGCTGTATTTCAACTCTTAAAACTCTTCCTCTATTCTCTCACACACTCCCCCTCCATTTTCCGTGTCCCAAACAGGAATGTTCCATTGTGTAAGTTGTACTAAAGTGGGAGCAAAGCTCTCTACAGTAAGAGATAAACCATTTCAACCACTGTAGCATTCCCACCTAACAGTGAAAGCTGCTGACATAACACAGCTGCACTGAACTGCTCCTCAGTTCAGTGAGTGTGAGTGTACTGGGATGCAAGCCTTTTGCCAGGCTTACTCAAACAGGCAGCACAGGAATTCTGGATGGCTAAAAATTAATAATCGTGCCTTCAAAATAAACAAATCTGGAAAAATAATTAGAACAGTAAGAAGGTAAAATATAAGCCATACCTATGTAGATCTGCCTGTCAAACCTTCCAGGTCTCAAAAGTGCCGGATCTAACACATCCACACGGTTGGTGGCTGCCAGCACCACCACATTAGTGCTGCTGTTGAAGCCTGAAGGTGAAGAATACAACAAAAGCACTCTCAAATTGGCAAATGTTGATAAGGAATTTTAGAATAGTTTGAATACTAGATACACAAAATTGATGGCTATTCTACACAGTAACACAACTAGAAACAGACAATGAGCCTAAAGTTACAGACAAAATCTCCACCAGCACAAACTTACCATCCATCTCCACCAGCAGCTGGTTGAGCGTGTTCTCCTGCTCACTCTGCCCACCAAAGTGCCCTCCGCTTCTCTTCTTGCCCACGGCATCAATTTCATCAATGAACAGAATACAAGGAGCATGCTTTCTGGCCATGGCAAACATGTCCCTCACCTGCAACATTTAAAAGACAAGCGAAATTGAAAAGATGCCAAAGAAAGTAAGTGAATTACTTAAAATTACTTAGAGGCTTGCAAATTACTTATTCCAAAACATCTGACATATGAAACAAAACAGTGATAATCTAAAGCTTTTTTACTGTTATAAGAACAGTGGTACCCTTGAAAGGCCAGTGATAAATCTTCCTTACAACCTCCAAGCAAGAGAACAACTGATCTAAGCAACACTCTGATGTAATCTCTTGTGCTCTAAGTGCAGTTCTCACCCGCGCTGCCCCAACACCAACAAACATCTCCAGAAACTCAGAGCCATTAACTGTAATGAATGGAACCCCAGCCTCTCCGGCAGTAGCTTTTGCCAACAGAGTCTTTCCAGTGCCAGGTGGGCCTGACAACACTGCACCCTGAAAGACAATTGCCAAACAACACAGTCACAAACAACTAGAGAAAAGGAGAAAACTGATGACAAATTCTCACTGATTAAATCATTATACGCTTGATTCATGCACTGGCTTTTAGGCACTTCATGATGTAAATTAGGTTCCATGAGTCAGTTCTCTTATGGAACTGGTTCTTGGACAGTTTGAGAAAGCATCCAATACACCAAAACAAAATCCATCATCAAACATTACCTTTGGGATTTTGGCTCCAAGGTCCTGGTACTGTTTTGGGTTCTTCAAGAAGTTAACAAACTCCAAGACCTCCACCTTGGCCTCCTCACACCCAGCAACATCCCTGAACCTAACATTGATCTTGTTTTTGATTATTTTAGCTGTGGACTCAGTCATGCTTAAGGGGTTGTTTGCTCTCCTGCCTCCGCTCCCTCCTGCTGTTGGTCCTCGTCTCAGAGTGAAGAGCAGGAAACCAACCAGCAGAACAGTGGGGAGCATGTTCATTAGGAATGACCTGTTGAAGTGTAGTTGAAGCAGAAATGTTAGCAAATATGCTTTATTCATTCATTTATTTGTGCATTTGTAATAGGGAATCTGTAAGGAATGACCAAGTCTATCAAGTAAATTTACACTGCTGGGATACTATGCTAAAATGTCTGCATTTCATTCATTTTACAGCATTTGTAACCATATAGAAATATATTTTATATTCCTCTGTAACACTAATCCATGTAGAAGGAGTCTATTGGAATCTCTACATTTCATAAATATTTATGCATCATCATTTGTATCAGCACTGGCAAATAAATACATGAAAAATATGTATCAGCCCACAGTTGGCATATCCCTAATAAGCAGTTCATACTATTAACCCTGATGTACTCACCCATCACTCTCAGTGCTGTATACCACCGGAAGTTTATGTGGATCCTCTAAACCCAGTTCACGTTCTGCTTGCTCTAAATTCCTTTCAAATGTATCAACAGTGCCAATGTTGAACCAAACATAATTCTGCACAGAAAAGTACAACAAAGGCTGAAACCAAAAGGTGCATTCTGAATAGTACTGAAGTTTAATTTGTGTGACTTAAAAACAGTAAGAAACCAATCACAAAAAATTACATGTACATGTTTTCGCTAGAAACTGAAAGCAAGATGGTGCTATTTGCTATTTAGCCACAGTTGTTAGTGAAACATTATCATTTTATGTGTCACTTTCTTACCTGCTTTTCACCACTGTATGATAAAACTTTTTTTTTCTTACAGATTACTCACCACTTCTGATGTGTTCACCCCTGGAGCAGGAAGCACTTTTACATATTGTTTGTTAACCACTTCAAGGCGTTCAACCTGTAAAACAAAAAGGATGTTTACATCATAATCATACCAAATTAGCACAAATGTTGCAGAAAACCTATTCTGATCACAGTGGTTTTCAAAAAAAGAGTACATTTGATCTGGTTATACAATCCTAATTCCAAAAAAGTTGGGACAGTATGTGAAATGTTAATAAAAACAGAAAGCAGTGATTAGTAAATTCTGTTTGACCTGTATTAAATTGAAAACAGTATAAAAACACAATATTTGATGTTTTACATTATGAACTTTTTTGCCAATATATGTTAATTTCCAACTTGATGCCTGCAACACATTCCAAAAAAAGTTGGGACAGGAGCTTGTTTACTGCTGTGGTACATCACCTTTCCTTTTAATAACACTTTGGGGACTGAAGACACAATTGGATCCAGTTTTGAAAGCAGAATTTTTGCCACTCTTCATTTATACAAGTCTTCAGCTGCAAACATGTAAGTGGCCTTCCTTGCTGTATTTTGCACTTCATAATGTGCCGCCAATCTAGACCAGTCTATCACTCGCACTCTGATTATGGAGCCATGCTGTTGTAACATGTGCATAATATTTCTTTTTCATAATATTTCTGTTGCCATATTGAAGTAAGCACGGACGTCCCTGAAAAAGACAGCGTCTAAAAGGCAGTAGATGTTGCTTCAAAACGTGTATATATCTTTCACTATTAATGGTGCTTCCACAGATGTACAAGTTACCCACCAACCCCCCCATCCCCCTCACTTTGTACAGTCTTAACTTGCATTTGTGGATGCAGCAACAAACAGTGTAAGAGTCCATGTGGTAATGTTCATCATAGGAAAATGCTGGTTTTTAATGCAGTGTCGTCTGAGAGATCAAAGGTCATGGGCAGTCAGTTGTGGGTTTTGGCCATGCAAAGATTTTTCCAGATTCCAGCACCTTTTAATAATATTATGCACTGTAGAGGGTGAATTTCAAAAATCCTTGCAAAAGCTCATTACAGAATTTTATGTTCACACAGATTTACTTCTTGCTGATTTTTGGCAAAGTGGAGAACCTCAACCCTTCCTGGTTCAAAAAGAACAAGGCCTTTCCTGTGTGCTCTTTTTATACCCAAGCATGATTACATCACTTCTTTCAAAACGTTTTCTAAACATTGAACTATGTTCCCAGTCTTCAATTCACACTGTCCCAACTTTTTTTGGAACATGTTGTAGGATTCAATTTTAGAATGAGTTTATATTTACAAGAAAAAATGAAGTTGATAAGATAAAAGTTTCAACATTTGGACTTTCTACTGCTTTTCTTTGAATATAGGTCAAAGTGGATTTACAAATCATTGCTTTCTGTTTTTATTTGCTTTCCACATGCAGTCCCAACTTTTTCAGAATTGGGTTGGTGCAAGGTGACTGTGTGTGTATGAATATCTCCAATTTACTGTTCACCATTTACTGCATGAAATTAAGTGAGTTAACTTCTCTAAATCATAATGTCAAAGTTTTAACCTTAAGTAAAAGTGTTAAGTAAGTGTTTCTTACCAGCCCTTTGGCAAGGTAATAATTAACAAAATCCTTCCAAGATATCTCTCTTCCTGTGTCTCTGAAGTGCAAATAAAGGAACACTGACAGCATTCCAGCTCCTGCAATGATGACATTCCGGAAGTCCTTCTCATCCCATGGGAAGTCTCCCTATTACATAATCAAAAAGCAGGGGTAGGGGGTTGGGGTTTATGTATTACAAAGCTGTTTGCTGTAACAAATGTCTAAAAACAAGATTGTGCCTACACTGGCTGCCAAATTTAATCACTCAAAATAGTAACTGATTTAGTTAAACAGAGACTCTTAGTTCATTTACTGATTTATAAAGTTTAGATTTGACTAAGTTCAAACCAATATTTGATTATGTATTTATTGTAAGCCAGAAGAGCAGAATGTTCAGGTGACAGTGGGTTATTGTGGTAAAATGGGTGAATTTTATTTATTTTACTGCATTCTTAATCATATACAATTGAGCTCTGTAAAGCAAATCCGGGTGGACCTAGTCCCAATTTTCACACTTTATGAAATGTCTACTTATCAGCATTGGTCCATTACTGTGATTTCAATTTTCCATTACTTTATTTTTTAAAGGAAAATACTACTTACTAAGTAGGCTACAGTAATTAAAAGAGGGAAACTTACTTTAAGGATGCGGGACCACCGAGTGTCATCTTCCTTTTTACCACCTCCACCTCTTCCTCCTCCACTCGCTCCACCTCTCGTTCCCTGGGCCTCTGGCTGATTTGATTTCACTAAACCATGCAGAAGTTCACATAATAAAACAAGAGCAATAATATTTAATAAAAGAGTGGCAGGATGTTGCAAAACTCATAACTGACTAAAAGTCTCACAGTCGTAGTTAGACAGTCTTACCCCTGCGTTCAGCAGCTGACCTATTAACACCAGGGGCGCCTGCACTCTTTGGAAAGAACTTCTCAAATCCTGAGTAAATGTAAAGAACTTTTAAAAACAAGTCTTAAAAAGAATTACAATGAATTTGGTGAACCTGAATGAAGAAATGCATTAAATACAATTATAGTGGTTCCATATTTCCTACTGTTTCTTGTAAGTGGGTTTAACAGACAATATATGTGCTATGAAAAATACCTTTAGGTGGTTTGCTTGAGAAGGCACGTAAATGTGACGGCAATGTTTCACTTGATCCCAATCTTAATTTAATTCGGTGCAGAGAAACATTCTGTGAAGACATGAGAGGAAAAATATTAATGTTTATGTTTGCTGTTAAACATCAGCAACTCTCAGGAGCAAAGCATTAATGGACAAACAACATGTTGCTCATTTGTTTATGAGTGATTCCACAAATGGGGTGCCATGTGTCCCAATGATAGTCCACGTTAAAATATGCACGTAAAAGATTTTGGTTTTGTACATGGGTAAAGTGTCCTTCACAACAACCCTTATGCCTGTATCAGATAAATAAGCTAAAACATTAATACCTATCTACAGAAACCATCAGTATAACTACACTTTACATTAAAATGTAACAATTTAGATACTTCAGAAATCCTATTATTTTTGCATTAATTTGTGAATCTATTTTACATCTCATGCTTGGAACACCCTACATTCATCATCCATTACAGGTTATGAAAAATGGGCACTGTGGTTGTGCCCTCAATTCAACCTTGTTACCTAAACACATTCATTTCTAAGAAATATCTGAAATTCACATAATCAGTTTGCATTATCCAAATTTCCTAAAGATCAAGGGAAGAATAAAAGTAAGTTGCCTGATTTTTTCTCTGTTTTTAATGTTAATCTGACCAGTCAATGTCACTTTGAAAGTACAGATCTAACAGACTCAAAGTATATAACAAACATTTGCTTATCCTTTTGATCTTTCATTCAAAATATTAACAAAAATCAAAGCTTTATTTGCAGTACAAAAATCTTATCATGAAATAAATATTTTCCTCAAATTTATGTGTGCCACAATTGTTGGCACCCCTACGGATTCTCATGAGTGAAGTACATTCCCATTCATATTTTATGTTTTAAAGTTTACCTGAGCTATTAGGAATACTTAAATGGTCAACCATGTTTCACTGGTGTATCTATACGAGATAAAACACAGGCCAAATTCCCTTAGTCATCCATTACTATGAGAAAGACCAGAGATCTCAGAAACGATGTACGAGAAAAGGTTGTTGAGCTGCACAAATCAGGAAATGGCTACAAGAAAAGCGTTAAAAAGTTTACAATGCCAATGTCCACCATCAAGGCAATAATTAAAAAGTTTCAAGCGGCTGGAGATGTTAAGAATCTGCCAGAAAGAGGATGTATGTCTATACTGACCCCACGCACAGTGGAAAGGGGCAGTTCAAGCGGTAAAAGAATCTCCAAGAATCACAGCTGGGGAACTGCAGAAATTAGTTAGGTCTTGGGGTCAGAACATCTCCCAGACTTCAATAAGATTCTACCCACATGAAAGTAAAGCTGTTTGGAGGGGTGCCAGAAAAAAGCCTCTGCTGTCAAGAATCAACAAACTTATGTCCCAACAGTATGCCTAACGGATCTTTCAGTGAGACCAAAAAGGTTCTTCTATTGCTTGTAACAATAGAAAAATCTTTTTTGGTGCTGTATAGAACCATTTTCAAAAAGGTTCTATATAGAACCATATACAACACAATTTCCATCAACCATTTCACCATTCAAAGAACCATTTAACTCATAGTTCTAAATAGAACAAAACAATAAACATAACTATAAATGTTTGCATTGACAATTAAATGTGCGTTTTGTAAGGTAAAGGTTTAGTGTGGCCCTCAAAATCAAGACAGAGCGCAGGCAAAGCTAACCTGGAAAGATGGTCACTTCCAAAACTACAGAAAAAGTCTCACCCTAACAGCTGCGGTGTTCGTGCTGAACACACAGCTCGCTCTCCTCCAGGAGTCCGCCCAAAACTTCGTGGAGCCTGCAGTGGTGAACCGCATGAGCCGAACCATTTTACAGCTGCGATAAAGTTTCCTCGTAAATACGAGGGAAAAGACACTCTCGAATAAAAAACAAAATAATTAAAGCCCCTCTGTACTGTTGTGTACACACCGTTAGTAAACAAATGCTGGAGGGCGCCTGGGTGCTGCCTGCTCAGACCGCATAACCGTACTGAGTACGCGGCTTAGATCCTTTTTATTTACTTCCCTAACATTACTCGGTGTTACACAACACTACAATCCGTCTGCGGTGAATTTAATATTAGGGTAATTTTACGCTTTATTTTCCCTGAGGCTAATCTTTGTAAGCAGGCAGCCAAACAGTGGCACAGAGCCTTTCTAAGGCCCAGCCTACTGCTCAGCCGTGATTGGCTGCCACTTCTGACGTAATAGCGCAAAAACAGAGCAAGCTGTTATTTAACGTTACATTTAACTTATATAAAACGCTAAAATGCAAAAAAGCATGTTATTGTTAAAAAGATACAAAGAAATATTTACCTATATTCTGTAAGTGTTAACATCTCCTGCTGTTCTTGTTTTGTTTTACCCTTTTTTAATCTTTCTTTACACATATACTAATGATGCTTATGTTTTACTTGCTTGTAATTATTTGGTGCTGTATATTAATACCTGACATAAAGTATTATTGAATTCTCTATTACATATATTGTCATGCCAGTTACCATATACTCTCCATGTTTTAGCTACCAAATCTGCCAAATCTGATGTTTTTTTTTATTATCCTTTATATGAACACCATCATTACTTATTCATGTGTATATACATGTTCTTATTGTTCCAATTTAAAAAATGTAATTAACTTGTCACGAATATCTCACATGAATTGGGAAACCTAACTAAGGAATAAAAAGATTACTTAATCGTGTCACGTTTCCAGCATGGAGTAATTTTCTCAGATGTATTACCCTTTCCCCTAATTTTCTCCAAGCCAATATTTATTTTCTCACAGCCCAGACGGTCTACTGAACACTCACTCACTGAACTAATCCACTGAGTGTGGGAAAAAATAATTCCTGATTTGAACCCATAGGAAAGAGTAGCTAGCATACTGTTCAGAAATGGCAGAACATTTTTTTCGGCACTGAATATCTCATTTCCGAGACTCACAAATGCAGAAAACAATGAAAAAAAGTTATTACAGCTAGTGCTGACAATATGGTTTGAGTATTTAGTATGCATACTCAATTTAATGAACAATTGCTGTTTATTTGCTGAATTTAAAATATTAGAAGAATAAAACCTAAAATGTAGTCTGTGCAAAAGATATGGCACATTTTATATTTTGTTTTTTTCCTATATGTTAAACTCATTAAACAAAAAGAAATACTGCAATAAAACATGCAAAAAAACATCCAAATATAAGTCTGTTCTCGTCAGAGGATGTTTTCACTTAGAAAATCAACAAAACATGATCAGGGGTATTAAAACTTATGACTATGACAGATATTTTGATTCATTTTAAAAATAGCCAGAGCGTATTTATTGTTGTTAGTTTGCTACTATTTTACTTGCTGGACATCATGATGTAATCAACATTACAGTTTACTGATGTAAATGTAACTCCACAACATTTGACACCACAAGGTCTCTGGTACATTTGTCACAGGAAAACAAGCAATTAAATAACATGCTGAAACATAACACAGCATATTCCATATTATTTTAGAACAAATAATTATAGAGAGCATAAACAATGTCCATTCTGAGGAATCTCCAGCCTCAAAATAAAAAACTTACTGAATAAAACAAAAAAAATGGCATACCAGTAACAAATTTACTGTCTAAATTAATGTGCCAAATATGGCAGCATGTCTTTTGCAGCTTTAGCAACATTTGTCAGTCATATGACAACATAATGTTGATAATGTTCTATAATATGAGGGAAATCTTTTAGTGCTGATCTTGTGCTTGCGCTATTTTGTAACATGTATCAAACACTGCCAGGTCCATAGAGATACACAATAGAGATAAACACAGAAATATATTATGACACACTACCATAAATGGATTTTAACCATACACCAGACCCATACATACAGTTAGGTTATAATTAGCAGTTATATAGGGAACTAACTTTCAAACCTTCACAAAACACAAGGTGTTGAACTGTGTTCAAATCTTCACAACACCTGTAGCATTCTTTTTTAGATAGTAGTATAACTTGCATACATGTGTGCAAATAAGGCCTATAGGTCCTTAAGTATGTTCAACTGCCACAACTCATATTCAGTGCCTTTTCTGCCTTCAAGTTAACATCTACACTGACCAGACACTTCATTAAATACACCTCCTTGTATCTACACTCACTGTCCATTTTATCAGCTTCATTTACCATATAAGTGCACTTTGTAGTTCTACAATTACAGACTGTAGTCCATTTGTTTCTCTCCATACTTTGTTAGGCTCTTTTATTCTGTTCTTCAATGGTCAGGACCCCCACAAGACCACCACAAAGCAGGTATTATCTGGGTGGTGGATCATTCTCAGCACTGCAGTGACACTGACCGGTATGAGATCAGACACAGCAGATGTACTACAATCTGTAATTGCGGAGCTACAAAGTGCACCTATATGGTAAAGGGACATGATAAAATGGACAATGAGTGTAGATACAAGGCTGGTGTACTTGCTGAAGTGGCCGGTTGGTGTATGCTGTAGTGTGGCAAATCATCAGAGATGCAAGCATGGCACAAAAGCACAAGACAACAATTAAGACAACAAATAAAGAGAGGCCAAATATACAGAAGAGCCAGACATGCTCTAGTCCTGTAAAGTAAGCATGCTCATAGTGTCAGTTTTAGCACTGCATCTAGTGCTGTCACAGTGACAATCCGCACCACTGTCAGCCTGCTGCGCTACAGCTCCACCGGCTCCTCTTGCTTACGTTCCGTCATTCTGGCACACCGTGGACACGTCGTAGAGTTGTCATAGTAACAGTCTCTGAGGGGTGTTAAAATAGCATCAACAAGTAAGTACATTTTCATGGTTCTGCTGTATTACTAATGACACTTTTTCATTACATATTCTAGTGTAAACAGAGGTAAAACTTAATTTTACTTTTGAAGTTAAGTGAACTGTAACATACTGCACATTTGATCATATTCATGTAATGTATCACCTAAGTAGTGCAGGTCAGGCAAAGTTATAACTTCAGAGATAGTTTATACTGTAGTAATAATCACTACTGCTTTCACCAATATTTCTTGTCTGCTGCTCAACAAGTGAATTTAAGCAAATAACTGATAAGAATAAAAAAACAACTCAAAAGTGTCTGGACGTCCTATAGAGTAAGATTTATTCAATGAAAATTACAGCACATTAAACAAGGTAAGTATCTGATATAACATCTGACATAAGCCTGGTTCACCAAGTCTGCAAAGCCTTTCACACAATGTGCTCAAACAAGCCGATACAGTTAATGAGAGCTGGGTAAAAGTGAGGGACAAATAGAAAGCAATCTATATTATGTAAGTTTTCCGGATTTCAACACGTTACAGTGTAATGTTTAAGTAGTAAGGATGTCTAATTTGTAGATGCAATTAACAAAGGCCAATTAAAAAACGATGTTAAAACACTGTGGCAATGACATCAACAGTACTGAAACTTCAGATTTACATAGTTTAGATGTTATAACAATGCAAATGTGCTATCTGTGTATGGTTGGCTTATGACTAATGCAAACTTTGAAGTGTTGATTAAAATCAAGAATTAACTGCTGAAAAGAGCTTCAGACTTTTAGTGGACAAAAGTGGTATTAGTCAAAAATAATTCTAAAACTGCTACACAGTGCTCAAAAGTAGCCTTGAGACACTTTTTGACTACAATTTATGTCTTCTTTATTTGTCACTTTCTAAGCTAAAATTAAAAGTAACGTAGAACAACTAGCAATAGTGACCAGATTTACTTACTGAAACTCAGTGATCCTGGTGATTCATTGAAAAGCGAGTAAAAGTACTTAACATTAGTAGAGACAAACATTACTGTGTCTTTTCTTTATATAGTTAGTATTTAGTAATTGATTTAGGTTAGTGTTTTGTTGCACATCCCTTTTTTTGGATGACAACATCATCAAGTCCTCTAGGCATAAAGTGGATGAGTTTTGCATAACTGATGCTAAACCAGGTTTGGGGGATTCTCACTTTTGAATAACCACTTCAAGGCACATTTTGAACACTTCCTGTCTCTTTTCAGTACATTTTCATAGTTGATTTTGGAATTCTCATGGTGTCTACAATCTATCTCAGACATTTTGTTACAAAGAGGCAATATTTTTTGACATATTAATTCATCATTATTACATATTAACTAAATTTTTGGATTTTCTAACCAATACCTAGCAGAATGTTATTTAAATTTTGAGTCAGGGGTGGTGGCTTTCCAGGACTAGCATTGATAGTCTAGGGTTAAAATATGACATGCATTTGTGTTAGTGTCCCAACAGTAATAAAAAAAAAAAAAAGATAAAGGTTTTTCTAGGTTGCTATAGATCAGTCAGACCCAAAGCATTTTTTGATAAGTTATAATATAGCTAGTATTATGTGTTTTAGATATGGTAAATCACAATTTCCATAACACGTTAACAAATTTAATACTGCTAAATTAAATATAATAATTATAGATGTCTAAAGCCCGACCTGTGGAAAACAGCGGAGCAGTCATGACACACAGAGGTGTGGCTGTCAAACGGGAAAAGAATGTCACCCTCCTTACAGAGTTCGCATACGAAACCTTTGGCTTGGCATCTCTGCAAAGAAAGACGAGGAGAGTGATGAATAAAACAGTACTAAAAGTAATAATAACAAGAGTGTGTATGTATTATTCATTCAGTTACTATGGCTAGTTTTCTGCATGATCTGCAGAAAGTACTGAGTCAAGTGACTTCATTTAAGGAATGTGCAATTTCACAAGTAAACAATTTATTGAGCAATACTGTACAGTTAAGGAAGTGATGAATTGTGTAAAGATCCACATAAGCATGATATGGGATGATTTCAAAAGGGCTTCTTATGAAAATTCTCAATTATTAAGAATTCAATGCATCTGTTGAATATGCTTCTAGAATATAAATATGATTTTTAATTATGATTATGAAGAGTACTGATGATAAATGTGAAAAACAAAGAAACAAGCACCTTCTGAATAGTGAGTTATACTCAGTGAATTCCAGAGTACACCACTGTCACACATCTGATTTACCCACCTCACAGTCCAGTTTGATGTGTTTGGCGAAGGTGGTGTGAATCTCAGTGAGAGAGCAGCTGAGACGACCGCTGGAGATATCAATCAGGTCCTGTAAACTGTACATGTCATCATTCTCCACAAAGTGCTGCCGATCTTGAAGCTAAGCCAGAAGTGTATGAACAGACACAAGTTAAGGCAATGGTGCTCTTACGATGTTTGAAATACACATGAATGTGATGTGCTGTGGTAAAAAAATTCTGTCCTCTGGTTTTTGTCCCTCCTCATTTTTTCACTTGAAGTCTATTTTTGGTGCCTCCAATAACCCTACTTTCATAGGAAAACAAATTCTGAAACAACTGCTTTCCCCTTTTTCATCGTTAAGTGCTTGCCTGTCATTTGCCTTTTCAGCTTGTGTGCTTAACATCACTTTTAAGTTTGCACAAATTAACGTCTCATCACTGTAGGGGATCTCTATTTTTGTCTTTTTTTTTTGACATAATTTGGAAATGCCAGCTGGCCTTTACATTATGTGAAAATTTCAGGATGAATAGACCAACACAGATGGTCAAAAATTATTCGGAATAAAATCTCTTTACATTAACTGACATAATAATGTTATTTCCTTCTTCTGTAAAGTTACCATTTTGGCATACAAGATTTGATCTGACAAGCAACAGTATAGCATGCAAGTTGTTGCGACTTGTTCAAATTTGTGTTTGACAACTACTGGAAATACTTGACTACTGAAATTTTTGCCTTCAGTGGGCAACTTTCTTCAAACGGAGCCACAGAAAGCAAGCTCATATTTTAGACTCAGTATATTTTAAAAGTTCTGTTTGCTTATATGACTCGTTACTTACAGTAAGAAGGAGTAAGCAAATTCTTATTGTTCTTATTTATTCTTATTTCTACTGTGTATGCGGTAATATCTCCTGCTCTGAATGATTCTACACTGAAATTTTGCTTACATAACAGTGTTAAACTTTCTACACAAACACAAAGTTCATGGATTACATGTCCACATGGCCCATGTGTAAAAAGAGGTGAATGATAATGGCAGTCACTGTGTCACAGTTTAGTTCTTCTCAGCACCAAGAGATGGCGCCACTGTTGCATGTACAGTTAACTCCCATTTTGCAATTCCACTATGATAGCACGGTAATAGATTCTTCTTCCCTTACCAGTATTTCCACACACAACAAATTAGGAATCACTATAGTCAATAACACTTTTTCTTTTCTCAACAGCACCAACCTGCAGCAGCAGTCTGGCCTCCATAGCCTCTTTACAGGTGATAAAGTAGGGCTTCATCAGCAAGATGTCCTGACGCAGCTTCTATAATCAGGGAAGAAAACAGTAATCACAGTATAGTACACAACAATCAGATAACTTTCTTTCCGTTGTTGCCATTCTAGTCTGAGAACTAGGAACAGGACGCCATATTTTCTATAGATCATAAAAACATAAAGTTTCATGACTAGAATCCAACTAATATAATGTTTGGCTGATAAAATTGGCCAGTGTCAAGGGGCCCATAACAGGGAAAACTGACTTCATTTATTTATTCTACATGTATGTATAAATGTATGTATGTTTATGAGTATGATTTAGTACGTAAACATTGTTTAAGTTTCGAAATATACCATTCTCTCCCCAGACTATACAGGCCACACATGGAAAGTAGGCTGCAAAAACAGCCTGTTTTGAATTAATTGATTTTGTGATGTTAAGAAAATCAACTCATTTACATGTAAATGCTTATTCAGCCAATATCAGTTTAGTCCCGCCCATTCATGGTGAAGTTATTCACCCTGGACTGCTTTTTGAATGAGGCAAAATATTAAGCAGCCATTGAGAACAGAGGTTATTTACACACATACATAATTATGACTAGATTTTCATAAAACAGAAGTTTTGGTTCACTGGAGCTGACATAAAACTCAGGAAAATGTAGGCTATTGTACCTTTAAGGTTCTACACATTTTTCAATCTATGTAATGTAATGCATACTGTTAGGCACTAAGGAAACTGTTGTTTGAGACTCACTAAGCAAACAAATGTTTGAGAGATATTCATGATGTTTAAATGCTTTAAGGTTAAGTTATTTAGAAGTGGTTTGCTTTACATTTATTACCTAAGAGTGAATTTCTGCCATGTCTTTAGTCAGCACTATCTAACTCAAACTAGTGCAGTCTGTTTTAATTCTTGACTATTTTTGTCCACAGAAATAATATAATTCTATACAAAAGAGTTGTAGCTCCTTAAGAATGGTATTAGTTACAACATATTTGTATCAGTTTTATGTATGTCTAAATATGTATGTCTGTAAAAGACAAAACTCACCCTGATTTCCACCAATTCCTCCACAAAGTTAAAGAGTAGTGGGTTTATCTCCTTCAGTTTCAGCACAGGCCGGGAGATCATAAGAGCCAGATAACGCATGGATGACCGGCAAACCTGTGCACAGCAAAACAGGTCAGGCTTATGACAGCAATCACAGTGTACTGTGGCATGTATGAGTGTTTAGCCAGATTGTGGTTCCTCCAGCTCAAACAGTAACAGTGAGTTGAGAACTTGTTTCCCACGGTCTCACATATATGACGAATCACCAAGTTTACTTCAAACAGTTCATTTTATTTTGGCAACAGACTCCCATCTCCACTACAGATATTTCTCCTGATTTTTCAAAATTTCTGAGTAATTGAAGGATAAGCTGCAAATGAAGACATTTGGAGTTGTTTGGTGTGAAAAAGATGTAAACATTGCCATTCAGAGCTGTTTGATGTGAAATGCTGCATTCTAGAGTATGGGTGCTCAATCCTGGTCCTGGAGATCTACCACCCTGGAGAGTTCAGATCCAACCTGGCTCTCAGATTCAGATGCTCCTGAATACCTTCATTAATTGGATCAGGTGTGTTTGATTAGAGGTGGAACTAAGCTGTGCAGGGTGGTAGATCTCCAGGACCAGGATGGGGCACTCCTGTTCTAGAGAAACTTACCAAGTCAGAATTATAGTGCTGGTGATGGGAACTAGATGTGCAAAGCTTTTAATGCCTCTTAAAGCTCTTTCACATAAATTTATTACATGAAATCGTTATGAATACACTGCCTGATGTCAGAGAAGTTTATGATTTGAAGTTGAAGATTTATGATAGTTTTAAGGTCTAAAACAATTTAAAATCCATTCATGTAGGTAGTGCAGGGTGTTGTAAGGTAAATTAGTCCCCAAAAAAACATATTTTCCAGATTTACCACTACTTTACCATTATCACCATTACATATAAAGACTCAGAAGACATTTGTAGGTTCACTGGTGGTTTTGGATAGCAAATGATATGGTGTTACGTGTTTGGGCTGGATAAAGGGGTGTCTGGCTGGTGTATCTCTCTCTCTCACACGCGCGCTCGCTCACTCGCTCTCTCTCTCTCTCTCTGCCTCTGTTTGTCCCGTATGTCTCCTCCTCTCTGTTATGTTGTTCGCAGTGTCAATCGTCATTAGAGGCTCAACATCTACCATTCGACAATCAATCATCGCGCAGAGTTCTGGCTGGAGAAGGGACCTGAACTTTAAAAGCAGCCCGGCAAAGCTCATCGAGAGGCCTGCATTCTCCCTGTGCTCAAAGCTGTTTAAAGTGCTACTGGTCTTTATTGTTATAGACCAAGGGTCTTTAATTAAAATTCAATAAGGTCCAGTTAGAGAAAATGTCCTCAAGCAAATGTTCAGAACATCATAATGTCTAACTTCCATTATGATTCAGTGCCATATACTGTAAACTGAAGCAGCCTAGTAGGTATATCAACATCTTATACAGCAAACAACTGAATGTCAAATCAAATAAAGTACAATTCAGTAATATTTCAACAACATTCATTGTCAGTTTTCTCTTTTTAGAGCACACCATGTGAAATAACTTCCCTCTGACTCACTTTCTTCTCCGACCGCTGTGTCTCACCTCGTCCCTCCCCTGTGTGTGTGCGTCACTCACTCGAGTCTCAGTGCTCGTTGTAATGCACAGATCTGATTGGCTGAGTAGCGTCACGTGTCATATTTACAACGCATGCGATTGGTCTGTGAGTTTCCCGGCCTCTAAAGCAGAACCGTAAAGGCTAGAAAAGCTACGCCGATTAAAATAGGACCACCCCATCAAAATTAAATAATTCTCCATAATTTATCGGTTATAGGTTGTGGTCCGCCTATTAGTGAACTCTTTTATAGATGCAGACACATAAGTTTTGTACTTTCTTTTGCTCATGTAGTTTTGTATGTATCGGTGTCACATTGGCTTTGTTGCCTTGCTGCTTTTTGAAGTTTTGAAAAATAGGTGTAATTCCCTTTAAATATATTTTTTTTTATGTGCAAACCATTTGACTAAAGCCTCGCACAAACATGGCCGTGGGAAACGAAGTTGAAAAACTTACCTTCTTAGACTCAAACTCCCAGTTGTGGATGACACGAGCAGGGATGATAGCGGTATCATTCCAGTGGCAGCTGCTGCAGTAGTACTGGCCAGTGTAGTCACACTGCCTCGCCTCGCTAGGCACGCCTCCTGCACGACACAATATGACATCTCACCACAAACATCAAAAACATTTCTTTTTCTATAGTACAGCCTTGAAAAGTTAGCAAGAAGTAACAAAGTTTTGATGAAAAAACTAAAAAAAAACATAAAATTATCTAAAAATGTATTAAATCCTCAAAATTCATAATTATTCACAATATAACTAAATAGTGGTTACACGCAAGCTAGCTTGGCAATATATCAGCCCTGAATCAAGCCCTCTAAAACAGTCTCTTCACTAAAGACCCTGTTTTGGCCACAACAATGATATGATAAACACTTACTGAGCGAGATCGGGGCTCTGCATTCGGCACACCTGTAGTCCTGTTTGTCCAAGCCAATCTCTGGGCAGATGTTCAGTTCATACTCTGACTGGTGACTCACCTTAGACCTCACACATGGCTTAGTAATGAGGTTCATACACTTACTATGGCAACGGTAGTAACACCCTGAGTGGAATAAACATGAGAGAGTTGTTTACAGTTTGGATTCAATTCAATTACATTATGTTTGATGACAAAAACATTAGCTTATTAATATCAGCATAAAATATGACTACACACAATTTCCTAATTAAACATCACCAATTATGAACATGCATGAAAATAAAATACTAATGAAGTGATCAAATATGGGTCTCGCTTCAGTTTAGTTAGCAAGCCAAAAAATGGAAAGAGGAACACAACTGGACAGCTGTCTTTCCCAGCAACCACTGCCATGAAACCAAGAAAGAAATAAGGATGTTACAATTCTCTGCACACAGTATAAAGTAATTGCTTTGTAACTCTTCTTTAGTTCCCCTGTGAAACATTTCAGGGAAAAGGTTCTTTAAAGAATGTAAGTGGGCGTTTTAGACAACAGAAATAAAACGAATGGCCATTCATACATGAAAAAATAAAGAAATGCCTTAATTTACAAATTACTTGCACAGCAAATTTAAAAATAAATATAAAGAAAAGGTATTCTGTATTCAGTGTTCCCTTCTCATAACACACAGTATTTAATGTGTATTATTATTAACCAATGTTGAGAGAAAAAAAAGACACAACAGAATTTATTAACATCTGTCAAAGAAGACAGAGAAAAAGTTGTAACACCACATATCCATCTACATTTAAACTACCTTCAACAGCATGTGGAAGGCAGGAAGAATGGGGCATTGAGCAGTCTGACCTGTGCAGGTGTACCATGTTTGAATGAGTCCCCAGATGATGGTGCTACACTTGTCACATGTCTGTTTGACACTCTTGCTCTTCTCCTTAGAGAAGCGATGTTCTAGTAGAATCTGCAGGTTGGGCTCATCCTCTTCTGGGTCCTATTGGATGACATGCACCACACCCTCTGAGCTACAATACTGAGCATGTCTGACAACTAGGGATGTAAATCTCTGACTTCACAATATTTCATTTTAATTATAATTCTTTGAAATGAAATCTCAAATTTAAAATTTCACAGCAATTCAATTAGATTGCATTTGATTGATTATTTATTTTAAATATTCAATGAATACATAAATGTGAGTGAAGGAACTATTTGTACTGTAGTGTACCCAGATATGGAATACAGATGACAAAAACAACACATCTTTTATTTATACATTTAAAACCAAGAATTTTATTTTTGCAAAAATGATATTTTATTAAATATCATTATAGCCAACTATAAATACGAAGAGTTAATAATTATCTCTAATATTTAAATGTGTATGTTTTAATATAGAACTTATGTCTTGAGAATATGGTTCTGAAACCTAGGAAGATATGAGATACGCACTTGTTTATGCCAAACTATAATAGATGTGGATGGCAGAGAAACTGGTATTTATATATTAATATCAATATATATCTATGTCAAAAACATTATATCATAATACTTCAAGACATTTCCATGATACATAATACATGATATCCACAATGTGCTCAGAAATGCATTGTCACAATGTCTGACCCCCTTTGATACTCTCCAACTGGCAACACTGGAATGGCACATTCCAGCTCCTACTCCTCCCTGGCACCACCCCTCGTTCATTACACACACACCTACAGCTAGTTTATGGACTCAATTACAACACATTCACATATTCCTTCGTTTGGCCTTGTGTCTTGTGAAAGCTCTGTATAAATAAACCTGAGTTCTGAGCCACAATTTCTTTGCGTTGATGTTCTCCCATGTTCAGACCCTTGCTTTGTCTCCTGGTTTTGGTCCTATGGATTTGCCTAGTGCAAGTCTGCCTGCCTGTTTTCTGACCCCTTTGTGTGATGACTATTTGAATTGCCCCTAATGAAGCTACTGAGTACATGCAGCCTGCCTACATGCCCCTTACATTACATGCATACTGTAATACATACATACATCATCTAAACCGCTTATCCTTCTGGGTCGCGGTGGGGTGCTGGAGCCTATCCCAGCTGTCATTGGGCGGAAGGGCATACTGTAATACATTTATAACAAAATTTATCATGACATAAATAAAATATTGTCATATTGCCCTCCCCTATCTTTTTGACTGAACTTGACCAATCCATTATTATAGTTTAGATCTGAAGTGATGAATCAGTTATTGTATGCATAGTTGGTCGAATTTACATTTAACGTACACAAAGGTTTAACTGCTTGGGGGTACTCTTACCCCCACCTTGCACATCTCTTTCTCTCGCTCTAATTTGGCTTTGGCATGTAAGGGAATGCAGGTTGACATAAAGGATCTGACCTGGTGAGAAGTGTTTTCTCCATTTTTATCCCTTCTTTTAGTCATGTTTTCTTTTTGTGTCCCTGTAATCTCTTCTATTAAATGTTACCGTGTTTTGAATTTCAATGTCTTTTCTGGGGCGATATCACACCACAGAAATTACGAATGGGTGTTTTTCAGACATTTCTATTGACATTTCTATTTTTATCTTAGTCATGCTCAGATAAACAACTGAAAGCCATTCAACTGCCAAAATCAAAGCCATTCAACTGCCACCTTTAGGTGGATTTATCAATGCCTCAATGCACAGTTACATCCCTACTGACAGCCTAAAGTAGTTAGAGGTTATGATATCTGTTTCATATTGACACTAAAATGAACTCTTAAGACCTAAATACTCTAGAGACAGAAAATTTTACAGAATATGCATAATTTCATGATTTCCTACACAAATGCATGCAAATTAAAACCTCAAAAATGCATTTGAAAAAAGAGATGCCTGAACACATAAACAGGGGAAAATGCCTCCATTGTTCAAGTCTTTCTGCCAAGCTGCTGAAATGGTTTCAGAAAGGAAATCAGCTGAGCAGAACTGCTGCACATGCAGGTTGGTATACACACAGGATCTTCATTATGACCTGAAATCAATGGCCTCAAAGTGAATACCACAAACACACACTTCAAAAAATACACAGAATGACAGACAGACCGATACTCCTGCCCAGAATTACTAACAGATAAAGACAACAATCTTACCTTCAGTTCCTGTAGTTTGAGGCGCAGATGAATGAGTTTGACCACAGTGTCCTTCTGTCTCTCTGAGTGCTCTGGTAGCTCCAAGATCAGCCTCTTACACTCCTCTATAGCCTGCTTTAGCTGCTCTATATCCGAGGCCACAAAAGAAGCCTGAATGCACACATAAACACTCTTCAGCGACATCAATACTAAATCACACAAGCACATATGCTGTACATACAAATCTCTTTTCTTTTGGTATGTGTTCTTAAAGTATTAGAAGTAAAGAGCGCAAACATGACTAAATATACAAAACCAAGCATACAGTTTACATTTTTAACAGATGCACTTGCCCCAAGAATCAAGAAAGAACATGCCTATGTACATGGATGTTTGGTCATATCCATATTGCACTTTGCTGATGTGAGGTGCTGACTATGCAGAAGGATTTATTTCAACAGATATTCTAAAGCTATTAATTATTGTTCTGAGAGGTAGCCTTTAAATCACATTCACACATTCTGCATTCAAAAACAAGTGGTTTTCCCTTCTTGAAAAAGCAGAACCAGAACTTTGTGCACTGTGAAGCAGATTTCAAATCCTCAGCAAGTCATTGCACTTTAGCATGAAAGCCTCTCAGTGTGCATTAGCAAGATGCAGAAAGGAGTACAGCACATACCACCGGCCGAGAGAAGTGGTCCTCAGCCAGCCCCAGATCCATGGCCCGGTCGGAGCTTTGGCTTTTGGTCTCTGTGGAGAACAGCTCCGGCCTTACCTCTGTGGAGACGGCACAGTGATTCAGCGTTTTAGCCCACCTTTAAATCACACACTGCCTAATCCCCTCCTTGCACTTTAGCTGAAGTAATCCATGCCTACAGCAGCAGACCCACTTACTGAAAAACACACCGCCTGTTGCATAGATCTCCACTAAAAACATGCTGTAACAGTAACACTTTGCATAATGATTAACCTCAGAAAGCATGTTTTCAAGGAGTTAATAGGTCTTCTGAAAATGTAAAGTTAGTGATAAGAGTTGAGGTTGGATCCTTAACTTAGCTAGACCATAAAATGACATGTAACAACCAGTGATGACACACATGGAATGCAAATAAAACCACAGTAAATGGTAGATTCAAAGTCCAAATAAAGCCATAAATAGTAAAACAGTAAATGCAAATAAAACTATAGACAAACTCTCACTTTGAGCTGGATTTTTAATGCAGGCCTTGTCATGTGCTTATAGAGAGCAGACCTTCAAAATCTAACTCAAATATTTTTAAGCTCAATTCAAAATGAAAAAAGGCTGTATCTTCTTCTTGTAACCAACTAATCCTTTAGACAAACGTTTCTTCTTTGGACTGCAAAAACATCATGCCCTGGTGTAAACATCTATGACTGCAGACGTGTAATACTAAAAATGGACTAGACAGGCAATTAAACTGAGAACATGAGAAATATGATGTTAATGTACTGGGCCACGCGTTAAGTTTCTCATTCTGAAATTAATATACTGAGGCTCAAAAATGTATTTTTTGGCCATGAGAAACTGAACTCATTAAGAAAAAAAAACTTGTGGCCTTAACGTATTAATTTGTGCCCAAGCCTTATGGAAAAATAATCACCATGTCACCTTAGAGGCTCCATTGTCATGCATCATAAAAGTAAAATATTAACCTACTAGTAAGTTGAATCATACCTGCATAGACCTCACAGCACAGCATGGTTTCAAATTTCCAGCGTCTCTTTGTACTAGAGATGTAACCAACTAACAGTGCCAGTTCATTTAGTAAAGTGCGGTTGGCCCTCAGTCTTTTTGTGACACTCAACAAACGCATCTAACCAGTCACAGTGCAGAGCAGCACAATACAGGAAATACCACTGTTCCTGTTTCAATAACTATGTTTCTATTTCAGTTCACTCTTCTCTCTCTCTCACATCCTACTAACATCTATCAAGTGTTAAGTCTGTCTCCTCATTAGTAACCAAACTGGAACGTGATAGAAAAAGAAGTGAAGACAAAAGTTTGACTGACAGGACTAAATGCTTCCTCGATTATGCCTTGTTTGTTATTTGGCTCAGCAGAAAAGAATCACTGACTTGTACGGCAGACATGGATGGAAGTCTCCAGTTTCGTGACACAACTCAGGACTATACAAAGTAATGGCATTTAGTCATGTGCTTAGAGGTTTAACACATGATTTGTCGGACAACACATGACAAACACAAAATCAGTTCAGGCATGAAAATCTGTATACATGTTGTTGTTAAACTGTAAACATGTACTAATGTTTTAAAAGTTTGGACTGATGTATCAAATGGATGACTACTTTAAAAATTGAAGGAATTCACAAATATTAGCTTAATTATAAAGTCATTCACAAGGCTATAAACCTACAGCTTCATCTATTAATCTGAACACATCTAAAAAAAATGTTTTTAATCATTTTAAACCTATGAGCCTTGCAGCCTCACAGAGAAAGTGGTACTGCAAGACACTCCCCTGCATTTTCACATCCTGCTCCCCATCTCCCACATGCACTCACCATGTTTCGGAGGGATTTCCTTCTTGTCTGTAGTGCCATCGTTTTCGTCCCTATCAAAGGGGTTGACATGACCCTGGCGGAAGCGAGCGAGTCTCTCATCGTATTCCATATCACTGGTTACACCTTTATGAGCCAGATATAAATTCACAAACAAACACAGTGCAGGCTATAAGTAACGGGGCAGTGATGAATTATTTTGTTTTGGCTCTGTATTTCAGCACACTGAATTGGACTCAGGCCAAAACAACAAAAGGCATACCACTGTCCAATTAATAAGGGTGTAACAACTTCAGAGTATGGAAAAAAACACAAAAAAGAACAAAAACAGTGTATCAAAATGTAAAATTTTACATGAAGCAGTTTAGGGTTTGCACTGTTTATAGCTCAATTGTACTGTTTCATGATATCACTATTTTGCACAAGGACTTTTGTTTTGAAATAGAAGTCTCTCATCTGTGTTGTATGTAATTAGAGATGTGTAGTAGAGCTGTCAAGACATTTTAACACATAAAATGCAGAAAATTAAATCCAATCTTGACCTCTGAATCGGAAACCATACAGAACATTAAATATGTACCGTTACACCCCTGCAAATTACACATGAACTGTAATGTTCAACTTGCTGGGTTTATATTTTGTGTATGTTAGAACATAATATGAGGACATGCTTTCGCTCTGCGTTCAGTTTATTCAACTGCTGTATCACAGGGTCTGTTTTCTTAATGCTATTTTGTAGGGATCTGTTACAACCACAAATCCAATCACACCAGTGATGCATCTTATTAAAACAGAATAGCACAGTAGGAAACAGCATTTCCTCTTCATCTAAAACCTGTTACTGAAATGGCTTTGAGTTCTGTCCCAATCCGTCCTCCTGCTCATCTGACCTGCACTTGCTGGCACAGCCAGTATCTTAGTTACGTAAATTAACGTTAACACTTTATCATGGATGGAAACAAGTGAGTCGTAGACACTTTAAACATGAAATTTAATCTATGTCTTAATGTGTCACGAGCTTGTACATGTACGTTAACATTATATGTATCCACAAACGAACTGTTATTTCACATTAGCCAGAGACTGCTATTAGCGAGATCAGCATTTAACGTAGCTAGCACTAGCCTGCTAATGTCAACAAACCACACAGAGCGCAAAACAGGCGAAATAAACCGATGCATTCATATGAAATATGAAATAAGACCACGTTCACATGTAGAAGGAGACAGTGCTAACATTAAATTATATCCTGCGTTATAATCAACTGTCATAACCCGTTGTAGTGCCATCAGCTAACGCTGTCTATCCCAGTTAACGTAAGCTGTAGCTATAGCTAGCAGCAAGCAGCACATCATGCAGCCATGCAGGTTCTTACCTCATATTGATTTAACACCAGCACAGTAATGTAAGGACATTATTCCTGCGATGCTAAAAGATTATTAGTGTTGGACTTCCATATTTACACTGACATGACAACTCGACCAGGAACATAACGCTAACGTAAATCGTGAAATTACATGTTTAGTGCTCTGACTAACCCAGTCACCGAGCTGTAGACAACATCTCGGTGAATGTGTGTCTGCTCTGCTGGTTTGTGTACAGTGACCTCTGGTGTGTAAAGAGAGTAAAATAAACTGGCCAGAAACTGACCACTGATGAAGGACTACACACAAAGTGTCCAGCAACAGACGAGCTATCATCTATAACAATGTGGACCAACAAGGTCGGTGTGTCTAATAGGGTGGACAGTAAGTGTATACAGTGTTTTGAAACAGCAAGTATGATCAGAGAGTTAAGAATGATCCACCACCCAAGTAATAACCTGGTGGTCTTCTGGGGGTCCAGTGATGAACAGGGTACAGGGAGGTAACAAATTATGCAGAAGAACAGATAGACTGTAATCTGTAATTGTAAAACTAGAAAATGCACCTATATACAGTAAGTGGACCTGATAAATAGATGAGGAGTGTGTATAAAGGGTACATTTTGCCTAATAATGTGGCAGTGAGTGCATGTGGCTAGAGTACCTTAAACCATACCCATGTAAAGATATTGTTTCTTTGATTAAATAGTGACTCAAGTAAAATAAAAAAGTGAATAAAGAAAATAAATTATTAAAGGTCTCCTTAAGCGCTGCTGTGCTACAGTCATACACCCTTATTGTACGTAATCCGTTCACATAGAATTCCTGACCCGGGTCCTAAAATATTGCATGCCCATTTTAGTGCTTTTTACCTGTTGTAACAAACCCAGGTTCAAGAAAGAGCTGCTAATTTACTGATTGCTTGGATCAGATGTGTTAGAGCAGATAAAACACCAAAATATGCAGGACAGGAAAGGTCCAATTTTGGGAACGACTGGCATAGGAAAGTTTGTGCTATTCTTCTGTTTTCATTCGACTTCTGGTCTAAAATAAAATGCTAAGTCTTGAAAACAAGACATGTGAGAAACAGCAAATCAGTCAAGGTGCTGAACTAAAGTACAAATACTAAAAATGATTACTTAAGTACATATAATTGATAACTTTATCAGATATCCTGACATTTCACCATACACAAGACATATTTCAGAACTGCACCAAGGGCTATTGTATGTAGTAATAATAATAATAATAATAATAACAAAAATGTTAAACTTGCAATGATGTATTCCTAGAGGAAATTAGCTATCTTAAATAGCTATAAAGGCCAGAAGAGGAGCAGAAAAGGGAAGAGAAGCTTCTGGAGAAGATCGTGATTATGAGAGGAGAAAATAAAGACTCAGAGCAAACCTTTGGAATAAAAGAACCAGAATGTATGAGTTTCAGAAACATCAATAAACACTCAAGTTTTCTCTTGAACTTTCTATAACATCAGTAGTGCCTTGGACCCCTTCCCCAAGTGGATAAATCTGATGATTGCATGCGCATTGAAACAGTATTGAAAGAGAACTCTTAATCCTTAACGAAGGATGTGTCTTCTGAGCATGTAGGTGAATTGTCTAATATTGCCATCATATATCTTCATCAGTATAATGCTGATTTTGCTTTCGAGCCCTAAACATCGAACCAGACCTTCTTTTTCAGCCTGTGCGCGTGTTAATATGTAAAGATGTATAACTTTGTCCATGAAATTCCCATGAAATCTGATATAACCTCTTACGTATTGTTTCAGTGTTTACAGGGTGCACGCATGTACACTATATAATATTTTTTTCCCTCCTAACTTTCTAGTAATGCTACTCCTTTCAATTAAAAATCGTACATAGTACAGCTTTAAAGTGAAAATAAATATTTATGTCTGAAATGTTGATTTTTGACTTTTTATTTTAATGTGAGTTGAATGTGACTGAGAACAATTGGATGTAATATAGGAGCAGTGGTGCTGAGCCTTTGACTGTACACAAGTAAATTTGACCATTATTATAACAGTCTTAGAAACTGTTACCTACACACTTAAAAATGTTTTTTTAGCCATCGTTTTTAAAAGTGTCTGGAGAGGCTCAGTCCAGGGAATCCCTAGTGAAGAGAACCAGAAAGGATGTGATCTTTGGAAGAACTGCCACTTGGTAATGTCTTCCAGGTTGATTGGCCACAAGAGGGCACTCATTAGAGAGTCCAAAACGAATGGGAAGCCTATGGAATGCCACACAGCAATTTGAAAATTGTTAAAGTGTGTTTGGTGCTATTATTTTTAGGTGTAGTCTTAGTCTAAAATAAAATGGTAACTCTTCAGAGATAGTCAGAGGTGTGACCAATTGCAAGGAAGTAGACATGAACTAAAACAGGAATTGGAAAGGAATTAGTAACTAAATGTAACTGAGTAAAAGGTAGATTACTTTTCTCAAAAACATACTTGATTAGAAATAAAGGTATTATTGATTTAAAATCCTTAGGAGAGTGCATATCCATGAAAATATTACTTAAGGATCTTATACACATTTATGAAATCAGTGATGGTGAACTGCTGTACTGCTGCCAATGAGCCGATCAGCTCGACAACCAATCAGTATCCAGTAGCTGTAGCGCAAAATTTTGGGACCAACATGGTGGGGCTGGACAAAAACCACTGAAATGTCATTTCAAACCGATACTAAGTTGTACTGACGTTAATATCCAGACACCAATTTTGATACTTTTAAAAGTCTTCTTATGCACACAAAAGATGGGAAATGAACCTTTTTTTTAGCCAACTGTGTCTGAACACATCAGAATTAGACCTCTGCATTTAACCCATCCATGCAGTGAAATACCACATACACACTAGTGAACACACACACACTAGGGGGCAGTGCGCACACTTGCCCGGAGCGGTGGGCAGCCCTATCCATGGCGCCCAGGGAGCAGTTGGGGGTTAGGTGCCTTGCTCAAGGGCACTTCGGTCATGTACTGTCAGCTGAGGGGATCAAACTGGCAACCTTCCGGTCACAAGGCTGGTTCCCTAACCTCCAGCCAACGACTGCCCCTACTTTTTGTGTACAAATGTGTAAATGTTAACTGGTGTGACCGGTCAGTCATTCACAGTCCTTCACGCAAAGCAAAACCATTTGAAAAACGGAAGGTACTGATGCAAGATATACTTGTTCACCAGAGTTGGTAATGAAATGTAATGAAATTTTAATTTTAATTTAATGTTTATAAACATTTTAAATGTTTTAAACATTTAAAAAAAAAAAGTTGAGCACCCGATTGAGCACTGAAGAGGAGCCTTTGTTTACAGTGCCAGGAAGGTGTCTCCTACCTCGGCTGCAGCCTTCACTATTCTGTGTGTGTGAAGTAGAGGGAGAGGGCAGAGGCAAAAGTAGTTCCTATTCTGTACCTTTATTTGCTATGATCTTTTTTCAGTTTGTGAGCATAACGAAGTCTAGATATTGAGTTTACTGCTTGATGAAAACACTTAGTGTCGAAAACACTTAGTATCATAAACACTTATCATCTGCCCACCTCTAAAATGTGGGCAAAGCTCAAAATGGTATTGGTGCCAAGGCTTTGCACTGATATAAATTCATAGCTGCTAGATAAAATTAGAACAGATAATTTAGAAATGGATAGCTAGGGTTCTACATTCTGCTGAACCACATTTGAAGCTGTTGTAAAGAACTCCATAGGCCTAACAACGTAGAGCCAAACCACTTTCACTGAAGCCATACTTTGACCACATTGAAGCTGGTATGTGTCAGCGAGCATCTGTATCTCAGGGCATTTGGCTGCCTTTGAAGCATTGATCTGTTCCTGCATCTAAATGGCACAACGTTAATGCAGTCCTGAATGATTTAGCAGCCATTTTTCTTTATTACAGGAAATTAGTCCAGTAATGTGATTCATGTGCTGTAGCTACACAATTACCTTTTATCATGCTGAGTGCTTACAGTCACTTTCTGAGCTCTAGCGTGTTCTGCATAATTCAGGGTTATTTAGGAAGGAAAACGTAATTTAATATACTGAGATTAACTGATGAATTATAGGTGGAAGTAAACATGTGAGAACACGTTTTGTGTGAAAATACTGCTACAGCTTGATGATTTTTTTTTTACATTCATGGATCCATTTTGTGCTGCATTTATAAGGGCTACAGTTTATCAGATGAGAAAACAGACTTAACATATTTGTAAACACATATTTTTTCTTGTACATGAGCAGAAAGATGCTACCAGGGTTTAAGCTCTAGGCATTAAGCCCATCCCTTAAGGATGCCATGTATCGAAAGATTTCAGTAGAGTCAGTGTGCTTATCAAAGCCTGCTCTGTGTGTGTGTCTGCTTCGTAGGCTGTGCAAACTGCTGTGGTGTCAGCATGTGATCTTTCTAACTGCTCCACTTTGTCACTGCCAAAAGAGGGAGGGGAAGGGATCCTTTGAGAAAGTGTTCCCTCTTCTTGCTGTGTTCTTCATTTATACTCTGCCTGAGGTGCATGTCAGCCTCCAGGGACTGCTGTTATATTTAAGCACCATCTAGGTCACCGTCTCATGGGCCGGTCATGCAGTGGTGGCCTTTTTAAAGAAACTCTGTATTAACTTTATTCATTTTCTGCAAGAAAGATGTCCTTAGTTGGCTCTATTACAAATCAGCAAGTATATCAGAAAAAGGAGAGCAGAGGCTTAGGGGATTTAAGTATCAGGTTCCTCATTGTGGGAAATCATTACTAAATTGATTCTTTTGTGCAAAAGGGGATGCTTCCACAATATCACTTAGTTGGGACCAAAAACAATTGACCTTCCAGGCTCCGCCCACAAATGTATCTATTGATAAGCTTTAAAAAGCATTTGGCAGTAATCTCATTCAATTTATGAGAATTGTAGCACACATAATGTTGAGTTTCCAGTTCAAAAACTACACTAAGTTAGTGTGTCTGATCTCCGAACAGCGTGACCTCTCACATGCTTGCAAAATAAACATTGTTTTAAATTAACACTCATTTTGTTCATTTTACAAAAACTGGGCCAATTCCTCATTTTGTGAACATTCTGAATAGCTTGTCCAACGTAGCAACAGTTGCTACAAAAGATACTTCATTATGTTACTTGAAGGAATTCACAGCTAACAGCATCGAGTTCACTTGAAACATTTCTTTATTTAAGTTTGGTCAGTGGACAGTATTGTCAACAACAAATACAGTGTAATAAAGAAGCTGTTATTGCACAGTAAAGGGAACTACTGTTTTTGAACTGGCACTAATGGTTAATATGAAGGTTAAACTACCAGTGAGAGAGAGATTAGATTGAGATACTTTAGCCAGCAGCACACTTGTTTGGGCTGTAGAGCAGTTGGTGTATATGGGGGTGGATTTTGCTACTTCTGAAAGGTTTCTTCACTTTTGGACCTGGGCCTCTGACTCCTCATCATCATCCTCATACATTTCTCCCTCTTCCTCAGCTGTGGCATCCTGGTACTGCTGGTACTCAGACACCAGGTCGTTCATGTTGCTCTCAGCCTCTGTGAACTCCATCTCGTCCATGCCTTCGCCAGTGTACCAGTGCAGGAAAGCCTTACGCCTGAACATGGCAGTGAACTGCTCGGAGATGCGCTTGAACAGTTCCTGTATGGCAGTGCTGTTGCCAATGAAGGTGGAGGACATCTTGAGCCCCCTTGGAGGAATGTCGCACACGGCCACCTTTACATTGTTGGGGATCCATTCGACAAAGTAGCTGCTGTTCTTGCTCTGGATGGCCAGCATCTGCTCATCCACTTCCTTCATGGACATGCGGCCTCGGAACACTGTCGCCACAGTGAGGTAGCGGCCATGGCGTGGGTCGCAGGCAGCCATCATGTTTTTGGCATCGAACATCTGCTGGGTGAGCTCGGGCACTGTGAGGGCGCGGTACTGCTGACTGCCTCGTGCTGTTAGAGGAGCAAAACCAGGCATGAAGAAGTGCAGGCGAGGAAAGGGGACCATATTGACAGCTAGCTTACGGAGGTCAGCGTTCAGCTGCCCTGGGAAACGCAGGGAGGTTGTGACCCCGCTCATGGTGGCCGAAACCAGGTGGTTGAGGTCGCCATAGGTGGGTGTGGCCAGTTTGAGGGTGCGGAAGCAGATATCGTAGAGAGCTTCATTGTCGATGCAGTAGGTTTCATCAGTGTTCTCCACAAGCTGATGGATGGACAGGGTGGCGTTGTAGGGCTCCACCACTGTGTCAGATACTTTAGGGGAAGGCACTACACTGAAGGTGTTCATGATGCGGTCTGGGTACTCCTCCCTCACTTTGCTGATGAGCAGGGTGCCCATGCCGGACCCTGTGCCTCCTCCGAGGGAGTGGGTGAGCTGGAAGCCCTGAAGGCAATCACAGTTCTCACACTCTTTCCTCACCACATCCAACACTGAGTCCACTAGCTCTGCTCCCTCTGTATAATGGCCTTTAGCCCAGTTGTTACCTGCTCCACTCTGACCTGAAGACAAACCAGCAGAAAAACACCTGTTTTAACCTGTCTAATAGTTTCTTGTCAGATTCTGCTACTACAAATATATCAAATTAGTTTATTTATAATAAATAATAGTTTACTATTATTTAACTATTATTTCACATTAACCTCTTAAACCTTTTTATTACATCCTAAGGATTTTTATTCAGTAATTACATGGAGTTATTCTTTATAGGAGTGTGCTAAAAGTTTAACTTTCATTTAGTAGACCAAATGAGGCCGTTTATGTCTGTATCTTAACCACTAGAGGGCACTAAATCTCAGATAAGCCTTCTAGATGTGTTCACTTGAGTAGGCTGGAATGGAGGTCTACATTCTGTACTGACCAAAAATGAAGTTATCAGGTCTGAAGAGATGACCAAACGCCCCAGATCGAACACTATCCATGGTGCCTGGCTCCAGATCCACTAGGATGGCTCTGGGAACATACTTAGAAGCTGGAAAGTATCAAATACATAGCAATTAGCAAAATACAAATTTGGTCCTTTAACAAGCCAGCAGTGCAGCATTGTCTAATGTAATGTTACTCTCTATGACTCTAAAAGACCAACATATTTACAGATCCATCCTTTAGCTTTGTTCCAAAGAATCACCACATTTACTGCAGAGAAATCACACAGTGGTCCTGTGTGATTTGTCTGAACAGTTAATTCACATATTCCCCAGGTCATTAACAAGAAAAAATCATCTGTTCTAATTAAGTGGATCTTTGCATGTTTTCACTGTGTAATCAAGGGCTCATTCTGACTCACAGGAAGCCTCATTGTAATAGACACTGATCCTCTCCAGCTGCAGGTCTGAGTCACCCACGTAGTTTCCAGTTGGGTCGATGCCATGCTCATCACTGATCACCTCCCAGAACTGCACAAGAACACAGTACACAACACATCAGTAGAGCTTA
This sequence comes from Colossoma macropomum, assembly GCF_904425465.1. Lineage (NCBI taxonomy): Eukaryota > Metazoa > Chordata > Actinopteri > Characiformes > Serrasalmidae > Colossoma > Colossoma macropomum. Next base: position 22,932,525 of record NW_023494798.1, on the reverse strand, counting down.
TACAACCTTTTATGCATATGATGAATGCTGATGATGTTGATGAAACAGCTCTCTGAAGCACAGATAATAAAAGAAAAGGCTCCCATCACAGCTAGGCATATTTTATATATTAGTATATTAGTAACAGCGTTGTAAGTATATAAGCTACAGTATTGTCTCCACTACTCTGGGCTAATTAAATATTCCTGCTGCAGCAGTTTGAGCTAGAAACTGATTGATCTTCAGGCAACAGATGAGAGAGGAGAGGCTGTCAGACTGCTGCTGAGAGAGACACAGCAGTCCTCAGGGGACAACAGAGGGGGGTATGGCACCAGGCCAGCAGAGAGAGAAGAGAAAGAAATGCAATAGTAGAGAGGGAGAGAGACAAAAAAGCAGCAGAAGGGAAAAAGAGGCTTCAGTCAAAATGAAAGAGTGAGAAATGAAGCAAGGCAGCTCATCAAAGAAGTAATACGGCAACAAGATGGACAGATTTGACGTCTCTGCCCAGTGTGCCGCTGATTTTATACAGTGTCACAACTTAGGTACTTTACTAAAAGAGGCGAATAGAATAATGTATGTATATATTATATATATTGTTGCTTTTAGACATTTCATGAGAAATGGAGCAAAAAAGGACCAAAATGAACAAAATAATGGAAAAATGTTGTTAGATAGATGTGTATATATTTAGAATTTCTGTTTAAGCCTGTTTTAACCCCCCTATGAGTGGGCAAAGTGCTGTCAGCCTCTTTTAGAAAAGCATATAATTACAAGGGCATGACTTGGCAGCTGATAGAAGATATAGACAATGTACTTCCTCATTACAGCTTTGTGGGATCATGTGACTAGACTCAAGATTTAATACTGACCGCTGCACAGAAGCAGACTTCTGGTTTACACCAGTGGGTAAACTAATGAATGGTGCAGTAAATGACCTGTTTCCCAGACTGGGGCTTGGATTTGGGCTCTGACCTGGATATTGGGATATGCTATTTGGGTTATGGTAATTTGTCTTAAACCCGATAGTCAATCTGATGTAACTGTGCCTATTGGGTGAGAGCTACAGACCATGACTGGAAAACAGCACAATGATCCCGATCAACAGGCTCGTCTCACTGCGGGAATCCTCTGATAGAAGGCCTTCCAGCTGGGGTTTAGTTAAAAAAAAAAACACACACATTTGTTCAGAACATGAGCTGCCAGCCAAAGCGTGCCAAGGACAATGAGGACACACTATGGTAATGCTGTCCCCCTTTACTCACTCTCTCTTTGTGCGTGTGTTTGTATGTGACAGAGAGAGAGATTGGAAGAGAGTGAGAAAAAAAGCACAGATCACTTGTCAGGCTGCAAAGGAAAAAAGAAATCTCACTTCAAGAACAGGCAAAATCCCCTCATTACACAGTTATTGAAACTAATTTGCACTCTTTTAATCAGTTAGCCTACCATTGTTAAAGAAAGATGCTTATTTGTGCTATTAATAAAAATGCTAATTTTCTGCTTTCAGGAAGACAACCACAGTCAAGCATTTTATAATATGGCAATACTTCAAACAATAAAGGCCTTTTTGAGGTATTTAAAATTTTACAAAAACGTTCTATGGTTGCTGTAAGACTTTTTGCGTGCTGCACATAGGCATCATGAGATTCTGTCCTCTGCAGAACTGTGGCCAGCATAGAGGTCTAACATCTCTGCTCCACCCACTGCTCCAGACACTTCCTCTCTTATCCCTAGCCTCTTTCTCTCATTATCTGTTCAACAAAGATGTCACCTGCCATCTAAATGGGTAATTAGGGAACCCAAAATCACTGGGCTTGGTTTCTTAAAAGCGGCATGTACTAATTTGTTACAGAGAGAGAGAGAGAGAGAGAGAGAGAGAGCAGTTGCCATTAATAACATAGGTAAAGAAAAAAGTAATTCCATTGCTGTGATGTGAAAACCTTTTTTTTGGTAGGGGGATTAATTTGAAAACAATAGTTTGTTTTGTAGAACACTTCATGATGGACACCAAAATGGTCCAAAATTAGTTGGAATAGAATAAAATCTCATTATTTTAACATGCATCAAAGTTAAGAATGTTTTTTCTTTTTGCCATTTCTGAAATTTTCTGAAAATTCTGAAATATCTGTTGCAAAACAGGACAATAGGGATGCAATTATGTCAACAGCAAAAACAGCCAGGATTCTTACTGCGTTGTCCGTCTAAAAACACTAACAAAAGCCAGCTTGTGGCGACCACTTAAATACTCAAATACAAATCAGAGCATGTATGTGGGTGTGGGAAAAGTACTGTGGTTCTAATAATGGTAAATTAATGAAGGGGCAGATGTGCGTATAGTTAAGTGATCTTCCTCCGCCCTCCTACAGACAGCATGAGATCACTGCATTATGTCAGCCCCCCTCCTCACAAACCCCAGCCCACCGCCCCATCCACCCCCCACCCCATCCACCCCCCCACCCCCACCCCGGTCTCTCCGGCAGAAGGTGCTCACATATGCCTATGATACAGGATATTCCCCTCTGTCTCTGTTTTGAATTACATGACGGAGCACTGTGGCGATGGTGATGTAATGGAAGTTGTGGTGATTTAGGGTGCAGAAAACTGATGATCTGCAGCATCATTACGTTCTGCACTCAGAATGAGCTGCTGGATAATAATTCTGGATAATGTGCACAGTAATAAAAAGCCACTAAATCTACTCAGTATGTTCCTCTTTAATCTGGGGCCCAGAAGCTTAAAGACATCTCAAATCGTACGGTATCGGCAAACAGTTACCTGCAGAGGAGAATGACTTTGCAGTTTACAGTGCAGTGCAGATAAAATGGGAATTCGGAAAAGAGTAAGGTCATGTATCAGCAACCAACTAATGTATCGAATTATTTCTGCATAATATGACTCAACAGGAAGACAATGACAGAGCATGTGGCCAGCACAGCATCTGCTACAGTATTTCAGAGCTATGACAAAGCAGCTGGGACCGCATACAGGCCTCTAACCAGAGCTCATTATTCATTGCTGATCTAGAATAAGCTGATACACAAATATGAACCCTAGGGGGATAAACTCTACACACTGTAACAAATCAGAGGTAAATCAATACCCTCTCAGCTTGTTTACCGTGATTGAAAGGAAGGCCTAAAAAGACCCTAGTTTTACATGAAAATGCTCTCCATTAACCCAACCAAACGACTCCAACTTCTCACACAGCCCATTGTTCTGGTTCATTTCATTGCAATATTCGTTGTAAGTGATTCGTTTAGGCTAAAATGGAGACCTGCTTGATAAATGACTGAAGAGAGGAGGTGTAAGATTAGCAATCTTCGACGACATCTGGTTGCGCAGCACGGAATGAAACTGTGTCTTTGTTTCAGCCACTTCAGCAGCCTCCTCACAGGACTTTTTCCCACCCGTTTTCCGGAAAGCCACACCTCCCTGCGCTCGGATTGGCTAGTACATCAGACTCCGATAGGTGGACTGTTTGTGAGTGAGAACTATTGTCCAATCCAAGCGCAGACAGGAGACGCAACACCGCCTAGATTGCCGGAGTACGGGTGGAGGAGAAAAGACGACAGAGCGGAGTGACTCCGCAGCTTCACGTTCAGCTCAACTTTGCTCTCTCGGGAATAATTCATTTTTCATTAGCGCTTCCGCCAGCTGTTGCTCCTGGACAAACTTTGCTGATTTCAGTCATCGAGAAGAAAATGCTAATTCTTGCATTCAGTATGAGTGGAAGGGAATGGGCGTTGCCACGTCTTTCACGTCTGCTGCTGCCACTTCAGCACATTGGTGAGACTAAATCAAAGAGCAAGAACAGTCTTCCTATGTTGGGTCCATAACGGTCAAAAGAAGGGGCTTTTTAAGGAATTCCAATTAGCCTTCATTATAAACTAATATCGAGATCTTATCGACGCATTTTGGGTGCAGTTCCCCTGCAGAGTTTTCCACGAGTCATTTCAGCAGAACTATGCGGCAATTTTAAAGTAAATCAAGTGTGAGGGCAACATTACCTTGGCTCCAATCTGATTGCCACACTGGCCAGCTTGAATGTGAACAATCTCGCGCATCCTGTCCTGCTTCGTCCAGCGAGTGTCCGTGAAAGGGCAAGTGTGTGTGTCCTCCTCCGAATCGCCGGCAGAAGGCTCGGCCGGTCCAGACGAGGCTTTTTATACCGCGCACCAAGAGACTTTACCGCACCGTCTGCCAGAGAGAGAGAGAGGGATGCGGTGACGTCACCCGATACCTGCCAATCCGAGAGAGCGGAGAAAACGGCCGTCTGGGTCCTGTGGTACCAGACAGAGCAGCAACATCAGCACCACTGCGTTATGAGCAATCTATCAGCAGCATACAGATATGTGGTGTTTAGGATTAGAATCAGACTCCAAGTGGCTCATATTTGAAGATAAACGTGCATTTCGTTCACCTAAATGGCTCTTGTCCCTGGAAATAAAGCAAGTTAGTTTTTCATTGTTCTATCAGAAAGGGTTGCCTGTCACTATGGTGATCAAAGCTCTGTCATCAGGTACTATTTTCAATTCATTTCTACCTGCAATATGTAATAAAGCATGTCTGTCTTTGCTGGTGAGCAGCATGTAGAAAATACAGAGGCTACATTTTGCAGCAGTGTTTAATGAAGTGGCAAAACAACGGATATATTAGTCCTTTATAAAGACTTGGCTCTTAGCAACTTCTTTACAATATACTGTTTTACATTATTCAGTGCCATCTCCATTAGGCTGTGCTAGTTGTTCTTGTAAATCCCCATTTTCTCTGCCTCAACATCCTCCTCTCTCTACATACTGCTGAGTGAACAAGCCCTTATTTCAGCATTTCTTACTCTTCCAGTCGCAGCCCTCTTAGTCACATTGTTGTCTGATCTCACAGCAGCTCTCTGAATGGAGGTAAGTGTGACTCAGGACAGTAGGTACAAGTTCTGTAATACACACTGCAGAGGCAGCATGGCGGTGGTGGGACAACAAAAGAGAAAAATCCCTGACTCACTGTGACCCCACCCACAGCAAAGAGCTTACTGGGGTTTGAGTGGGATCTGATATCAGATTCTTTAAATGCTAGAAGAAAGATAGGGATAGAGAAAGAGGAGAAAAACAGACAAATAAATGGTATCTTTTCAGGACATAACTATTTCAGTACAGAATCAAAAAACAGAAAAAAATCAACATTCAAAACAGTGTGTTGAATTTTAAAACTCTATCACTGATCAAAACTAGGCTTCTGGAGCATCTTTTCTATTTTTGTACTGTTTATAGATTTTTTTTTGTACAAAGACATGCTACTTTACAATCTTTTTGTTCTGAAATAAACCAAAATAATTATGATTAACCACTGTTTGTTGTCATTCAAGCTCTGCACAATCACAATTTTGACATATCAAAAATTGAATCAAATCTTGACTTCAAAATCATCAGGAAATAATATAAAATCTGAAAATTTGTGCATCGTTACATTCCTATCTGTTGAACTTTTCCTTAAAGAAACCACTGGTTTTGCACACTCATAAGCACACTCCTGCCCTGAGCATGATGTATTGATCTCTGGCCTGGAGGACAGATGCAGTTGAGTGCTTAATTGTGCAGACCTTTCAAAGGCTCAACAGACACAGATGGTGCCGCCCAAGGACACCAGTCACCAGCAACATCAGGGTGAGGACCCAGCCATTTAGAGAGTAATTGAATGTACTCTGTGTACATTAAGAAGCTATGTTCACAAAGCAAGATCTAATTTTCCTTTAGAAATCATTCTCTTGCATTACACATGCAAAGACTAAGGACTGCAACCTTTAGATCAAGCCCCCTCTAATGCGCTTGTTCATCTTAATTGCATCTAAATAATAGAGTAGAGCTCTTATGAGTTTGATGATCGTATTGCTGTTGTATCTGTTGTCCTTGTCTTTTTAGGTGGGAAGCTCCTCATGAAACTGGCTTGTAACTCACTCATGTTTAGTAGATCAAAAATTCCCCACAATGTGGTGCCATTAGCAGTCAAATAGCTCTGATTCTTCATAAGAGCAGTGCTTTATATCAGTGAGACTGTCCTTGTCATGTTGTTGTTGTTTACTGTCATGAATTAGTATGTTATTAAATACTGAATCCTGACTTCATAAATGTGTTTAAAACCAGTTCTGCTTAAACTTTCATTTATGCACAAAAGGCATACTATTACTTTGTGAAGTAGCACCACTGTATTCCTTCATAACACTTAAAATAAGAAGAGATAGTACAAACAAGCAAGAGATATTACAGTAATTACTGCCATGATTGTACTGAATTGCAGTCAAGCACGAAAACGTAATGATTAATGATTCTGAAACCTGCAGAGAGGTGGCCAGGCCTGCGGCACAGCTAGAGCCAAATGCAAATGACCACCACTGACAGAGATGGAAGTGTAAGAGTCATGAAAAAAGGCCCTTAGAATGGAATGGAAAAGACCTCCTCCTTCACCATTACATTGCCACATTGCTGCTAAACAGAACTTTTGGCATGTACTGGTGTGCGCAGGCCCACCGGTCATTTTTGGAAGAAAGGAACTGCACACCAGTCTCACAAGCAGTACATATCAATGCACTGTATGCATTTGGGTGTTTTAACGAAATGAGTTTGACATGACATGAAATTATATCACGATTGCTGTACAGTTACAGAGTTCTGCACTCAGTTCACTATCATGAATCTACTGGACTGGAATATTTGTTGTTTTTTTATTACTGTGCAGCCTTTGCACTCTGTATGTGTGATCCTGGTGTAATGTAGGAAAATTGATAATAGTGAACAGTTTTGCTAATGCAAAGTCACCATGCATGTTAAAATAGTGGTTAGGAAGGCAGAATATGGCGTAAGCACCACAGCGCCCCCTGCTGAGATAGTGGTCTAATACAGCAATCTTTGGTGCATTTTTTAATAACGTGAACTACAGTACCCTCTAGTGGCCAAATCGCACTAGAATCCCCCAAACCCGGGGGTTTTCAACGTGGAATCTAAAAAAACACGCTTTTAACCATTCAACAATGTGTTAATCCATCTGAAAAACAATATCTTATTTTTAAAAGGTTTACAGTCTAACAATAGCTTAAATGAGTAAAAAGGTTGAAGGTAAGAGAGTTGAGTTTTTTGCATTGAATTAGAAAATACACAAAATGAGGTTAACTAGCATCCATGCAAGATTATTAAGGACATCCCACTGTACTTTTTTAAATGAATAATTTTCATTCGATCTGTAATCTGAGTACCAAGGTTGTACTTACAAAGTGATCTTATCAGTCAGTATCTTATAATAGTTGAAACAGGAAAGGAAAAAGAATGAGAGAACATAATTTTCTTCCTCCCAAATTTTTCAGGAAATTAGATGATGTTGCTTCCTATTGATCATGTGAGGTGAATGTGTTCAGGTTGGGTGAATGTTGAGGCACACAACTAAAATGTACATTTTTTATAACCTGTAATGAATAATTCATGGAAAAAAAGATGTTCAAGCATGTCAAATAGATTTACACATTAATGCAAAAATAATAGAAATTTTGAAGTACTTTAATCATTATATTTCAAGGTAAAGTGTGGTTACAGTCTGCTGGGACTAACCTAGGTGTTATTAATGTTTTAAGTTATTTATGTGCACACAGATTATTTACTAATGTTTAAAATGTCTTTTACCTTTACATACATATTAGTACAACACCATTTTCAAAAAAGTTGGTGCAACATGTAAATAAAAACAATGCAATGATGTGCACATTATTTAAACCCTATATTTAAATGACAATACTACAAAGACAACATATCAAATATTTAAACTGAGAAATGTTAATGTTTTTGAAAAATATATGCCCATTTTTAATTGGATGCTAACATGTTTCAAAAAAGTTGGGACGGGGGCATGTTTACCACTGTGTTGCATCACCTCTTCTTTTAAAAACACTCTGTAAGCGTTTGGGAACTGAGGAGACCGACTGCTGTAGTTTTGAAAGTGAAATGTTTTCCTATTCTTTTTTGATTTAGCTACTCAACAGTTCAGGGTCTCCTGTGTCATATTTTTTCTTTCATTATGCGCCAAATGTTTTCAGTTGGTGACAGATCTGGTCTGCAGGCAGGTCAGTTTAGCACTGAGACTCTGTAACTAAGTAGTCATGCTGTTGTACAGTCAGCCAATATTGATTTTCAGCCTTGTCCCTTACATAGAGATTTCTCCGGATTCTCTGAATCTTTTAATGATATTATGCACCATAGATGATGAAATCTCCAGGTTTTTTGCTATTCTACATTGATATATGTTGTTCCTGAATTCTTGTACTATTTGCCTGCACATTTCTTTCACAGAGTGAACCCCTCATCATCTTCTGAAAAACTTCTGAAAGACTTAGCCTCTCTGTGATGCTCTTTTTATACCCTGTCATCTCACAGACCTGTTGCCAATTAACCTAATTAGTTGTGAGATGTTCCACAGTCTTTTGTTACTCCTCCCAACTTTTTTTACATTTATTGCTGGCATCAAATTCAAAATGGGCATATATTTTTCAAAAAACATTTAAATAAAATTTCTGTTTCAACATTCAAAATGTTGTCTTTGTACTTTTGTCAAGGTTTAAGTGATTTGCGCTCATTGCATTCTGTTTTTATTTACATTTTGCACAGTGTCCCAACAATGTTTTTGGAAACAGGGGTGAACACGTAGGAGACCAGTAGCGCCCCAAACGTGGAATCACCCATATATTTATTGCTTTTCTTTGAAACATTTCTATAACTTAAAAGATTTTAAAGACGGGTGTATGCACTACTTGAAGCGCTGATTTTGTAGGTTTTGGTAATGCCATTAGGACATATGGCCTACATCACCACAGTTACAGTATGCTATTGTCTCAAGTGACAAGTTAATGCAATAGAAAAACAAATGTCAGCCTTCCAAAGGAAACAGGAGAAGACAATAGGTGTTGAAAAGCTTAAAGTGGAGCTTATTAAATTGTCCACTCAACCCAGGATCACCATAAGCAGTCTGATTATATTAAATTAGGTTTTTGTACAGGACTAACAACTGAAGTTTATTGGAGTTACTGAAAGATAAACTGCATAAATGCCAGAAGTAGCTTTGTGTTAAACTGAGTTGAGTCTGAGTTCATTAACTGCCAAGAGACATTTTGAAGACACTAAAAAAAACACATTGCAAGAACCAAAATGTTTGTTTTATTATTTGCCCAATAATAGTCCAGAAAGCCGCAAAGCACGAGAGCGCAAGTACAAGATTAGGGTCTGGATTATAAAGTACATTTTGTTCTCAATCTGCAAATCGCTATATGTATATGGCCTACATATAATATCAATATATTTAAGGGAAGTTCAGAAATTGAGATTATACTCTCTGTACAGTAAGTTTTGGGGTGACCCTAAAAATGCTTCTACAACCCATGCAGCAAAGCAAATCCACCTAGATCTAATTTTAGCCACCCTCTGAATGCAGTGCACACATAGTAATGGATTTAATGTGCATCCTGGAGGTAATTAAAGCTACAATAATCACAGCATTCCACTGGCAGTGGGGTCATATGACTGTCTGGCCACTCTGCTTACAGTAGGGTTCAATGAACAAAGCCATATGGTAACTAAGTAGGACATGGAGGACAGATATTTTGTTCTGTAACTTTGTCCTTACAAGTTCTACGTAACCGCGTTACCCTGATAACATAGATCTCAAAGAGATCACATGAAATTCAAATAATGTGGTTGGAGCATTTTCCTGGCTCTGAGCTACAGTAATTTGCAAGAAGCTTCTGTGTGACGCTTATGAATAATCAAAACAAAACCTTAGTTGTTAAAATTAAAGCGCTTATTTATCGAGTGACATTCCAGCTAACAAATCTTCCCAAAATACCCGGCAGCCCAGAGGACTTTCTCCACTCTGCTCAGCCAGAGGGTGTGCTAAAGAAAGGCCTGAATGACAACATTTACCCCACAAGTGAATTCACTGTGTAATGCTTAAAATAAATATATTTCTAAATCATTTTACAACAATATTTTATACTGTTTACTGTTATAAAGAGATCTAAATATTTTCCTGTACAATACAAAGTGCATTTAAAGGCTATTAAGCCATCCAAAAGCTATTTGTTATTAACACCCCCTCAAACTATGGGGAAACGTCTGATGTCCTGTCATGCGTCAGTCCAAAACTATCAGCTTATACGCTGTATCCATGGAGTGTCGCAATGAGCCACTAGCTAATGGATGAAAGAGACTGTAAAGGAATGAAATGAACTTTGAGCACACCACTGCTTTGAAAATCATGTTTCATAAGACCTTTTGATTTGAAGAATAAGCCTTTCTTTGTTTGACTAAATCCTTTGCCCTGCCTCCATCTATGATGGTGTTACACTGCCTTGGGCATCCCACATTTGAACTGAATTATTACAAGCTATGACAGACAGTCATAACTCTTAATAGACATATGCATATGTATATAGCTAATATCAAAACCAGGCTGGAAACATCAGTACATCAATCCAGTGCTTATCACAAAAACAACTTGGGTTAAAATTCCACTTACCAACCATTACAGAAGGGATGTTTTATTGGATTTTACATAATGGCGGGTCATTCAGATCCCCTTGCTAAGTGGGATAAATTTAATCCATTCCGAGCAGTATTTCAAATGTGTTGATAAGGCCTGGTCTAAAGTATTTTTGATAAACGCTGTTTTTATGAGAAACTAATAAAAACATCCATTCCAAAGGCCACAAGTGTGATCATTACAACCCCATGACAAATGAAATATAACCATGTGTCATGCAAGATATTACTGCATAATTCTAAATAATTCAATCGTTGAGTTTCATTCAGAGAGATTTGATGTGAAATGGTTCTCTGTAGACTTACCGATTCTGATTTCTTTACAGTGGTGGTGATAGAAATCAGTGGTTGTGATGTCTACAACACAAATATAGCTATTATATTCACTATCCAAAATGATCAGTGAACCTACATGTCTTCTGACTTTTTAATGTAATGTTAATGATGGTAAATTAGTGCTAAATCTGAAAAAATGTTTTTTCTTGTTTTTTTTTAATGCTATTTTGCCTTACAATGCCCTGAACATAACTATGCATCATGAAAGTATTTAAAATTTATGTTTTAGGCCAGTATTTGTTTTAGGTCACGTATTTGTAAGCAGCAACTTCTTGTGATGTAGCTTTTATACGTACTAAACTCTTTAAGCGTCTGGTTCTGATCCCCACCACTGTGAACAATTGTAACTCTTAAGGTTTCTCTAGAATGGAGCATTTTACATCAAACCACTACCTACATCGTGATTTCAATATGCTGATTATTTTATTTATTTATTTTTGATCCATTTGCTTCTTCTCACAAAAAAAAAATCTTAAGATGACTTCTTAAAATCACCATAAACTACAGGCAGAAGTAGCCACTGCCTTTTCAAAAATTATGTAAATGGTCAACTTTCACACATCAGCTGTTCTTATTATATTAGGCCTACTTCTAGTGTGCTTTAAAACACTTACTCAGGTGGTCCTTTTTTTCTAAAGCAGATGTATGCATATGTCCTTCACACAGCATAGGATGGATATTCATTTATTCAGTTAATAATGTAGCCCACAGCATCATCTTGTGATGGGGTACAATCTGCCTAACAGAGGACAATTCATATTTAGGACAGTATCAAATGGATTAGCACACGCCTTAATTAAAGGCAGAACATAAAATGTACATTCAAAGGCAAATGCCAAAGTAACACAGCTAATTTGATACCAAATATAGATTTCAAGTTTCCAGGGCAAAACTGTTTCCTCACCACATGACTGCATGCCTCAGCTATCTAAACCAGCCATGGATATAAGGAGAACTATTATTTACTGAGAGTGAAGTCTTCGCCAGTTTTATAGTTGCGAAATGACAGCAGCTATGATGATTTTGAAACATTAGCTCTGAAGGAAAGTAAACACGTATTTCCTTCAGAAACATCTTAAAGGGATGATTAACTGACTCTTCTTTAGCTTTATACTGCAGCTGCAACTCTAATGTAGCTAATAAGTAATACAAGTCTTTTTGGGTGACACAGACTTCTTTTACTAGTTTACCTTATTAATACATTATTACATTAGCAGAGAAAGCAATCTAGGGACTCCAAAAATGTCTTAATTCAATGTCTTCGTTTCAGTGAAGCATTCTTTAAGACCTGTGTTTGCTTTACCTCACAAAGATCTGCAGAACATTCACCAACATGTTTATCTCTCAGCAAAATGACAAGTTGTAACATCCTCTTAGATTTACAAAATATCTTTTTGTTTCCTGGTACAAAAACATGATTTTACACTGAAAAATGTGCATTGAATTTACTTGATTTAAATGTGCACATCACTTCCATATGGATAAAATATATTGCATCACAATTATTGCCAAAAGTAAGTAATTTCAATGCTTCACTTTTTTAGTGTGTGAACGATCAGCTCAAAGTTATCAAAAAGTAATATGACAAGTACCATGGCAGATATTAGACTGACTGAGCATTTACATATAGCATTTACAGTTAATGTTTAGTTGTAGGCACAAATTCAGAAATAAATAATTTGCCAAAATCACTCAAATCGTTGAGATGACAGGAAGATGATGATAGAAATGACGATGATGATTCTCAAACATATGAAGTTCTTATGACTCTGTGGTCCTAAAACTCATCACAGTTTGTCAGGTCTCTGCATAATCGTCACTGCTTGTTTTGTAACAGAATAGAAAATACATAGGAAGGCCAAAAGCTGTATGAATGTGAATACTCCATTCAGCATTGTGTAGTATCCATTTGAAGATCCAAGGTCCACAGCAGTCTAACAGGCCTCTGTGCTGCATTACAGGCACTTTTCTCCGGTCCTTGAGGGGGAGTTCCGGCTGGTGTTGTGTAAGAAAGGCTGTGACTAAATTTAGACGTCAAAATATATTTAAAGACGTGGACAGAGTTAGCATTTGTAGGCTTTAATAAACCATCATGCGCAAAGTGAATGCGCAAAATGAATGCGTAAAGTGAGTGCGCAACGTGCGCAAACAGCCCAGTGCTTTCTAATGTCTTTAAGTCTTTTTTAGTCTTGATTGTATCTTACTTTAAAGTTAGTTCACATAACGAAGCACCAGGAGCAGAGCACGAGCTCCTTGAGCGTTTTCCTCAGCTCCTGACTCCGGTAGGCGTAAATGAGGGGGTCTATGAGCGAGTTGCAGATGATGAGGATGAGGAAGAGGTTGAAGTGGCTGAAGTAGCACTTGCAGTACGGGTTGGTGGGGCACGTGAGGATGAGGATGAGGTGGAGGAAAAAGGGCCCCCAGCACACGACGAACACCCCGAGCAGGATGGTCAGCGTGACGGCGCCCTTCATGCTCGTCGCCGCCGCGCGCCGGCTCTTGTGGAGCGCGCGGATGCGGCGCGAGTGTACGCGCGCCAGCACGAACATGTGCAGGTAGAGCGCGGCGGTGAAGACGAGCGCGAGGCCGAAGAAGGTGACGAGGCACGCGACCACGGCGTCGTCCGTGTGGTAGACGATGAAGAGTGAGCTCGACGTGATGCTCGCGAGCCACACGAGCGCGATGACGGCCACCGCGCGCCGCGTGGTCATGATGCTGTGGTAGCGCAGCGCGTAGAAGATGGTGATGTAGCGGTCGGCGGCGATCGTGCACAGGAAGGAGAGCGAGGACACCACGGAGCTGCAGATCATCACGTCGATGACGTTGTCCAGGTGACGCAGCATGCCCGCGGTGACCGCGAGCACGCCGTGCTCGGTCAGCAGCATGAACATGGTCTCCACCACGTTGCTCACGCTCACCAGCATGTCGGACACGGCCAGGCAGCAGATGAAGTAGTACATGGGCGAGTGCAGGTTTCTGTTCTTCACGATGGCCGCCACCACCAGGATGTTCTCCACCAGGCTGATGAGGCCCAGCATGAGGAAGAGCTCCTGCGGGATCATGATCTGCGCGATGCCCGTGGCGTTCCCGTCACCCAGAGACCCGTTCAGCGTGCCGTTGTCGAGGGTCAAGGGGCCCTGCTCCGGGAGCCTGGGGGTGAAGTGGTGGTGCAGCGTCTCGTTCATGGTCCTGATGGGGAGCCTGACCGGGTCTCTTTGGTGCCAAAGGAGGGGCCTGGGGTCTCTCTAGCAATGAAACATATAAGAAATGTTTTTTTGGTTTCACATGAAATATAAAGGCCTGTACTCTTAAAAACAAAGGTGTCAAAAGAATTCGTTGTGCAATGCCACAGAAGAACCATTTTGATTCCATAAAGAACCTTTCGATGGAAAGTTTTTAGAGAACCATTTTTGAAAACGTGTGAAGAATACTTTCAAAGTTTGCTAACACTAACCTCCACATATTGTAAAGGTTCTGGGAATGTTAGGTTTTCGTTAAAAAGGTCTTCACACTCTCTCTTCATAAATCTCTTTCTCAAACTTTCTCAAAAATTGTTGTTCTCCAGCAGGGGTGCCTAATCCTGGTCCTGGAGATCTACGACCCTGGAAACTTCAGACCCAGCATACTTGGCTCCGATAGGGTGGTAGATCACCACTACCAGGACTGGGCACACCTGTTTTATAGCATCGCTCAAAAAAGCCTGTGTGTGTGTGTGTGTGTGTGTGTGTGTGTGTACATACATCATTTAATTTTACATTAACACATTTATGATTATGAATGAATACATATATATGCGCTTAAATAACATGATATAATAAATAATATAGCATCATATTTACTTAACCACAGTTTCAACTAATTTTAATTCTACAAATTTCTACAGAAATTGAGAATCCACTTTAGCACATCCCACAGTGTCATGTCTGTATGTTTCTTTTCCACATATATATACATATTTGTGGAAGTGTATATTTATATATATATATATATATATATATATATATATATATATATATACATACATACACATACATATATGTGGAAGTGTGTGTATATATATATATATATATATATATATATACATACACACACAGCCAATTAAAAAAATCAGTTTAAAATAGCACGTAACAACATTCTCAAATAATATTCTATTAGTTTTGGTAAATTAGGAGATAGCTAGTCATTTACACATACAAACAGGACCTAAGTGGACCAAACCAGCATCACTCATCATCAAACGCTTTATGTATATTAATAGACACTGTGTATTTCAAAAAGAAAAACGACAGAAAAGTAAAGAAAAGCACAGTGCATGTTTTTCTTACCTCTATATTGAAGTTAATAACAGCAGCGAGTCACGGGTTATTGGGCACTAACAGCGAGTGTGTCTTCCCAAACGCAGTCCACTGCAGTCCAGCACTCTCCCCTAGAACACTCCTGCTTCTGTCTAATATAATTTGTTGGTTTGGTAACCACATAAATGACTTTATTGCATAATCTAACCCACATCTACAATGATAAATAACCCTATTCTAAAGCGAGTGTCTTTCCAAAGGCTCCATATGAAAATACGACCATATTAAATGATCCTGCAAGAGTTCAGTCCCTAAAAGCGCTTTTTTCCAAAAATCATATAAATTGCTAAGAGGCTGCCTCGCCGGAGGAAGTAAACGCCAGCCAAGTCGCCTTCTAGCCTGAGTGTTGTTCTTCTTAAGAGCAAGATAACCAAACTCCTCCTTTCTCACAAACCATCCGCATGACTGTGAAGGAGAATCCGTCGTCCTCATGTCAGCATTGAAACTAGGCTCTCCTCATCCTGCACCTCTCTCAAAACACGTTAATGAAACCTTCATTCAACCGCGTTCCTAAATTAGCATGACTGGCACGAGGACGCCGTGCAGAAATGAAATTCATTGCGCGGGGTGTTTTACGGCTGAATTTGTTTAACGCAGAAAAATGGAATTTAGTTAATATGGGTCGCTATTCACGTTATATTTTTTCCCACCCGTATTCCAACAAGCCCCGCCCCCGCGCTAGGATTGGCTAACAGAATCGCACCTCCTGCTCTGTGATTGGCTGGAAGTTTATATTCACATCAGGAGGAAAATAGTGGGAAAACAGCTTCTTTCCATTACTTTTAGAGCCAACGTCTCTTAAACAGCACTGCAACCTGACCCGAACATACTTTAATGCATTACTTTCGAGACGTTTGTTCACGATTTACTATGTCATTCCAGTATATTAGAGCTGAAATGGGGGGCGCTAGTTAATCATCTGTCACGGGTGGTCGTCCACCAAAATAGGATTTAGGATTACAATTAGCGAGCAACAGTAAATGTAGACAAACAGGTAGGTAGCTAGGTAACAGGTAGATAGCTAATAACAAGTAAGTAAACAGATAATTAAATTATATATATATATATATATATATATATATATATATATATATATATATATATATACACACACACACACACACACACACACACGGACAAAATTATTGGTACCCTTCCGTTAAAGAAAGAAAAACCCACAATGGTCACTGAAATAACTTGAAACTGACAAAAGTAAAATAATAATTAAAAAAAAAATAATGCAACAATGATGGTACCCCTAGAAAAGAGTGAAAATAATTTGACCATATGGACATGCTAAACTAAGGTGTGTCCTGTAATTAACATCACAGGTGTCTTCAAACTTGTAATCATTCAGTCTGCCTATTTGAAGGGTGAAAAGTAGTCACTGCGCTGTTTGGTATCATGGTGTGTACCACACTGAACATGGACCACAGAAAGCTAAGGAGAGAGTTGTCTCAGGAGATTAGAAAGAAAATTATAGACAAACATGTTAAAGGTAAAGGCTATAAGAGCATCTTCAAGCAGCTTGATGTTCCTGTTACTACAGTGGCTAATATTATTCAGAAGTTTAAGGTCAAGGTCAGGACTGTAGCCAACCTCCCTGGATGTGGCCGCAAGAGGAAAATTGATGACAAATTGAAGAGACGGAAAATACGAATGGTAACCAAAGAGCCCAGGACAACTTCCAAAGATGTCCGAGATTAGAGGTGAACTCCAAGGTCAAGGTGCATCAGTCTCAGTTCGCACCATCCGTCGCTGTTTTAGCCAAAGTGGACTTGATGGAAGACGACCGAGGAGGAAACCACTGTTGAAAGCAAATCATAAAAAAGCGAGACTGGAATTTGCCAAAATGCATATTGACAAGCCATAAAGCTTCTGGGAGAATGTTCTTTGGACAGATGAGACAAAACTGGAGCTTTTTGGCAAGTCACATCAGCTCTATGTTCACAGACGCAAAAATGAAGCATACAAAGAAAAGAACATACCTACTGTGAAACATAGAGGAGGCTCTGTTATGTTTTGGGGCTGCTTTGCTGCATCTGGCATAGGGTGTTCTGAATCTGTGCAGGGTACAATGAAATCTCAAGAATATCAATTCATTCTGGAGCAAAATGTGATGCCCAGTGTCAGAAAGCTTGGTCTCAGTCACAGGTCATGGGTCCTACAACAGGATAATGACCCAAAACACACAGCTGAAAACATCCAAGAATGGCTAAGAGCAAAGCACTAGACTATTCTGAAGTGTCCTTCTATGAGCCCTAATCTAAATCCTATTGAACATCCGTGAAAGGAGCTGAAACATGCAGTCTGTAGAAGGCACCCTTCAAACCTGAGACAGCTGGAGCAGTTTGCTCATGAAGAGTGGGCCAATATACCTGTGGACAGGTGCAGAAGTCTCATTGAGAGTTACAGAAATCACTTGATTGCAGTGACTGCCTCAAAAGATTGTGCAACAAAATATTAAGTCAAGGGTACCATAATTTTTGTCCAGGCCAGTTTCATTAGTTTGTTTTTTTAAAATTATTCTGTTAAACCACAATTCAAAAGAAATGTCTGATTTTCATTAGTTGATTTTCAGTAAATTTTTATTTATTGTTACTTTTATCAGTTTCAAGTTATTTCAGTGACCACTGTGGGTTTTTCCTTTCTTTAACGGAAGGGTACCAACAATTTTGTCCATGTGTGTATATATATTCAACTCCATTTCCAAAAAGGCTGTGACGCTGTGCAAAATGTAAATAAAAACAAAACTCAATGATGTGCAAATCATTTAAACCCTATATTTCATTAAAAATAGTACAAAGACAACAAATCAAAAGTTGAAACTGAGAAATTTTATTGCTTTTTAAAAAATATATGCCCATTTTGAATTTGATGCCAACAGCACGTTCCAAAAAAGTTGGGACGGAGGCATGTTTACCACTGTGTTTCATCACCTTTTATCAACACTGTAAGCGTTTGGGAACTGATGAGACCAACTGCTGTAATTTTGAAAGTGAAAGGTTTTCCCATTTTTCCTTAACATAGGATTTCAGCTGCACAACAGTTCAGGGTCTCCTTTGTCGTATTTTTCATTTTATAATGTGCCAAATGTTATTAGTGGTGACAGGTCTGGACTGCAGGCAGGCCAGTTTAGTGCCCGGACTCTTTTAATACGGAGCCATGCTGTTGTAATACATGCAGAATGTGGTTTGACATTGTCTTGCTGAAATAATCAAGGCCTTCTCTGAAAAAGATGCCATCTGGATGGCAGCATATGTTGCCAAAATGTATATATCATTTAGCATTAATGCTACCTTCATAGATGTGCCAGTCACCCATACCCTGTGTACTAATGCCCCCCTATACCATCATGATTATTGGCTTTTGAACTGTGCACTGATAACAAGCTGAGTAGTCTTTGGCCCGGAGGACAGTGTCCATGGTTTCCAAAAAAAATTTAAATGTTGATTCGTCGGACCAAAGAACACTTTTCCACTTCCATTTTAAATGAGCTCAGGGCCAGAGAAGGTGGCAGCGTTCCTGGATCCTGTTTTTATATGGTTTCTTCTTTACGTTTAAGAGTTTTAATTAGCATTTGTGGTTGCAGCGCCAAACTGTTTCACGTAGACTTTTTTCAGAAGTTTTTCTGAGCCCATGCAGTGATTTCCACAACAGAATCATGTCTGTTTTTAATGCAGTGCTGTCTGAGGGCCCAAAATCATGACCAGCAAATACTGAGCAGTGAACTCCTCCTCATCTTTACTTCTGAAAGATTCACCCTCTGCTGGGATGCTCATTTTATACCCCATCATGTTACTGGGTTGCCAATTAACCACCAGGTGTTTTTTTAAGCTTTACTTTAACAGCCTTTTGTTGCCCCCGTCCCAACTTTTTTGGAAATTACATATATATAATTATATTAATTTCTATTATATACTTATTTATATTTTTATATTCTTGCTATAAACTGCAATCCACAGTAATCTATTCAGGCCATTCTGTTATTTGACTAAATAATTAATTAATTCAGTTTAGTTAAATACAGAGAATGGAAGTAGTAGTTGTGACCAACTGTGGGGCACTTTGTGTTAGTAAAGTCGACTCTAAGCTACAGGCCACATGACTTTCACATTAGTTATACTGCACTAGTCAGGCCCAGTCATACAGCACATGTATTTCCCTAATGACCAAGGCCGAACGACCTCTGAGACAGGTCTTATAATTCCAAACCATGTGTAGGACACGATGTGTTAAACTGATTTAGTTAAAATATTAATACCAAAAATGCTAATGTGGTTAACAATAAATGATAGCTAGCAGGGGTTGTTTGGCAAAAGGCAGATAATTCATTGTAAGCCACATTACCTGTCTTGAGTGTACACTTAGTTCTGCTTGAGCTGCGTATCTGAAAGCTACCTCTAAAATCTTTACTACCTGAACATTTAAAAGAACACAATATGGTCCATGTCTTTGACATTTCCCACAATTATGGAATTTGTAATAGCATCTGGATTCAAAATGTCCATGCAGAACTGAGTCTACTGAATGAAGAATGGGGCAGCTGTTCCACTTTCTCTAACAAGTTGTGATCTGATCGCGGCTGCAGCAAACATTCCTTGATGTGTTTCAATTTTAACTGAAACTGCCTTTCTCCAATTTAAACCTTCAGTTAGTCTTGGCTTCTTGGATAACCTCTGATTTGCATTTAGCAGTGAAGCAGATTTTTAAAGACAAGGGTCATCACACTCTCGGATTATATTTAAATCATGACATTTGAATATAGAATTTTTTTAAAGAAATTACTGATGTCAGAAACATCACCATTTTTCCTAGAGAGAAAGAAAAACTTGTTTTCTACAATGACCATGATATTAAAGAAACCTCATTTAGCCTTACCCTCGCCATAACTGTTTATTTATTCATTAGAAAACTGATAACTCAAAAGTCAGCTTTCAGCTTTTTAAAAAATAGAGAAAGGAGCTTCTTCTTTACATAAGCAAAGACTACTGTTCATTAATCTAGTTTTAAAACTGTAATTTAGTCAAGGACTATGCTTGAAATGTCTGGAAAATTACCTCTACTGGACTCAAAAATTATGCCTAAAATTTGAATAGGAAAAGCATAAAAAGCAAAGAAAACACATTACAACTCCACGATTCCATTGATGGTTTAAGTCAACTCTACATTAAGCCACTTGAAATGAGGAATTTGATTTACTGTTTGAATCACATGTCTGTCTGCACCACATTAGATCAGCATATGAAACACTTGAGCACGTCCACCTCCTTATAAAGAGCATCTCTCTTAAACTATAAGCTAGGACTAGATGTAAATAAGGGAATTTGAGGCCTTACGAGCATGCAGAGAAGCCTGAAGGTGCACTTGTTCTGAGCCCCAGAGTGGCAACACCTCACATGAATACTCCTCATGACACAGCCTTTAGCTCCAGGTGAACTGGCAAACAAAGCCGGCAGTTCACAGCTATTTTCCCTCCAAACGTCTGCAACGCCCTTAAAAAATCATGTGGTTTCTTAAACATGAGGGAAAAAAAATGCAATGGACTATGAGATCGCATGCTGCCTATTTTCACGGCTCTATTTACTGGGATCCCCCAGTGCAGAGTTAGCAGTATTGATATCATGAAAGTATGATTAAAAATAATAACCCATATCTTTTTGTCTTAATGGCTTATTTATGCCAATTAATTTGTTTCATGTTGTAAGTATTCCTTGTTTGTCAATTTTAGCATCAAAATGATAAAGAAATTTTCTGATTATGAAAAAGATGAAAGTCAGTCTTCAGCCTTTAAACTAGCAAAATTAACTGTTCCAAATAATGATGCCTCCTATCTGACATCAAGAGCCCTTGCTGTTCCTTTAACTTTATACATGCAGCAGCACTTTCTGTTTATAAGAGACTGTTAGTAGAGACACTACAGTTTATCCAGAAAACTTGTGAAATGGTTAATCTCTTAGTACTCTACTAGCAAGTGTTGCTTCTCAGACCACTAAAATCCCTAATGTAACACAAGTAATCAGTTTAACTCTGGTTAGCAAGCAATATTAAACTACATACACTGTAAGCTAGCAAGTTACGTTACATTTAGCAACAATCAGTTGGTAAAACAGTAGGCTAAACATCATAGTTATGCAAGGCTGTAAAAATTGTAAAAACTATTTTCGTGGAACAGGCCTACCTCATGAATAAATGTGTCATTTAGCCACCTAGGTGGTGATAACTGCAGCTGGCTATGCAAACTCGGCTAAACATCTGACAATGTTTTAGAATTACTTTGGATTTAACAGCATGAAAAACAGAAAATAATTTAGCATACTTCTTGCAGTATTATGAATTTAAACAGACCTATTAAGTAATTTAAACAAATGAAACATCAGTACGTCTAAGAACTTATAATGTGAAAATCAGCAGAACGATACGAAGAGGACGTCTCAAACTTGCAGCAGCAAAAAAAAGAAAAAAAGAAACTTAAGGGTGGGGATGACAGAATGTGTAACTATGTAGACGTTACTTCTCAGTGCAGTTTATCACACTGAATACTCAAATGGACTTCACAGGCTGTATTGGAAATACTTAATAAATAGTTTGCTGTTCACATGAACCAAAGGTCATGTTAGTCACGGTTTAAACTGGCCAAACTCCTGGCTGTAACATCAGAAATGTTCATTCAGTGCTGATTTAATATACTTTACAAATCACCAACAGCTGCCTTTACAAACCAAACAAGCACTGATCTAGCTAATAAAAATATCATTTTATAAAGTCAACAAATAATTTTGATTTCAGAGAAAACCAACATTATACTCATTTTTACTCGTGATGCAACAGGATTACAAATTACTGGGTGCTTTATTTACAAATTTTATATATATATTCAATGTACTGGATGGTAATGTGCATTTTTTGTCTTAAAACTGTATTGTTTCCTCATACATACAGTACTAGACTGTACTCTAATGTGAATAAGTTTACACAATTAGGTCACAGGCAATGTATAAATGCATGAATGTGTCTGTAATCATAAAAGCAATGTGGGAAAGAAGAGCTGGGTAAAGTATTTTAGACATGATCTGTTCACAATAAATTAGACTCGTTTCTCTATCCACATGCTCTCACCACACAACTGCAGACCTTCTGACTACAATTCAACCACAAAAGTCATTTTCCCTTTGAAGATGGAACTTTCGTTCACGTCTGAAACAGGACTGAAGATGAAAGGTCTGCTGTTATATTTGCAATCAGTAAGCAGCACCATCGCATGCTATTATGTCACGATCTTATCTGTCTCTGATCAGTCAGCAGAAGTAAGAAATCTCTATTCAGTTTGAACACTGACCTTCTGATGCATTCTCTGAGGTTGCAAAGACAAAAATGTCATTGGAACACCAAGCCAAAATAATGCTTCTATTCAAAGTGCTTGTGAAATGAGTAAGATTTTATGGCTTGATGAATGCCTTCCTTTAGATTCAGATGACCAGAGGGTCAGACAAAGAGCATGATATAAACATGGGGAGTTCTCTTAAGGTCTTAAGTACTCAGGGCATAGGCAATTTTGGATTGTTACGAGAACATAAGGTTTAATCTTTGCAGGGGACAAAAGATGGAAATATACAGCCTGCAAAAGTACAGTTCCTCCATTAACTTAATTCCTCTTTATCTCTATCCACCTCCAATCTAAGACCTCTCTCTAACAAACTAATATATACCTCAACCTCTCGCCATAGCATTTTTCCCTCTTCTACTCTTAGGGCCTTTCTCAATCCCACTCCTCTTCATCCCTATCTGGGTTGTCCTCCCTCTGTGGCTCCTGGAACTGGATATTAGCCAGCATGTCCCTCATGGCCACCATCAGTCGATTCACTTCTTGGTTCAGCTCTCGTCCAGCCCGCGCCACTTCCAGGTCATCCTCAGGCCTCTGTCCACCCTAAGACATAAACAATTTTACAGTCTAACTTCAGTGAGGTGAAAAACACAAACATTAAAATGCTCTGTCATCCTTGTTGTGTTAAATATTATTATATTTCACATTTCTTATTGCTTGTGGACCATTTAGATAGTCTAGTGACAGAAGTGATAAAGAGGCATTTCAAGTCTCAATTGGATTTTCTGAGATAACCGTGCAACATAACACTCTGCAAATACACACACACCATTCTTCAGCAGTAGACATGTGAAAAACACTCCCATTTTCATTTCTAAGGATGGAACTTCATTACAGACTTGAAGGGCCCAAGGTGTATAATGGCTCCATTATTCTGACCTTCTGGTCTGTTTTTGGGTGTCAAATCTCATGGATTTAATTTTAAGCTCCGATGTCTTTAGTAATCTACACTGATTTTATTTTCCACACTTAAAATGTGTTTTCTCGCATAGGCTTCTTGAACAATGGTGAGTGTCCTCATTGAGAGAATAATTACGTTTTTAGATGTGGTGCTGTCCAAGGAAACGAAATGGCATTCAGTTGTGGTTTTTGGCCTTTTCTTTCTGATTCCTCTGCATTTTCTGATACTTTTAATGTTATTATGCACTGTACAGGATCAAAACTAAAACTGTTGCAATCTCTGGCTGAGGAACATTACTTTTAAACTTTTTGATTTTTGTCTGATACATTTTTGGCAAAGTGATGAGGTTACAGATGTATAAATCACAGCTTTCTGTTTTTTATCTGCATTTTTCCTACTATCCCAACATTTCTGGAATTGGGTTTGTATAAGAAGGATACTTACTATGGCATGGTAACATTAAATCAGTTGTGATTTCCATTTATTTCAAGGAACATTATACAGAAACCTATGTATTGTTCCTTAGATTTTTATAGACTGCTGCAGAATCAGCATGCTTTTGTCAGCCTGTTCTGAATAAAATATGAGTCAAATCTGTGGCAAAGAGCAGCAAAAGGATGAAAAAGATCAAGACACAGACACAGCCATAATCATATTTTGACTAAAAAAGTCCCAAGGTACTATTTTAATATTAAGACAGTGAAGTAAAATGTGTTAATTTGTTGCATAGTTATGAAATTTGTAATTCAAAACAAAAGATGCATATAAGCCCTTAAGTACTGAAAGTGATCTTTTATTTCTGGATATTGTTTCACAAAGGTAATATCTGCATTTATTTAAGTCTTGATACTCTAAAATGCACTGCCAACTTAACTGCATCCTTTTTCAGTTGATGCTTGTTTGAGAGGGTCAGGGTAGGGGGGTGTTCTGACTTCAATTTCCTCTTCAACAATGTTCCACTTTTTCTGTCTGATGAACTATCAGTAATATGTATTATGTAGAATGATTTTTTTTAATTACTGTGTTGCTGTATTATGAACGTCAGGAAGATTTGGAGGCATTTTTGTGGACATGGAAGATGGTTTTGTAACCTTCAGAATTCATTCTGCTGCTACCATTCATCAATAAAGATGGGTGAGCCAGTACCAGAGGAAGCCATGTGCGCATGTCAAGACACAGCCTCGTGGGCTTACGGTCATTTACAGTCCCTCTCTTTTGCCATACTCTGACTTTTCCATCACACTGGTAAAGGTTAATCTGTATCTTATCAGCAAATTTTATTCTACAACACTACTGTTATTTTGGAGCTTTTTGTCATAGCTCTGCCATGAGCTGCTGTGGCTGTCCTTGAAAGACTTCATCACTGCAAATAAACAGGAGCTTCTTTCTTTTCAATGTATTTCATTTTGTTAATATTGAAAATTGTACAAATCTCAACTGCAATGGTTCTAACTAAGATTTGCCAACCTATTAACCTGTAAGGTTATGATTCAACTATTATGATAGTTTTCATCTAAAGAAAAGCCATTAGAAACCCCTCTGAAATACAGTGCCAATATTTATGCTAAGGCAAACTGGAGGCGGGGGACTAAACACATAAAACAACATTGTTCCAACCTGATCTAACCACTACGAAAACCTTATCCATAAATAAAAGCTGATATTTTGTACTTGGGTGATATTCATCTTTTGATCTGAAATACGAAGTAAAAAAAAAAAAGTAACTTCACAGGAGAAGAAAAAATGTTTTAAACTTACAGATTAAAGCAGCAAGATATTATACTGTTCATTAAGAAATTCTGACACAGTACAAAGAGTAGCTTTTAAATTGTGTTAAAAAAGGCAAAAATGGAGATACAAGGTTTTGTTCAGACAGCACCGATAACCAATTTTAGTTCACAGGAGTATATTTTTATCTTTATTGTCGCTGTCAGGACAAAACCTTTTTGTATCATTTGGAAATACAAGCTGCTTTTTATACTTTTTATACTTTCATGAGTTGTTATTAAGCATGTGTCTGCATCTCTGCTCCTCTCTTCTTCAAAGGCAAATCAGGGGTCATAAGACATTCACCAATGCAAGCCCCTTCAAGTCCACTCACCTGCAAGTTGAAGTTTGGCAGCAGAGAGCGGAACAACAGAGACAAGGTGCTCTCATTTGAGGCTCGTGCATTCTGCCTAGAAGGATATACAGAAAATAAAATTACCCTAATGTGACATTATGTTCATGTGTAGGTGTGCGGGAAAAACTCGATTCTTAGATGCATCGCGATGCGGACATGAACGATTCTGAATCGATTCATAAATGTCAAAAATCAATTTTCTAAATATTTATAACATAATGTTGACGGAACGCAAAAAGCAGATTTACTTCGCTCTGCTTTAAGCTTTAGCTATAGCCGCTTTTCTTCCATCTCCGCCAGAAAACATTTTCTTCAAAACTAGAAGAGTTTCTTGTAAAATGTCTCAGCATCTGGCTGTTTTACAAGGCTGAAGTCGCTTCTCATTCGCCAGCTTCTCATTCTAATTTTCCCGTTCCATCTTAAATTCTGCCTTAGGCGCCGAATGTAACTGCTGCAAGATTTAAGGTGGAACGGGAAAATTCGAAAGAGAAGCGACTTCATTTTCGCAACTTTTTAGAGAAAGACAGTCTCTCATTGCAGATTTAACCAACTGCGCTGCTTATAAATGCGAATAAGTCCTCCAAATGTTCGTCTTAATCTCTGTTTTTTCGTTCGCTACTGGCGAGGCCAGACCTCGGTGCTATGTGACCTGCTGTCTGCTGTCTGTTCTCAGTCATTGAGAACCAGGGCTTTCGCGCTATGCTGCACACTTTGGAGCCGAGATTAAGCGTCCAGTCTCGAAAATCGAATCGAATCGTGAGGTGCCTAAAAATTCCCACCCCTATTCATGTGTATTCGACTTTTGTTCTGTACCGCATGTTTCAATTATCAAACATCAACAAAGCTTTACACCAACTGGATACAGAAAAAATAAATAAAACAAATGTAAAATAAATGGGTCAGACAATCATGAAACCCACTTAAAGTAAATTATGCTACGTCTCTTCAGTCAAGTTAGTCTCATTTGCGGCCACTGTCATGTACCTACGGAATAGCCATCTAACTCTCAAATCTCTTATTTAGCTCATTAACAAACATCACAAGACCTGTTCTCTCTCTTTCTCTCTCTCTCTCTGTCAAACACTGACACACACGAAAATAGAGAAAAAGAGAGCGAGAGCTCCAAACTAGCCTAATAATCATGGCATGACTGCTGTTTAACACAAGCAAAGAGATCAACAGAACATGGAAAAGTAGTGACTGCGTGTGTGAGTGTTTGTAATCCTAACAGTAAGGTCTAGTGTATTTCAGTGTGTCCTTATACAGTGACAATAACAATAATAATAATAATAATAATAATAGTAATAATACTTCATTATACAAGAGGAAAAACAAGTAATCAGATTCTTTTGTTTTTGTTATTTGATAGATAGATAGATAGATAGATAGATAGATAGAACTTGCAGTCCTTCAGTACCAAGACATATAATTGCACATAAACTGACATATGCTATGCAGAAAAGTAGAAAATAGAAATAAATCTAGACAGAAGTTGAAGTACAAGAGAAATAAAAGTAAAAATAAAAATAAGCAAAAATAAAATAGGTCTATTTACATATTCACATGGCATATGAGACAGATTTGTTGCAATTACAAGACAGCAGGCACTGAGTGGTATGAGGTAAACTAAAAGCACATATTATAGACAACTACTTCTGAGATGCATCAATATTACAGTGTAAAGTGCATAGTGAAAGTGTCATTACAGTAATAGTTGTGATATATTGCACAGTGTGTATTAATCAGAGAGGAGATACAGTGATGTGGTTCAGCTCAGTTCAGACAGCAAGAGATCGGTACTGTCTCTGCAGTAAGGAGACTCGTTGTAGAGCCTTATAGCAGTATGTAAGAAAGATCTCACATGGCGCTGTATATTCACTTCAGATTTACAGATTTACACAAATATGTCTTTGAACACCCCAGCTTAAATTACTTGTTTTATTGATTTTGTAAGTGAAAACAAACTACCACATCCTCTGAAAAGAATAAACTTAAAAATGGCCTTTTCCTGCAAATTCTAGTGCACAGGTTTTATTTATTTATATATATATATATATATATATATATATATATATATATATATAAAATGTGACACTGTTTTTCCCATAATATGTTAAATACAGCAAATGAACAGTAATTGTGCAGTAAAATTTGCAGAAGTGTGTTCTCCGTAGAGGATGTTTTGTTTCCTTTGGATTTTCCACTTGGAAAATCAACAAAATGTATAATTTGCCCAGAGGGCACCCAAAAAATTGCATAGAGTTGTATGAACGAATAGTATTCATAAGCATAAACAATAATATGTTTGAAAAATGAAACTGAAATAGGTATTCGGACACCACAAATTAATAACATTAGCACTTTGTGGCAAAGCCGTTTTTGCCAATTACAGCTTTGAGATTTCTATGGTAAAAGTAATTAGCTTTCTACAGCACTGTGGTTCAATTTTCACCCATTCTTCTTGGAAAACTGTCTTCAGTTCCCGAAGGTGGATTCTGATGGGCTTGCAATTTCAAAATCCATAAACTTTCAATGGGATTGAAAGAGACTGGCTAAGCCATGTAAGCACATTTTTTTCTTTTTTAAAAAGCAGCCTAGAGTTATTTTGGTTTTATGTCTGGGGTTCTTGTCTTGTTGAAACTTCCTTCTTCTCCCCAGTTAGAGTTTCTTGACCAATGAGAGATAATTCTCATCTAATATATCCTGGTAAATTGCTCCATTTATGTTTTCTTCAATGATGTGCAATGCCCCAGCACTGTTTGCAGAGAAGCAACAGTGCTCACATTGGTCTAAATGACCCCAAAAAGTTCTATTTCTGTTTCATCTAACACAAGTACATTGCCCTAAAAATTGCTCTGATTTGTCTACACGCTTGTGTGCAAATTTCAGATGTGCATGCTTCTTTTCTAGCATTGGATTTTTGTATAGGGGAACAGAGTACTGTGATGCAGTTCATTGCTTATTGTTCTCTGTGTAATTGTTGTTCCTGCTGCTTTCAGGTCATCCTGCAACTCTTTTCAAGTGACTGCTGGCTTCTCTCTTACCCTTCTTATCATTAGTCTGAGAGCACATTGTATAATGTTGCATGTCGCATCTGTCCAGGGACAATTACTTGTGGTTCCATGAACATTCTACTTCTACATTATCGAACAAGCTGCACTGACAGGGATGTTTAAGCTCCTTCCTATGGCTCTGTAGCTCTTTCGATTGGAGTGTTGTTTAATAATGTTGTCCCTGAGAACTTTAGAACGCTCCTTCACATTGATTATGACTGCTACTAGTTGTGTGAAATCTTCTACACTAATGGCAGCATCTTTTATAATGACAAGTTTGTACCAGAACTGCACCATTAATATCTAGAACTTAAATGCATATAAAGATATATGGTCTCTGAATTGTTTTTTGGTCACATTTATTAGTATTAGACATCATGTGTGCAAATTCTGTAGTGTATATATGCACTGGAGGTATACTGAAAAACAAATACAAAAGTGACTACTTGTCTCCCCCCACTGTAAACTATGAAACCAAAAAGAACACAACAGCATTGTCCAGAAAGACGAGAGTTAGTTGGAGAGTACAGTACCTTTCTGGTCTTGTGTAGGACACTACAGAATCCAGAGGGGGGAGAGGGTCATAACTCATCACTGGCTGTGTGGTCACTTCCTGAAAAGAAAATAAACTACATGGTACTTTCAAAGCACTGGGTACAACAATATTCACACAAACTATGTATTTCCAAAGCAGTGTATTTATACTAACCATCAACATGCTAAGTATGCCAAGAATTTATTTTAACAAACACATCATTGCTAACCAACAAATCAAAGCATATGCTTACTTCTTTAACAACAATGGTCAAACTTCTGTAGGAACAAGGCATGCCAATTGGTTACATGAATTTTAAATGAAAATGATGCTTCTTCATGAAGTTCATGGGTCAGCTAGGTTCAACTGTGAGTGGAGTTTGAGTGAATTCGAGTTCAAAAAGACTACAGTGCCGTCTCCCTTACCAGAGGCAGTGTAGATGTGGCCTCTTTAATCTCAGACAGAAGCACATGCCTGTGGATGTTCCTGGGAGCACTCTGGTACCGCTGCTTCCTCCTGACCATGAGGGGGGAAAAAAACACACACACACTAATATGCATCTATATATACACACAGCATTAAGAATCAGGGCACTTCTAAAAAACCTTTTTCCGAAGAACTCTGTCACTAGCCTTAAGCACCATATGGCCTCGATGCCCGCTGTATGAACGTCACGCATTAAAAAATTGGTTTGCACTGATTCCAAGAACTTATGTGAAAGTTTATGTGAATGTCTGAGCTGTCTAAAATTATTAGTCTGCCCCCACTGTAGTGTTAAAGTGAGAAATATAAATCAGTTCTAGAAGCACAAGCATAACTACTTATAACATCAGAGATGTTAACTAACATGACTAGTGACTAACATGTTCCCTTAAAGACGAGTGAATATCAACCCTCTTACTGTGCAAAAGTCTTAGGCAGCTGAGAAAATGAGACATAAAGAGACTGATGTGGGTAAGCATGCACAATCCTTTTTTACTTGATTTTGTCTTCTTTGCAGTGTGCAAGCAACATTTCTTAGGTTAATCTTCAACAAAAATGTGTGTGAATGTGTCTTCTTAACCATTTCCAGAGCACTCCTTGAAGCTGCTCAGAATTTAGTTACTATTCAATACCTACCTCAGCTAATCAATCCCTCAATAAATTAAATCAGGTGTGCTGCTGATAAAAATCTAACAAATCCATGCAATAACTGGGATGCACTGAGAGATCCTGACTGTATTCTTCTAATCAAGACAATAAGACATTAAATTATAAGATGTATTATAACATTTTTAAAAACAAAACTTTTGTTTTATTGTATTTATTTATTTGTATGTATTCTAATGTTATAAAGTGTTTTACTGGCATCAACATGCTTACTGCCAAGATAAATAGTTTTAAATCATTTTCTTTTGTACGTCTGTAGAACTCTCTTATCAGCAGCCCCTTAAACACTGCAGTGATCATGTCAGCTGGTATGAATGGCTCTCGCCCGGCTTCCACCCGTCTCTTTCTTTTGATTGATAACCATTTTCAGCAGCTCTTTGTCACAACCTGTATCCTCATAGTAAAACCTTTATTGTAAGAAAAGAACACTATATCTGCTGGTAATAAACACATGGACATCATTAACAACCAACATTGTGTTAATATGTTTAGGAGCAACTGCTGTTAGGGGTGGGTAATATGACTATGTTTAATCACACACACACGCACGCACACACACACACATTTTCTAAACCGCTTATCCTTCTGGGTCACGGGGGGTGCTGGAGTCTATCCCAGCTATCATTGGGCGGAAGGCAGGATACACCCTGGACAGGTCGCCAGTCCATCGCAAGGCAGACAGACAGGCATATACATCACTATGTTTAATCATAGAGTGACAAATTACATCACAATAAAGGTTTCTAAGTATATTGTGGATATCACCAGTACTTACTGAACATCTGCATGTTTCACTACAAAAAGAGCATAATTAGGCCTGTTGAACTGGATTGACTGCAGTACAGGCTCATAAACAGTACCACTTAGTGTTGTAGCATTTAACATGTAAAAATCACCTGTCATTGGCTGCACTCAAGTCTGAGCTCCAAATTATCTCTGGAAGCAAAACCAGCACCATGCCAAATTCTGAGTGGAGCTGCTGTGGACTCTGGAGCAGTAGAAACAAGTTCTCTGGAGTGATGAATCATGCTTCATTAGCTGGCAGTGTGATGTACGACTGGATGTAAGGAGAACACTACCTGTCTGAATGCATAGTGGCAACTGAAAGTTCACTCAAGGAAGATTTATGGTCTAGGGCTTTTTTACATGGTTTGGGGAGGTCCCTTTACTCAGGGGAAAGGAATTGTAATGCTACATTTTAGAGAAATGTGCACTTCCAACTTTTGTCCTTTCCTGTTTCAGCATGAGAATGCCCTATGTACAAAGCAAGGTCCTTAAGGTTTTTATGGAAGTTTCGTGTGGAAGAACTTTGTTACCCGACCTTATAATGCTCTTGTGGCTGAATTCCATCCCAAATACTAGTGGAAAGCCTTCCGAGAATTTTAGAGATTTACATAGCAGCAAATAGGGCACCAATCCCATACTAATGCCCTTGGTTTCAGAATAGCCATATAGAGTAATTAATACCCAATGCCCTATAAGTTTTACATTAACCATTTAAATGTGCATGGTTTTATAATGACACACATTGGATCCGAATACTCTTGATGTGTCTAAAAGTAAGCTGGGTCCATGAAAAGTATACATAAAAAGCAGAGCAAAAAGCTGGATAGGCACAGCAGAGTGTCCTCTCGCCTGTCAGATGACTCTCGTTTAGCTACGATGAAAACTGGAGACACACTTATCAGTGCCTGCCTTGTAGAAATGTTTCAGTCTGACGCAATGTGAGTCAATGATAGACAAAACTAAACAGACTGATGAAGGTGCATAGAAGCTTGTCCCAAATGCTGAAACTTGTCCAAAATGCTGCAATCAGAGCACTCTAAAGTTACCCCACATGACATCTATTTTAGGATCACTATATTGGCTAGTCAGCTAGTTTGTTTTGTCTTCTTCTTAATCAGCGTTGATCTGCTCCATTGCATGTGTTATTTATCATCATTTTTGGTCACATTTTTATTTCTTTAGTTGCAATTTACTTTGCTCACATGATACTGAGCTCTGCCTTTGTGTTTATTGCTGTTTTCTTCCTTGTATCGTTCAATAGTTTACTGTTAACTTTTGAATAAAAAGAGCTTTTTAACTCAGGTACTATTATTACTATTATTTAGCCCCATTGCAATGAATCAAGTAATCAAGTATCGAGTAATTTGGTTAACTCATAAGGCCAAATATGTATTATCATTATTCAAACAGCTATTAATAATTGCCAATTCACAGAAATTGTCAATTGTAGTATTTACATTTCAATTAAGTGACCATGTTCTATTATCATTGTAGTAGCCGTTGTAGTAAGTGTGTAGTGTGGTAACAGAAGTCCTCAAGGAGAGTCCTATACATAAATGTGTTCTTACTTGTTCTGGCAGTCATCCACCAAGGGATCCTTTGAATCAACCCTTTTCAGCACCTCTTGAACATTGCCCTCCATCCAAAGCATCACCCCTGCCTCCTTCCAGAGGCTGTGACAGCGGCCCACATACAGCCCTTCCAGCTCCGTCAGTGCAGGGGGCTGCCTGAGAGAGAAGGAGGGGCCAATATGATTACATTTTTTTGTTTAAAACAGTAATAATCTTCATACCAATAGCTGAAAATTGTAATCCAGTTTAATTTAAATGCACCTGAGGCATTTCTCATAAAAAATGTGAAACATACAGACAGCAGACATCAATAGTTACCCCAAACGGCTTTTAGGTCCAAAGAATGCATGGGAAGAGACAGCTGCATCAGGCTGGACTGTGCACAGGTCCAACAAAGGCATCAACACTGTAACACACAGACACATTGTGACAGCCACAGTTTTGTAACCATCAAAGATCAGTGGAGTCCAAAATCACAATTAACACTTTTTATACAACAGTGAGTTCCGGCCACGCAAGCTGATTGGTTGAGAAGCATTCTAACCGTGCTGTTATTTCGCCATAACATCTCGGTTTTTTCACAAACACTGTATCGACTCTGACAGCTGTAGGAGACGCTCAAGCCATTTGAACGTTTTTACGTCTTACTTTGCACACAGAAAAAGTATACTTTTAAGATTACATTTGACCAACTGCCAATTTGTTCAGACTTTGAAGATGAGACTACACTAAATTCCCAAACTGTCAGTTGGTCTGTGTAAAGAGCTGGAGAACGAACTGCCGGCTGTGCAGCGAGTGAGCGGAGCTTGTTACTCTGACGTAGCAACAAGCTGCTTGTTAAGGAACTATAATTTGACAGAAGGAATTGTTAACATTAAAACATATTAAATGACATGTTCACAGCCCAATTTATTTATTTACTCACCTTCGGCTCGTCCCGGCGACCAAATCATAGCCGTGATGTTATTTCGTGATAACATACTTCTTCTCGTGTTCTATTGCTTAAATAACATAAAAACCCTAAATAACAACGTTAAAATGATGATTTCCCCATTGCCCATATGAATATCTATAAACCTATGACACACTGTTTTGTCAAACACTGAGACTAGGCCTGTTCTCAGTGTACAGTGTACAGTTAACAGAGTTACCATGGTAACAGTCCCCAGTGATGGTAAAAACTGGTTTACCACCAGTTTAAAATAAAAGTTAATTTACTGATTTACTTTATGCAAACTACAGCAAGACACTATTTCCATATGTAAACATGAAAATGAATTTTTCAATGTTGGGTGATGTGATATCCTACTTTATTATCACACTTATTGAACCTAATATAGATGAGACATTTCTAGAAATGCAGCTGTGCTGGATAAATGTGCTCAGTGCTGCAGACAGATATCATGCCTGTACAAAAAGCCGCATATGTTAAGGCATATGTTTCAGGACATCCTCAGACCACAATGTAAGGTTTCACACATCAAAAAGACTTGATGTCTTGGAAAAAAACATGGTAAAATGGGGTAGTTTCGGCTCTGCTCATCAAGTGAAACAAGCTTTCTTAAAAGGCCTCAGGAAAAATGGCTGCGGGCATCAGGGTCAGGAACCACAAACTTTCAGATGATAAAATTCCTTTGACCTTCACAACTCCTCTTTAGTTCTTTCTTACTAGGTTAAAACAGCACTATATTTTTTCTTAAAATTTAAAGAAGTAGTGTTACTGAGTCAGGAAAAATAAAAACATGCTAAAATATGTTATGTTCTGCTGCAAGTCGCCCAATAAAGCCCGAAATAATAATTTCAAAGTCAGAGGTATCGAGGCGGATTTCGTGAGAGTTTTTCGGACCACGTCATACATCTTGTACGTATTAATGTCACGCACAAGTCAAAAGGAAGGAAATCCACAAATCAACATTATACTGATGAAGATAAGATGACAATAGTAGATAATTCAACTACATCTTTGGAAGACATGTCATTTACCAAGTTTTGACGGAGTTCTTTTTCAATACTCTATCAGTGCTCTTGCAATACATCAGATTCATCCGCTCATGGGGTTAGAATTGTAATCGACATTACCAGAATGTTCTTCCGCATGTTGTGTACAATTACACATTTCCCCCAGAGAGGTCTCCAAATTTCCAAATCTTATATAGTATTGCTTTAATTACAGTTCTGTGGCCAAATCAGACATACTTCAACCACAACCTTTATTGATCCATCTGCTTCAGCATAAGGGGCCATCACAAAATTACTGGACGAAAAGGTAAAAAGAAGAAAGCCCCCTCCTTCCAACCCAGTTTAACTGTTTACCATGGTTACTTTCTGTCAGGCTTGGCTGAGACATTTATTTGTAGGGATTTTAATCTATGATTTTTAGATCTCTCATAAATGCAAATGTGACTAGTTTTACACACTTTTAAAAATAATTATACAGTTTTTAAAGACTTCTGTGCAACAGGACCAGCCTTAGACAACAGTAACTGGATATACATATTAATGCAAAAGTTGTGATTTATTCTTTGTGTGAAACCTCTTATGAAACATCTAAATAACTTTCTGTCAGAATCCATGCTTTGTAATTCCTCTGATCTTTTGACATAAACACAGCTAAGGCTAGTCCACATTTAGACACAATCAGACACAGTCAGACATAGTTAATGCAAATATCTCTTAAGCGGCTGAAAGATCTGCGCCAGCTTAAATCAAAACCTCGTTTCTTATTTGGCTTGGAATTGCCTATTAAAGAGACCATGAAAGATCCTGCACAGCACAAAAAAGGTCACAACCCTCTCTTTCTCTTTCTCATATAATGTGCACACGCACACACACACACACACACAAGAAAGGTATGTGAGTAAACATCTGTAATTTAGGAACAAAGTCTCTAAGAATGAGAACATTCAATCAAATGTGGTTCTATCTATGGAAACACAGTGCTAAACTCAGTCACAGCTAACAAGCTAATGAGAGACAACACAGCCAGGCATTTACACCTAGGATTTACTTTCCCGAATTAACATTTCACGGCATCGCTACTGAAAGCTGAAAACATATTTTTATGTTTTATTAATACATATTTTTATGTTTTATTAATACATTTTCAAAACCTGTTGTAGCCATGCACTGTTAAAATAATTCTGAATTTTCATTAAAGCGAGCCAAATCACTTCCCTCAACAACTGTTGGCCACTTTGAAGACTCGTCGCTAAAACACACACAGGTTGAGGTGCAAAGAAGGAAAGAGCATGCAGAGTTTTCCTGTGTCTCAAAGCAGCTTAATATTGTTTTTTCCACACTTAAAAAATATCCAACATTTACTATATTCACATAAAGTTGGACCAGAATGAGAGAACAGAGTGAGCAGGGTGTTAATCAGAAGTTTGAGGTGTCATATGTGTATATTGTTGTCTCTCACCAGATTATTGCATTTTATGACATCTTATGACACTAAGATGTTAATGATGTTATTTAAAAAAATCTAATAAAAAAGGCAAATCACTTTGCATGATGTCACTGTTCACTCTGCGTATATGCTGCTTAAAATTTCAGCACCCCCAACTTAAAACACCCTCCCTGGTGTAACTTTATTTCTCTGACAACGTAACATGTTGGCTAATGGTCCACTGAGGAGACCTTGTACAAGACGACCTCACAAAGTCCTCATCAGCGCCCAGCATTGTACAAGTCAGCCGTAGTTTAAACCAGAGTTTTAGCTCACTTTTTTTTCAATTGTATTCCTCTGCTTGCTGCTAATTCTTTTGTGCTACTAATTTTTTACTCTCTTAACACTAGTTCTATCACTTTTACGAGTAAGCCTCCAGCTCCAGCCCTACATTAATGTCAGCTGAAGGACCTTTTTTGGCTGTTCCACATTTATCTTCCACATGGATAACTGGACGTCAGTTCATCAACTTTTGCCATCATCAATATGAGTCAGACTACACAGCCTCATGTGTGCATGTGATTCTCACCTCCTGGGAACATGATAAGAGATTCCTGCAGCATTATGTCTGATTTAACCTTCATGCGCTGGCTCTCGTCGGGTGTAGTCTCCTCCTGCTGACTCAGGTGGTAGCAAGCCAGCGCTACTGAGAAGGCAAAGTTAGGCAGCTGGGAGAGGTTACGATGGACCTAAACCAACACAGCAGATCACAAGGCATTCACTAATCACACACTTAAATACATCTAATCACAAACTTAAATACATCTGGCTAAATTTTCAATAAACCATTCTTGTTTTCATAAGGCCGCCTAATATGGACAAAACACAGTTTTCTTGACCAAACTGTAATTTGATAAAATATGAAGAAATATAACGGCATGATGAAATGAAAGGCATAAAGTTATGTAACCTTAAGAAAAAAATAACCTGTTCATATGAAATTGATATAAATTTGAGTTATTGTGATTGTGTTTGGTCACTTGCATTACACTGGACCCAAAATGTTTTTGTATATGTGTCGTATTTAAGTTAACTGTATTCGGTAAGTAAACGTCACATTAAGTTGTATTTATTTTAAACAAACTATTCTAAGTGCTTTCAAAAGGTGACTGGTGTGTCAGATCATTGTCCTACTTAAAGATCCACTTCTATCAATTGAGCATTTTTTGTTTGCACCCAGAAGCTCTGATACACTTCATGATCCCATCAATAAACAAAAGCAACCAATTCCTTATAATTTAGCTTTAAGTCTTGAAATGTTAATAATTTTTTATCTCTCTGAAGAGCGCTAGCATACTAAAAGATGTAGGAGCAGTCAGTTCAAAAAAGATGGGGTCTGGACAAGGCTTCTCACCTCCCACTCCTCATAAAGTCGGATGAGGGAAGCATACTCCCGACAGCGCAGACACAGGAAATCAATCAGCAGCAGCATACACAGAGGATCATTATCTGGGTCCAAACTATGCACATACACAAATACATATAAAGACTTTGTGTTAAAAAGGTTAAATAGTTCACAGACTTTTTGCTCAGTCTACGTCATCTATTAAAATAACCATACAAAACATCTCTGGGGATTAGACACATAAAGAAAAGAAGTGCTTATTCTGCTTTGCACAGACAGACAGTACATGCGATTTGCAGGTGAGCAGTCAGAAGGTTGCAGTGCTGTCTACCTCAGAATAAGTTTGCAGTACTCCAGAGCTGTGCGGGGACAGCCTCTCTTCTCCAGGAACATCATATGCTTATAAACTGCCAGATAAAAGGCTCTGCACAGTACAAAGGGAGAGGAGGCAAAATAGTGAACACTGACACATTTACTTCTCCTCAAATATCTGGCATGTGAAATTCAGAATTTGGATTTATAAACGGATAATTAAACACAGGTATGGTGTTGCAAATCCATGTAAACATTTGACCATGATAGAAAGTTAATCATGTGTTACATTGAGCAAATGGCCAGTGTGATTTTGGATAAGTAGTTAAATGCACTTCTTCTGCAATAACAAAAGAACATCAGACATATAAATGCACAGAAAAAAAAACAGATTAATAAAACAGCACATTACAATTAACTTTATGAATATAATTAATTACAATTAAAGTTTACTCATTAATTTACAACTAACTTTAAGCTTATTAATGAATTTAATTGAAATTCATTAATAACTGAATTGTGGATATGGTGATTACTGCAATATTTATACACTGTGAAGGAGTAATTCTTTGGTTTAAAATAAATAATGTACATTTTAAAATAAACATTTTTAATGACACCTTATTTGAAATGATAAAGAATTTTCCTGGATGATCTCCATTGTTAACTCTATGGAAAATGATAGTTTAAAATAGTTATTCAGTGTAAACTCAATCTAGACTCAATATAAAATGGTTAACAGACCACTCTTCCTAGAGAACAGAATGAAGATAAGTGTACTGAGTTTTGAGGAAGGAAGAAGAGAAGCACTAACCTGTTCTCTGGTCTGCGGTAGTCCAACCTGCTGGTACCTGAGGTCAAGCTGAATACAGGGTGGAATGCACACTCAAAGCTGTACAAAGCCCTCTCTGAAAAGAGTAAACATGCACACAGACACATACACAAACATAAGTTAAGGGAAAGCATAAAAAAAGCACAACAGGTAAATAAAATAATAAATACACAAGATCAATTGCTTATCATTAAAAAATAGAAAATGATCAAAGGATCACTGCTAAATCACTTAGAGATTTGACAAGCAAGAAATACATTTGTCAGTCAACTCTGCACACATTCAGTAACTGATTTACACATAACACACAACAGATGCAACAGGCTAGTTTTTGTTTTGTTTGTTAATAGGGTATTTAATGACCGCAATGCTTGTGTATTAGAGGTATATGGAAAGAAAAACAAAATAACTACTGTTTCTTAGGACATAATCAGACTGTCAGCAAGAGCAGTCCGTTAACAGCTACATAGAAAGGAATATTATACTAGGGTTACAAGCATAAACCCTTTATTACAAGACGAATGCACACTTGAGAGTTCAATGATTTAAAAATCATCAGCACTGATCTAGAGACATGTGGAAAATCTGTGCTAAATTCATTGAAGCTATTCTGATGGCTCAGGTTGGTCCATAAGACACTTTATCTGGGTTTTAGTCAGGAGACAGGAGAGAAGAATGATGAACGTTCTGTATTTGAGAGCACGCTGTAACATCAGCCTGCAATGGCCCAGTCTGACTGAAGCTTCACAGTGCCTGTTTAAACAACACTGTTGATTAGTAGCACACTTGTTCACTTGGCATTTAATGGCGGGAGCTACGTGTAACATACAGCTATACCTTGAAAGGTCTGGAAACTGGTAGTCTATTACAGTCTTAAAAAAAAAAGTGCAGCATGCGCATGTTAGACTGGTGCGAGCTTAGAAACATAGATATGACAACATTCATTCTGTAACTTCAGTCATTTAAGCTTGAGCCAACTGACAATAGTATTGACAATTACCAATATTTTCCATCAATCGCGACTGTCACGCTATCCACAGCTTTACGACACACACAAAAAGTTTTCTCCTGAATCAGGCCTGATAGATTGTCTGCTTTAGAACATCACGTATATTTTTGTCCACACCCCTTGCTGTGTTTGTTAAACTGTTAAAGCCATGCAGGAACCTTCAATGCACCAAACTCCTTCCCTCACCAAACATGAACAGGGGCTTAAAAAATTATTTTTATGTTATGATTACACAAGATATTAAAAACAAGAAAGAAAATGCATGGCTACACTAACAGTAGCCTTTAGGCTACTTCACATGGTTGAGCTTAAACTGTTTTATTATTTTAACAAGAAGCAATCTATAGCCTGTTAACACGAGATATAGCAAAAACTACTAAATCATACCAAATATACCAAACCACAGCAAAAACAAAGTTAGCTGCTAACAAAATTTTCTGAGATGTAAGCATGTTTGTGTCAGCGGTTATGGCATGTATTTCTGTGGCCACAACCTGCCATGTTCGAACAGGTTAGTGGAGAAAGATGCTGCAATGTTATATAAATGTCACCACAAAGATCACAAGCAACTCCCAGTCTAGGTTCTGATAAAAATGAGCAGCACTTTCACTTTAAAAGAGACTCCTGTGGTCTCTTACAGTACACCAAGCTAAAATAGCAACACCTAATAAGAAATGTCCACAAGAATGTAAGTGTATATAAAGATGAATGAAACAAGAGTAACATTACACTCTATACAGAGAATTACACTCTGAATGTCTCCATCTAGTGGCTAAAACAAAAGCCATATATTACACTATCATCTCTTTCTTCAACAGATTCCTGTGAAGTGATGTCAGTTTAACCCAGTGTTCATAAAGAAAAACTCATATAATTTAAATTCATTTATGAACATTTAAGGTCTTAAAAAAATTAAAATCACATTATACAGGTGTTAATTCAATAACCTGACTGGAATCTCCATTCAATTATGAGAAGCTCTAACGCTAACGCAAAGAAGCCAAACAGGTTTTAAAGACACTCTAAAGCAATCTTCTCAAAATCACTGAGTTCACTGAATGATTCATTAAAAAAAGGTCATGGAAATATCCCTGGTAAGAGAGACATACACCCTCTCTTTCTCTCAACAAGGTTTCCCTGAAAAAGACAGCAGCAGTCATAAGCTTAATCTCATTTGATGCTACTTATCTCCAGCATCTGCAGCTGCACTGTTGATAAATCATAAATTATAGCTGAAGGAATTTCAGACACGGTTAAAAAAAGTGAGCAACTGATCTGAATCTGATATTTATTCTGTACAATGCTGCGCAATAACACTTAAAAATACTCTCCATGATGCATGCAAAAAAGAAGCAGTTAACTTCCTACATTAATTCTACTGCCTTTGCCCTTATCAGTTTGATCCAGGAAAGCTGATTTGATTAGATAATCATATCATCAGTGGGCCTACGAAACCACATGCAACAAATCCACATATTACAGAAGTGCATAGAGAGGATTGAGAGAGTCTATCACAACAAGCTGAACGATCCTTGATACAGGCTAAACCCTCAGACATCTACAGTTATTACTGTTGCTGTGCTATATTGTTTAAATGTAATTACATAGATACCTCATTAAAGTTAGTTAAATAACAACATTAGATTCTGTACTGACAGGTTTAAATCTGTAAGTTAGACTTTTCCTTTTGTTTTGATGTCAAATAATGACAAAAACACTGTAAAATGTATAGGATGCTTTTCTTTTCACAAAAGAAGACAGCACACTAACTTTTCAGCAAACTGAAATCATGATAAAACATCTCTTACACTTACAAACACTAATGAGGTACGGACTGAAGGTTTACAACCTACATTTCTAACAACATTTCTCCACTAATGTCTGTATATCCCTCTAGTCAAGACCTGGCATTGGGCAGGCTCACGTGTTGTTACTACAGAGTGTCCCATTCTATTGGCAATGCTTTCCTATGGAGATTACACAGGGCTATCTGGGAACCCATGGGATGATCTAGGCCTGAGAACGAATGTCTGTATACTTTTGGACATTTAGCATAAAATTACAACGTTTTTGTTGCTAACAACCACAACTGCAACTTCTAAAGTTTCTGGCACTTTATATCAAAGCAAACATGTTGGGAAGACGAAAAGGAACAATTAAAAGGGCACAGCTTTTTGAATGGACTTTCTCACCAATCAAATCCCTGGCAGTCTCTTGGTCCTCTTGGATGCGACAGACATCAGAAAGTTGCAGTAATGAGTCAACATGGTAGGGGTTGAGCTGCAGCAGAACCTGCTCAGAGACAGGGATTTATAACTGTCAATTTATTATGTGAACCTTGTATTGTCTAGATTAAAGAACAAACCTCAATAAAATGCAAAATGCACATAAATGAAAATGAAAACAATGCAGTGATTTGTAAATCCACTTTGACCTGCATTTAAACAAAAACAGAACAAAAACAAGGTATTTATTGTTTTAATATTAAATAAATGCTCATTCTGAAATTGATGTTGCATGGAGCATTATGAAGCATAAAATACGACAAGAATAGCCCAGCACAGCTGCACAGCTGAAGACTTACGTAAAAGAATGGCAAAAAAAATTGGATCAACTGGTGTCTTCAGTACCCAAAAGATTACACGTTATTAAAAGGAAAATGGTAAACATGCACATGTCCCAAGTTTTAGGGACGTGTTGCAAGCATCAAACTTGAAATTTCATATATCCATAAAAAAACATTTTTTATTTAAATTAAACAGCAAATATTGTGTTTTTGTGCTGTTTTCAGTTTAATACATGTGAAATCTACTTATCACCACTTTCTGTTTTATTAGTATTTCACCGACAGTCCCAGCTTTTTGGGAATTGAGTTTAGTAGTAAACATCAACTGTATAATCTGACATACACAAACACTCTGTATATTAACAAAGCTGTTATTTATTTACCACAATGTTATTAGGATCCATGGACTCCACAGCATCAAAGAACTTGAACTGGACCTGCTGGTAATCACGACTGTGTTCAAACGCAAAGAACTGGAGGCCATCTTTGGACTCCAGCAGACTCATAGAGATACCTCAGGGAGAAAATGACAGGAAACAAGACGGTAAGGAAATTTAGTTTTGTGCATTTGTTGTTAACATTATACCATTTCATCGTTTCTTTTTTTTAAATGACAATCATGTCACAAAATATTTATTTTTCAAATGACAAATTTCCATTTACAAATGAACTGACTGAGTATTCATTCATGCAGATAAGCTTTAAGGAAACCCACCTACAGTAATGAACAGGGTCTCAAAGGTAATGCTACTTAGTTTTATATTTTCTATAGACAATGGACTCTCTAGAGAAAATAAACAATATAAATCTTTGGTATGGTTCCATTCTTCCTAGGAACTATGAGGTCATAACCACAGGACCCACCTCAACGAAGTTAAACAAACACCTCACAGAGTCCTGCAGGCCCTGGGAAACTACTCAGTGGCTTAGCAGTGTGAAATGACCCTGAAAGGGTATCTTTCAAAAGCGCATAAGACTTATTTCAAAGTCAACACTGAACTAGGAGCTCTAAGAGGATAAGGGTATATTTGGTAAGGGTTTCTGTGAGCAGTCACGTTATCAGAAGTCAAAAGAAGGAGTAACTGTGTACCTTTCCCTAAAGGTTCCTTAGTATTAAAAACACTAATGAAAGTGTTGGTGCTTTAGGGCAAAAAAACAGAGAGGCCGCAGAACACAACACTATCAATATGTTATGCAATATCAAGGTGCCAGTGGATTTTACTCAGTAGCCAGACAGCTATTTTAGATCACTTGTATCTCTGTATCAGTGATACCACACAGGAACTCAAATGACCTCTACAAAGACTTGAGAATATTTGGTTCGGTGTCAGAGAGTGTATTGGGCATACCTGGTCGGCTAAAGCGAGGCCAAGTGTCTTTGGGTGTGGTCATCCATGTGCTGCGGTGAAACTGTCTCTGTCTTTGTCTTGGCCTTAATAAAATACAGTGAATGCATCAGGAACATACACATACAAATAAGTCACAATACAGTGACTAGCTGAAAATACATATACATTTTCATAGTAAATTAAAAAACCAAACCAACTTTTGGTCTCCCAGAACAGCCCGAGCTCCAAAATACCTCTTCAGTTCATTCTCTGGATTCAGATTCCTAAGACAAAAAGTGGAACATATAAAACAGATGAAAGTGGAGGATGATGTACTTTGTGCCTTTTACATACAGAACAACAATCAAATCTTTAACAGCAACATTTAAACTAAATAGGTAGAGTTTTAAGCAAAAACAACTTTTACCTGTGTTCCACATAAAGCACAGGTCTATGGCCTGGAGCTCCACTGTCCTCACTCTGATGTGACAGGCCATTAGTCTTCTTTATGGTTTCCAACAATGCATCTATGTCGTCCCCTGCACCCAATTCCTCCTGTGAAAACATGTTACATATTGAAGACACTACGAGAACAGAAACACACAGATAACCACTGGTTCAAAGCCCCGTGTTTAAATGTCCACGATGTGAAAAGAGTTCAAACGTGATAGGCTGGTCATACCTGCACATCCCCAGCTGAAGCCTTTTTTTTCTTCCGCTTCTTTTTTTTCTTATTATTCAGTTTCCCACCACCATCAGACTAAGAAAGATAAGCAAGGATTAAGATTAGGATGTTTTCTAATGAAACACTAGGATCTCTTCCCTGAAAAACAAGTTCCTCACTTTACATCATCATTCACTTTTTATTAGGGGTGCAAAATTATACCACATCGGCAGATAATTGTTTTAAAAACTTTTATCTGCACTGGACCAATGTTTAGATTTGACCGATAATTCAAACTGATATTTAATTATGCATTTAAGGTACTCTTGCAATGCTGTGTTACCACACAAATATTTAAACTTTTTATTAATTTTTCTGTATTTGTCCCCTTCTGTAAATAAGCTGTATTTCTCCTTAATGCCAATCCAGGTGAATCTAGTCACAGTTTCTACATTTTGTACTGGCATCTGTAGGTATGTATACAAATACATATGTTGGTATCGGCTGAGAATTCCCATATAAGTGCATTGCTAAATAGGGCGGGTCAATATGAAAATAATTATCACCTCACAAATGCATGTTTGATTACAAAGAAAGCATAATTAATCCTGTTAAATTGAATTTTGTGTAGCAAAGTGTATTATCAATTAATATTGAATAAAAATCACTTTACATATAGTTTTTGATA
Source organism: Colossoma macropomum (assembly GCF_904425465.1). Classification (NCBI taxonomy): domain Eukaryota; kingdom Metazoa; phylum Chordata; class Actinopteri; order Characiformes; family Serrasalmidae; genus Colossoma; species Colossoma macropomum. The sequence continues at coordinate 22,887,603 of NW_023494798.1, read as the reverse complement.
GTATTTTTTTTTGAAGTGGCACTACTTTGTTCCAACTTCTCAAATAACTTTACACACACATCGTCGCTGTCCAAAGAAAAACAAGTATCTCCAAAATAGCAACTTTACAGGAGAGGGCAAAAACTTTCTTTACTTTCAATGTAAGTTAATGTGAAACGATTTTACTCTAAGCAATTTTTTTCATAATAATAATATATTAATAATTTTTTCATACAATGTAAAGGACAGCTGCTGAGCTCAAATGATGCAGAAAAGTAAAAATCGCAAAAAATGGAGATACATGTTTTTCATTGGACAGCGACGATATATACATACATATACACGTACAAGTGACATATCATGTAACGCTAGCTATCACCAAAACTAGCACTGTGATTACATTTTTGCCTTGCCCCCCAGCTCTACAACTACATTTAATAAAGTCAACACATGCTGTAATGTTATTTTACGCTTTGGCTACTAAATATACACATTTACTTATTCTTTAACCAAACTCTAAAGGCCTTTCATTAAGTAATCTAACATACAGGCATACCATTGTTTGTGGGGTAAAACACTATTTAGTCACTCTTTATCATGTTAAATGTCAACCTTTGGAGTCTCTGTCTCTTGCTTCTGTAGTTCATGGCTGACACGACTCTCCGGGCTTCTCGCTGTCAAAACACTCTCCTCGTCGGTGGGACTTTTGTCCACGTCGTTGTCAGCTTCGCCGATCTGTAACAGGACAAAACAAACAAAACAGCTGGTGACTTATCAGCTCCATGAAAAGGCTGCCATAGTATGAACTAGCGGACTAGACCTCCGTATGACAGCTGATTAAGCTCCTGTCTGACCAGTTCGTAAATATTGCTGATGTTCTTCTGAGATTTGCTCTTCTTGGCTGTTCGGCTGCTGCTGGCTTTGGCCGGCTGTAACACCTCGTCCTGCTCTTCCTCCTCCTCCTCCTCCAACTCCGCTCCCTCTGCTTCTTCACTGTTCAGCTTTAGGTCTCCGATGTCGATGGCCTCCTGTCCCCTCTGCTTGCCTTTCAGTCTTCGCAGGGCACGGCTCGACATGTTTAGAGAAACAGCAGGTCCGCGGAAGAGCTGGGCCGAAGGAGAAGACCACCATAAACAGCTGAAACACACAGCGCAGCAACACGGCTCCTGATTGGACAATTAGACGGAACCGCTTTCACTTTTACTGGAAGTGACGCAGGCGAAGAGACCGATAAACAAACATTTTCAGAAGTTAAAAAAACCTTTAAAAATAGCTATATTCCACAAATCACTTCAGAATGCATACATTTCAGAGCTTATTTCATGCTCTTAAAACATTCCTTAATTGTTTTTTTTTGTTTTTTTTTATGTTCTATAATGATGTAACTCTTTCTCAGAATCCGTTGTATAGATCTCACATTAAACAGAAAATTCACCAAAAGTGTCCGACTTTTTACCCCTATCATTTATTCCAGCAGGAGAGTGAATGTTAATGTTTATTGAAGAGGCAAAGGAAAGGCATAGCTATTATAGGTAAACAAAACAAAAGTGTGGTAAAACTTTACGGAAAACTTTAAAATTTTATTTAGTTTAATAAAATATAGATATATTTATTTGATAAACTGCTGTTTGTTAAAGTGTTTAATTTTTATAGGCACAAGTGAGGACTCTTAATGTGAAAAAAATGTAAGTGTGCTAAGGGTGATTCACTGCCGCGCACTGAGGATTAGCCAGAGAAGATTCATTCAACTCTTTGAAGGTTTCCAGTTTTCTTCATCTAAGCGTCTCCTTCCCTTTCTGTGATGAAAGAGGTGCATTACAAAACTTCACTGAATATCTGTCCTTTTGATGTTCTTCTGCAATGAAAGCAGCTTTTCCTTTTCAGTGTGGGTAGCTACCAATATTGGATACATGTGCATAACTGAATATCGTATCAAAATGAGTAACGGATCTCTTTGTTTTTGTTAATATTATAATTTGGTGATGTATACGCATTTGTAAATGAAACAAAAATGCGAACCTGTTCATTTTTTTTGTTTATTTTTTTCATTGTTAAAAAGATGAAAAAGATTAACAGAAATAACTCTTCAGAAATAACTGTTCAGCTGAAAAGTGTTCATTTAAAAACTTCCCAGATCCTTTTTATTTTCATTTTGCATGCCTGGCAGGCTGCTATTAGTTAGTTCGGTCAGCCTTGCTTTTCATCGTTTCTTTTTAATCAACACTTCACCTGATCACCTGTTCTGTTTGTAGTTGGTTCGTGAGATATTGTTCCATTATTAGGCGAAATGTCAGATTTTGACCACTGGATGTCACTGTTTTACTGCCTGAGAAATCTGTCAGCCAAACGTGACATGAAAAATTGAACATGATATTACTTTTCATATTGAGGTTTAGGAGAATTACACCAAGTAAGACGAACCCTTCTACTAGCTCATGTATCATAGGAGCGAATGAAGTTTTGAGGCACTGAGTTAAAAGTGCTTTGTCAGAATGATGAAGTCCTGTGCAAACCTCTCACAAAAGGAAGTTAGCTATCAAAATATTGTTTGTCTCTGGGGAGTGGTTGCTCTCATTGAATGTTACTTTTAGTGTGTGACTAAAACTAGTATTGTAGGTTATTAATAAAGCAGTTAACGTGCTGTATGAAATACCTTTGTTGCTTTGGTTGTTGAGGCCTCTGTGTAATTTCCTGTTAAATAATTTCTGTATTTTTTCCTGACACTGAAAAATGAATAGCTTGTAATTAATGGCTGTTTTGCATGGAAATCAAATAAATGAAGGGTGGTCTCTGACTTCTGCACAGCACCGTATGTCCTCCAAAACTTTCCAGAAAACAAATTTCTAGACTGTATCTGAACTTTTTGACAGATCTAACTTGGAAGAGGTTGAGCACCTGAGTGAAATGAGGAAACCACGTTTATTTCCATCTTCAGTCAGAAAAGTCAACTGACTCATAAAACATAAAGCTGTAGTCTATCTGTACTTGAAACTCTTGAGATAAACCTCTGAATGTGAAAGGGCCTTCTGTGTGAACCTGTTAGAGGAAGTGTCCATTTTTCCTTCTTGTATGGAAGTAAAAGGTGTGTCCATGTTCTTGCCAAATTTACAGCACGTCACAGAATAACCTCCTCAGTGTTCCACTTACACAAGCAGCACATTCCTGATGTAAAAGTCATCCAGGTAACAAAAGAAAACAATCAGGGATTTTTTCTTACCTCAGGAAAGTAGCCACGAGAAGATGACCTTTCTTTTTTGAGATTCTGTTTGTGACACAGAAGGTCAGTGAAATACAACTTCCCTTTTGTTACATATTTGAAGATGAAACATGCATTTCACCATCATTGTCCATCACCTTCTATGTTTGTGTCATTTAATTTACTGCTGCAAGAATAGGAACGAAGAATTTCCCCACGTTTTGCAACTGAGCAGGCGAAAGAAGGAAAGCATAGAAAAAGCAGAACTTGAAATGTGCTACACTGCTCAAGGAGCAGTATTATCCTAACTGAAATTAGTATTTAAGTTGTTGACCTGATCTTTGTGAACTTGTGAAGAAGATATTGTAATTTTGCATTCAACAAACCATCATATATCATTTCCTGAGTTTATTAGTATAGTATAAAAGCATGAACATACACACCATGAGGTAAATAATCATTATCAAAGACAACAGTAACTGTTTACAATAAGTTTATCCACTGACACTGTTAGAACATTCACAAATTGAAGCTGTATTGCCAGATTTATGCTTAGTCTAAACATTTGTTGTCCTATATTCAGCATATATAGACAGTTTGTTCTCTGTAACTGGGTAGATACTACACACAATCAGAGTTAAGTGCAACTAAAATGCTTTTGTTTATACAAACTGACAGAGTAAATACACATACATAATACATATGGATAAGCAACTGGCAAATAATCGAAAATCTATGAAATTGGGTTTCTGCCTTCATTTCCTCAGTCTAAACCAGTTTTCCAGTGACTCACAGATTCATGGGTGGACAGTCATACTTGGTAAATAACATGCATGTCCTACCGAGTGCAAAGAAAGAAGAAGAATGCTCAGAAGAACCAGGCAATGCGTGACCAACTACTATTACAGAACATTTTACAAACATCATTACAATATATACAGAAACATAAAAATGTTACAATTCAGAGCAAACTTTTCCATCTCAATCCCAATCACTTTAAAGAAACTCAGCAGTGTTATTCAAACTCATCTCCATCTTCTACATGCATATCATATAGCTGGTTTTCATAGACGTGTTTCCTTGTACTTAGTAAAAGAACAGGAAAACTGCTCTTTTACTCAGTACAAGGAAACACTGATACACTAATGATAGAAGCCAAAGGGCAGGTGCTAAAGCAACGTTTTCTTCTCTAGGTACAGGAAAACATCTCAAAACCATTTTCTGTGGAAATCAACCATACAACACAGATGCAGCAGATACAGACAAGGCTAAAAAAACACTGAAGTATTCCTTTAACAGAGTAAACAGAGCAATCCTGCAAGTATCCTTATATGCTATGATCGCCTTTGTACAGTAGTTGTCAGGATTAGCAGATCAGCATTCGTTGGCAGTCACAGGTATGGGGTTAGTGTAGGCTGCAGACTCAAGGTCGTCTGTTCTCTTTCTGCGCAGTTCTGGGGGTGGACGTGGTGGGGGGTTCTGAGGAGGATGCTTGATGCTCTGTGTGGCGTGTTTTATGGGCTCCTTCTTGGGCAGAATCGGCTCCCAGTGCTCCCCATGAATGGCTGCCTGGGTAGAAAGAGTGAAAAAAGATTTTAGAGAAGTTGTAGTTCCCCACAGAAACCATCACTCCACACAGTTGAAGCCTGGACAAGCACAGATGTTGCAACCAAAAAAAAAAAGACTGTTGAATAGTTTAGTAACATTCAGCTATTGCAAGATATCACAACAAACTCAGCCAAGATACCCAGCAATCACTGTGGATGGTGCATTTTATTACAGGACATATAGCTTGCATTTAAGATGTGTCTTACTACCAACTAATTTCTAGAATCTTTTGCAGAGGGTTGATGACAATGTAGTATCTGTTGTTCTCATATTAATTATTTAATTGTCAAAAGAATACATGTCCAAGATGGTCAGGACAGGGGAGAAGGCAAAAAGGTTCTAAGCTTCTAATGTAAGTTAATGTAAACAGATTTTATTCCAAGTAATTTTGTAACATTAGTCTATTCATCATGAAATGTTCAGACAATGTAAAAGGACAGCTGATATGTTTGAATGATGTGGAAAAAAAAAAAAATAATAGAGATACATGTTTTTGTTTGTTTTGTTTGTTTTGTTTGTTTGACAGAGGCAGTATGGGTGAAGGCACTTACAAAATAAATAAACCATGAGTCAGGATGATGAGGAAAAGGACTTCTAGCAAAACTAATGCAGACAGCAGACAAGCTTAAATTACAGAGAGGTGTGTGTGTATGAACAGAAATTCCTGACAGACAACAAGAACTTCTTTATTTCAGTTTCCTTATTTCACAGTGAGCTGCATTCAGTTACCTTTCTTTAGCTATGATCACATGCTCCTTCAGTCCTGAAGCATAATGGAAAGAAATTCAAATACAATACTTACTGACAGGTAGATGAGGCTGGCCATTCCAAGACAAACACAGCCTAAAACTGTGGCGAGCATAAAACCCCCTGGGACACACAGCCTGTAGGTTAAACAAAAAGAAACAGCACAACTTACTGACTAACTTAAGACACTTTTTGAAGGCAAAATTCCCAGCTGCACAGAAACACTGCAATAACAGCTGTTATGTGACACTGTAATAACAGGCAATACAAAAAGTATAAAGTAACCTGTCTGTCTGCTTAGATACTGATCTTTTTAAGAGACAAAGGCAAAAAATGTAGTCTAAGGAGAAGGTACAGGCACGAGTGTGAATTTACTCACGCAGCATGCAGGAACGCTCGAACATAGTAATTCCTAGTCAGGGGCCCAAATGCCTTTACACATACAGTGAAGCAGTACTGACCGCTGAGAGGAAAAAAAAAAGCAGAAATCACAACTGAAATTAAGGTGCAACAGGACATGCACTGCAGTTACAATCAGAATAGCAGTCCATATCCTGAAACTAAGAAAAAAAACAGACACAATCTAAAAAAAAAGATCAGAGGCAGTCTTGCAGAAAGATTTGACTATAAAGGAGTACTTACGTTCTCTCAACACTTGTGCCTTTGGCTCTCTTGCTCCTTGGGTACTCAAGCAAACACACAAACACACCTGCAGCTCTGTGCAAGTCAAGGGCACCAAACTATGTGGAAAGACCTGCCACTTAAATAGCTGGGCAACATGTACTTTTCAATGGCACACTGGTGTTGAAATCATTTTAATGAAAATTACATAAACTAACTAATTTTTGTACTTTTACTTTAGAACAACAGACAATCCTTAGATTGTAGAACGATCTACAGCAGGAGAGCTCAAACTTTTTTACTGGGTGCTAAAGTGCAATGTTCGTGGTGGACTAAGGGCCAAAAAAGACAAAATAAAATACAAATATGAAAAATAGATAGGTTCAATTTTTTGAATGTTGCATACTACATTTTGTTACTAGTATATTGCAAAAACACAAATTTGAAGCAAAATAACAATTTATAGTTATACATAACTATAAAAATTATGTTCATACTTGACAGGGAGGGGTTAGGGTAACTTTGGAAGGACAAATCATATGTTCTTACAGCCCACACTTTGGGCAGCCCTGATATACAGTAGTACAGGAATTCTTATGGGGTGAATTCAGACAATTGCTATTGTTTACTGCAGGATAGTACACAAACATTATAGATTACTGTAAGACAGGAATATTACAAGGGGAGAAATTATTATGGAACTGTCATAGATCACTATAAAACAGTACCACATGAATATTGTAAGAGGTGAAATTATTATAGAAGTATCATAAATCCCTATAAAACAGTACCATAGGAATATTATAAGAGGTGAAATTATAATAGAAGTGTCATAGATCACTATAAAACAGTACCCTAGGAATATTATAAGAGGTCATAATATTATAGATTATTGTAGAAGTATTATACGCACTATAGATATCTTAGTGTCTTACAGAGAAGATGTGACTAGTGCTTCAAACAGTTCATATGATCCACAGGCTGGTTGTGGAGACAAATGCCTTTGCTCACAGATGATGGCTCAAAACTAAATCATTGCATATTAGCTCATTTGAAAGGATACATCCCAAAAGCGGCGAATTCCCAGCCTTTCAGCTGTCCAGCCACCCCTACAATGCCACCGGTCAGATAAACTGAAACAGGGAAGTGGAATAAAAATAGTTTACATGAATCACTGCTGTGTTTCATCATAAGATTAGAGAACCAGACCTAACTTTAACTTAAAACATAGTTCTCTGAAACTTTCACTCAGCATAATATCATACACATAGCTCACTTTCCTGCGTGTGTTGAAGTGTATGTTTGTTTGTTTGTTTGTTTTCTCTCTCTCTCTCTCTCTCTCTCTGTCTCTCTCTCGTGTCAGACTTTAGTGTACATACTTATCAGCCGCCAGATTTGTTCTAGCGTAAATAAATCGTAACGTATTTCGCCATATTATCTTTTTCGCTAGCTAGTCGATTTAGACGTTCAAACAAATGTTAGCGGAGTTGTGCTGAAGTAAATGTCGTTTTGACTACTTACTGAGTCCAGACGCCAGGGCTTGTTCATTTGCCCACATCGCCCATTCAATCTTCCCCATTGTCGCAGAGGTAGTTTAGGAGCACCGCAGATCAGTGAAGGTGAGCTGCTGCTGCTGCTTCTATTGAGCGCATTCAGTAATCACTCTCAACTTTATTTGAGGAACAAAGGTGGGAGGAACAAAACTTCACAAAACCCAACCCAGTTCAGCTCGTCACTTCCTTCAGTCAGGATTCCTGCAATGCCCCGGTGTCTTACTCGTCTTACTGAACAGAAAGCAGCGTGGACTGACCCACATATACCCTATCTATAACTGTGTAATTACCATCAATCAGCCATGTAGTGCACAGGGTGTTCAGATAAACAAAAGGGAATTAAAAAAAGCAGAATTAAAATAAATAAATAACTAAAATAATTAACATCAAAATAAACAAAGAAGGAAGGAAGCCGCTTGAATAGAAAGAGTCATAAAGAAAGACACATTCATGCCATCAATAAACATGTAAGCTATATTTTAATACAATTAATTTTCAAAAAGCTAGAAAAATATCATCAAAAAAATCTACACAAAATTAATATACATTCATATGTAAATAGACATTATGGTACAAAATCTGAAAAAAACTGTCCAGACCATTCACGTAGCCTATTGTTTATAACTTCAACATTTAAAGGAAATTCTCTCTCTTAAAATAAGCCTTTAATCAAAATCATCATTTCTTTGTCCATTTTCACTGCAGGGCAGGTTTTAGTGCTGTGTTAATTCTATTAATATTCAGGTGCTTTTCTTGGGAAGTCCATCTGGGTTTAACAAATGAAGGTTTGGGTCCTCCACCACACAAGGACCAGGGCCAACCTGAAAGCAAATGCAAATTACTCTCTTCTCCACTTTACACTTCCTCTTTATGAGAATCGTGAATTACAATTATCTGTAATCTTCTGTGAGTTAATGATTATACAGGATTTACCCCATTCCTTTGGAAGCTTGTTTACCATTATGGAAATAAACATAGTTTCCTTGCATTTACGGCAAGCCTGAGTCACGTACCTTAGTGCTGATGACGTAGCTGATGCCCCTTGGAACAGGCTCCAGCCCAATTGCTGTCTTCAGGTCTTCGGACAAGGAGGCGGGGCCCACAGGAAGGCCCTTCACAAAACTGAAGAGACAACAGGCTCAACACAAAATTCCATGACATGTTATGATAACTAACAAACCATAACTTTTTTTCTTTTGTTTTTTTTCTTCAACTTACAATTTCAAAATAGAAAAACAGGTGAATGTCTGGTCAAAATTGCATTAACAAGACAACTTGAATATACGTTCTGCTTCTGCATAATTTGAGAAGTTTTTAAGCCTTGCTGGCAAAGCAGAAATGAAAAACTTACTCTCCGCCATTGGTTTCTGGGGGGAAGAAATAACGAACCGTCTGTATGAATTCAGGCACGTGGTCTTCTAAGGTGTAGATCACAGCATTAGGACCTGCATCGAAAGTGTATGCTACCTGAAAAATGTGAAAACAAGATACATTTTAAATGTGTTTATCTTTATAGAGGATGTTCACTGATTTACCAGAGCAAAGAAAGCAGAAAACCACATCATGGGTCTTATGAAAATACGTTATCATCTCAATGGGGGCTAGAACACATTTATAGGCCAGGGTTGAGTAATGTCTGTTTATTTGAGCTCGAGATGTGTCTATTGTCAGTTTGGAGCTACTATGTGTTGACAGCTAGGAAGCAAGATAGCACTGCAGTGAGAACATTGACACATGTTTTAAGTGTGTATATATTGTAGCTTGTGAGACGCATTTCAGGTATTAATTTAAACTGATCCAATACCTACTAAAATATACATAGAAATATTAATATCCAATTTTAGTTTATTATACTTTAGTTGACAATAAAACTAAGAATTACATCTCAGCTTGTTTGCCAAGGACAACACAATAAAGTCCGAGACTTATTTCCATCGTGGTCCTTAATATACAGCTATATTCAAAAGTTTGAACACTTTTGGTGAAATTACATGTTTTGTTGATCTTCTATGTGAAAATAAGTTAATACATCCTCTACAGAGAACACACTTATATATAGTATTTTCTGCAAATTAAAGTACATAATTTCTATTGATGTGCTGAGTTTAACATATTGGAAAAAATAAAATATAAAATGTGCCATAACTTTCGAACAGGCCACATTTTATCCCTCCCATCAGATCCGCAGTATATCGTCTTGTAGTGTAAATGTGTCTTTCACTGACACGAAAAAATAGTTTTCTAAGTACTATTGTTTTTAATTCTATGCACTAGCTAGCTGACCTGCTCTATGTTCCACAGTTAAGTTCTTGAAATTGACTTTTACCTACATGATCCCAGGAATACAACCTCAGAAATCTATTTATTTTGTGATATTTGTCATTTCTGTAATTGACACAGACAAAATGCATAAAAATCCATACAAGTAGACCCTATTAATGAGATTATCATCAAATAGCTATTCGACTTGGTTCTACAATACGGGCTTATATGTGAGAGGCGTATTTTACACAATGTTCATTGATAACATTTGTTTTGAAAAATCATTTTCTTATTCAACTTACTAGCACTTTCTTCATTTATGTTATCCCACTCAGCAACAGAAAGCATTAGGACACCACAAATAAGAGGGTGGTAACTGGTAAAATATGTTTTGCTTCTTTAGAAGGGGCACAGTAATTATAACAGGCAATGACATTTTATTTTTAGGTCTGTAAAAGGTAACTGAGATCAAAAAAACTTGTCAGTTCTCAGTGCATAAGAGAAACAATTTTTACTCATGTTTGCTTTGCAATCAGGAACTTTATCAGTTCCTGATTGCAAAAACTTTTGCAGTTCCTAATTAACATGGAAATATGGAATAGAAAAAAATGTTCACTGAGGAATACCATTGCAGATGTGCACTAGAATGATGACCTTGAAAACAAAGGCCTTTTTGACAAATTACTAAAAATTTAATTAAGCAAGAAAGAAATTAAATGTCTTTTTACAGTGTAGTGAAAAGTCTCTGAGCGCTTCCTTGTTAAAAGCTAAAAAAAGAAAATAAATGTCTTTTTGGAGTGTAGTGAAAATGTATGACATCTCTTTAGGCTTGCTTGCTAACTGGTCAAAGGACACGGGTTGTAATAAGAAGAGCAGCCCCCACCCTCCAGTTAAAACCTGTTTTGACACCGAAAGGCCAGGGTCAAGCCTGAACATGAAGAGTCCCTGACTTGAAAAAGTTCAATTCAAGGAGGCCCTCTAGTGTTCAGCAGAGAAATTTAAGAAAACTAAACAAAACACAGGTGCTACATGTGCTACATGTTCTTTAACAATGTATTAAAAACAAAACACTGTCAAAAGTATATGCTGTTCTGCTGGCTAAGCAGAACAAAAATCTAGGACCAATTTGGGGATCCTGAGCCACTGTACATATGACCAGTACTACTATCCAATATAATCGTGGATGGAAAAGTGAAGTGTACACATCTAGCTTTTAGTCTTCCCAGAAGAGTAGATCACTGCAGCAAAAGGGGATTTAATTGTGAGGGGAGTAAATGCTAGATGATCAGTCATTTCAGAAATTAAGTAAATAGAAACAAACTTGTGTCAGTGTAAAATGATAAAGATTGCTGAACTCACTCTGGTGTCTTGGTAATGTTGGTTGTAGCGATGCACCAGGCTGATGACTTTTCGTGATATATCATTGAGGTAGAATATAGGTTGGTAAGTGTCCAGGCAGGTGGCATGGAACTGGTTACTGTCCTTCATAGTCAGCTCACCAAACACTGTAAAGTCCCGTCTCTGGATAGCACTGACCATCTCATCCATACGACCAGGGACTACACAGTCTGCACGGTGCTAAGGGGAAAATGTACAAAACATCTTACCAACTGTTCAGCAGGGAAAGTTTTTGTATGTGTGTTTTTGTATATATAGGCAAATAAATCATTAAAATAAATCTGTTCATAAAGCCTTTTTTTAAGTACATTTTGATAGTGAAAAACACAACGTGCTTAAATTGCAATAACAACTTGAATCCAAGCAAGAAAATAGTGCATGCAGTCAATGTACCTTCAACAGTTTGCTTGTCTTTACACTGGTCTGCATGCCAGAGGTACTTCCAACAGGCTTCCGCTCTGCACTGACCTGAAAGTACACAAGGACAGTCCATTTCATTATACATATATAAATCTCTTCATCAGGTTTCAATGCATGTTTTAATGAAAAGGTGAAATCATTATTAAAGAGCTTTTAGTTATGCAACATTTTTGTCTATTTTTATAGAATACAGTATGTCATACAGCATCAAACAAGCATTAGCAAGTCTATTGACAATTACATGACAACTCAGGTTACTGTGATGATTCAGACATGCAGTTTGCAGGATGCTATGTAGTGGGCTATATTCTTCCATTACTTGTTAGCTACATTATCTTTGTAGCTTCATTGCAAAACTGCAGAAATAAACTTAGCTTGTGTTGGGATTTGGAATTTTGTGTAAATCTGATTTTGTCTAAAACATTGCTTTAAATATAAAGCTACATGAAAAGTCACAATCATCAAGTGACACTCACCACCAGGACCAGCACTCTGAGCTCTGGCCAGTGACTCTCGGGTTCCACCTGTTCTGCTAGACTGTCTTTCCCATCTTGTCTCTCACCCATCTTCCACTGGACAAAACCCCCATACATACTCCTACAGGCACTCCCTGAACCCTGCCGCGCCACCACGGACAGCTCTCCGTCCACCCCAAACAAACGTGACAGGGAGTACACTGACAGACAGACATGGATAAACAACAAGTTATAACTGTTGAACAAGCAAGCAATAAGTAAGCAGCATAAATGGTGACAGGAAGATTTTCAAACTCACCAAGGCAGGCATAGCCAGCTGCAGAGGATGCCAGTCCAGCGGCAGTTGGGAAGTTGTTGACAGAGCAGATGTGAACTCGGTGAGACAAACTGATGTCATTACTGGGGTCTTCATCACTTCGCCTCTTCCGTGCCAACCTTCGGACTAGTCAAGAAAAAACAGAGGGGAATGCAACCCAATAAGACACTGGTTCAGTGAACTCATTTTCATAACAACATTTCCCGTTTCCCCACTACAGTCCTCTACCCAGCACTACACTCTTAATCATAAATTCATGAAATGTCTCAAAAGAACATTACAAAACATATCTATAGTAACAGTATAAGACTTCTAGAGTGCTGCATAGTACATGTTTATTAAGCTATAATGTCTGAGTACTATGCACGTAATGATTATCATGAGAAGCACCAACACTTCTAAGCAGGCACCTACTTTCTCTAAGGCAAGACTGAATTCTCGGCTGGTTTATATCTTCCTCTTTGCCATTCAGCCAGATGCGGTCCTCCTGGAAATGTCTGCTGCATGCAACTGTTGTAGTTGTTTTAAGCTGAGGAAGCAAGAGTGTGAAAGGCAGGATGACCACACTGCGAGTCAGACAGAATTCCTTTCATAATGATGAAGCTCAGACAAATTATAAGCATCCTAGAGCTCAAAGCGACCTCATTTTACCTGATCCTGGTGCAGGGTGACACTGAGGGAGGAGTTTATGGGCAGAATCAGCTCTTCGTCCCGTTTACCCCCTAAAGAAAGACAGATCGAGGAACTCGCTGCATTTAAGCAATTAACTAAAGCAAACCAAACTGACTTTGTGCTGATAATTTAAATACAAATCACAAAACTCAACCTCCACGAGTGTAAGAGTCACAAATCTAACTTTACCACAATACAGACTAGCTCCCACACAGCGCACACTTACAGTATTTGATGACCGCGATGTTTACTGGCGCCGTGCATGTGATCATCGTGACATTTTGGCTGCTGGTTTCCTGCATGTTGTCAGCTGCTGCTTTTGTGTAAAATGAATGTACAGCGCTGGAGAATCACAAAAACCTGCACAGTACGAGCTGCAAGCAAAAATACTACACGCCGCAATTTAGGAAGCCATGGTATGACAAAGATGAGTATGATTGGTTTGTGTAAGACCATGAGGCTCAGCTCTCCACCAATCCGAGAGCTGTTTGTCCGGCCCCTCACTAAATCAACCAATGGCTGAGGTCGGACCATTCTCACACCAAAGCGAGGATTAGCTGACCTGGCTCCGCCCTCTGTACGCTCAGAGCCCGCGCAGGCTCAGTTAACCGGACAGAAAGGTCATAATTGAGAGGTTGTCAGACGTAAAAAAGTAGCGAATTAAGTATCCAATTTCAGGTAAATTGATTTTTTTGGAAGTTCTCTTCCATACAGGGGAAAGCGAAGCCCGGTTAAACCCTAATTCGTTCCTAAATCAGATGTCTGAAGTAGTAAGATGTGGTGCTCACAACAGGCTAAGCTTTTACACTCCTTTTTGGCATGTACCAAATTCATCGATGTTACACTTCATGAGATTGACACGTAGCTATGTCACTGCTGTCATTTGTAAACCCAGGTTTCAAACTAAAATTGTATTAAAAGGAAATACCACCGATGTTTCGATAATGTAGCCGTTGAGACGGAAGTCATTCAGTGTAATTTCATGAGATGAGATTGAGAGAAACTTGCTCGGATTTCTTCACAGTGGTGGGGGGGGGGTCACACTGTTTACATCTCAAATATAGGCATTTGATTTACCATCCATAACCTACATGTAAAAAAAGTTTTCTTTGAAGACTGGTTTTCCTACCAAAGCACTGCACATAACTCTCCACCATGAATGTGTTTCAAATATATATATATATATATATATATATATATATATATATATATATATATATATAACAACGACTCAGGCATCAGGCAACATATTCCTAATTATTTCACGTGATAACATTCTGTGAAGAAGCTTTCAGAGGCTTTAACTGCTTTGGACATCTGGTTCCTATCACCAGCATTGTGGAAAAATTCTGACCACTGTGACTTTGTTTACATCTTAACCCTTTAATAACAAAGAAAATTTAAAAAATCAGTGGAATTCCCCTTTGCTTCAGTTAACTGCTGTGCAGGTAAGGCTTGTATTACTGGCAGGGTGTATGACTGCTTGATATGATCGTTATTACTGATCGCAGTGACTAAAGAGAAAACTGGTCAACCATTCTTAACATTTACACACTTGCAGACAACACAACACAGACAACAGATATACTCATCGTAATGAACCCTTCATATTAAAAATGTTATGTAATCGTGGTGTTTAAGGCTTTTTTTATTATGTAAACAGCTGCACATACATGTCAGAAAAAGGAGGGAATCTACAAGTAGAGATATGATAATGAGGCGTGTTTAATTTTAACACTAATTAAGAAATGACTAAAGTATTCCCAAAGCAGTCTCTAGCAAAATGCAACTGCAGCAATACTCCTTTACTGCAATTTGTTGGCTTGTGGCAAAAAACATCCAGTGAACCGTAGTGAAACTTGATATAACAGAGACAACATGAGTGAGAAGTTTGCGTTTCCCCAAAGGTCTAGAGTCTTTATCGCAGGAGGTTCTCCTTAGACAGGGCCTTTGGTTGGTCACAGTTACTCATCCTGGTTGTTTCTTTAAAACCAGAGTATCTCAAACATGCTTTTCCAGCAAACTGATTGTTGTCAGCCCTCATTTCAATCATCGTCCTCTTCATCAGAGTCCATCACTCGCCGTCTGTTAAACTGAAATAGCAAAAGTAGCCACAAAAACAATATTTGTGCTTTTGAAATATGAGCAGCTTCACATTTTGGAATCTGTTGCTACTGAAACTGACTGAAATATTGGAATTTATGATAAGAAGGTTTTACCTTGACAGTTGTCTTTTTCTCTGTTTGTTGGTTGACTTTCTCAAGGATCTCTATCAAACCGTTCTCTGTGATCTGAGAAGTGAGAGAGGATGAGCCTTAAATATTGTACATGCAAACACATACACCTACAGAGCATTGTTTTTGTATCTTCCTCACCTTTCCACCAAGCTGGCCAAATCGTGCCATTTGTATCAGGTAATTTTCAACTGCTTTTGCTTTGTCTGGCTTTACCAGTGCCAGGTTACTCACTGAAAGAAAAAAAAAAAGAAAGAATTTTGATGATTATTTTCAGAAGCACACCGCCACCTACTGGAGGATGGCTACATCAAGACTGTGAAGCAAAAGTTGACAATTCATGAATAATTTTAGATAGACACCAACCCTGATCCTGGAGTAGCTCTGCCCTGCATATGTAAATATTTTTCTGCTCCAACACACCCAGGAAGGGCTTGTGAAAGTCCTTATAAGAAAGTGTGTCCACTCTTGACAATGCCCCAGTCCAGTTATTTCAAGTCATACAAGACTGGGATCCTACCTCTTTAAATGGAGAGAGACTTACAAACCCAAAACTGGAACGTATATGAAATCCCTGGTAAAATCTGACAAAAATAGCATGAGCAGTTTGTAGTGTCTACCTATACTTACAAGGCTATCGGCTCTTTCCTTAATACAGCCGCTGCATTGAGCGTTAACAAGCCATCCCGTTCATTTTTCAATCAGTAAACTGTCTCCTAATGTTATATTGTTTCTGTTTTTAATTAATTAAATCTGATGTGTTAGACCAGAGAAACTTCAAAATACACAGGGGAACTCCATGACCAGACTTGGAATCAGTGGCATATAGATGTAGTGATGAAAATTAAATCAATTGGACTTACATCTGGCACGGGCCGACTGATCCAGGACTTGAGCCAATATAGAGTTCCTCATTTCTGTTTCTCTGTCAAAAGAAAATAACATTAATTCAATACAGAATAAAAATCATCTGTATAGCTGTGCTGATTGCCTATGACTGTTCTGACTGGCTGTACCTCTGCTTAGCTTCCTGTTGGCCTTGCTGATCACTGGAGTCCTAAAAAAGACAAATGCACTGCATTATAAAAAAAAATTAGTTACTTAAGAAACTCTAGTGAATTTCAGACAAACATTTCAATATTTTGATTCTAGTTAGCCCCTTTTCAGGTTTGTATTGTTCACAGTGTCATGCCTAAAAGCAAAGCTAATATGCTGTATATATTTTACATTTCGCAACACAATTGGCTTGCAACAAGAATAAGTGTTTGACCCAATAGGTCAAGGTGAGTGATAATAACTGAATGTCAGTATGTTCAAGCCTCTGGACAGCAATTTCCTGATGGAAAGTTACTCTTGAGTAACACATTGGCATATTTTTGAACATGGGTAATCTGTTACAATGATCTACAGTGAAACTGTTCATATCCAATAGAGAGTTGTACAGGTGTGCACACCTCATCCATATCCCATCTCTGACAATATGACAAACTTACATCAGCCTCATTCAGGGCAAAAATTCTCATTTGCACTGTGCTCCACAAGCCAGGGGGGTAACATGGAGGTCAGTATAACAGAGTGCAGAGTTCTGGTTCACATTGCCTAAAGCAGTGAAAACAATCACTGAGACTAGTGAGTAGTATAACTACACTATGCTGTTAGGGTAGTTGGTAAAGCTCTTGGCTAACATGCACCAGGTTTCAGTCCCTGCTTGGGATCAGACCTGCTATACATGCCAAAGCTGTAGCACCTTTACACTGCTGAAGCCACTGAAACCTTTTTAATCTTACAAATGTCTGCTGCATTAAACACAACAGAGCTTACCAGGTCCATTTGATTCCACATTAAACCCTGAGGGGAAAAGCTGACATTCATTCAGTGCACTTTTAATACTTTACGTGTGCCATAACTGCAGATTCTGTTTATTAATGAAAAAATATGTTTTGTCTTTTAATATTCTTTTATCACAAAAAACAGTGTGAATACAATGACAATGGGTATTTAACGTGTAACTGTATTTTTTATTGACTTGCTTACTACTCTGTGGTACATATGCTCTGAAGTACGCCAAACTGTATTTTAAAACGTGTGGACACTGAAACACATACATAGATTAGAGAAGACTGTGAGCTGCACATTGCCATGACATGTGGGGAACTGTCCATCCCTGAACAAGACTACTTGACTGGTACCATAACACACAAGAGGCTCAAAGCTTGGACATTTGGAGAGGGAGGCCTACTGGCTTGCCTTTCAGCCAAGGGAGTATTTAACAAAGCAGTTTCTCAGTGAATCTGGATAACTAAAAGGGGCATTCTGACCTATAACTAAGATTTTAATGTATTTGTCTTATTATCTAACACTCTGCAGTACAACAGAACCTCAGAAAGCCTCATTAGGTTGACAGAAATTGTTTTTTTTATCCTTTTTGTGTTTCCTCCACCAACGTTCTCCCACTACAATACCCAGCATGCATTATGCAAGCATGTCATACAACCATTGAGAATCCCCCCACAGAATTCTGACTGCTTGCATAAGCACTGAGCAGTGGTCACCAAGCCTGGACCTGGAGATCTACCTTCCTCTAGACTGTGTTTCGAACCACAATCTGCCACAGCTGTTCCAGCTAATGAACTTCTTCAGAAGTCCTTGATTGGCTGGATGTGATGTATTAGTGTAGGTATGTGGAGGGAGCAGCATGGTAGATGCAGGCTGGAGCTTAACACTTCAGGAAAGCAAATCTCCAGGAGGAGGATTGGTGACCACTGCTACAGAGACTGCTATGGCACCACTGGAGCGGTCGGGGAGCCCCAGTGTGAGGGCTGTCCAGAGACCTCTCCTCCTATAGAACACCTAAATAAGCGTCAGTCATGATTTTGATCCTTCACTGTTAGGTAGACGGTGAGCTAGCTAGTTACTTCAGTGCTGAAAGCTGGAGTCCTCCTGCGCTGCATATTTAGTGTCTCCCTGAACACACCCATTTTACACTCAAGAATGGCTTTGGCAATGTGCTGATGAGTTGGGCTAGGTTTTTGAGCAGAGTGTAAAACGCCTTACAATTGTAAAATACTGAAGTAACGTTACATGAAGCAATTTAGCTTATATCGTTTACGAGGCGCCTTTGTGCTGCGAACCACGCCAAATCATGGCATGTAAAGTTAGCCAACTTAGCTAGCTGGCTAGCTAGGTTAGCTAGCTACTTTACTCGCCTGACACAGGCGAACGAGGCTGAAGTTGGCCTCCTTTTCGCCAGCTTCTTACTCGAGTTTTCCCGTTCCACGTTAAATGGTGCAGCAGTTGCATTCTAGAGCCTGCACCTTTTAAGGTGGAACGGGAAAACTCGGATAAGAAGCTGACTCTAGCTTCGTCAGAGGCGAAGCCTACACTACATTACACAGCTAGCTAGCTGTGCGGATTTGTACAAGGAAAAATACGTGTTAGAATGAACAGAAAAAGATATCTGGGTAAAATGTACAGCTAGAAAGTTCTTTGTGCGTAACGTTACGCTCTGGCCTAAAATGTGCTTTTCCATATATGGTCGGAAACGTCAGCCAAGCTGGCTCGCATTTGAGCTGCTGTATCTCACTTACCCCATGTTTTGCCTGTAGTTCCGCCATACGTTGCCGTCTAATCGCTTCCAGTTCTTCATCAGCCATTTTCTAAGAAAGTGTAATCAGTTTTTGATGCCGAAATATAAGCAAAGCCACACGGCCCAAGATGCGCTCAAATAAATTTTACAGCAGCTAGCAAGTCTCTATTAATCAACGCAAGAGCAATCGAGCAGCCCCGTGTAGCTCTTGAGCACAGAGTGAACTTCAGAGAGGAACTCGGCGCCTCTGCTGCCTTCTGTTCACTCAGGCTTAAATCTCAGTGTTGCTGTGTTAAGTTTAATTTTCATGGATTTTAATTACAAGTTTTTTGTGACACTATCGCAGTGTCACTACCGACCCCATCCACCGTTACAAACTGATGGGATGCTGGCCGACTGTACTGTGGAGGACCTTAAAGGGCCCATATCATAGACTTTTTGTTAAATTGGTTAAAGTACATGTTCTGTTGATTTTTTCAGTGAAAAAAATAAGTACATTTATCCTCTACAAAGAACACACCTCTGCACATTTTAATGCACAATTTCCATTTAATTGCATTTTAGGGGAAAGGGGGTGTGTTAACTTATGCATGCCACTGTATATGCATACATGTACATGTTTTGGTTTTTGTGACTTCACTAAGACAATTAATTCAAAACACTGTTTTTGCACTTTATTTTCATATGAACTGTAAGTATTAGAGAGTGAATTGTACAATTTGAAATATACTCAGAAAGGCATATTGTGATGTTATACCCTATATTTAATTGGAAATAGTACAAAGACAAAATATCAAATGTTGAAACCGAGACATTTTATTGTTTTTGAAAAACATATGCACATTTTGAATTTGATGCCAACAACACAATTAAAATTTTTTTGACAACACTATTTTTTGAAAACACAAGTGTTTGGGAACTGAGGAGACCAGTTGCTGTAGTTTTGAAAGTGAAATGTTCTCCCATTCTTGTTTAATATAGGATTTCACCTGCTCAGCAGTTCAGTGCCCCTTTATCAGATTTTTTATTCCGTAATGCGGCAGATGTTTTCAATGGGTGACAGGCCTGGACTACAGGCAGGCCGATTTAGCACCCAGACTCTTTTTGTCTTGCGGAAATAAGCAAGGCCTTACCTGAAGAAGACAGGTGTTCCCAAACCTGTATATATCATTCAGCATTAATGGTGCCTTTACAGATGTGCAGTCACCCATACCATGTGCACTAATGCACCCCCATACCATCACAGATGCTGATAACTAGCCGGATCAGACCAGAGGACACTTTTCCACATTACCTCAGTGCATCTTAAATGAGGTTGGGCCCAGAAAAAGTGGCAGCGTTTCTGGATCCTGTTTATTTTTGGTTTCTTCTTTGTGTGGCATTGTTTAAACTTATATTTGTGGATGCAACAGAAACAAAAGTTTTCAGAAGTGTTCCTGAACCCTGCAGTGATTTCCACTACAGAATCAGGTCTGTTTTCAATGCAGTGCCCAAAGATCCTGACCAGCTAATATTGTTTTTTTGTTCTTGTCTTGAGATTTCTACAGATTCTCTGAATCTTTTAATAATATTATGTACCATAGGTGAAATCTGTAAGTTCTTTGCTATTTTATGTTTAGAAACTTTATTCTTGAATTATTACACTATATGCCCAGAGAGTCTTTCATGGAGTGGTGAACTCCTACCCATCTTTAATTCTGACTCAGCCTCTCTGAGCTGCTCTTTGTATACCCAGTCATGTTACTGACCTGTTGCCAACTAACCTAATTAGTTATGAGATGTTCCACCAGGTGTTTTTTTTTTTAATTACACAACTGTACCAGTCTTTTTTTGTCCTGTCCCAACTTTTTTGAAATGTGTTTAGTTACCACATTTGTTTTATTTAATTGTTCAAACACGTTTACATCTCCAGTAACAAAGTACAGTAGAGTATACAGAGATAGATGTTTGTGTAATCTTTTAGCACCGGAAAGTTCAGATTCATTCTGTCTTAAACAGCTCAGCTGAGGTGGTAGAGATGAATTGTTGCTGTTTTACTTTCCACCACCTCCCGGAATATTTACTTATATTTCCAAATGTCATTTTTAACAGTTCTGTCACAAGTTTGAGTACAAACCATTTTTCTGATAAGCCTGATCAGAATACATTTTTTTCACTTTGGTTACTTGTTCCATATTGGTAATAGAGAATACAAACATTCCTGAAAGAGTAGAAAATAATATAGAAAAATTTTGTGCTTAATAGACCAACAAGCTAGAATTGTCTGGTCAGAGAGATAGAAGATAGCATCAACATCAAAGCACAAGTATTGAGCTAGAGTGAAGATTTTGGCCATCTTTGTAGATCTGATTTGTCTATATGCACTAATCATCATATGTTTAAGAAAATGAAACATCATATTCCAAATGTTTCATTAGTAGGTGAGCAGATAGTGGATTATTTAACTTCCTCTGTAGGTACTGTAAGAGAACCGACTCAGGAGAAGTGGTACATGAAACTTCTGAGATGCATCAGTGATGGTGAAGACAATCTGTGGGGCAACAAATTAATGTCACATTTGCTTCTCAGCAAAGTTTTTTCAGCACTAATTCGTTTGGCTTATCAAACAGAAGTTCATAAAATATTTTTTATTAACCTACCTCAACATATGGGTAGAAACAAGTCTCTCCTAATGCTTCCCAGTACTGTCCAGTCTCAAAACGCATCTTATAAACACCAGGAATAAATGCTTCTTTACTGATGAGGCCTGGGCTGCGTCCATCATCATTGGTAGCTCTAGAAGGAACAGCTTTGCCAGTGTAAGAGATATGATCTGCTTGGTCCATGTGCTAAACTTACACAGTCCAAAAGTATTCAGCTACTCTAAGGTGCACCCATTGCTGACACAATCATTGCACGCACACAGTTTGCATAAACTTAATAGAAAAGCACTGCTTATAGAATGAGATGCTCTGGAGCAGCTGCACACGTCAGCTAAAGGGGTATAAAGCTCCTCAGCATTGGATTGTGGAGCAGTGGAAATGCGTTTTCTGGAGTGATGTAACTGCATCCAATACTTTTGGGATGAGCTGAAGGGGAATTTATGATCCGGAACTATTCACCCAACATCAGTAACTGACCTTACTAATGATCTTGTAGCTGAATGCACTCACAGCAATGTGTAATACATCTAGTGTAAAACCTTCTCAAAATAGTAGAGGTTCTTACTGCAGCAAAGACAAACTCACTTTCAGAAGAAATGTTAATGAGCCGGCATCTACAAACCTTTGGACATACAGTGCAGTTTTGTATTGCTTCTGTAGTGCATGGCTTTGTTGTAGTATTTTACCCTGTTCTTAGTAGGTTCCAAGATGATGAGGTGGCATCCAGAAGGTAAAGGCTGAGGTTCATGTTGGCTGCTGGTATACCTCGACCCGTGTTCAGCACGTGAGTGGTAAGGGGGCTCAGTAGTGGAGCGGTCATTTCTGCACACTATGACAAAGATATTCTAAATTTTGTATACTGTCAGCTTACAGTGTAAAGTTTGTACACTGACAATGTATTCAGTCAAGTTAAATGTTATCTTTCACAAAATATGCAACTTAATATCAAAATCATTTTAAAAGTCATTTTGGACAAAAGTAGGTAATAACTTGCTACAGTCGTATGCAAAAGTATCCCTGCTTTGTTGATTTTCAGGTTATATGAATAAGCTACAAGTTATAATAAGGTAACATCTTCTACAGAGAACACACTACTTCACATTTTAGTGCTCAATTACTGTTAATTTGCTGAAAATGGGGGGAAAACATAAAATGAGGCCTGTGCAAAAGTTCATACATTTTATACATATTTTTTCCAATATGTCAAAGTTTTCAAAAAAATATAAATTGTGATAAACATAAATTTAAGTATGTTCTCTGTAGAGGTTAACTTAATTTTCATTTAAAAAATCAATAAAACATAATTTGACAAGGGGTATTCAAACTTTTGCATATAGCTTTATATGAAGCATGCTGTTAATATTACTTGATTTGCTGCAAAAATATGGTGTTTGATGTGTTGCAGCCGGACACTCATTGGTAGTGCTTGTCTTTGCTAGCTCACAGCTGGTTTCAGGACCTACAAAAAATGATGAAATTGAGCTGCTGCATATAATATTAGAGGAGTAAGTAGATGTTTATATAATGTTTACATCAGAACGCTGCCAATAGACATAATACTGACAATGTGTGAGAAAACAGCCACTTACTGTCATGTTGGACAAAGCTGGACTGAGTGTATAATGATATGCAGATTACAGCTTGCAAATCAGTGCAGTTTCTGAGTATACTGTTTAGCAAGAAACTGTTATTGTTTATTGTTTTATTAACAGTGCTAATCTGATACTTAATATATTTGGTACTTACCATGAAGAGGTAGAATGTCTGAATCCACTAAAAAGCTGCTTCAGTAAAAGGCACTGACCTCAGGGTTTTTCACCTGCTATTGATACATCAGTACAAAGTGCAGATATGCATTCATACTGAAACTCACAAATACTGCAAATGTAAAATATTTGTTTTTATAATACACCGACAATGAAAGTCCGACTTCTGCTTTCTGTCCCAGCCAGGACACTAAATATATTTTGGAGGAGCAATATGTGATCTCTTATCCTTGGAGGATATTAAACATTCATCAGGCCCTCTGTATCTGCAATAAAAATGTGATGTATTAAATGTACTTGACTCAAATGTTTACATCATGTCCACATTCATAAAATATGTTACGTCCATTGTTTTTCAGTTAAGATTTGGATATGATGGACACATATGGAATAGGAATAGCCAGAGTGGTGATATACTTTAAGATTCTCCTTGATGTCAGCAAGGCTTTGTGAAGTGCCTTTTTTAATCAAGCATAAATATGAAGGCCAGATCATACAGACATTATCAGCAAGCAAGTGACCATGTGCCATGTTGGCTGGAAATATATTATGAAATTGTAGACTGTAGTAACACTGAGCAAACTGCAGATGGTGATACAAGACTTCTCACTTAATTCTAAATTTACAGGACAAATTTATATAGAACTGAGTTTTTAAAAAGCATGTTTGGCACACACAGCATATTTTGGTTCACTCTCAGCCGTACACGTCAGCAAAAGTGACTGAAATCTAGCATCTTGTGTTGTGTACAGATGTGACTGGTAGCTATTTGCATTTGGTCAGTTGCATGTACTTAAAGGGACATTCTGACCTAAAACAAGAGTTTAAGAAGTTATTTGTCATGTTATGTAGTGTTCTGTAGTACAGTATTGTATCACTTAGCCACATCGATTTGTCAGAATTCACAATTTTATACATTATTATTGTTTTCATATTTTTGTTCTGTCACTACAATACCCAGCATTCATTATGCAAATACATCATGCAACCAGTGGTGCTCAATCAATCCTGAGTGTTAGTCTAGCCATTGATTTCTAGGATAATAAATACAACCAAGATTGCATTAGTGTAACTCTTACACTGATATTAACAGTACAGTGCATTCTCTGTGCATTGTGGTTTTCCCTGTGACTGTACAGGATAAATGGTAACCCTTTGTCTTTGTCAAATCTCACACAGTGGAATTATCTCAGCTTGAGATGTGTCTGTTCTCTTCATTGTAATGATGATGAAGGCTGTCACTACAGTTATATGGCTGCAATAAGATATTGGCTTCCTTGCAGTAATGATAGATATCCAGCTTCCTTCTGCATTCGCCAGCTAGAGAACAACTCAAAACTTAACAAACAGCTCTTCCTCAAAAACCAACCCATAGCTGTTATAGTTTTCAAAAGTTCAGATGTAGCAGTGGCTAAACTGATGCATTTGTACCTTTCTGAGTATTTTCAAGTGATAATACTACTCAAGTTTATCTGTAAGGAAAGGAATCAACCTTTTACTCAGTCACATTTTAGACTTAATTCAAAACTTTATGATCAGTATTATCATTTATTTTAGACAATGAATACACCCAAAGAGTAGAACTGAAAACCCCAGTTCCTGTGCTGATAGATGCGGTATCTACTGAGAAGTTCCACTCTAGTTCTCAGTGCTTCTATTGTACTTCTACTCAATTTCTGTTCAGGAATTTTGACTTCTACTTGAGTCATTATTTTACAGACGTAACAATGCTTTTACTTGAGTATGAGTGTAAGCTGATCTACCTACCTCTGCTTGTGTAACACAGTGGTGAACACATGGTAACCCAATAAAAATACATTAAAACTATTTGAAAAGCATAAAAAAGAAATCGTCTTTTACATCATTATGTTACACCTCACTACCATCTCATACGAAATGAAGAACTTTGGATGTGATTCTCCTTTGTCAGCCTTCTTGCTTTGTTTGTTATAGCAGTGATTTTCTATCAAAACTCCTCTGGATCTGATTTTGAACCCCAACTGCTGTAATTAACTCTAAATGTAACTTGTAACTTTTGAGCGAGCTCCAAGTTGTTGACAATAGCTTCTTTGCCAGCTACAGAGAGGTTAAACATTTTGGCATCTGTGAGCAGAGCATGAGGCCATGGATCATCCATTCACCTCCCCACCCTGCAGGGTATTGTGCTGAAAAGAGCAAGCTGTGTCCGAGCTTTCTGTTCAATCACGGTCTGGGCCAAATCAGTCAGCTTCTGACTCACACTGCACTTAGGGCCTCAATGCTCACGGTTGGTCTTATTTGTCCCGAATGTGGCGATTATTCATGGTGCTGGTGCTGGAACGGTTTTGGTGCATCTACTGAGCTCTTTCCAATGCCTGTGCTCGGAGCTGAAATTGTGCACTGTATTGACTTAACATCATGGAGCGGCGGGCATGCCTGCAGCGCTAATGAGCTTTTTTGTGTTGGACGCAGAGGTATATCCGGTTCTGCTCAGTCACGGACAAAGACTAAACTACTTCAATTGTCCATTTTTTCCCCAGCCCTCTAAATAATAATAGGGTCAAAATAGTACACTGTCATATAAATGGCCTTGAACAAAAGGAAAACATAAAGACAGAACACCCAGAGGCATTTTTAATCAATATGAAAATACCTTTACTACTGTGACAATGTACGGTCTCCACTCAGCTTGATGTGAATGCAAAAGAAGAAAAAAAGAGAAAGCAGTTTTTTTTTGTCTAACAAATAGCACTAGAATTCTATTGAAACAGTCTCAGATATTTCTTTTATTTCTTCTCTTTTTCAAAAATAAAAACCAGTTAAACAAACTGCAAGATAAAATCAGACAGCAAGAAACACATAAAACAAAGTTTTACAATATTACACAATATTACACATTGACCCAGACCTTTTCTTTCAGGCTGAAGCGCCATATACACAGAAGAGGATCCATTATTATGCCTCATTCAGAGAGATATTTCTCTGGTAAAAGGATGAAAACAGTCTGCAGTCCTGCCTCTGCAAAGGTAAGCATGGAGCAATATATTCTTTGGGGGATAAAAACACAGGAAATCTATACCTTTCACAGTGAAGCATAATGGCCTTTTTGATATTATCTTAGTATTGAGGTGAGGTTAATGTTTATGGCTAAGGTACTTTCAAGATATTGCATGTTGAGATCAATTATGGCTAATGGCAAATGTGACATCTAGAATTGAGCAACCTGACAGACAAATAAAACTCATGAATAGCACTGGTTATTATAAGAGGACTTTAAAACATCTTTGACTGACAGGCTTAAATCACCATTTAAAATGACAAAGATCTGCACAAAAGCTGGGTTAGGGGAATGACATTATCTCCAAAGTTAGCACATATATCTAAGGACTAGAAAAGAAAAAAATCATTGTAGTTTAAATGTGGCCCTCATTCAGTGCTTTGTGACAGCAGATATACAGGTATTACGCTGCCTGTGGACACTATTTCCTGTCCAAATCTAGCGGCTCAATTTAATTACTGTTCCTCAACAGAATGATAAGGCCTTTAACCAACCTTTAAAATGTGATTTAGTCATACTCAAAAAAGCTCATTTGTCTTTATGATTACACTTATATATTATATATTATGTATGTATATATTTTTGCACTCTGAAATGTATACATGAATGCCATGATGTTGTTTAGACCTGCAACATGTGAATAACTGTTACGGGTATTACATAAAAGTTTAACACTTTAAATGATTAGACTAATATAAAGCTTATTTATTAAGATGTACTCTAATTGGTAGAACCTTTTTGATGGTTTGCCTATACATAGTACCATATACGTGTAAAAAAAGACCGAAAGCATTCAAATTTAAATGACATTACTGCATATAGGCATACTGTGATGACACCTGACCCAAAATGACCCAAAATAGGGGACTGTAACATACCCTTTGGACTACTAGGGGGCAAATAAACATAAACTCTCAAAACTTCCAACAAGTTGCTTAGTGGGAGGCACTGGCTTTTTAAACTATGTTGCAGGGGACATCCTGGGAATTCTTGGTCTGGATATAAATGTGCTCTTCTGTGTGCTCGTCTTCTGCGTTTGGCGCTCTTTCACCTTGCTACATCACTCAGCAATCCAGTCTGGAGAACAACATGAGCATTACAATCCTTACCGAGCACACACTTCACAGTCACTGCATATTGATATCTTTGCTGTCCCTGTAACTCCATTCTCACACCATTTGAAAAATGCCAGCTGTCTTTTCCATTGTGAGAACATTTCATGATGAATGGACCAATAAAAATGTCTAATCTAGTATTACTGTGAATGTAACATTAACAGATGTTAAGTACATTATTTCTCCCACAAAGTTCCCATTTTAAAGATACTAGTTTTCATACAAGAGCAACGATATGTGAAGATAAACAGACAGCAGCAGGTAGAGCCACATCTTAGCAGCCTTCTTTATAAGGTGGTCATTTTACTTCTGATCTTTTTATTTTATACCATTTATAAAATAAATATATACCATTTACCCTTTACACTGTGTGTTACATTTCAATATAAATATAATGAAACAGAATTATTTGGAATAAAACCGTGACAATAAATGTACACTAGTGTTCAAAAGTTTGAAATCACTTGTCATATTCATAATTGCTGTTATTTTATTAAATTTTAACTTGTACAGTGTAGATGAAATACTATAAGCTACACACTGAAAGGTATTTCAGGATGTTTTATTTAATATTTCTACATGCTGTGGGGGAAGACAACTCTGCAGTTTCCATTGATTTGCAGTGCACACTTTTCTTCATTGCTTGACAAATAACTCTTAGTGTTGGGTAAGTTGAAAAGTTAATTACTTCTCTATCTGAGAATTTGTTGTTAAAAATTGTATACCAGATGCATTTGTTTAGCTAGACAGTTAAGCTATTTAGATTCTAGCTACATTAGCTTGCTGTGGGTTGGCTCGCTAGCTAGATAATAACGAAGGTAATGGTAATAGAAGCATGGATAAAATGTAATAGTACAGCTATACTTGAGCATTTTGCTCTTAGATGACAATAGCAAGATGACAAGTTCATTTTGATCACAACGTTAGCTAATGTTAGTTAAACAGATGACAATATTGACTAGTTTAGCCTACCTGGTGATTCGTCAGGTAATGTTGCAAATCAAAATAAGTGATGGCTAGCTACTCTGTGGGGTCATTTTTCCACACTGATTTTGAGATAGAAAAGAGACACTGGGGGAGTTGAATCAGATTTAATTTCTCTATATATCTGGCCCTTTCGTCGTGAAGTTGGCTGCTGTTGACATTTTATGTTAAAGCTCAAAAATTAAATTCAAGATGCACAGTCCTGTAATTTTTCATTAACTCCCTTTTAAACTTCACGAAATGTTTCCCCCACGAGGGGTGTGGTTTTCCCTCCGATGACGTGATGCACTCTGTCTCTATAGAATACATTTGTGGAGTATAGAGGTGCAATTATTGTTCTACCTTCCCAGTTGTTTTGCTTGACCAATGGGATGACAATATTTTTAAAAATGGGTCTCTGGGAATTCTTTTTCAGTATCTAGAGGGATTCATCTACACACCTTCAGCTTTGCTACCTTAAAAGGTTACTGCTTTCTAAAGTGTTAATAATGTGTGTTGGTCCCAGTGATCGTTTAATGTTGGCCTAGCTATAACACAGACAGGGAGAAAGAGTAATGCTAGTGTAAATGTGTGGGTTGTGATGTGAATGTGGGGGCTGACGGGACTTTGAACGATTCCTTTAAAGAATAATCAGTGTTCATCATTCTGGGCGCTTCTAAAATTTCTTCTGCTTTTTACAGCTTCCTAGTAATTATTTGAAATCTGTGAAGTTGTAGAGTAGTAGCATCACAACAGCATTATTATCTGCAACATTTGTTTTTTATTTTATTTAAAACACTGATCTCAAACTTTTCAATTGTAATTATTAACTACTGAATGCTAATGTGCATCAGAGTTAAGAATGCTTTTTCTTAAAGTGACCATTTTGTGAATATGAGGTTTTGTTTGCTCCAGTGACGATATGTGTATGTGTCTGTGTTTGTGTGTTCAGTACCTGAGCAGTGCCTCTTTACATTTCATCCTCCAAGTCAGAGTTGTGATGATTCATCTAAAGCAGACAGAAACACAGATCCTCATTAGAATGGTTTCCAGTGCTCCAACATGTAGCTACAATATGTTCATAGCCATTACAGAGAAAGCACTGTGGGCAACCTGGAGCTTCTAGCTTGGAATTAATGACATATGAGTCAGTATGCTGGAGCTCATTTCAGTGGGTTGGGCTGCAGAGATGAGCTGCTGATTTCCCAGCAGCACTGGCTAATGGGTGGGAATGGAGGCACACTGAGATGACAGAGAGAGACCAGTCGGCTCTCGCTGAGACACTCTCCTCTAACATATGGGCTCTCACTAAGAGCGAGGGAACTCTCATCAGTTATGGAACAACGCAACCACACGGGAAAACAACAGCTTGTGGAAAGCACTGTTAGGTAGAGAAAGTGAGAAATGTAGCCTTAATAGCAAACTGGTCTATCAAACTGCTGAACCAAGCCAATGTTCTTTTCCAGAGGTGGTGACATGCCCCATTTCTTTATCTTAAAGTACATAACAAGCTAACAAACAATGTGGTGGAACCAAACCCACTGGACAAACAAAATAGATTGTTCTCCATTATTTTTATGTCAGAAACCAGGCGAAGAGCAGACCGTGCAGAGAAAGCTAGTGTTTTTCCTTCCCTGACTTTTTGGAAATTGTGTGTAAATGTTGCTACTATAGCTGTAGTTAGCCACATTGAATGCTAGTTCGTGAATGCGCATGAATGGGTTCTTCATTTGTTGTTTTCTTGCTGTGCTTCATTGTTGGATATTATTTTTACAATTGGCCTATCCATTCTCTGCCTACAAATGTGTTTTTTTATAGCTACTGCTGCTAGGCTGGACAAGCATTCAGAACAATATTGCATTTAACCTAATGAGAAATTATAGCAAACAACTGTTAAAGTATAGAAATGTACCTTATTATATTAATTTCAAGTGATATTTGTTTTGTACGCATGAGAAAGTTCACACTAGCTAGATTTCCATGTATACTGGCATTTTTTAAAACAGACTTGATGAAGGCATCAAATATTAAATAAAACTGCTTGCATGTACGTTTGTACGCTTGCTTGGGGTGAATATATTTTTTTGCTTTTAAAAAAGAAATTAAGATGTAAACTCATTAATAAATACTGAATAAATACCATAAATGCAAATAAAAAAGTACATCTGCTCATATGTTTCCATTTTTTGATCTGCCATAACAACAAAACATGACAGAAGACAGCAGGTTCTAGTGGACTACTGAAGAAATCAGGGCCGCCAGAACCTCAGAGGTGAGCAGGCATTTGACCCACCACTTTTCAAAGTACTAGGGCAATGATCCACTACTATTTGATTGCATCCAGCATGCTATAGACATGAAACAAAAAAATAATGAGCAGAAATCTCCATTTCAGCTGGAGATAAAGTAAAGTAAAGCCATTGTGAATTTGTGTTCAGTGAGAGGAGCTGCAGCTCTCTATTTCAGTAACTAACTAATACACTTTTTTGTTACTAACAAAAAAGTGTATTCGTTTTTTGTTACAGTTTATGTTACTACACTGTAAATTTACTGAAAAATCTGTTTACATATTTCTTAACAGAGGATGCTTTCACATCTACCTTGTTTGGTGCAGACAAACTGAACTTTAACTTTAGTTCAGTTCATTTTAATGTTTGAACACCTGGTCCACACCAATCAACTGAACCAGTCCAGCAAAGATCACGGGTTTCTGTCCACATCTAGTAAACCCTGCTTCAGTTCACTGCTGGTGGCAATGATTTTTTAAGATGGTCCTAATCAAGTCAGAGAATTCAACACCAGAACATGCTTTACTCAGGGCACTTCAGCACTGTACTGTCTGCGTAATCTGCCTGTTTAACATTTTACTCTTTACAGACGCTTGTGTTGTTCCTGCTGCAAAAGCTGCTGTTAATAACAGCAAATCAATAAAAATAAATAACAGCAAAGAAATGATTTGAATGTTTGATTTCTGCACATGGAACGCAGAGCGTATTTTTGACCAAGCAACAGTGACCTGCTGCCTTGATTGTGATAAACATAGACAGTGTCTCTGTGTTGTGCTTTTCTGTTTTCATGGTGGTAAATGTCAGAGAAACACGTCTGACGACCAATAAACGAACAACCTTGTGTGTAATTTGGTGCACTTCAACAAAAAAAGACAAACAACCAAACTCTGGTATGCACATTAGGTTTGAACCAAGTATGAAAACACCCGGATGTTCTTCAGAGGTTTTAGCTAGCAAAGGTTTTTTTTTTTTCTTTTTTTTTTTGGAAACCATAGGTTTTGCTCCACCACTTTTGGAGGTGTGGCGCCACACCTGAGAAATGTGATTTTAGTTCATTAAAGGAAAAAAACATTATGGTGATATTATTCAGCTGAATTAATTTTTGCCAGCATTCTGTAAAGTTCGTGCAACCTGGGACCCTCAGCTACTATAGAACTCATTTGTGGGTGGAATAAATGGGTGCAATCATTGTTCTACCTTCCCATTTGTTTTGCTTCATCAATGAGGCAATACATTAAGAAAGGGGTCTAATTCTTCTTCAGTATCTAGAGGATATTGCCTACACACCTCCAGCTTCTCTAGCTTGAAGTTATTGCTTTCCAAAGTGTTTATAATGTATTTTGGCCCAAATGAGCATTTCATGTTGGCCTAGCCATAACACACAGAGAGAAACAGCAAAGCTAGTGTAAACGTGTGAGTTGTGATGTGAATGTGGGGGCTGATGGTGCAGTTCTGCAGTGTTTTGTAGTCAAGGCAGTGCGGGGGGAAGCCCTTGGTGACATGAGCACTGCAGCAGAGTAATTGAGGCCTTGCTATTGTGTGCAGGAGACATAGAAAGGGGCTAAAAGTACTTAATGTGTCACTGTCACCAGGTGGGGGATACTCTCCACGGTAATTACACATAATTGTAATGTGCTTTCTGAGGGATAATAGTTGTCTATATATATAGGGCACAGAAAAGCTGACAGTGAAAGTGTTCTCTGTAGTGGCTCCATTGTCCTTCCACTGTCTCTTTGCTCGCTAAACTGTTTCTCCAATAGCTTTGTTTTCACTTATCGTCCTCTTTGCGTCCCAGTAAATGCCTTGACTTTATGTGTGTGTGTTTGCCAGAAGTTGCTTGCTTAAGGACTGCTGTAGGTGGATGCAGTGTAAGAACGAAAGTAGAAAAATGGCCTCGCTCAGTGTAATTTTATGCTGCAGTGAGCAAATCTGTCTCATAATAAAGCTGTGATGTGTCAAAGTAATGACAGCGTGATTAGATTTGTTTTTCTCTGTTTGTTTGCGCTCTTTAGCAGGCGTGAGTGAGATGGAGGTAGGGGAATGTGTTTAGTGAGGGTAAAAAACAAGGCTTTTTTTGTGTGTGCATATGTGTTGTTCTCTGCTTGTGGTTCCATGTTTTGGCTATTTTATGTGGAGAATGGGTAAAAGTCTGTGGGAGTAGTTGTTGCTTGTCTGCAGGAACCAGGCATAGTTTTATATTTGCAACATTTGAGAGGCACTTATCAGCTGACAGACTGATTTGCCATGCAGCAGTATTCTGTATTGTGCTTATCTCTTTTCTCCCACATTCACACACACTCTGCACAATGACACAATTTGAAAAGACGTGCAACATGCACACACACACAGTCTCCTTTTTAAATCCCTTGTGTGTACAGGGGGATGAAGGCTGTGCTGCTTACTGTTTGGTTATCTAAAGAGACACAGCTCAGGGCATGCATGCTACAGTGGCCTGCAGAGTGGACTTGACTTGCATTAGTTTTTTTATCAGCTTGATGAACATCAAAACACATCACATATATTTACCATGTGTGAATCATCGTCACTGGCCTCCCCCAGCTCAGGACTGTCTCTCTGGCCCCGGCGAGGACGGGGACTGGGGCTTCTAGGTGAGCCCTCTCGACTGCTGACTGATGGGTGGTATGGTGACCCTCCCAAACTTCCACCCTGAGAAAAGGGTGAACCTGTAGTACACCCAAAATATAGAAACTATAAGACTTTCACTAAATGTAAATACATTATGTCCAATTAGTCGCTGTGCATCATGCCTAACAAAACAATGGTAAAATTATAACACACAGGCATCTCATGGCTTATTGCCTTTATAATCAGTGACAAAATGCAAGAAACATAAGTCAAAGATTATTCCATGAACAGCACAACTTTTTAATACCATGGCATGTTTATACAGAATCCAATTTATATGTGCAAAAATCAGAGACCACCCTTCATTTGTTTAGTTTCCAGTAAAAAACAGAAATTAATTACAAATTATTTATATTTCAGGAGATATTTCTGAAGAGATTAGATATACAATTGTCCATTTGCATAAGGGGAAAGGCAAAGGAAAATAAGGGGAAAATATGAGTTTCTTAAACCGCAGTTCAAAAAATCATTAAAAGTTACAGAGAAAATAGGGCTCCTAATAGCCATGTAACCATCAGATAAACAGTACTTAAAGGTTTTATCTTTGAGAGACAGAAGGACATCAAGCTCCACTTTTGCTTTAGATCTGAGAAAGTTCACAGGTGCTTCTGTCCATCCTTCCACTGTGAGAACTCAACACTATGGGTCTGAAAGGATGTGCACCCTTTGAGAAGCCATTACTGAGAAAAGCGAGTAGACAAAGCAGGACAAACAAAGAGGCTGCTGGTGTTCTCAGACCAATGAACTGGCCATTCCACAGTTCAGATTTCATCATCACTAAACATGTTTGGGATTACTTGGATCAAGAGAAGCAGAAATTGCTATTTTTGAGACTGAACTCCCTGCAGAGTTCTTTTAAAAACTGTAAGCAAGCCTCTTGAAAAGAATAGAAACTGTAATAAAAGCAAAGGCTGGAAACACTAAATACTAAAACAAGCATACTATATTAAACTGTTGAGTTTTTTGTGTCAAGTTTAAGTGCTCTGCTTTTCCCTGATACTGAAAAATGAAAATAAATGAATAACAAATTAATGGCTGTTCTGCCCAGAAATTAAACAAAGAGTGGTCTCTGACTTTTGCACACTGTTTGTATGTCTATATAAACTATTCTGCAATGGATTCGAATGTGGTTCAGCCAATCTGATTTTAGTCTGTTTTAAAGTTTTGCCTAATAAGCAAGACAATTTAGTAATCTGGCATTTCAGCTGTCTTAAATTTACTCATGAGTTCATAAAAGCTAGACGGCACTCGCTGTAGTAAACATTCATAAAGCATTCTGTAAAAAAGCTGACACTCAGAGAAGATATTGCTTTTTCATTTACTAAGACAAGCCTAAAAAAAAAACAAAATGTTGTAGATGATTATATTTAAGCCATAGAGATTTGGAGTGCATTCGGTGAAATCTCAGGCAAATTGACTGAGAAAGCTCTCTGCTCTCGTCAACTTGCTAGTATTACTGACTCAGACACATTGATCGCTCATCATTGGCAGCACTGTAATTAAAGAAGGGCTGGATAAGAATTGAAAAAGATGCTGAAAAAGGGTGGAGTGCCTTGAAGAAAGACCATAGATTTCAGAGACTGGAAAAAGGAATTAATTTATGGTTATTCATATAAATGAACATAAACATTCATGTAATACCCAGTCCAGCTGATATAAAGACTAATTTGTATTTGAAATCAAGCACTTGTGTATATCCAGTTTAACATCTCTCTTGGCCTCATAGAAGTGATTATGGCAATGATTCACCATAGCAGTTTGCTTAAATGCAGTTTGACAAGCATAGCATGTCAATTTGAATGAAAGGCTAAAGGGACTGTCCATAATTCCAAGATTTGTTTACAAACTTTAACTCAGCCCGCAGAGTAAAGCTCAACAGTTCTTTATGAGGAGGAGAAGAGATTACCACTAGGTGGCAACATAAGCTCAAATGAGGCAATTCTCACCTCAGCCAGCCAAAGTTAAGCTCATGTGAGTCCTTATTTAAACCATAATGTGCAAAGTTTGAATCTTGTTAAAGGATCAGAGGAGGTCAAGATGTACAAACAGTGACTCATGCATCTTTAGAAGACTGACCTGTGTGCTCCTGCCTTTGTCTGTCCATCCTGTCCAGACTGTCCAACAGCCCATCGATCTGAACCTTTATCAGTGTCAACTCTCGCTTTATAGTCTGCAGCTCCTCCATTTTCACTGCAGAGAGACAAATAGGGGGAGAGGGAGGGAAGTGCCACAGTATACAAGAGGTTAAACTAAAAGTAAAAGAAGACAATAAAACAACTCTGAAAGCAGCTCTTCTTAAGAAATATTGTCTGGGTCGAGAAAAGCTATTATCTCTTCATCTGTACTCTTCAAATAACTGCGTACAAACCATTCTATAGTTCTGGCTAGCCTCTTTTGTTCCTCTTCTCGTTTTTACACATTCTTTGTCACCCGTTTAGGCACGGTGCCATCCCTAAGCCTGTCTCTATAGTGAACTCTGGAGGAGGCCATTTGTCCCCAAGCAGCACCTCAGCACCCTGCCTGGCCACCTCAGAGTACGGCAGCGCAGGGTTGGGGACAAAGTTCTCCACAGTGGAACACAGCAGAAAGAGAAGAAATGGAAGTACAGAGAGATGGATTAATAGTCCAGAGAGAAATACTGCAAATAATATGCAGAATTACCCAGATACAGACAAAATTACAGACAGAACAAGGAAGATAAATGAGGAGACACGATGATAGATGGAGACACAGAGGTTTAATTGAAAAAGACAACATTCTGACCCCCGAGTACCGGG
The DNA here is from genome assembly GCF_904425465.1 of Colossoma macropomum. Lineage (NCBI taxonomy): Eukaryota > Metazoa > Chordata > Actinopteri > Characiformes > Serrasalmidae > Colossoma > Colossoma macropomum. The sequence continues at coordinate 22,851,301 of NW_023494798.1, read as the reverse complement.
GCTCTGAGATGACCTCGCGGTGAGAACTGGTAATAAGGTTCGAAGCTCTTTTTTATTCGTCGTGCTCTATTAATTTGGTGTAACTGCATGTTCTGATAGAGCTGTCTCTATTACAGAAGAAGATGCTACAGAGAAGAGGCTTTTAATGAAAAGCCATCTGGAGTCTCTGCCCTTCTGAGCCTAGCGAATTACTCAACCAAACTCAAATATGCTTAAATAAGATTTAGAAATACATTAAAATGGACATAAATATGGAAAAAATTCAGGATACTACAACATTGTTTAGCTATGCGGTGTACACTATATGTCAAAAACTTTGTAGACATCTGCTCATCCAATGTTTCTTCTTCTGAAATCAAGGGTATCAATACAGAGTTGGTCCCCCTTCTCTGTAGTAAATGCCTCTTTTTACCAAATCTAGAAAATGAAAACTAGTTTCAAGGTCTGGATTTACAGACCTCTGTTGATGTTTTAACATTGCTGTGAAGATTTGATTGCATTCAGCCACAAGAGCAATAGTGGGGTCAGGTACTGAGGTTAAATGATTTGTTCTTGATCACAAACGCCTCCCACAGGTGTTGGATGGAGCTCCATCATACCACAGTATGCAGTTCCACTGCCGCACAGTCCAGTGCTGGGGGGCTTTACATACCTCTAGCCAAGGCTGGGCATCGAGCATGGTGACCTTAGATTCATGTACGGTTTCTCCAGAGCATCCCATTCTATTGGCAATGCTTGTCTCTTGTGATTAAAAACGCTGTTTGTGCAGTTGAACGCCTGTGTCAACAATGGATGTGCCTTAAAGTAGCTGAATTCACAAATCAGAAGGGGTGTCTGGTTACTTTTGGATAAATAGTGTACTCTGGTCTTTCTAGAATATGTCATATAGTGTGATATAGTATATAGTATGATATAGTGTGATATCCTGTGATATAGTCATATAAGTACAGCCATATGAGCAATTCTATTTTAGATTATTTACCAAGCCAACATGGTTTAAGGCAAGTGTGTGATGATGTAGGCATCCACTCTGCGCAATGCTAATGGGTAGTGACGAGCTTCCATTAGTTGTCAGCTACATTAGTCTCATAGCTCAATAGTGCAAAAATGGAAATTTTACACACGAAACATGTCTTGGTTGATTGACTACATTTGCGGTTAGAAGTAAATTGTGAAAATTAGATTACTGAACCACATTTTTGAACCATACATATGTGTGTGGGTGAGTGTTTTTACTTACACTTGGCTCTGCTGGATGAGTGGGGTCTGGAGCTCTTGGAGGACGAGTGCTCTCGGCTACGTCTCTGCCTGGAGGAGGACGAGCGGGCTCTCTTGGCCAGGCTGGAGCTGTGAGCCAGCGGGGGTGCCGCCGATGGGACACGCTGATAGTCATACACCCTGAAGACACAGTACACACTACCATTACCGCAACACACAGTAGCAGTATCCACAAACACAGAACAACCTCCACAGATCTACACACTACACCAGTGAAGGAAATACAGACTAATGCAATGTAACATCTTGAAGACATTTTTGTTACTCATAAATATAACAGATATTTACTCATGTTTTCAAACCTTGAGTGGTAACATACTGTGGCAGTGTGGTCAGGTTTTTACCATAAAGATATGTTCTAATTACACAATGTGTGCCAGTGACTGTTTTTTATGGACTAACAAAATGTGTTAAAGCTCTGATAACACAAAATGCTTTTAATTAACATATCAGTTTTTAAGAGTGCAGGAAACTGAAACGACTCTTTTTGGCTCTTTAACCAGTGAAAAGAAGTTTCACATGTTTCAGGGAGTTTTCTTGCAAGTAACCGCCAGTGAGTGAGTTATGTTCAGTAATGCATTCAGTTTGCATAATATTCTGCATAATGTACTGTGTGTGCATGCTATCAGTGCATTTCAGCACTGCTCTGAGTGTTTGCATTTGAGCAGTGAGGAGCAGAGAGAGCCAGGTGGAGAAACATCTGACAGGCGTGGGAGCTGGGAGGGTTACCAGCATTCACCATACCTCACATAAACAGCCAGGGATTCGATTTCTCTACTGCAGCCATTGCTGTTCTGACATAGTTATTTAACACTAATAGTTACTGCAGTGTGATACATATCATACTCTTAAATATACAGGTAACACAAAGGGTTCTTTGGAACACTGCCATAGAAGAATCGCTTTTGATTCCTTGAAGAATCTTTTACTAATGATTCTTTCAAAAAAGTTTTAGGAACCTCCATATAACGACAAGTTTCTATGCATATTTTTTCCTGCAAATTTTCTCGAAGTGAAGAACCATTAGGAACGTTTATTTTTAGTGTTTAGAGTATATGGACCATTCTTCTTAATTAGTTCACACTGCTGTCCCACATTTTAAAAAGGCATTAACCGTGATAGTATTAAGCTAAATATTTACAAAAGCATAATTTATAGGGTACTTTCTACCTTAACCCCTAAATTTCATATTTTTTTCAATGATGTTTTTAAAAGATCTTTTTGATGATCATCAAAAAATGCTGTCCCATGTTTTCATGTCACTACTGAAAAACAATCCATAGGCGAAGTCTTATTTTATCCAAATCCCTGCATTTTAGGGCAGGAAGTGAACTGCATCCCTGTCCCTCATGGCCACATAGTGAGCATTTAGATCCCACTGTTTTGAAGTAAATGTGTCCCAAAGTCTGAAAATCAGTGTTTAACATTAAGAACTGAAACACATATTTTCTGCAATTAAGTAAACCTTTTTGTGTTTTAATGAAAAATATTATGATTTTTTGGGTGTACAACTGTTCGAACCTGTCATGCACTGGCTAGATTTTTAATGAAATTAGCTAAAATCAACACTACCGGAACAGTCAATACTGAAACATATGGTAAAGTTTTGGTAGTGACAAAATGGAATATTTATTTATTATAATAGAATAAACATAATTAAGGTATAGGGTCATTCAGAGCAAGGGGATTTTAGTCTGAAGTCCAAGTTAGTTGAAGGTCCAAAATGTGTTTTGAACTCATACATTAAGCCAATTCAATAGAATGATCCATATACTCAGAGCTCAATTTGAGGGAGGGTCCAAGAGGATGTCATTCACAGTGCTGTGGAAGCTTCTCTTTGGTGTAATTTTGTGTAAAACTGTGCAATCAGAACAAGCTCAGGACTGTAAGACATTCTTTTAGCACTTATAGCTTTTGAGTCCCAGTTCTTAGTAAGAGATGGTTCATTCACTTTATTAATGCAAACTTACATATCATCTGAACGTGTGACTCCGTGATATGTTCAGATTACCAAAGCCTCAGATAGTCTCCCCTCACTGTTTCTTTTTTACTTCATTATTCATTATTATATTTTCATTACTCATCCCCTTATTCACTCTTACATAACTCACATTGTTTTGTTGTGTTATTGTTTTGCTATCTGGTGTTGACCAGAGGATGGATTCCTATTTGAATCTTGCTTCCTTTCAAGGTTTCTTCCTCTTGTTTTCAGGGAGTTTTTTCTTTCCACTGTCACCCTCGGCTTTCTCACTAGGGGTCTGGACCCAGATTTCTGTATAGCTGCTTTGGGACAACAGCTGTTGTAAACGTGCTATGCAAATACATTTTAAAATTGAACAGAACTGAATGGAGACTTTTTAAATTGTGATATTGAATTCTAATACCTCTCAGCACTGCTAACACTACTCTGTTAATGATTTAAAACGGTCCATTTTCCCCACCAACCCACCCCTTAGATCTTTTTCCTTCTCTCTCTAGCCTCTCGAGGCATTCTCTCCTCCTTATGAACAGTGGTAAGCTGTTCTTATCTCCCACAAAAATCAAATTGGTACTGTCAGAGCCAATCAAAAGCTCTGTGGCAAAGCACTGCAGAAGCTGACAGAAGAGTTTAGGAGCATGTGTCACACAGGATACAGATACCAGCCATGATAAATCAGAGGAGAAAAGAGAGAGAGGAAAAATGAGAGAGAAGGCAGAGGGGTATCTGGGGAGGCACATTAAACATGGCTTGCTCTAACTTTGATCAGATCAGAAAATCATGTGCGTGTAAAATAAGAGACATGTGACAAAATAACATCAGTTGCTACTGGTTATGAATACATATCTGCAAATGTGCAAAAATACAGCTGTTTTGTACCCCTTTGGGTTCTGTAAAGTCTATGATGTGAATGTATTATATTTTCTCTACACAGCATGTTCTGTATTGCGCTTACCACACCATATGAACCCTACACTGTTAAAAATGAGGGCTCCTGAATTGTTCTTGGTTTGGACGTATGGTTCTAGGACACACCTTCAACTGATAGAGAACCTCTACACTATGTAGAGGTTCTTTAAACCTTTACAAGGTTCTTCACACTCTCGCATTTCATTTATATAAATGATTGTTTAAAGTGACGTTCCAGCCAAAGTGAAAAGTTATAAACATGCCTACTCACATCATACAGCAGTGATGCAATGAGTGAGATTTTCTGGTTTAATGAACAGAAAAAATAACCATTCTGATGATGTATCTTCAATGTGGAAGGAACACTGAAAAACTCCAAGCAATTTGGGGGCGGGATGTTTGACTGAAGCCAAAGATTTGTATGTACTTTGTGTATGTGCTTTTTGATTTCTTTTAAAGTGAATTTGAACAATTTAGATTTATCATAATTTATTTCTAAAATAAAAGTCGTCAAAAATGTTGTCCCATGTTTTCATGTCACTTCTGAAACACAGAGTTTTAGTCCATAGGTGGAGCCTTATTTTAGCCACACCCCTGAATTTTAGAGCAGGAAGTGAGACTGCATCCCTGTCCCTCATGGCCATATGGTGGATTTTAGATCCCATTGTTTTGAAGTAAATGTGTCCCAAAGCCTGAAAATCAGTGTGTAACATTAAGGAACTATCAGTACCGAAACACATTTCCAATTAAACTTCTTGTGTTTTAATAAAAAAATATGATTTTATGGGTGTACAACTGTTCAAAGCTGCCATGTACTGGATAGTTTTTATTAAATTAGCTAAAATTGTCACTACCGAAACAGTCAGTACTGAAACATCTGGTAAAGTTTTGGTAGTGTTACGTGCACGTAAAGTAAGAGACACAGATAAAATAACATCAGTTGCTACTAGTTATTAGTACATATCTAGAAATGTGTAAAAAAAATAGTTTTGAATACTGAAAAAACTACAGGCTTTTTACATCAGTGGCTATGCTCGCAGTTAGGATCTCTTTATTGCTGGGGAGGGATTCCCAATGATTTTACAACATATTTGTGTAAAGTGTGCTGGGTATTATAGTGAAGGTTCACTGATGAGCAAAACCACAACAAGATTCAAAATCATAAATTCTGTCAAAACGATGATTCTCATGTATGCAACGCTGCACTACAGAATACTGAATTTATGTGATACGCTTTTCTTAATGTTATTCACTCTAACATCCCAGCAGTGTTTCAGCGGTAAACTGGTGGTGAACTGGCAAACTTCAGGTCTTTGATTTGTCTTCTACAGTCTTCAGTGTGCAGGACACTCAAACATAAATTTGCAAGTACATCAGGTCCTTCTCTCGTACTTTTCTTCAAGAAATACTTTCTGATACAACTTCCTGCTACTACTGTTTTCAGCTATGCACTGTGCTTTTGTCAATGAAATGCCATAAATTGTTATAAATTGCTACTAAATAAGGAAGTCTATTTGATATTACTTGACAAATCGATACAATTTTAGACAAATGTGTGATGATTTAGGTGTGCAATTTGTGCAGCACTAACTGGTGATGTATTAGCTTCCTTAACTTGTTAGCTACATTAGCCTTATAGCTCTATGGTAAAAATAAAGAAGTATCATCAGGGAGGCCAAATTTAATATTACTATTAACCTGTGATTAATGCTGTTTTACAATGGTGATCCGCAGAGTTTGTAGAGAAACTTGTTTTACAGTTATCTTTAGGACTGTGCGCTAAATAGCCACAGTGACCAGGTCAGCCTTTGTCTTATTGTTGACTGACAGCTGAAATAGTGTGCTGATTACGAGTGTATCAAGAAGACAGGATTAAGATGAGAGAAAGCCTTAAAGCCCCTAATCCACAACTGAGCAGATAAGACAGAGTAAACAATTACACAGATACTCCTTTGGCAGCTGCTGTTCAGAGCGCTGAGAGTTCATTTGCAAATTGGATGGTGTTTATTTAGTTGTCCAGTGTCACCCTCTGAAGCCTTTACACTACTCCTTCTTAAAAAAAAATAGCTCTCGCTCTCAGTGCGAGCAGATTGCTTGAGGCTTTGGCTTTTTATTAAACAAGCTTTGAAGTGACTGCAGTTAATTGGTGTGGGGAGATGGCAGCCATGTTGTTTTGTCATTTTGGCGTAGGTGTAGTAATTGCAGCGGGTGCCACTCAAACCTTGGATAAAGCTGAGGAAAAGCCTCTTCTCTTAAATAAAATCTAAATCTCCAGCCCTCTTCTCCCTCACACAGAAGGCTCCCCAAATGAGCAGCTTATGGTAGAGAGAGAGAGAGAGAGAGAGAGAGAGAGAAGACTAGCACTGCACAGGGACATGAATACACAGTGAAATATATCTACAGGCCACCACCACAGCTGCGTGGTAATACCTCTCTCACTACGCTCTGTATAGCGAGGGGCTTTAGATTCTTACACTCTCTTTAGGTGGTAAAGTCCTTTAACTGAGTTGTATTATGTAAAGAACAGCAGGCACAAGCGCTTTGATGTGCAGCTGGAAAGAAAGCAATCTCTGACTGAGACAATGAGACAGCTCTCTCCTTCTCTCTCTCTCTCTCTCTTTCTTTCTTTCTCCTCAGGATGACGGAGGTGGAGACTGGTGGCAGCAGAGCAGAGCTTGGTGTGTATATGAGAAGAGAGATACAGCAAGAAAGAAAGAGGGAGAGAGAGTGGTGAGGGAAGGAAGGATACAAGAGAAAGTGAGTGAGAGAGAAGGAAAGAGAGGAGGGGGAGAAGAGGGGGACAGAGAAGAGGGGGACAGAGAGAGGGGGGGGAGAAGCAGTCAAGCGCTTATCGCCCATCAGTGTGGAGTAGCTGAATTAGCTTCTCATGCGGCGCAGGCCTCCAGAGTGACGGACTCGTTTTTCATACTGTCAGCCTCTCCACCCCTCCCTCCCTCTATCTTTCTCCCTCTCTCTCTCACTCTTCACACATTTCATTCTGCTACTTTTTAGCTACTTCCTTTCTTTCCTCCTTCCCTTTTCTGCCCTCCCCCTTCATTTCTATTTTATTTCTTTGCTTCCTTGGTTTATTTCCCTTTCATTCCTTTTTTCTTCTTTCTTTCCCTCCTTTCTTTAATTATGTTTTCTGTCGTTTGTTCCATTATTTGTCTCTCCTTCCTTCCCTTTTTTTGTTTTTTCCTTTCTCCTTTACATAGTTTTCTTTGCTTCTTGTGTCATTTTCTTTCATTCATACCAGTATTTAACCCCTTAAATGGCCGGCGGGCCCCAAGTTTTATTACACACTTCTGTAAGCTAAGAACAGCTCAATCAGTTTGCAATGAAGTCCCTGTAGTTACTGAATAATAAGCCTGGGATTTTAAGAGACATGAACACACACATACACACACACAAACTGCACTGTCTTCCACAACTATAGAAGTTATTAGCCATTAGCCTCATTACCATTGTGAGAAAAATATTATATAGTATTGACTACTGAATCTCTCTCTCTGTAGTGTGACTATATGCATTAGTGTGTGTGTGTGTGTGTGTGTGTGTGTGTGTGTGTGTGTGTCCAAATCCTCAATTCCAATCCAGTCTCACCCCCATAATCTATTCTGACTTAATGTTGGCCTCAACTTGAATGCTGGTGCCTCAGCATTCAAGCACTCAGATGCTATGCACACTTTCCTGTGACAGACGCTCCAGTGTTCGTATCTGTCACAGGAAGGTGCATATAGGTTTATTGCTATTCACACACCCAAACACCTCAGACACACACTCTCAGCCTGCTCCTCAGTGAGCTGGCAGTAAAGGGCATAGTCAGTCTGGCCACAGGACAGTCCCACTGATGGCTCTGACAGAGGACGCTCTAGACATACCCTTACTGCTGTTTATTTACAGCTGCTGAAAGCCTGTCCAAACTTCAGTGCTTCTCAAAAGCCAGGGTCAGTGGAAGCTCTGTTCTGGCCTGTTCTGAAAAAACAAGATGTTTTCCATGTACTTGATTTAAACATGTGCATCATTTACACATGTATAAAATACATTACAGCACAGTTATGTAATTAATTATAATGAATTATATTGATGTAATATATTATATTGTTATTGTTTTTATGTAAGATTATGTATGCAAGATTATTATATCAAATTAAAAATGTAAGATTTTATTCCAAGTAATTTGGAACCATGTCTATTGGTCCAGCTGGCATTTTCAAATGACAGTGACAAAATTTTATTAATATGGAAATGAGGAAATGATGCACACATTGAAGTTTAGTGTATCACTTTTTCTCATTTTATTTAACGAACTAGATTCCTGTCTTCTCCAATGAAACACAGTATCAGGGAGGGTCTCTGAGCTAGCTGAACATTTTTCACGTGATCATAGGTTGGAACACAATATTATAGGGATGCGCTGAACATTTGGCCACTGAAAATGGACTATTTTCAGCTAAAAATTGTGGGTGGCCTAAATTTTAAAAGATTAATGATTCAGATATTACAAATAATTGTGATGGCAATAAAAATGAGAAATAGTATTACAAACCACCATTTGCTTTCTTCACTCTCCTGCATTGTTCAGCACGGATACGTTCAAACAGTCTGAATAGCAGCAAATCAACAGTGAAAATGTCACCTGTGTGGAACTATTTCACAGTTTCTGTGAGCGACATTAGACAAGTAATTTGTAATCACTGTTCATGTCAAGCATCAGGGGGGGTGTATAACGCCTAAGGACTTGTCCATTCTCCAGTTTTTCAAATAACAATAACAATCAATTTAACTGACAGGTCCAAACTATAACTAAAGAATAACAGAATTCTTTGCCTTGGATGAGCATTCTCTGTTGTTAAGGACTCTGTAATCATTTTTGAAAGCTTTTTTATGTAAACTGTTTTTATTAATTGAACTTTACTGAACACAGGATGTCCTGAATTTTGGTTTTGGTCGAGAATTTTTGTTTTAGTGCATCACTAGTTATTTCCTGCCCTCTGCGCAGAGTGATCTAATCAGACGGACAAATGTCGTTACAATCTGATGGGCAATTATGGAAAACAACAATTTTGAATTTCTAATCATCTGATGCAGTGAATCAAGCTTAATATGACCATGGACATGAACTAACAAGATTAAAAAGTAAAATATGATTTTAGGTTGACACAGTATTTAATAATACCTACTGTGTTACTGTGTAAGAATGATGCTCTAATCAAGTACCTCAGTACTACTACTGCAAATACAATGAGTGACAGCTGATTTGTGTTTTCATGATTGTGCATGCATTGAGAAGCAGGCTGTTCTCTAGGTAATCATGTTTGTTTGTTTATTTGTTTGTTTGTTTGTTTGGGTGTGTGGGTCTGCAGTTCCCTGCAAGTCAAATTTAAATGTGCTGACTTTCCGGTTTATGAATGACCTGTGTGCCCTTCATGCTGCATGAGGGAGGCAGTTAACTCCCAGAGCAATTATGAGTACGAATGAACAAAACACACACACACACACACACACACACACATTCACACGTACACATACAAATACAGACCAAAAGCAAATATGCACTTGAATTGCACTTTTGCATATTTGCATAATTTGACATTCGCACAGACCCAAAACACAGTGCAAACCTAAGTCATTTATCACACTCTAAATAATGTCTGCACACACAGTTCAGGTCGCTCTCTTTTCCCTCATTCAGAGCATGCTTCGTCAGCAGCTCTCACACTGCTGCCCATCTTTATATGAGTGCTGAGCAAAACTGGATAAAATTGTGAATTTGGCCTCTGCCAAGACTTCTAAAGGTGGCCTAATAATGAGCCCTAACTGTGCCTGACTATTAAATGGGAGAACCCTATATAAATGGAGATTTAACAGGAAGCAGATATCTGACCAGTTCAGGGTTTTGTTATTTTTGTAAAAGAGGTTTTGATTTAAAGGAGCTACATTTAATACTAAACAATTAATGTGGAGAAATTATTTGATAATGAATAGGGAAGCAATGACATGGGAATTGAAGGCCAATGCTGATATGCTTCATGTAAATATCTGCTAATGCTGATAGATAAACATTTATAAAAGTGCAGTAATTTTACTACTTTTACATTGCAGAAAAATGTAACACTCTTTGTAGCCCACCGGCGCTGAAATATTCTGCTAATCCGTAGTACAGTAAATGCATCACCAAGTCTATACTTGATCTAAACATCTGGCCAATGTTGATCACTTTTTCAAAGCAAAATATATTCAGATAATATTATGCATCCCTAATAATTAATAATCCTATACAAGCTAAACTTACTGTTACTTTTTACAGCGTACTGCTAGTCGTCCTGCTACTTACTTTTCCTTACTAGACCTCTGTGCAAAAATTGAGTGCCCCAGTCCAATTACAGGTTTTGATGGGTTTTCTATGTGAAAATAATTTTACACATCCCCTACAGAGAACATACGTCTGTACATTGTAATGCACAAATATTTTTACTGAATTAAAAAAAACAAAAAACATAGAACGTGGCCTGTGGCACATTTATTTTTGTATTTTTTTTTCTGAACTCAAATAGAAATTGTGCACTAAAATGTGCAGTCAGAAAATCAACAAAACGTCATTTGTCCGTGGGTGTACAAACTTTTGCATACATATTTGTAGGTCCAAGGGTAAGCTCACTTTTTTCCATCTTGAAAGAAGTAGTGTGAGATGAAGTGACAAATTGAAAATGATCTTTTAATGCACTGTATTTACAGTAGGCTAGCAAATAACAGAGATATAAGGTCTTTTCAGAGATGTGGGGTACTTCAGGTTTAAAAAAGAATTTAGGAGAGCCTAAACATTTTTCCCCTTACCCCAATACCCAATCATCCAAGATATGTTTGGCATCTGAAGTTTGCTTCTCTAGTTTTTCATTGTAACAACAAGGCTAATGTAGCTAAAAAGTAATATAAGCTTAACCCTTTAAATGACCTGAAAAAAATCTCAACCAGTTTGCATTAAAGTCCCAATAGTTACTGAATAACAAGCTTTAGCATGTAATAAGCCCTATGCACAAAATTGAGACATGCTGTCAAGCTAAAAACACATTAGCAGTCATCTGCCTGTGCAATGCCTGTACTCTTGTCCTTTTATCTATGTATTTATACATAACAGTATGATATGATAGGGCAATTTAAATTTGATTTTTCACCAAACCATTCCTTTAAAGGCCTTGCTGAAGGCTGTGTCGGCAGTACTGAATGGAAGGGCATAAACATCACACCCTGCAGCCCTGCAACCATCTCATTTCTAATGTGGACCTCTTTCCCACCGCCTTATTTCATTTCATCATTCACTTCATTTCATCATTACATAAATTTTTAACACAAACTTCTTACACACAACTCCTTTAAAGTCAGATGAAAAGATAAATGTGAAGGACAACAGTCGTCCCAAACCGCCGTGTACTAGCACACACAAACAGGCAAGCTTAGGGGCCCACCAGGGGACCGTGTGTGAAAGGACAGTGACAGTGCAGCAGAATCAGGGGCAGAGCGGCTGGGTGGCTTTGAGTTTCGTGTCCTGTCTGACAGACACTACTCAGAGTGAAAGGCCGGCCGTGAGCAGAAGACAGCACTGACAGTACCTGTCATACAGATCCTCCTGATAGCAGTCGTAGTCCAGCTCATGCTCCGATCTGCGAAGAGAGGGGCAGAGAGGGAGAGAAAGAGAATGAGTGAAAAGGACAAAGCATCTGTCATCTCAGCTGACAGACACATAAGCTCACAACACTGTCCGTCCGCACCGTCCATCTTCACACCTGACAGAGACATCTCAGACCAAAGACTCTCTCTCTCTTCCTCTTTAACCCTCTCTGTCTCTCACTTGCTCTCACACACAGTGGAGGTAATAAGCCTTGAAATTTGCATTTAGACAATTTGCATATTTGGGTGTGTGTCTGTAAGCACAGGTAAAACTACATTAAAAACATCATTAACTAATCTGGTACACAAAAGTTTGCAGACTGGAGAAATCTGTGAAAGGCAGATTTCCTTGAATGAAATCCAGCTTATTAAAGTAAATAGTTTGTGTGGCAATGCTAGAACATAATGGGTAAAAATATTACATAATAATGTAAACAGATTAGTGATTATATGTTAGTTGAAGGCACGGCCACTGAAGCTGCCTCTAAGGATGGCACCGTTATTAGTTTTTATGATAAATCTAATGATATTTTAAATTTTAATAATTCCAATAGACATGTAAGATTATCATATTTTAAAATGTTACAGTGGAAGTGAATAGTGAAAAAAAACAAAGAAATCTGTAAATGAAACTGTAAAAAGCCCAGCAGCAAGGGTGCTGGACAAAACCTGTTAAATAACAGTAAAAGGATTTTTTTTCAATGATGGTAAAAATTTGTCAAATTACAGTCATTTAATTTCTTAGAAATCCTGGCATACAGTATTTTACCACAATAATAACAATAACAACCATTAAAATAAATGCAAATGTCCGTAAAATAAAGGTGCCATTTTTTGTGAGTTTACATTCTATTTCTGGAAATTAACAACAACAGTGTTAAAATACAGTATATGCCCCAATTATAACAATTGTAGCTGCAATTGTTCCAATTATAACAGTGTTATGAAGCATCACTTCCAAGTGCTTAGAAGGCAGAGACCTAGTTAAGACTATCACATATCAGTTCTACGGACGATTCTGACGCCCTCAAACTTAAAGTGATAATTTTCATAAAAATTATGTACAATATGTCTTTACACATTGCCAAATAAATTTGAGTGACATTAGAGATAGCAGAGTATCAAAATTAGAAGTACTTTGAGCTATTATAGATCATTATTGGAATACCTTCCAATCTCTAGCCACTTCAGTGTACAGTGTACCATAATGTAATTTGTAAGTCAAGTTTGACTTCCACTGAATGAAAATGACCAAGAATGGCAGGGACCCTCTGTCCATTATTGCTGTGCAAACTAGCAGCCAACCAGACATCTGTGTGGTCATGTGGCAGAGTGAAGAGCTTAAAGCAGGGTTGGACTTCTCAAGCTGGGGAATGACTGAACTCAAATAATAAGCACAAATGATTCAGAATTCACACTTTACTCTGACTGACACGATGAGTAAAGCAGCAGGTCTTTCTGCTCCCAAAAAATAGGTGACCACATGCTACGTTTATTAATAGCAGGTATACCACTTACAGTTCAAGTGTGGTAGTTGTAATAAGGACCCATGTCTCCTTTGATTTTCATGGTTTAATAGCAAGTAATAAGTTTACCACCATCCAGTTGACTAGACAGTAATGACAGTATAATACATGTTTTGTTCATACCACTTTAAATGAGGTGAATACATGATGCATATGATGCAAAGGAACTGCATTTTTATTACCAATCTCAAAATGAATCAAACAAAAAGAGGTCCATTAAACAAATCATGCTCTTGTCATTGTTCGTAGGAAATAGAAACTGAATCAAAGTGCAATATTTAGACAGTCTTCATAAATCAAGCCCTTACTCTTTGTGAAAGAGGAAAAGATTTCAGCATAGAAAATTATTGCACACTCAAAGCAAATGTTCCTTCTCCAAGGCTATTCCCAGAACTGCTCAAGATCGCACACACATGTAGAAACAGAGGTTCAGACATGAAAGCTTTAATTAGTGGAACATCTTCATTTCATCAGAATTCAATATTACATGTGAGCAGTGCTAAAAGAAATGGTGTGTGATGTGTGTGTGTGTGAGTGTTTCCAGCTCAAGAGGGAATTTGCTATTCATAGTCTCAGGCCAGCTGGAAAAAGACATCTGATTTTTTTTGTTACTGCTCTGATAGTGGAAAGTTCCCAATATTTGTGCCACACTTTGCACTGGTAAATGTCAGACCTGAATGTTTGGAGGGACGCTGCAGGCAGGTTTAGTCATGCTAATGAAAGTAAATGAGATAATAAACACCTGTCACTGGTGCATATGTGATATGCACAAACATAAGCACAGAGCTTCATAGACGTACATACAGAGGTGGCTAGTGAAATGTACTGAAGTCAAATTCTGATGGATTTGTGAGGAAAGATTTAAAACCCTGATGCTTGCCTACAAAGCCAAAAATCTCCTCCCTACCTGATGACAATGGTCAAAGCTCCATTCATCCCACATGCACTTCAAGCTTAAAGTATGGCTCAGCTTCACCCGCCATCCATTAAGACGCATGAAAGATAAGCATCAAGACTCTTCTCTGTCCTGGCACCCAGGTGGTGGAACACTGACTGAAGACCCATCTCTTTGTGAAACATTTAAATCTAGCACTTACTGAAGTGTCTTGCATGTATGCTATGCCTTAACTGTTTATTTTGTATCTAATCTTTTAGGTTTCTGGCAATGTTTTAGCTCTAGGGTAGTTTGAACTGTATCGTAGCTAGTAACCAGTATTTGTACTAGCTATGATACAATCAACAACAAAGCAGTTACTTAAGAGCATCTGCTAAATGTCGCAAATGTAAATAAAAGGAATTTACTCAGTTATATTTTAGTCATTAATATTTAGTCACCTTTTTTGTTTCATTTCATTATATAACACTGGTGACAGCATCTGGACTGTTTGCTGTTCTCTCCTCTCATTTTTATGCTTCAGGATTTTATTTTAGACCAAATGGATCCCAAAAAGAGAAGAATAGCATGTAATAAACTTCAGTTCCTATGGTGACAGACGCTGGATATACTGAGAAGATATGTAGTACATGATATGTATCAGTAAAAATCAAATTTACATAATTTTCTTTACATATTTTCCGCAAAAAATCCTCAACACTTTTCTCAAACTGTTTCCAGGTCTTCATTCAGGTTGCAATGACTGTTGTGGTTTAGAGCAGAATATGGCTTACTGTAGCCTATAAAAATGAACAAGACTTCACTGTGTTGCTGAACGCTGCAGGCAGCCATATAGCCCTAAATCTCCTGCTGCTCAGGTGTTTCTGACACCAGTAATCTGATATGTCTCCTCTTGAGCAAAGTTCTCATTAAAGTCACATATTGTGCCACGACAATAATTCTAATGTTTATCTGCAACTAAACTAAAGGCAGTAATCTCAATACGATACTCTGAATATACACCTGTTGCCTAAAATGGTTGCTTACAATGCTTATCTACGCAGTGAAATTGTGTGCCTTTTTAAAGCTAACAGTAAGTCAAATGGTGTTCTAAACCACAATGACAAGTCAAGTGTAACCCTAATGAAGACATGGCTGCAGTTTGAGTGGGTTGAGAAAAACGTGTAAGGTATTTACAAAAAAGATTTGGGTGACTATTGACTTCTAGTGGTAGCAATGTCAGCTTCATAGGTCCAGCGCCAAACTAGTCAAACTTCTTATACACAATTTTAATAAAACAATATTTCACAGAAGTAACAATACTTTTACTTGAGTATAGATTTGACTACCCATGTCAGGGTACATACATAAACAAACACATGTACACCTATGTGTACCTATGCTTTGATTGTTTTTTCAATATATCTGCTGAACGTACGCACTATGCAATGTGTACTTCACTGCATGGCCAAGAAGAAAAAAAGAAGCTGAACAACCTGAAATGCCTTTTTTAATATACCACACTGTGGTAAACAGCCATGCTATTAGAGGAAGATACCTAATGAGGACAAGCATTCACAGACAGACCACACACACACACACACACAAATGAAGAAACACTACCCCACTCTAGCTGTCTGCAAGCTCCTGGAGATTCTCCAAGTTCCTGTTGCTTTCAGCGAACTGATGTATCTGTAAACACTTCAAGCACTGTAATAGAAGACAGAACCTGCTGCTGGTACACACAAACACACACACACACAGACACACACACACACACACACACACACACAGCACACACACAGACTCCTGCTGTAGTCATTCTGCTCATTCCTCTTCCTCACTCCCTTCTGTTCTCATCTTTATTCTTCTGGTCAAAACTCTCCACTCTGCATGTCCCTGAAGGCAGCGGGCTACAAATAATCACTAATAAGTGTCAACATTTATGCCCCTTACAAGCCTGCCAAATGCAGTTTATGATGGTGCCTGAGCTGTAGGTGATTAATGAGACAGGCTCTGTTTTCCTGAATAGATCTGTAATCAGAGATGGCACACATCTACATTCTCCAGCAGTCAGTCTGGGGCAGGAGACAGCAGTCCATACCACTCTGAATCACCCCCACTAACACCGCTGTCAGACTTTTACTGTCACCTAAGACTAAAAGCTTTCTCTCCACCAATCACTGTCAGCACACTCAGCAACAAACGACAAACTCCGAACTTCAAACTGAGACAACTAAACAAAGACATTAAGACAAATAACAACACAAAATAAAATAATATTAGAGCGGAGATTTATATATATATTCCGATAAGGCCAATAGAGGTCTGGCAGAATGAAAGTCAGGCTGCACTACAACAGCATTTTGTTTTGTTGTCGGCACAATACCTCATATATTTGAAATGGTAACTTTATTTCAAATCATTTTGGGCCAAGGACCTCTTAACTCTTAACTCTTTCTGTAGTCGGTTAGATGCCCTAATTAAAACTCTGGGTCTCGATGGGAAAAATGAATTTACTCCTTGAATCTCACTGGATCCTCTGAATTACGAGGTTGTTAAAGAGTATATGAATATGAATACTACTTCATGCAAAGGAACCCTGCCGCACGTTGAACTGACATAGTAAGACTGGTAAGCTCACCAAAATCCCCTAAGTAAATCAGCAAGCTTTGTCAAATGTGGTTAAGTTGTTTTGGTGGTACTAGGCTACAGCTTGGGAAGCTACACACACACACACACACACACACACACACACACACTATCTAAGCCACTTATCCTTCTGGGTCACAGGGGGTGCTGGAGCCTATTCCAGAGGCCACTGGGCGTAAGGCAGGTAACACCCTTGGCAAGTCACCAGTCCATCACAGGCCAAGGACACTCACGCAGAAACAGGGAGAACATACACACAGAAAGGACCGTGGTTACCCGGCTGGAGAATTGAACCCAGGCCCTTCTTGCTGTGAAGTGACAGCACTGCCCATTTTCACATGATATAAAAAATAAAAAGATGGGAGAAAAATGGAGTCAGGAGTTATAACCTTCACTTTTACTTTTTTTCATTATTACTACGTATTTTCTATGTATTGCATTTTACTATGCTTCTACACTAAAAAGTGATACATTAACTGTACTGGAACTCAAATATATACACTTTTTCCACATTAATAAAATGTATTACCTTGACACAATTATATATATCTTCAAAGAAATGACTGCCATATACATCTCTCTCTCTCTCTCTCTCTCTTTCTTTCTGTACATTATAGTATCGTTCTGCTAGGCAATATAAAGCACTCAGTCACCACAAGAGATGAGAGATATGGGGTGGCAGCAATCTCAGCAGAGTACCTTCTGATAACGGCTTCCGATTTAATTAGAATGGGTAATTCTAATTTCACAGTTTTTCCCAGTCCCTATGTGATTAATGAGCAGAAAGAGCCCTGAATGTTAATTGTATTGCTACTTTGAATCTGATATAACCTAAAATATATTGTAAAGACTAGTTATTTTCAGCAAGAATGTAAAGATTTGAATGCTGGTAGTCTAGCAATGTAACTCAAAGACAGTCTGAAAGTGGTGCTATCTAAGCATCCTGGGGCCATTTCAGCTGAGGGAGGACAGCAGTGATTTTCTCCTGTTTTTGACCCATAAGTGCTATTAGAAATGATGGGGTTTTCAAGTTGCTGCAAATTGTAATAGTTCCACTCAGGAAAGAGCTGACAGGATCGCTGAACTTAACCTCCAGCAGCAGATCCTGCAGTCCCTCTGCATTCATTGAAAGTGCAGCAAAACAGTCACATTAGCGTGTGTATGCTAGTATCAGAACCTGAATAATATATTGGTTGGTGATTAAAATCAGTCAATATTGAGGTTACATACTCATTGGTTTCAAGGAAAAATCTATCAATAAAGCACAAATTTTACTTTGAAGTTGCTTGTTCTACATGATAATGACTACACAGGTCTAACCCCATAAAACATAAATTAGCCAGGCAATGAATTAAACATAAATTTCCTCTATATAATTAATAATAATTGTGTTTATTGTGATTGGCTATTTTTTCTATGTACTATATTAGTTCTCTCTTTTATAGTTGGTGCAGAAATGTTTGGGTTTTACAGTGTAATGTAAAGTACTATTTTCAAGAAGTATTGAGTAAAGTAACCCCATTACAGAAAGAAGGAATCAGTAATTTGTAATGAATTACTTTTTTGAGAAACTACCCTTTATCAGTATTTTAGTTCCATAATCGATGTTGGTATCGGTGGCAAAATGTTAATATCAGTCAGGCCCTAGTCAGCATACATGTGGTTTTTGTGCCAGTGTGTGTGTGTGTGTGTGTGTAAGAGAGGGAGAGAGAGAGTGTGTGAGTAATAGGCCGGTCAGATCTTTGGCATGACAGGAGCAGCCTATTTAAATTCTAATTACCTTCAGCGCAGGCGGCCCAGTGTCAGAGGCTAAAAGAGGCACACTCTTCATCCCGTCTCTTCTCCTCTCCCTCTTCCCAACTCCCTAACACCCTTCCAACACCACCCCCACAGAGCACTGTGTTTGAGGGGGGGATTGAATGTGGGGGGGCATGAGTGAGACAGAAACAGACAGCAGGGTCACTAAAGGCTAATTAATTTCTTTTCATAATTTCTCATGCAGCAGGGCAATCCATTAGATATGGCTGGTTATAAATCATTCTTGTTCCACAATCCAGGCGTGTGGCAGTCTGTGTGTGTGCTTTGGGGGGGACTGTAAAAGGATTAGAGAGTGTGTGAGTACATGTGTGTCTACAGCCCTGCACTTGTCTGGCATGTGCAGAAGTCTTTCCCCATGGTGCCTGACAGACTGACAGACAGACAGACAAAACATGTGCTACACACAAATGCAAACACCATAACATACTTATACACAGTTGTAAAAAAAGGTGCCAAAAGGTGTAGAAGTGCAGCTGTAGAACCAGTTTGATACGCTAAAGAGGGTTTCAATGGATGTTCAGAGACAGTTTTGTAAATGAGATGTGCAAATGTAAAGATCCTTTTTAAAGATTAAAGAACCTCCACATGAATCTAGGAGGGTAATGCGGTACAGCGTAATGCGTGACAGTAATTCGATTACTTTTTCCTGTGACAAAGTAGTGTAATGTATTACAGTTTATATTCCTGTAATCACATTACAGTTACTGACTTAATAAGAATTTTGTCACTTCTTTTACTCATATGTCTCCAACAGAGCAATACTAATCACATGCAATGCATTGCGATGCAAATGAAGATTATCAGTGTCTGTCCTTGTCCATAATTTACAGTACACATGCTACTTGAGTCAGCTGTCTGTGCAACTCTTTTTTTGCAGAAAGTAATGAGTAAAGTAGTCCCATTACAATTTGAGAAAAGTAATTTGCATTTTGTAATACGTTTCTTTTTTTTTTTTGAGTACTACCCCAACACTGCCCAGAAATGACCCTATAACTGACACAGAAAATTTAGCATTATCTAGAAGTTCTTTAAACTTTAAAAAGCTTTTACAAAAATGGCACTTTAAAGTACCAAAGTGGTTCTCCTTATATCTTGGGGATCAGTCAGTACTTTTGCTGAACAACTGCATGAATCACAAAAAAGGCAGACTCAAGAGAGCATAAACAACATAGTAAGCATTTTAAATGCAGTCAATGCCATAGTAAGCATTTGAAGAGCCCAACAAAAAAAATGACCAATCAGGAATTTCTTCCGTGGTTTCTAGTAGATACAGGCAAATAAGCTCTGCTATTGGGTACGACTTCAGAAGGTGAACTGGCCTCATGTGTCAGATTAACCACCAACATAATTAGGAAGTGACAATGAAATCCACCCATCACCATCATTGATTTCCCACAGGTGGGACCAATTTCGTGAGGGAAAAAAAACATCACTTTAAGCCTTCTGGAAGTCGCAGATGTGGCATTGACTGCAAAAAGGCACAGTAGCATCACTATATGTTTCAGTTAGTTTTCTGAAATGGAAACGGCAGCGGCAGCTCTATGACAGCTCTTTACTGAAAGAGTCCTTGTAAAACTGCTACAAGGTCAAACAAATGTTACTATGTCTGCTACCAGCTTCAAATGTTTTTGTTTCTGGAATGGCCAAAAAAAAGTCCATGTGAATTGCCATCAGCTTTTTGATATTCTTGTGATTTAATATTTATGGTCCAAACTGAAGAACTAGTGCAACCTCTGAATTTTTTTTTGTTTAGTTAACATATTTACATACATGGGCCAACATATTTTAAGTTGGGTGTTTTTACAGTGTGTGTAGCTTTTTTGCACATGCTGAAAAGAAATTATAGCTTTTTCAAGTGTAACGTTACTCTTTTGGTACATTTTATCCATTCCAACTTATTCACAAACATCAGAAAAAGTAAACATCATAACACATATACTATATTGTGAAAATGCCAAGTACTGTGATGTTATATTGTTGCCATGTTGCCCAAGCTTACTTGCACACATATTGTAACCTGGCCTCACAACTGAACAGGGGTTATCAGAGATACTGCGCTACTCCTGCATCTTGTAGATGAACTGCAGTAGCTGGTGCACACTTCAACTCAAAAGCCAGAACACTTATTCCAACCATTTTTGCTTTTTGTGTGGGTGTGTGTGTGTGTGTGTGTGTGTGTGTCTTGGAGTCATCAGCAGTAGTGGATAATGATGCCTCCTGTAGAGCCACTCCTTTCTTATCAGTGCACGCCCTTCACCCTTCACAAGTGTATTTTCATTTAATGCAAGCAGGCGCTCTAAATGTACTGTAATTACATACACACACACACACACACACACACACACACACACAGAGACACACACACACAGACACAGACACACACACACATATATCACATACACACACACCATCTGCTGCAGCATTTCCTGTGAAGGGACATCAGGCATAAAACAAGCTGAAAGCAGACAACAGCTATTCATCCCGGCTATTGTCTGAGAGCACTTTCAACTCTCCAAATCAGACATGAAGAGGGCTATTCCTCTTTTGCTTTCTCTCCTGCCTTTTCTCTCTCTCTCCTTCCTATCTCTGTCACTCTGCCCACCCCTCTTGCCTGCTCTACTGCTCTCCGTATCACTTTCTCTCCATCTCGTACTCTTTCATTTTTGCAGTGATGGTCCATTTCTCACCGTAGCAGAGCAGAGGTGCAGGAGGGCAGGCAGAGTAGTTGTTAGTAGAGCCATTACACTAAGCCCTCAGGCCCCACAGAGAGGAACAGAAAATGAGAGAGAGAGACAGAAAAAGGTGGGTAAGGAGGAGGTCATGGCAGTCACAGTGATTATCCTTATGATTGATATAGATATATATATATATATATATATATATATATTGCTGTTGTTGGAAGAAAACCTCGTAAGAAATGACCCAAAATTCCTTGGAAAAAAATCTGATTCCATTGACTTACAAATAAAAGCAAAGTAGGTTGTTTTCTTCTCCTGTAAAGTTACCACTTTGGAGATATAAGGTTTTCTTCCAACAACAGCAATATATGTCAAGGCTGTTAAGAGATTTAAAATGTAATTGTAAAATGGAAAAATTTTGGAACTTTACGTAGTTAATCGTGAGTAATCATAAATGCATATTATTTTTTTATCTGTGTGCTCAGTGTGCTTCATACAAGTTCATGAAACTGGAACAAATTTTTATCTTCAATTGTGAGGGAGTTTTATTCACTCAGCAGTAGGTGTGACCATTGCTGTTAGCTCCAACTCCTTAGCTAATTTTGCCCTCTCTGTTTAATGCAGCTCATGCATCCTAGTGACGTCTGTGGCTCTCAAGGGCAGCTCATAAGTTGAATAAAGTTGTGTAAATTGATGTGCATGCTATGGCTATCCAGTTAGCAATTGCTACCTTTTAATTTGCTGGAGGTTGACACGTCCATTGTTTTCCACCAACCACTGTTTGGTGTGGTCTGTCGAATATTACCAGGGCCAACGCTGTTAGTGTTAGATGTGTAATTGGCTTGCATGTGATATCGTAGGCTGGATGTACTCCAGTGATAACTAAACTCAGCCTGACAGTAACTACACACAGCCGTCTGGCAAAGTTTCAAGAGGCCTTATTTCATCATTCACCAAATCTAAGAGTATAGAGCGGCTTTCAACTCAAACTGATTCACCTGAAGCATAGAGTGGCGCACATTCAATTTGCAACTTGAACTACGAGTTCTTAGGGTCAAAAAAAAGACGTCAATACCATTTTTAACTGCGTTAAATTGAGATATATTGTGTTCAATGAATAAAATGCTGCTCTATGACTTCGCACAGTACTGTATGTAATTATATATATATATATATATATATGTATATATAGTACGGTACTATATATAGTACTGTGCAAAGTCAGAGAGATCAGCATTTCATTTGTTTTAATTTCTAGTCAAATCTGTGATTGAGAAGCCTAAACAATTAAACGTATAATATAATTAATAATATTTTTATAATATACTATATAATAATATAATAGAAATCAGTCCTTAGTCTATGCAACATTTGCATTTATTACAGCTTCCTTTATTTTTTTTCAGCTTTTGAAAGAAATCTGCAGGGATATTTTCCACACAGTCAGTCTTAGAAGTGGTTACGTTTTCTGCATCTCACAATCGGAGTCATCTGAGACACATTTAAAGATGTTGAAGTCTGGACTCTGGGGTGGACAGTCCATTGTTCTGAGAACACTAGCAGCTTCTTTGTATGGCAAATTTTCTTCTTTCTTGTCTATTTCATTTCCTTTCTTGTCAGCTACACATCCTTTCAGACTTCAATCCACCTGTGGATTTTCTCAGAGTGGAGCTTTATTTTCTCCTATTTCTCAAAGATCAACGATTTAAGTTCTGTTTATCTGATGATGACAGTTTTGGTGGTCTGCCAGGTCTTGCACAGTTGTCACGGGTCCCACTTTTCTATATATTTATAACTACAGTTTTGGAAACTCCTGTTTTTTCTTTATTTCCCTTTGCTTTTCCCCTTCCTTATCCAAGTAGATTATCTTATATCTAATCTCTTCAGAAAGGTCTCCTGGAAAATTAATAACTTGTACTGAATAGTTGTTTTGACTGGAAATTAAATAAATGAAAGCTTGGCTCTGAATTTTGCACAATACTGGATTCACACCAGCACACATGTATTTTTGCTCAGTAGGTAAATGTATACACACTGAATATCTGTACGGTGTGTATGTCCAGGTCATTTGAAACACACACACACACTCAGAGACCTTGACCGTTCAGGTCTTTTGTGTTCTGTAAGCTCTCTTTCTAGCAGTGTTTTCAGGGGCAGACTGATTTATTCTCAGATAATGTTCACACTCAGAAATGCCCCCACAGTAATAAATCAGCCACTGCTACAGCGTGCCTAATGGCCTGGAAACTTGATTTCCTGCCACTTCAGCTGTTCTACAGTCCAACCCGGCGAGATTAGTGCTGAATTACGAGAGTCACAGTGAACCACACACACACACATACACACACACACACATACACAATTGCATATTCAAAGAATACACAGGATTGACTGTGCATTCACAGGAAAGGCAGAAGACCTAAACATAAGTAAGGAACAGTTTGGTGAAAAATCAAAATTACACAATTTTCCACTTATACTAGATGTAGTTGATTAGCATGTCTGGTGTCCAGATTATGCTTCTTTAGTTCAGCATTGGAGCGACAGGGCCAGTGTTGCTAACAAGCACTAAAGTCAATAGTCACCCAAATCTTTTTCATAGATACATCCCCAAAACTTCTCTCAACCTGCTCAAACTACATCCAGCTCTTCATTAAGGTCATGCAGACTTATCAATCTGGTTAAGGGCACAGTTTAACTTACTCTGAACTATAAAAATGAACAAAAACACATAGTGTAGATGAACCTCCAATTAGACATTTTCGTCAACAGATTTTGTGACAAATTCCGATCCTCTTTCACATGCATGCATGTCATGCAGGCATATGGACGCTACAGATTATGTTTGTAATTTCTGTTGTTTCTTTTAACAAATGACGTTCAATCTTGGATTTGAGACTGAAAATAGAAACAACAGGGAATGCAATCTAGAGTCTATATCCCTGCATGATGCACATGCATGTTTATTGTGTGGGAGAACTGGAATTTGTCACTACACCTGTTGTCTAAAATGGCTATACCCAAAGTTCAGCTACATGGTGAATATACAGTAAACGCATTTTGCACATTATATACACACATATAAATATACAGTACACATATTACAGCACAGGTGAGCAGTGTGCAATATACTGGTTCATCAATTTCATCATAGTTGAAATACTTACTTCTAAAGGTATTAGTTCTGTCATTATCATTACACTGGTATGCCATAAATAAGCACAGACAATTTAACATACAGTGTAAAACACACTAATTCCCTCACTTCATGTTTAGCAAGTTGCAGTCTGTAAGGTAATCTAGTCTGTTGCCAAATGAGCAGACTTCAGAATATAATGAGTTAATAAGTTAAAGGGGTAAAAGAGGGAGGAAAGAAAAGCTGGTCTCTTGGGGTTAGCCATTAGCCTAGCAAAGAGACCAGTCGGCTTTCCACACGCACCATTTACGTCACCCTTATGTCAGCTGCTTGGGGCACTGCATTTGGCACCCTATGGTCAGCTGCTCAAGGCCTAGTCTTTGCTACAAGCAGAGACACTTTGCAGCTCCTCAGCTAATACTGATAGTGTGAATAGCTTGTAATATTTCCCAAATGCCAGCAGAGTCTGACCCTCATAGATGAAAGCTTGAGTGTAAGAGACACAAGTGAGACAAATGACTTAAGAAATTTGGACATAAAACACTTTTGCCGAACTCACAGAAGCCAAGGTGCACTGACCTTTATCTTGTTAGGGTTACAAAGCAATGCTGATATCTGTCTACGTATAGTTCATTTTTTATATTTTGCCCACTACAAATATTTTAGATTTACTAAATATGGTTCTTATTAAAAGTGAAAGGACATCCCAGAATAGACTTTGTTCAATTGTTAAAGGAACAAAACTGAAACATTTCCATGCAATTTATTTAGGTTTTGTTGAAATAGAATTTTCTCTGGATCAAAATATTTTCATTCATTTAATTTATTGAAATGTACTTTCTTTTTTTTCCATTTATTTTTGGCCCTTTTACGTAAACCAATTACATAAAAACAACCCAGTTAATGCATTTAAAATCAACACATTTTCAGCTTCTAAGTCAAACAACCCTCTTGCTTCATTTTTTTGAGTGTACACTATAATGTGATATATATACTGAACGGGTCAGAAATCTAAATTATACTGTGATATACATTTTTGGCCCTACTCCACACTACTACCACAGGTGAATTATTCTAGTACTCCACTACTCTTCACACTAGCTGTCTGTTCCACTACATTTTTATGCATGTTTATGTGTAAAAGAGAGACAGAGAAAGGAGTGAAGGTAGAAAGAGAAAAAGGCAGAAAAAAGCTGTGTGTGTGTGTAAGAACCAATGAGGAGTGTGTACGCGTGTGTGCGTGTGTGTAGAAGAAGCAGTGAGGTGTGTGGGGTTGTGTGTATGTGCTTGCTTTCTTTGCTTTACTGCTCACTCCACACTTTTTCCTCTGTGATGTAAGTGAGCATTTCCTGCTAGGCATGCAGGAAATTTTTGCTTATTGCTCCCTTAAACACGACCACACCAGCTTCCAGCATCAATCCACTTGTCTGTGTGCTGGCCTGCAGTCAGGGCCTGAGCGTGGCCTGCCTCAGCTCCACTGCGCCCGGCAGGATGCAGGAGGTTAAATGCTGCTTGGTCCCAGCGCCTCTGATATTACAATGCTATTACTGAAAAGTGCTGAGAGTCTCTTAACTGCTAAATGCTCGCCTTAGGAAAGCTGCTCTCAGGGGCTGAGGTATAATCGCACCATGACCCCCTGTGAGAATTTAGCACTCACTTAATGTTTGTGAGAACTGAGAGTGGACTAGTGACATTACGCTAACGCTGCAGTTTGTTAAAGTGTGTCAGCTTCTACACACTCTGGTAGAAATCCCTGTTTACAGGTGCTCTACTTATGGTAGTTTTTGTGGGTATTTGTGCTTCACTTGTAGTTCATTATTACTCTTTTAAGAAATAATGCAGTTGCCCAATTCCTAATGTGAAAAATTGTAGGCTTGTATCTTTATTCATTTCTGAGATGTAGAAGTTTTAAAAAGTTAATGTGGCCTTTTCTTAAAATTAAAGCTACAGAAAAAGGTGCCTACTTTGATAAGCCATTGCTTTTGAACTATTGGTACAATATGGATGCCATTTTCAGGAAGATACAAAGATACACATTTGCAATTTTATGGCTTACTGAAAATCCAGGGGAAACATGTATCTGTATCTCAGTATTTTTGGTATTTATTACTATTCTAGTAGTCTTTTGCCAATAAGTTATAGTCTTAAGATGATAAAGGTTCCTGACATGCGTTACAAGAAAACAATCATGTTGTGCTTACATTTCAAATGTATCTTGCTTATGTCTGACAATGTCTACTATAAAATAATGCATATCACTGGAAAGAGCCAAATATCAATACAGCAATATACTGTGGATAAGCTTGTAGTGACATGCATATCGATACAGCAATGGCTGTACTATTATTTATAAATGTACCTTTACACAACATTTAAATGTGTGAGTGAAACAGATACCGCATCCAATCTGAAAGTGCAAAACTGTACCAGTGTAACAGTGTCCAGCATGTTCTATGACCAGCACCTCAGTGAACAACACCTACAGTGTAGTCCTTAAAATACTCCACCAGCATTTTTTTAAGTAAGCTAAAAATGTCACTATTATTCTACCCAACATTTTTACTGTAGTATATTTTAGAATAAATTCTAAATACAATATCCAGCACTAGGCACAATGAATTATTCCCTGAAAATAATAAGTAAATCTGAGATCTCAGGTGAGAACTTTTTCTGAAATCTGATGATTTGACATTTTTATTTAAAGTTGTCACCAAGTGTTATCTATTGCCAGGTCCCATCCATCTGTATAATTCCTACTTCCACAAAACATGCTTCTCACATAATATGTGAAGCCAGTCATTTCTTATTTTGGAACTCTGAGCCAGTGTGAGTGTGTGGTCAGTATGAGTGTGAGTATGGGTCAGCGTAATGATGTATACTGGGTGGATGTGTTTGGGAGATTCGGGCTGGGCAGCTGCTCTCTCTAGACACACTAATAGACTCCGGCTGGATTATCAAAGTGGTTCAAACTATTTCTCACTGACTAATCTCTTCATTATAGATGGCGGCTGAAGCACAGACAGCTGCCTGCTGTGGGGCTGAAACTGGGGCCCTATGGAGTCCCGGGAATCAGGAGAGATCAAACAAAACAGCATGAAAACAAGGACATAACACTACCAAATTAAATTTCACATTCAACTTTAGAAGTTCAGAACTTAGTTTCAGTTTGCTAGACTATTCAAATGTATATAAGTAACTGCATGTTTAATTACATCATGTGCTGCACAATGAATTACATTTACATTCGATTTACATTCTGTATCTAACCAACTTTTTTGGTTTGTTTTGATGTGAATTAACAGCAAAAAGATCTTATCACAAAGAATGGTCATATGTACAAAAAAAACCTTCAAATTGAAATCATAATAATTCAAATCAAAACAAAAATGGCATCAGACTCCACCATGACAGAATGTGTGTACTTAATGTATTTTATTTTCCTTATCCTTGTAATACAGCCATCACCAAAAATGTTGTGTATTTCATTTGTGTATTTGACCAAATCAAGCTTCATTTTAGCTGTTAGTTTTTTATCAGGTCACAAAAAAAATAATAATTAAATGCTGTTTTCTATTAAATAGTTTTGCATTAATGTGATGTGGGTTTGAACAGGACTATTACTGAGGGAGATAATCATTATTTAGCAAACTTGAAAAAAACTATGGTCATTGCATTCATACTGGATTCAAATCATGTCTCAAATTACAACACCTCCCCAGGTTAAACTTAGCCAGCTCAAACAGGGCTTGCAGTGACCTAACCTGGCAGTTGACCATGACAGGCTTTATATAGGTAAAACTTCATTAGGTATCAGTGACTGAATGAGAGTATCATTACATATCCACATAGATATTGTACATCAAAAAGCACTTACTGACTTCCCACAGAGGGAAAGAGCTGGCTGGCCTCATGACCCTGCTATTGTGTGCATTGAGCTGATAAGTCATCTCTGGCTCCCCTCAGGACCAGAGCCTGCACACGCCATGCAGTTACACTCTACTGCCTGCCAGAGTGGACTACATGAAGTCCAGGCTGAAGTCCCTCGCTTTTACTGGTCATAGACATACTGTTGATTCACTGCCCGGACACACACAAACAAACACAGACCCATCCAGGGCCGCTGGAACCATGGGGCTGAGTGGGCTTTTGACCCACCACATTTCAAAGTACTACAGCAATGCCCTAAAAAGTTTTGACCAAGTTCAGTATGCTTACATTGAAAAAATTGGGTGGGACAATTTCCAATCAATTTCATGTTTAGTTACAGGAGCTGAAGCTCACTAATCCAGTAAAAATGTCTGTTACTGTGATACACAAACTAATGCACTGGGTCACAGTTTATCACAGAAAGGTTTACGTGGATACGCTATTATATTATAACAAAGACAAATGCTATATGTAGTGCTGGAAGTTGGTTTTAATTAGTCAGTGATTGGTTTAACCCTTTAAAATCCCAGGCTTAGAACATAGTAGGTATTATTATCTTGTAGCTACAGGGACTCCAATGCAAACTGATTAAACTACTAAGTGTGTCATAAAACTTTGGGCCAGCTGGCCCTGGCCTTTTAAGGGCTTAAATGCCTTTTGTCAGTCACTCAGCGGTGGCTCCACTAACACACTTTAATTTTCATTTTTATTTCTTCATACATTCATTAATTCATTTATTTTATAAACAATGAGGTCAACTAACTGGAGGTGTGGCACCACCCCTGGATTCATCCACCATTTATTTTCTTAAGCACACACAGAAGTAGGCTTTCTCTTTCTCCCACATTTTTCATTTTCATGTCTGAGGCTGATAGGAGACCATGCATCCATACAAAGGCTCTTTATCACAGTGTTTCTGATTTAGATAGTACATCTGCACTGTAGCTCCACTTCCTCTGATATCACCCTCTCGTATCTATCTCTCCATTTGCCTTTATCTCACTGCTGCCATACATCAAACAGAGCAGAAACACCATGGTAATGAAGCCAGTGACCGAGAACCTTCCGGCAAAACACTGAATCACAGAAAGAAGAGGTGAAAGAGACACAAAAGCAGGAAATGAAAAAGAGTCGCAGCTCACAAGCCTGCTCCAGCAAAAGCGAGGTAAATCCACATGAGCTGCTCAGGAACACAGGATGACCCTAGATTACCTGCGTAGCCTCAGCCTCAACAGCTGTGTCGCAGTCCGAGTGTGAGGTGCAGAGACACGGCATGCTAGGAAGCATGCTGAGAAATTCACGTTTTGCAGAAAGAAGAGAAAAATGTAATGTTAAAGAACTGGTCTGGGCAAAAGTCAAATTTACACAATTTTCCCTCTAACCCAAATGTAGCTAAAACATGTCTGGTGTTCAAGCTTTGCTTCTTTAGTTTTGCACTGGACCTTTAAGGCTAATGTGACTAACAAATAATGGAATTTTTGAATCTTAAACACCACTGAACAGCATTGTGCAAACTGCATGTTCAAATCATCACACTTGCCTCAAACCAGTAGCAACAACAACACTGCCATTTTGGATGGGCACCACAAATTTGCAGGTGGGGTAAATTTCACTCCCACAGACAGTGGGATATAGGCTACAAAAAAAAAGTATAAACCAAAACTGAAAAGGTAAATCAAACACTGCAGTAAGAAGACACTGCAATAGACACTAGCCTGCTAGTCGACCAGAACACATTAACACAAAGCTCATAACAGAAAAAAAACTAAACTTTTATTTCCTGCTTTTCACACAGGAGCATCACCAACATGACTTTAATTTGCTGATGTCTGGGATTTAGGTCTTCGCTGTTAGCTGGCTGATGACTGCATCGCATTTAGATTGAATAACTTTGCAGTTACTGTATTTCTCTATTGCTATACAGTGTGCTCAGCTACTTTTGGGATTAGAATGAGCCATGTTCATACACTACCAATCCATAAATACATATAACTGTTGTATCTCTAAAATGTTGAAAGTATCGCTTCTGACAGCATTTATAAACTCATAATTTTCATACCAGAGGAATGAGAAGTACATAGATTTAGTTCTGAAAATTGTAGCTTGGTGTTTGAGAGTGTTATGGAGACACTCTCCATAACACTCTCAAACACCAAGCTACAATTTTACTGACAAAGGATTGTCAAAGTATTCCTGTGTAATATGCATCACAGAAACATGCATCTGAGGGGCTGAAGGTCTCAGGCATTCATTTGTGGTTTCAGCCTTGTCCTTTATACACACAGAAATTTTTCTGGATTCCCTGAATCTTTTGTTATTATTATGCACTACAGTGCATGAAATACCTAAAGTCCTTGCAATCCCTGGCTAAGGAATGTTATTTTTTGAACTGTTGGATTGGTTGCCGATTCATTTTTGGCAAAGTGGCAAGCCTCAACTGTCCTTGCTCATAAATGTCTAGGGCTTTCCTGGATGCTCTTTTTATATCCAAGCATGATTGCATCACCTGCTCATGTTTTTCGGAAATTTCACAGCGTTCCTAGTCTTACATTGCCCGGTCTCAACTTTTGGAATGTGCTGCAGGCCTATATTTACAAAAAAATAATGAAATTTTAAAAAGTATGACATAAAATATCTTATATTTCTAGTGTTTTTGTTCAAATACAGGTCAAAGTAGATTTATAAATCACTGTTTTCTATTTTTATTTGCATTTTACCTACTGCCCTAACAATTTTGGAATTGGTTTTAAACATTGAAAGTTAAGAATGTTTTATGCTTCTCCTGTAAAACTACTTCTTTGGAGATTTTGTTCTGACAGCAACAATATGACATAAACTGGAAATTAGCAGTACGATCAGTGAGGAAAATATTATTCTAGTATAACAAGGCAGAGAAATGTCTACAAGACATGTACAAGAGCACTGTCTTGTTTGGATGTTGAAGGTGCATGGCTATGTGCGTAAGAAAGTGTCGCTGTAAGTATTACTGCCACGCTGAATCTAAATCATTTCATTATTGTGCAGGTTGGAAAACATAGCAGGGAGAGAAGGGGGCAGAGCTTTAAAGGTGCTAAGAGGCTTTTATGAAGACAAAAGAGTCCATCAATATGCAGTGGCTAGCTTGGGTTCCGTGGTCATCACTGCCTGTTTGCTTGTGTCCTATTGATCTGTGTTGCTACACAAAGGGGAGCGCCTCATTGATTAATGTCTTCAACCACGCTAAAGCTATTACACGCTCAACCACACTAAGTACCCCACATACACACATCAGCTAATTATCGTTCAGTGGCTTTACACACGCGCATACACAATCACAAAGGAACACAGGTCGGCAGCAGTTGCGCTCTGATGCATGAAGGGACAGAGAAAATGATCAGGCCGAAAGCACATGTTCCACTACAAACAGGCAAACAGATGGCTAAAACCTCTGACTGACAAGGGATTTGTAAGGGGAGTTATACGGTATGCACACCGCAGTGTCACAAACATGTCGGTCCATGCTTGATGTTTTATACACGCCAGTTCATGATTTACTGGAGGTGACAGGAGGCAGCTGTATCGATCTAAACACACCCTCTGATCTGGAGCAAACAAACTCCAGCAGGCCTCAGGAGAACTGCAGAAGTTACAGTCTATCTATCCTTCTTTCTCTGCCTCGGTCTGTCTCTCGCGCTCGCTCTCACTCTCTGACTCCACCATCATCCAAGATGAAAAAGTGTTTCTCGACTAAACCAACAGCTGACAAGGACTACAGCCATCATAACCACTTATTCATGTCTGACAGGGTTTCCAGAAGCACACACTGTAAAAAGTATTTAGTTGATTCAAATGTGTACATAATTTCCACATGAATAAAATATTACATCAATACAATCCTTACTATATGTAAGTAAACCAAAATATAAAATTGTGTTCATATAATTTATTCATGTGAAACGTTTGGCCGTTTTTCAGTGCAGATTATATGACGATCCTGAAATGATCGAATGTACCTTTCCCATCCCGAACACCATACACAGACTTACCAGGAAATTTAGTCAATGTAATTTCACAAATTCAATTTCATTTCAAGTCAGCTTCACAGAAATCCATTAAGGACAAAGTTTTAACATGAAATGTAAATCCTCCAGGTGAGCAAGCCAGTGGCAACAGTGGCAAGGAAAAACTCCCTCAGAGCTGGGGAAGAAACCTTGGGAGGAACCAAGGCTCACAAGGGGGGACCCATCCTCCTCTGGTCAAACTACCTACAAAATTATTATACTACTAATATTAATAGTAGTAGTAGTAATAATAGTTAGGAGTCCACTTCAGTGTCGGGTGGGCAGCTAGTCCAAGGCAGGTGGCGGTGACTGGGGCGTGGGCAACTGGTCTGAAGCGGGTAGCAGGAGAGCTTGACAGACAATCGTCCATCAGTGTCCGGCCGGACAGGTGGGCAGTCGTTTATTCAGAAAAAAGGTAGGGAGATGGAGTTAGTTTAGTTCTGTATGGGTGTATGTATAATAATAAGTAAATCATTTCCAGTGTGTGGCTAATGACTCCGGCAGATCTGACTATAACAGCTTAACTAAAAGGAGAGAACCAAAAGGGCACACAGATACAGGAGCACGCTGAAACATTTTGGCATCCCTCCACTCCACCATCCACAAACCTGAGTGATTGCGTGCGAGTGGCGGGACGACAGCACCAGCGTCTCAGTTTACTATAATTTCCTGCGTCCATGGACCCCTGGATCTGCTGCCTTTATCTAAGGGGAAACATTAACTACCAAAAGCTAAACTAAACAAGTGAGAACATTTTCTGGAAGACCATTCCAGAGTTTGGGGGCTTTATAAGAAAAGGCTCTTCCCCCAGATGAAACCTTCTGAATTCTGGGAACTATTAAAAAGCCAGCACTCTGTGATCTGAGTAATCGTGGTGGTTCGTAATGGGAAATAAGGTCTTGTAGGTACTCAGGAGCGAGCCCATGTAATTTTTTTTGTAATTCTGGAAATCACACTAAACAGTACTCTAGGATTATATTTATTATTCTCGATCAGCGAGGTCAGATATGCTGAGCGAGCTTTAGTGAGAGCATTTCTATACTCTATAAGGCTGTCCTTCCAGGCCAAGTGGAACACTTCCAGCTTGGTTGATCGCCATTTCCGCTCTAGTTTCTAGTTTGTTTTAAGGTACGGTTTTATCATTGTACCACGGGGCGAGCTTTTTCTGTCTTATCCTTTTGAATTTAAGTGGCACCACATTTTCTAAAGTAGATCGAAAGGTATTTTCTAAATAGTCGGTTAATACATCCAGCTCCATTGGGTCTGATGGAGTGGAGATTAGGCTTGTTAGTTCTGGGAGGTTTTCTACGAATTGTAGGGCGGTAAATGGTTTTATTGCACGCTTTGTAGAATAGCGAGGGGACGTACATGTATTATGGCTGTCTATGTTAATTCCGAGTGTCAGAACTAAGTCTAAAGTGTGACTACAGCAGTGTGTAGGCCCTGTTACATTTTGGGTAATACCAACAGAGTCTAGGATTGAAGTAAATGCCTTTTTTAGTGGGTCATCTGCCTTCTCAAAATGGATATTAAAATCTCCTACAATCATTTCAATTGTAGTTGATCACCCACGACAAATGTGGGGTCCAAAGTGTGCGTCTTTAGTTTTGCACTGAAGCTATGAGGCTAATGCAGCTAAAAAGCAATAGAAATTTGTACACCACCAATTTGCATCATGCAAACTGCACACTTACATCATCACACACTTGCCTCAAACCATGCTGAGCTGTTAAAGGAGAATTCCACTGTTTCTACATAATTCATTTGTTCAGACACAAATGAAATCTTTCTAAGTAGTTTGATGTAAAATTGAACATTGTAGAGAAACGTTCAGACTCAGATTTCTTTACAATGCTGATGACAGGGACCAGGGGCATGGGTGAGTAACTCAGGTCCAGAAAGTAAAACTCCTCCCCAGGATTTTGTTCCAAGTGCCTGGAAAATTCTACTGCTTGTCAGAGCCAACCAAACAAGCCTAGGGAATCCTGGGGAGTAACTTTACTTTTTTGACCTGAACAATCCACGTTTGACCAGGGGCTACAATGCAAATATAGCCATTTTATTTAATATTTAAAATGATCACTAAACCTATGTGTGTCTTCTGAGTTTTTTATGTATTATGTTGAGGATGGTAAAATAGTGGTAAATTTGAAGAAATAAGTTTTCTTTGGGTACTACTTTTCCTTACAACACCCTGCCTGTACCGCTCTGCCATGAATAGATGAAAAAAAAAACATGTTTTAGGCAAAAACAATACTAGCAGGTAACTCTTAAAACATCCTTCTGACACTGCTATGAACAATCCTGACTGCCCAGAACTGTAGAATGATCAGCAGTATAAGTAAGCCAAGTGTAATTCTAGTATGTCCAAGCAATAATGGACATGCTATGTGTGGACTGAACATTACTCTATGAGAAGATTAGTTCACTTACTTCACTCACTTATTTCAGTACATTGACTGTAACAGTGTACTATGGGCTAGGACAGTGCTACTGCATTAGGATGTTAACTTGAAGCCCACCAAGAGGGCTCTAGGACTGTTGGAATGTTACAGTCGTAAAAGAAGCCATTCAAAGAAATAGGCTTCATTTAATGACATAATCAATAACAATTTTTTTTCAGATAAGCAGATCAATACAGTGATGTAGCACGATGCTGTTTTTGACGTATAGCCTAGACTGCATTTCACACTTGCTAACTAAAAAAAGTGACATTCTCATATAACAGAGTGCTTATTCAGCCAGCTGACCAACTGAAAAGCTATTTGACTTCTCTCACTGCTGCCTGGGTCATTTACTGCTCAGTACTTCAGCAACCGTCAGAACAGAAAGGAGTGAACAGCAGAGTTCATTCAAAATGCACTAGCCTATTTCTTCAGCTTTTATATTGCACAGTTCCATGCTTAGTTTTATTATTAAAGTGTGTCCAATTAACACGGATAACATAATGGACAAAATGCAGAAGCAGCTATGTCCTCTGGCTATGAAACTAATCTAAAGATGTGGAATGGAGGGTACCCAACAAATGCAAAAATATCTGAGCAGTAAGAAAGCATTACATTAGCGAAGGTGATAAAGTATTAAAGGAAACCTCATAAGGCCTGGCTTATATAAACTGGGTAAAAGTCGTTTAGGGTCTGAATGCCCCGTAAATCGTTTTCTGCAGCTTTTGAAAATGGCACTAATGAAAGGGAGTTAAAGTGTTCCACAGTGATAAGAGCAGGGCTAGCGAGTGTTTCTGTATCACTGCAACAGCACTGCACCGTCAGCACAAAACATGCTCTGAAAAACAGTACAAAAGACGAGAGACAGAGAAAAAAGTAACTGAACATAGTGAAGCCGATGGGCTCTGCAGTAGTTTAGAGTATAGGATTTATTGAGTTTGAGTCTAGTTTATGATTATATTGATGCTGCAGACACACACACACACACACACATATATATGTGTGTATAAATATTTTTTCAACAGCCTCACAACCTCATTA
Organism: Colossoma macropomum; assembly: GCF_904425465.1. NCBI lineage: Eukaryota > Metazoa > Chordata > Actinopteri > Characiformes > Serrasalmidae > Colossoma > Colossoma macropomum. The sequence continues at coordinate 22,815,332 of NW_023494798.1, read as the reverse complement.
TCTCTGAAATGGAGAAGAAAAAACATTCTTAGTTTTGTATATTAATGTAACAAGATTTATTTGAAGTTATTTTTGGCCATTTCTATTGGTCCACACATTATAAAACGTTGTAAAGGACAAATAAAAAAAGATATGATAGACAAGTGCACAAATAGACCCAGAAGGGACCTTGAGCCCCCACCCTTTTGCCCTCAGACAGTACAAGTGCCCTCTTGGTTAACATGTACAATGATTGTGCTTAATACTGCCATTCTTCAAGATCCATTGTAGCAAGGTTAATCACAGTTCTGGCCTGGCTAGTAGGCCAACTCAGGTTCCACAGGTTTAACTGGGCACCACACCGACCACCTGTGGAGATTTCACCTGAGTAACTCCAACCTCAAAAGTGATAATGTCTTTAAGAAAATGTCACTTTCCATAATGTAATTTTAAACAACGAAACATAATAGCACAGTAAAAGGTGCTAATAACTCACTAAGTCAAGTTTGTGTTACTATAAAAAAAAACAAGGCATTTTTGCAAGGCACTGTTGAACTCTTAAAAAGAGTTCTAACTCACTGTTCTGCAGCAATTAGAAAACATGCTGGGTAACATTACAGCCTTGTAGGCTGGTGGTTTTTAGGTATTAAAGTATATTGGTTGCCTTGGAAAAATTTCTGCATAATTAAATGGTTAAGATACAAACAAAGTCAGAGTGGTTTGATGTGAAATGCTCTGTTCTAGAGAAACAGAATTATTCACAGTGGTTGTGATAGGAACCAGACATCAAAAGAGTTTAATACCTCTAAAAGCTATCTCTCAAAAAGTTGAGAGGACATGAAGACATGGTTATGACTGCACTGCCTGATGGCTGAGATATTGTTTTCTGATAGTTTTGATGAGGTTTTGGCTTAAACATTTTAAAAATGCTTTCATAACGGCGCATAGATGCAGGGCACTGTAAGAAAGAAAACATTTTTTACTAATGTTTAACCCCAACATTACAAATAAAAAACATGTGTAGGTTTACTAGTGGTTTTGGACAGTAAATAGAACGGCTATATTGGAGATGTAGACATTGTGATCCCTGGTTCTTAACACCACCACTGTAACGAAATCTGAGTCAGTACGTTTCTCTACAATTCACCATTTCACATCAAACCACTCTGAATGACTTTGTTTACATCTCAGCAAGTGAATACCCAGAATAAGTCTCATTACCTTCATTTACATTAATGTTAGGAATATTTTCCTTTTTTGTAAAGTTACCATTTTGAAGACTGTTATGTCATTTGCCAATATATAGAGTCTTTGCCTGACACATGCCCAGTAACAGACGGACAGAAGGGAAGGCCTTTTGAATAAATGAAGTCACCATGTTAAACTGTGGCTTTGTGGAGTGATCACTGACTGCAGGAGAATAAAGGATGACTCAAACTCTCCGGCAGCTGTCACAGGGTGTGGCCCACTGGCATTCCACTGCATGGACATCAGGCCTTAATACTATGGGTGTTACGATACACATATTAATATTTATTTTTTGACACGGGGGCTGCAACACAATACATGCTGTGAATTGAATACAGTTTGATGTCATAAAAACATGTGTTATATCAAACTTGAAATTTCCCTGTTTCTGTTTCTGCACCACCGCAACCATTTTTACTTTGCGTGTATTTAAGTCTTGTTTTAGTCTTGTGTTTATTTAAGTCCTGTTTTGGCAAACTGACAAAAGAAATAAAAACAGAGAAATAAAAGCAAATTTGACTTTTCTTTTTTACCTCTGTACATCTTGGTGCAAACCTGCAATACAAATCATATTAAGAAAAAATTACATAACATAATAACCCTACCTAATACTGCCGGACATGGCCACAACCACCTCAGAAATTCCTAATGTGCATGCTGTACTCATTGAGAAGCACAAGGCAAAATAATGATGAAAAAATCACAGCTTCAACATGGGAAAACAAATTTGGCTTGTAAATATAGCATGTAAATCTAGCAAGCTTTTGTTGAGTACTCACTGTTCAGTGCGCTAAAGCCAGATGATGACCTTTGCGGTGGTTGAAGTGGACAGACTGACAAAGAGCTCCATAAAAGCGCGTGAAAGCCTCCCTACGGAGAGAGTAATGGAGCAGTATGGAGAGATCTCGCGGGTGATAACTGCCTAGCACCCACACTGCATACTAAACCTACAGAATAGACCCACCAGTGCAACTGCATACACCAATTTACTATGACCTTGAGAATACTATTGCTGTTTGGGGGGGGTGTGGGCAAGAGTCACGCTTTGACTAATAAAAAAAAACATGCCAAAAAAATTAAATAATTATAGGGCCCATGTTTTCCTTTTTTTATATCTCTTATTTTCTAAAAGATATTTTTCCCCAGAGGTCCACTTATAATTTTTATACCATATTGTCTTAATTATTTTTTACAAGCCTGTTTCCAGTCTCTCCTCATATCTTAGAATTAAATAAAATTACATAGTTGTTTGTTTTATCTGTGCCTTTAAGACGTAAGATGTAAAATGATGTAAATGATCCTGATTGGACCGCGACCCAGAAGGATAAGCAGTTTAGATGATGGATGGATGGATGGATGGATGATCCTGATTGGCTACATATAGCCTTGAATGTGCCTCATTCCTAAAGCAGTCCGTGCTGAACCACTCCTTAGAACTTCAACATAAATGGGTGGGCTGCACTGCTGTGGGCTGAATAGGTAGATTTACTGTATGTACATGTATATGCAAAGAATTCTAAATGAGCTGTTTTTTCCAGATTAGTTTCCAACTCTTTTATTTCAAAAAGCAAGGATAATTCAGTTTTCCATGATATGAGCCCTTTAAAACATAATAACTGTAGGTAAGTGTTGAAGTACAACAGTCTCAGCCTGAAACCAGTCCAATATGGACATATTTCCAAACCTCCAGAGATATTTCTCACATCAAACATGATGAGAAAACATTTCTGAAAACCACCCTACGTACACAGTCCTATCTCAAACAGTACAGACCTGCTATAACTGTAACCTTGCAATGTTTGAGGTAAAGATTAACATAATCTGACTTTCAAATCATGTCCAGGTTACAGGTGTGCATGGAGATTAAAGCACTAAAGGAGTATTACTGTAATTAAACCTTTCCATGCTGGCCAGATGTGAATAAGTGGATAACGTTCATACATTCATGGAAGGATTCTGGCCAGCTAATCTGATTAGATGATAGATGAGTAAATCTTGCAGTTAAATATGGAAGGACAACATAAGGTCAAAAGCAAAGTAAAAAATAGCCCGCCTTTCTGCATGCTCCCCAATATGCGATGAAAAGAACATGAATGTTGCTGTAAGGGCTGGGGAAACGTTTGGAGTGGGAGGAGCCTGTGCAAAACGCATCACTAGAGACCATCTGTAGAGCACGTGCTCTGGATGCTGCTGTATACATCCTTCAGCTGACTTTCAGGGAGAAGTTTCCTCTAAACTATGTTAAAACAACTTTCTTGAGTGCACAATGTATACGTGAGTGGGTAATGTTCAAAACTGATTTGAATATAGTTCACTAAATTGAATACAGTTGTGACAGACAGTGACTGTAATTGGCCTGGCAGCTCTGTGGAAACAGCAGAGGTAGCAACTGCTGTTTTTACTTCTTTCAGCCTATGAGTTATTAGAAGCTGTCAAAGCTGAAAGATTAAAGCACTCGGTAGAAAGGCTCTTTATTGGACATTCTGTAATGTCCGATAAATCTGTTGTTGTTTCCTAGAATGTGGAATATACACATAAACTTTATTCCTGACCAAAAAAAAATGCCGTAATCTTACAAACCCAATTCCAAAAAAGTTATGACAGTAGGTAAAGTGCAAACAAATACAGAAAGCAGTGAGTTATAATTTTACTGATACTTGCACTTGAACAAAAACAAAAGATATTCAATGTTTTATCTTTCAATTTCATTGTCTTTTTTTCTTTGTAATATACAAATATGATGCCTGCAACACATTCCAAAAAAGTTGGGACAGGGCCAAAAGACTAGGAACATTTTGAAATGTTCAAAAAACATCCTGAAGCGCTGATGCAAAAATGTCTAGGCCTTGGATATAAAAGAATCCAGAAAAGGAGTAGACCTTTATGAGCAAGAATGGGTTGAGGCTTGCCACTTTGCCAAAAATACATCAGCAAAAATCCAGCAGTTTAAAAATAACGTTCCTCATCCACGGATTACAAGGATTTTAGGTATTTCGCCCTCTACTGTGCATAATATCATTAAAACATTTAGGGAAATCTCTTTGTGTAAAGAAAAGGCTGAAAACCACAAAAGAATACTTGTGATCTTCAATCCCTCAGACAGCACTGCATTATACACTGACATGTTTCTGTGACGGATATCACTACATGAGCTCGAGAATACTTTGACAAACCACTGTCAATAAAAGTCTGTCGCTGCATCCACAAATGCAAGTTAAGACTGTACTATGCACAGTGGAAGCCATATATCAACAGCATCCAGAAATACTGCTGACTTCTCTGGGCTCAAGCTCATCTATAATAGAGTGCTGCACAGTCGAAACGTGTTTTGTGGTCTGACAAGTCAAGCTTTCTGATTATTTATGGAAATAAATCGTTGTAATCGTCGTATCCTCTGGGCCACAGCAAAAAAGGAGCATCCAGATTGTTAACAGCGTAAAGTTCAAAAGCTAGGGTCTGTCATGGTGGTATTAGTGGGTAAGTTACACATCTGTAAATGCACTGTTAACACATTTTGGAGCAACATATGCTGCCTTCTAGATGATATCTGTTTCAGGGGTGTCAATACTTATTTCAACTTGACATCACCAAGCCACATTCAATGTTAGAACAGCCTGGCTATGTAATCAGGCAGTGTGGGTGCTAACTGTCTCCTATTAAAAACCTGTGTCTTATTAAGCTCAAAATAAGGGCCCATATGGTTGCGCAGCTCAAGACTATGAAAAGTTATGCTTTCAAAACTGGATCAGTTTGTATCTTCAAACCTAAAAAATGATTAAGCGTTATTTAAAGGTAAGATGATATAACACAGTGATAAACAAGCCCCTGTCCCAACTTTTTTGGAATGTGTTGCAGGTATCTATTTTGGAATGAGCATAAGTACAAAAGGTTTAACACAAGTCAAACAGAATTTACTAATTATTGCTTTCTGTTCTTATTGGCATTCACATAGCATCTCAGCTTTTTTTCTATTTTTTTTAAATTTGCAAATTTTTAGTAAATTTCAGATATGTTTATCATGTTTTCATGTACTGAAGTGCCAAAACTGACAATGCATTTTGGAAGCAACACTGCTGTGTTAGTAGTTGTAGATTGTGTATTTGAGTAAACCTTGTCAGAAAGATTTAGACTTAGATTTAGTCTTAATAGGGCTACAACTATTTGAACAGTGATATATTTTTAATAAGGTATGTTCTCCATATAGCTGTATTAAGTCCATAAGTGCTTTAGACTTCAAAATATGTTTAATAATTAGGTGTATTACAAATGTTCTTGATTTATGCTTGGACTAATAAAAGGAGAACACCTCTGAGCCAAAGTAATTAAAACCAAATGAATGGGCAAGATCTGGAGCTATGCTATTTCAAAATGAGGCATTGCAGGTGTGCTGCTTCTTTGGCTGCCCTGGATCTAAGTGGATCTCTTTTTGGCAGCCTCCCTCAGTGCCCCCTGTCTCACATACACTCTGGCTCCTTCAGTCATAGAGAAAACAAACATATCACCATGGTCTCCAAAAAAGGTAATGAACGTTAATGGAGAAATTATTTATTCCAAGTTGGACCATTTCTTTTGGTCCATTCATCATTATATTCTTACTGTACTTTAAATTTTGTAGTAGTAGTTTTGTAGTATTTTAGTAACAAAATATAGTGTGATGTTATACAATACATTTCATAAGATTTGAATCTGCCTACATTCTTTATCTGTATATTGTTCTGTCTTTTTGGCCCTCAGCCCACTATAAATATTACATTTTGGCCCCAAGACAAAAACTTTGGGTACCCTTGTTTTAGGGCCTGCATTTGATTATTTTCAGTGTGTTATCTTAGATAAATGATTGCTAGGAAATCTTTCCACAAAATGTAAAGTTAGCCAACAGTTAGCCTCCAAGCAACAAATTTTACAGTAGACTGGGTAATGCTAGTTTTAAGGACGATGTATTGGAGACATTAAACAGGATACTCAGCTGTGAAGCCAATATTATCTATGTGAAGTGACCATATTAAAATGCTGACATTTTTCTGAATAAGGCTGCTTAAATGTGAGGCCACATGCAGGTTAGTTTTGCACCAATATTTTGTCGGTGGGAAACAGGGGGCACTTCAAACTATGAGGACAATCGGGTCTAGCCCCTCAGCACAACCCTGTGCCAGGTGATTTTCATGTTATGTTCATGTTATGTTATCAAGATTATATTATAACTGCAACATTAGGTATTAGTGAAATATTTGCTACTAGTGAGGTCTGAATCAGTTGTCTTAAGTGTGAGCTAAAAAAAAATGGAAAGACAAAGATAGAATGCAGATGAGAGAGAGAAGGTCAAACCTGAGAGAAAGCAAGGGAAAAAACTCTCCTAATTCAGAGACAGAAAAGATGGTGGAAAACAAATGAGAAATCAGAGAAAACTACTGCACACTGCACAGAACCCCAAATTCCATTTGTTCTTATCAGAACTTTCAAAAATGGAAATGCAAGGTGCTGCTATATGGTCTGCTGAATGCCACACATAAAACAAACTCAAATCAAATCACTTATGCAAAGGCACTCACTCACACATGCTTGTGATAAGAAAGACTCTAACAGATGTGGTGGAGCGTTCCCACTCTGTTGGGTGCTGAAGCAGCACCCGGGTCTATTTGGGGTCTGTTTCAGCTCCATTCAGCACTGCTCCGTGATTGGGCTTTGGGGCGGATGTGATGGATTTGAGCACAGTGTGGCAGTGACATCACACTGTAAATCACGGCATTGTACGCAAAGGCACTGCTCTGTAATTATGCGTTATTTGGCTGGCTTCAACTGAGAATATATTAGCGGCTGTCCAACACACGCTTATATATTACAGTACAACACATATGCATATGCGCACACACGCACACACATACACACTTATCTACTTACACACTTGTTTTTATACAATGTGAGGACATGGGCCACTCTGCGTAGCACGCTAGACATTTTTTCTTATTTTTCGATTTTTATTTTTCTTCATCATTTGAACACACCAGCCATGTTGTGTTTAATTTTCTGATAAGTGGACCAATAGAAATGCTTCAAAATGTCTTTGAATTAAATCTTTTTACATACACTGCCATTAAAAAGTAAGAATATTTTTGCTTTCTCCTTGAATTCGCCATTTTGGAGATACTTGTTTTCTGATTGTTTGGTCCAATTTTCCCCCCGGGCTAATCCAATTAAGTCTGCTAGTTAAGTCTCACTCTATTCCAATATGTCATTGGACAGTTCAACATGAATCAATGGTCAGATCATCCACACTGTCAAGCTCCCACCATTTGTAAAACTTAGTCAGAATGGGCCAATAGGGGTTAAAATCAAGATAAAAATTGTGTAGTGTAGGCCCAGCTTCAACTAGCTTCACCCTGAGTGAGGGAGGAGACTTTGTGGCCTGCTCTTTGCTGACTGTCAGCTGCTCTGTGATAAAGGTAAGTCTCACAGCCCCAACAGTGCTGCTGTGTCTCCCCCTCAGAGAGCGACTCCTTTAAAGCACACACCTTTTAATCCACCACACCCCCTCCACAATGACTCACAGCAGCTCCATCCCAAATCACAGGGATTAAAAAGCATTCCCTTTACTTCCCCTCGGATGAGCCTACAGTGAATTATGATTATGCCTGCAGAGGACCGCTTGAGTGTGCTTGATAAAACTATTCCGCTTAACTTCAGACAATGAGACTTAAGAATGCAAAAGCATCTCTGAAATAGGTGCACCTCGACCCAAGCACAACATCACCATGGTGAGGATCACTGCGGAAGTAAACCCCCTAACCACTTCACGTGGGATTAACCAGGCAACAGTTTAAAAAGGGTTTGAATGGGCTGGGACGGATTGGGTGACACTCTAATAGGAAACTTCACAAAGATCAAACAGAGCAATTAACTGTATTGTTATATACAGAGTTAAGTTCGTGTGATGAGTGCACACTAAATTAAAGTGAAGTGTTTTGCATGGATTATGCACTTGACCTACAGAGAGGCATGTTGGGTTAAAGAGGTAGTCACCACCCTGCAGCATCAGCACATGTCGGATTTAAAAGTAAAAGAGGAATACGTTGCAGCTATTAAATGAGCGTATATATGTTGGTGGGAGGTCAATTCACTCATGCATACTCCACCCAGCACCTGTTCTTACAGAGCAACTGTTGCAAGGTTGAACAAGCTTTACAGAACACTGTAACACACATACTATGCTAACTGTTTGAAATGCTACACTACTTAGCTTGACTATGTTATTGTAGCTAATCGAACTAGGCAGAATGGAAACAACACTTTGCCACCATGCTAATGCTGCTTGAAGTATGTCCTAACTCTGTGACCACACACTTTAAATGTGCAGATGGGTGATAAATTAAAAGAAAGGCCAACACAGAGTATCATGGTAAGATGCTGGGCCACCACAAGCCACCAGAACAGCTTCAGTACACTTATGTTTAGATTCTACAAGTCTCTGGATGGGAGGGATGTAAGACCATTATTCCAAAATATATTCCCTTAGTTGGCATTTTGGTGATAGTGGAGAGCACTGTCTAACATGTTGGTCCAAACTGTCCTGCTGGTGCCCAACTGGGTAGGGGTCTGGTGATTGGGCATGGCATATGCCATAGCATAATTTACAACATTTCTTTACTAATTAAACTTGAGAAACTCAGGTTGCTCTACTGTTTTTCCTTATATACGTATGACCATCACGGTCACTGAATGTAAGCGTTCAACAACAATTTTTACTTTCTCACAGATTTAAATGCAGATGTCACTTTAGTCACTGGTCCTATTGAAACACTAGCTAGTTGAGCAGTCTTTGTGGCTGAGGCTCCTGGCATGAACTCTCTTTCAAAGTCTCTTAGCACTTTTTCTTTTGCTATCTTGAGCCAAAATCAAGATCAAATGGAGCTGTTCAGCATTTTCATACATTCCACAGAGCATAGTGCGTTAATAACATATTAATTGTATCATGTAGTACACCTGTCTGGAAGCATTTCAAGCTGTATGCTACAATTTACATGTGATTTTTCCCAATGTTTTATTAAACTAGTGCATCTTTGTGCGTTGAGCATTAAAAGGTCAGTTGTAGGTCATTTAAAACTAAAGGAGAATACAATACAGTTATTGTAAGACTATGTGTGAGGGTGCAGTGGGAATGAGGGGTGGGGGTATAGGCGGGGTCTGTATGAGATGCCCTTTATGAATTTGAGAAAGAAGGACCGAGTAGAAAGAAGAGGGAAAAAAAGGGTTCTGGAGGAATAATGACCTGCCAATCAGGAATGCCTCAGGAGAGCTGGCTGGGGTTTAGCTGTTGATTGACAGTTCTGACATTTGCCCACTCAACCTCAGAGTGGGGTCTGCAGTCCTGGTGGGAGTCAAAGCCGACCTGCGCACAGGAGCGCTCCCAAAACACATCCATAACCCTCCCCATCACACGCACACACTTTGCCAGCTGTACGACCATAATCACTCTCTCTCTGCCCTCTCACTATCCCCAGACTCATGCATATAATGCAGCCTCATCGGCGGCTATTAGTGATGCACACCGCGTCCAAAGGTCTAGAACTCAACATGGCTGCGCTCTGATCGTTTTAGATAGAGCTGACGAGGGCTCAGTCAAGGCCCCGCAGTCGAAACGCGAGGTTCAGGAAAAGTCCAATGTGAATTGAAGCACACAACACAGTTAATAACAGCTATTAAACTCAGATAAATGAAGTGAACTTCATGCTGCTCCAGAGAGCAGCGTAACAGAGGAAAAATCACGCTGATGACTGACCTGTCTGTCTGCCTCTGTCTCTGTGATATGGAAATGCAGGCTAAACAGTAGTGAGTTGTGGGAATGAGACATTTGTATGGCTGCTGGGTACGTGCAGAAATAAATGAATGCTGTGCTTTTGCTGTGAGTAAAGCACACGGCTGTATGAGCATTCATACATACATACTGTTTTGCTCAAGGGAGGGCTTGACATGGGTTTTGTGGCAATTAGGACAGATTATAGACAAAATACTGGCATTGTGATTATATTGCTACAGTTGTGACTGCAGTTTGCCTTGCAGTATATCAAAAGCACAAAAATTAATCCATGCTGTGACATGGTTAAAAACTGCCCTGCATTATCTTGACTACAATTATTTAGTTTCGTTAGATTAAGTCAGTACCATAGCTGCGACCAAAACAGATCCTTACTCTCACCGTTTAGTTCTCTGAACCATTTAGTTTACTACACAGCAGTAAAAATGTGTGAATCAATGTGAATGCGGACATTTCATCATCATTAGCTTGCATCAGTATTCACCAGTCACATCAACAAGCCAACATGAGCTGCTTAAAGAGGTTGGCTTCTTGATGTTGGCTTTGTATTCATAGCCACAGACATGCACGTAACATTTTGAAAAACTGCAAGGAACAAGGACAAAACTTGACTAGGCTAAACATTCAATTTACCTAATGTTACATAATGTATGTAATAGTGCCCTAAAAAGCAAACAAGGATTTATTTTCATCACAACCCTGCATTCATCATCCTCAGATCCACTATCTGGAACTGTGATTTGTCAAAATGCCCACAGCACAAAGTAAAAACAAGTGGATTTATTTGCATATCACAGCCTTTTTGCGATATCACTATTGCAAACGCCTATTTTATAAGTTCAGACCATGCTTTCAAAAAATGGTTGTAGAATGAGAAGAGACTGTGTAGCTGAAAGAGGGGCAGGAACTGGGCTGGAGTTCTGGGTGGCTTTTGCCTGAGCTACAAGACTGGACCCCTCTTTTTAATTAACAGTAGTAGAACTGACAAACAGAACTGAGAAACAAGGAAGACATGTTTGAAATGTGGGGTTTGAAAACTTCATCAGAGAAGAGAAGGTAGAGAGGGAAAATTTATAAGATGTTACATTGGGAGGCATGGTGGCACAGTGGGTAGCGCTGTTACCTCACAGCAAGAAGGGCCTGGGTTCGATTCCCAGCCGGGTGACCAGGGTCATTTCTGCGTGGAGTTTGCATGTTCTCCCCGTGTCTGCGTGGGTTTCCTCCCACAGTCCAAAAACATGCAGTCAGGCCAATTGGACGTGCTAAATTGCCCCTAGGTGTGAGTGAATGTGTATGTCTGTCTGTCTGCCCTGCGATGGACTGGCGACCTGTCCAGGGTGTATCCTGCCTTCCGCCCAATGACAGCTGGGATAGGCTCCAGCACCCCACCGCGACCCAGAAGGATAAGCGGTTTAGATGATGGATGGATGGAAGGTTGGATACATTGGGAGGAGGATGAGCATGGTCCTCCCTAAAAATTTTAGATATCCTATAACTCCATATCACGATAATGATCAGCAAACAGTCAGTAGTCCTAGTAGCAACCCTTTCAGAACACCTTGCAAGTGAATATAATTCATTTTCTTTTAACTGAAATGAGTGTCTTATCCTGCACAGTGTTACCTTTCATATAGTTATTGTTGCAGAGCTTTTGCATTACATCATTTGTTCGGGCCTTGTGTACGCATCAGGAGAGTTTCCTAGTAGTTGTGTGTTTTGGCAGCCTGTGAAATAAAGCTACATGCTTATTTAACCTTCTACACTGGGTGTCCTGTCATGGACCTGCAGTTTAGCACAATGTTCTGCATTGTTCATACAGCAGCAGAAGACTATGGTGATTGTGTTAGACAACAGACGTGAATGTGTGTAGTGTATACTGTTCGCCTGTATGCTGAGGGTGTGTAGTTGCAGGTGTGTACAGAACCTGTCGGATAAAGCGGCAGGAGAGCAGCTGAACTGCTGCTGGGGAGCCAAAGCCTCTGTCAGAGGTGGATGAATGGGCAGAATGGGGGCAATCAGGGTTCAAGGGTCAAATGGAGTCATGCTTGATTGGCCTACACTTTGCATTAATTACCATAACCTTGCTGTCAGTAAAGAAATCCAGCCAAATGAGGGGACAAGGTCAGTCACTGCTAATTCACCCTTCATTTGAGCCCTGCATATTCAAACAACACATCCACACAAACGTACACCTATGCATTTTTGACACCAATGAAAAGGAATCTGATACTGTTATAAAAAAAGCATTTGCACTGTACTTGATTCAAAGCCTCTTTCTTTGCTTTGTTTCTCTTTTTAGTGTGTGACTCTCAAACTCACCTATGCTATTTAATTTTAACCATGACTCATATTTCCATCCTTCTCTTCTTGTTTTACTGCCATCTCTACTAACCACCATATCCTCCAGCAGATGCCTCTCAAAGAATGCCTGCTGCATTAGCACAGGCTGTGAACTCTGAGTCATGTTCAGCCTCATGGGCTGAGGAATGTGGCATGGCAGACTTCAACTTCAGAGCTATGGGCTTTAATATGATGAACATAGAGCTAGATTTAGCCTTTTTATGATAACTATGAACCTGGCTCCCAACTCACCCAGATCCCAAATATCTGTTATAGTCCTGACCAAACAGAATCATCGTTTATTCAATCTATCAGGCACTTGGGTGAAGGATGGTGCATGTAATTGGTCTGTTTGATATGGACAAAATATAAAGTAACTAAAAAATAATCAAATAAAATTTACATTCTTAATGTATTTGTAAAGAGTAGCTGGCAATTTGCACAGTGATAAAATTTTATTCTCTTACTGTTCTCTCTTACGGTAGGAAACAGAGGCCATTGTCATTACGTACAAGTTATTTATTTTTCAGCTTATTAGATATAAAATAGTCCATAGGAGATTTTCAAAACATATAGAGAAAATTAGACTCCTAACAGCCCTGAAAGACCTGGTAGCAGGGGCACCACAGGGCGGTGGAAGATTCCACATGCCCTGTGTGACTTTCAGCCTTACTGACATATTTGTAATTAATGATTTATTAAATAATAGTTAAAGACTAGTTTAGATACAGTGCCAGTAGCAATGCACCTTCCATTCTATCTCCTGTGACCCTGATAAATCAACTGGGCAGCATACTGGCTGTTTTTGTATTGAAATATTATGTTCTCTCAACCACTGATGTGTAACTTGAAAGTGAAGGAAAAGTAGACTTCCATCTTTCAGCCTGGGTTAAACACAAATTAAAATCAGAATATGTTCATTATTTCACCACTAAATATATTGATCTATAGCTGGATAAATGAGTATGTTTGTGGAGATTTTGGTGGCTGTTGAATAATATTAGTCAAAAACAGTTAATTACGGGAATTTTACTTTGACAGCTATGATGCAATGCCTTGAGAGGCAATTCTAAATTTTGGCCAGTTGTATACAGTATATTTATACACAGACAGGTTCTGCTATGGAAATAAGGTAAGGCACAGGGCCCATATGTACATTTTTGAGGAGTCAAAAATTCCTGCTTAGCAGACCACCAAACCAGTCACCACAAGCTGCTGTTGTTAGAAGAGTGGACTGAGCACCTCAGAGTTCAGACCTTAGTATCACTGAATGTGTTTGGGATTACTTGGATCGTGAGAAGCAGAAAATGTAACCATCGTCTAAGACTGAACTTTGGAGATTTGGAAAAACAACCAGAAGATTTCTGAAAGCAAAGAATGTTTTAATAAAGGCGAAGGGTTGGCTCATTAAGTACTGACATTATATTTAGTTGTTGAGGCTTCAGTGTGATTTGCTGTTAAATATATGTTTTCTGCTCCACGAGCTGAAAAATGAATAATGTGTACTTAATGCCCATTTTGACTGGAAATTAAAGGAATGAAGTGTGTTCTCTGAATTTGCACAATACAGGACATATTTTTATGAGGTCTTTTGTAGCTTCCTAATCTGTCCTTTTTCTAATAACATATTTCTAATTTATAAAGTTTTTCTAATCTGGTGATTGCTCAATGATGACAGACATAATTACAGTCTACAGTATTGTAACACACTAAGATTGTGATTACCTGGTGAAATATCTGTGTGACATGGTCAAAGCTGGATGGTTTTGACAAAAAATCCTGAAAAATCCATTCAATCTGCTCAGTTGCCTGTATTTTGTCAGAATGCTAACAGAACATAATGGGTGCAGCAGGTTCATCTGCTCTCAGTGCACTCAGTAAAAGTCAAGAGTAGTTCTAAGTAGTAATGCTTGACTTTGAGGCACCAGGTATACAACTAAGTGGAATGCAATTAGTGCAGCAATTATGACAGCTATTCACACATAACAGTAGTTCTGCACGCTTAATGTGCCCAAACAAATGAGCTACACTGTAGAAAAATTGAGACTAAAGGGGTCAATACTTCTTAAGTTGTGTCCTGTGAAAGCTGCAATGGTCAGATTTAGTGGTTTCGACAGACCTTTCTAAAGGACTAATTCATACATTTACTTTGCCTCTGTATTTCAAATACACACATACACCCACTCACCTGCAGGCTGGGGGCTGATTTATCCCTGTAGCTCTCTACTGTAGTCCTGTGCCCAGAGCACTGATAAGGGCGACTGATAGCGGCAGCCTGAGGGCTGCAGTGCACTGCCTGACTCTGTGGCCTGTGGCAGCAGCGTCACTGTCCAATAACAGAGTCTTTAAACCCATGCTAACCTCTATTACAGCCTCCGTGCTGAAGGGGAGCTTTCACAAGCAAGACCAATGCACACTCACACACACAACAGATCAGATGCTACTGAAACACAGAGACAAATTCCACAATCTTCTGCTCTATACTGTTATAAGGTGAGGGTCAGCTACTGTACAGTGACCCACAGTATGACTCACTAGAGATATGAACTATACCTTTCACAATGTTTTACAGTCAACTGTCAGTCAAAGGGCCTGTCTACTCCTTGCATTAACATGCATTTTTAGTGAACGGATCATAGTCATCGCATTTCACTTGACTGCATGATAAGCCAGGTGTAAACACCTAATTGTGATCCGACTGCGATCAGATCACTCAAACCACGCTCAGAGGTGGTCAGAGACAGATCTTGACCACATTGAACACAAGTATAAGCGGAATGTATTTTCACTTCACCTTTAAAGGCACTTACATATAACATGATACCCATCTTAGTCACTACTTTT
Source organism: Colossoma macropomum (assembly GCF_904425465.1). NCBI lineage: Eukaryota > Metazoa > Chordata > Actinopteri > Characiformes > Serrasalmidae > Colossoma > Colossoma macropomum. The sequence continues at coordinate 22,800,112 of NW_023494798.1, read as the reverse complement.
TCAAAACCGCTGCAGTAACTTCAGCAGCTGTAAACTCTTTGCAGGCCATCTCACACGTGTCTCCAATGTCGACTGAACGAAGAATGAAAGGTTTCCTGCATGATGGGTCAGTCTGTAGTGATTTCCTGAATGCCTGAATCGGTCAGTTTCACACTACATGTAGACGGACACACAAATCCACTGATTACACACGGTGAGAGGCAGATGACATGTTTCTCAGCCCCTCTTCACAGTCTCATAACTCTGGAAGTGAGTCACATACAATCTCACAATAAAATGGATTGGAAAGGGCGACTCTACCGATTCAGGAAATGTTTGAACCATATTTCTATGCTGTACTATCGCCAAGATAAAGAAACAAATACAGAAACATAGAGAGACACCAGCGAGTTTGTGGTCCCTAGAGGGTGAAAAGGTCTTGATCCATTTTTCAGCACGCTAAATAAACATTCAGAAGAAAAATGATGACATTTTGCAGTGTAGTTCTAGAGATATTGATTGTTTTATTCCAGAACCAATAAAGCTTGATTCCTACATCTCCTAGAGATCATCTGCACTGCTTTAGCTTAGTAGATGCCTGGCCGTATCGGTAATGGCCACAACTTTTCATCAACCATGAATTTCGCCAAAGCATTGCTGCTTTCTGTACAGAGCTGTGTTTACTGCGTAATTAATAAATATATTTACTTTGAGTTAGTCAGTATGCCTTTGTTGATGAGTGTGCAGGAATAGAAGTCTGTCTTTATCATAAACTGTGGAAAGACTGTGAAAGAGGTAATGAGTGGTTGGCTGCTGTAAATAACCTCAACTCTGACAAAAACACACCATTATATGTAATGGAATCAAGAGTGTCCAAAACACCGGAAGATTTCAAGAAGGAAGAAGAAAGAAACCTGAGCTGAAGGGAGGCTGTCTGTAACTGTTAATGACTAATAATTGAGTTAGCATTGCTGACAAATACACTTTAACAACCACAAATATGCTTTACTAACCGCTTCAAGCCTCTTCATTACGGCTGTCACAATTAATCGATTGAACTTGATTACTGAATTAAAAAATAGTACATTGGAATGTACTATCTTGGTGTATCTGCAGTGATTAGTGGTCACTATCTTTGACCATAATGCATTCAAATTCTCCTATGGATCTCTTCTGGAGTACTCCTACTGATGTCTTTAATACATAGTTCAATGGACAAACCCATTTTGTACACTTTTTGCCGCATGATGTATTTTTAAAATAAAATCTTTTTAAGAGCTTCATGTTTTATTTTTTTGTAGTTAAGCATTTTAGAATATTATTTTATGGTTATGCATGGTTTGTTATAGTTCAGGTAAGTACATTTTATTGCTTGACCTTTAAAAAAAACCCTGATTACTTGATTATTGATCCAAATGACTGATAGATTATTAAAAGACTGTGAAATATAGACTGATTAATTACTCAATATAATCAATAGCAACAACCCTACTCTTCAAATGTAAATATGCATCTGCACACATTTGGAAACCTATAGTGCTGTTTAAGTCTTTTTTTTGTAATTTGTGTAAATTTCTAAGGCTTCTCCCATTATATGTACAATATATAAACAATTCATTTTTATTGCTGCTGTAACTCTTCAATTTCCTCTGCTAATAAAGCATATATCTAAATTACTACAAATAATTTGCAACATATTAACCTCCACTCAAACCTCATATCTTTAATGAGAGTGCTGCCTAGTCTTTATTTAGATACAATTGCACAGAATCTGATATTTATAAAGAAAGAACATGGATTTATTTCTGAGTCAAAAGAACACTGCTTCATTTTGATCAACCATTCCACTACACTGACTGCATTAATGATCCATTCCCCCGGCACTTTGTATTCCGAGCAGAGGTGAAACGCTTTTATTTGTTTATTTGTGCATGGGTTTGTTTTCCCCAGGGAGAAATCCAGTAGAAAAGCTCTTAATGTATGGCTGCATCGATCAGAGCCTCTCCAGGGCTCACAAACACTGATGCTTTAAACAGATTAAATGACTTATTATCTCCCTGTCAACAGCCTGTCTGCCACAGGCCTGTGTGTGTTTGTGGCTGGGAATAGGAAAAAAACAGAAGAGGCGGTGACGGAGGGACTGTGAGTAGGCTGCTTGCTTGAAGTGTGTGTATCTGTGTGTGTGTGTGGGGGGGGGAATGTCTAAACAACTGTGTTTGTATGTGTGCATGTGTGTTTGGGGGTGTAAACACCAGTATGTGTGTTTTTGTGCTTCAGGAATATCTAAGCAAGCATGTGTGTTTTATATAAAACTACTCCAAAGTCAAAGACCATCCTTCATTTATGTAATTTCCAGCTATTAAGAGAAAACAGCCATTGAGTACAAGTTATTCATTTTTCATTATTCATTTTATTTCTGAGGAGATTAGATATAAGACAACCACATCTTGCATAAGGAAGAGGAAAGGGGACAAAGGGGAATCCAAAAAATGATTAAAATACATAGAAAAAAATGTGACTGCTAACAACTGTTATTTTTACACCTACCCCTTGTTTTTGTGTCACCTTGCCCCTTGAAACCGAGTTACAAGAGATAGTGGTTGAAATCTTCCCCTACAAAATGCGACAACTCTAAAATACAAAAGAACACTGCTTCATTAACAGACTACTAGTGGTGCTTGGTGCTTTGTAGGTGACCCAGCCAGTCTGCAGACAGCAGAGGAGGGTAAAGTTCAGCAACCTCACTGCTGGTCTTTAGTTAAATTTAGGTAAATATATGCCTTCAAAGAGGGGGGATGTGACAATTATGTATTATCGCCCACCCCTAATTTTTTGTGATATGAAGCTGAAGTCAGCTATTCGCCAGCTTCTTGTTCATTTTCCCATTCCACCTTCTGGGAGAATGTAACTGCTGTACCATTTAATGTGGAACAGGAAGTTTTGCAAGCTAGCTACCAAGACATCAGCATACTACTAACAATACTTTATGCTTGTTATAAAGAACAGGACCATAACACATCGAAACGACATTAAATCAAGATAATACAATGGTTCATCATAATTTTAACAGAAAATACTCACACTTGTGGGTTTCTTTGGTTGCTCGTGCAGCCATCTTGCTGGTTTTTCTTTTTTTCTCATAACACTCTGTCTGGAGTGTGCCTCTGAAAAACCTCAGTTTGGACAGCCATGTAGCCCTAACACTTCACCCTACCCCGCTTTGTCAACAAAAATTGGGACACCCTACCCTTAGATGTGAATGCGCAAAACAGAAGGGCAGAGCTAAGCGGTAGGGGCAAGGAGTGAAATGCCCTTGCTGCAAAAAGTAAGCCACTGAAGTAAGCTGTTACTTCAGGAAAGAAGAAAAATTGCAAATCGAACAAAGAACCTGCTGATGTTCTCAGAACAATGGACTGGCCTTCCCAGAGTCCACACCCACACCTCAGCATCACTGAATGCGTTTGGGATTACTTGGATCATACGAAAGCAGACGATATAACCAACTTCTATGACTGAACTTTGGAAGTGTGGAAAAATATCACTGCAGATTTCTTTGAAAACGAAAAGCAAATCTCTCAAAAAGAATGGAGGCATGAACACACTTTTTGTACTAACTTTTTCATATATTTTTCAGTTAAATATAACTTTCCTGCTTTTACTTAATGTCTGTTTTGACTACCAATTAAACAAGTGAAGGTGGTCTTTTGCACAACGCTGAATGCCTCAGCTGGCAAGGGGCGTATTGTGTGTGTGTGTGTGTGGTTCAGAAATGTCTAAGCAACTGTGTGTGTTTATATGTCTCAGCTGGCAGGCGTGAACTGGGGTGCATCGTGTGTTTGTGTGTTGCACAGCAGCAGGGGGCTGTCCTGTCTCAGTGCCTGAGGGTCTCCGAGCCCATTTCCTTTGCTCCTCTGTGATAAGTTTGCCTGTCAGATTTGCCCAACACCACAATATTTTTGATAAGGTTCGCTGCTAGTTTTCTCCACCTCTGGCACTGAGATCAATTTGAGATTGATTCGGAGTGCCCCGCTGCAGCCAGTTGTGAGATCAATTTGAGATGGATTGTTCACGCCGGGGGGCAAACGGCATGCAGTTCAGTTCCCCCCGTTCTAACCCCCCCCACACACATACACACACCCACGCTTACTTGCTCTCTCGCTCTGCATTGCTAGAAATGACTCCATTAGCCTAGACCTCTGCCCATGCACTGCGATAACCTGGAGGAACAGATGAATGATCTGATTGGTAATATACACCATGAAGAGAAAAGTGAGGGATTTTGGATAGATGGATTCTGTTCTCTATCTACTAGATGCAGGGGGTTGCGATGGAGGCCCTCTCTGGCCCGTTCATATCCATGCCACACCGTTCCACTGTGGATTATGACCTTATCTACACTGCAGAAAAAGCACACCAGCTAAAAAGCACAGTCAGCATTACACTGTCCCTGATCTCTCCATACCTGTGTCTGTAGAGAACACAACAGATCAACTGCTTTCTAATGTGAGTCTGCTTGTTTCAGTAGATAAAATGCATGAGGAACAAAAAGTTCCTTTTATGTATGAGTAATCACAAAGAGTTGAACCAAGGTCAGTAAAGAAGAAGAAAAAAAAAGAACACTACACCTTTCAAAAACAAGATTTAAACTGGTAAGTAACAAAATACAAAGGAAAAAAACTACTAGATACAATAGATAAGGCACACAAATAATAAGGCAATACAAATGGGATAAATAACAATAAGAAATGATAGAGATACAAATTATAAAATACAGTAACATAACTTGTGGACAACATAACATATAACTGTTAAAAATGCACTTTTAGATTCGTTTTAAGAGTCAACTGCTCTCTGGCGTTTAGGCTGAGAATTTGAGAAACTCAAATGTTAGCAGGCCAAACTGTTAGAATAAACAGTATTTTGTCATGTCATCAAGCTAACATTAATATATTCCCAGCCTGCCTAGTTTCAATTAGCTACATCAGCATAGTCCAACAACTTAGTTCTTCTTAAAGTATAGCATTGTAGTTATAGTCTTTTTGCAAACACCCTACACACACACACACACACACACCCCACAGTCTCATATATGTCTAATTAATATATTCAAATAAAATAATTTTCCTGTAACTCTGTTATAAGGACCCTGGTGAAAATGTTGTGAATTGTTGAGCTGCTAGTGAGCAATGATGAGTGAAAGGTGAGGGGGGAGAACTCCCTGCTGTGAAAACAATTCACACCTCACCTTGAGATATTCATGCTGAAACAAAATAGATAACACAACTGCAGATGTCTTGACATCAAAACATTGTGTACAACTGCTAGAATAAAAAGACAGCATTTAAGCACTATAAAATCACTTAAATTACATAAAAATTGACTTGCTCGCACACCTCTGAAGGCACAAATCCAGTTTGCCTCTGTTTTTACAAATTATACACATTTCCAGCATACAAATATATTCCATCAATGCTATTAAAAACAAAAATACCAAGAGGGACATCCAAAATTCCAAGTATTTCTACTCTGAAATTTGAAGATTTCGAAGATTCATCATTATGTAGTGACTCTAAATACAGTGAAATACATTTTCTCATTATGTTGAATGTATGTCTGCCAATGTTAATGCTTGTCCAACTTTGCAACAATTGCTAAGAAAAGACACATTAAAGGGTGGAGCATGGATTTCAATTAATGTTAACATATTTTCAATATGTAAGTCACACAACCTTCTCAGTTCAGTGTGATTTCAGGTAAGTCAACAGTTCTGTATACCCCAGTATCTGTGTGTCGTAAAACTCAGGCAGCTCTACAGGCCTGCCTACATGGCTCTGGTTGGGATCACATGAAGATTCAGACCCCTAAAGTGGCTGAGGTTCTGCTAATGTGAGCACAATGCAGCATCTCTCCTCACCCTATTAATCAGCCAGTGGCATGAGCAGTACAACCAAGTATGGCATGGTAACAGGACCTCTCCCACTGCGCCACCTCATTAACAATAAAGGTTTTTCAGACATGTGACCCCAATACTGCAATGCCCACTGTGGCTCTCAACAAACTGACCCACTGTTGATCGATCTCGCTCCCCTCCCCTCCCTCCTCAGGCTCTCCAAGCTTGCGACAGATGGAGTGGGCCTATTATTCTAGCCTCGCAGCCTGTCCTGCCTGACCAGACTGTTGTCTCTACTGGCGGTAATGAAAACAGATGACAGCATGCTGGAAGAATGAGGCAGAGGGACTGAAAGACCCCTCACGACATACACAGGACACTATTATCTAACAATAATCAGAACATATCAAATCAGGATGTATAGAAGAGCACTGTTATTACAGGCCAAATATCTGAAGTGCCCTCTGTAGGGACTGTGAGTTAAACTGTACTTCAGGGGCAGCTGTAATAGCCCATGATGGATTGTGCAGTCAGACTACTTCAACAGTCTGCACAACAGCAGCGTCACAGCACTGATTTTAGGCTTGACTCGGAGACCTCTGCGGAATTCCACTACACATCATCTCAAATCCCCACACAGACGGGCGCAGATATTTATAAGACACACACATGTCCTGTCTGTGTTCACTAGTGCAAATCTGTTTGTCTAAGCTGACCTTACTGAAGGCAACCATGTCCCTCAGCATGTTCAATCAAACAGCACAAATGCCTGCATGTATTTGCCTGGTTGATTCTGCAAATGAGGAAAAATGAGTAAACCATTTGTATTTCAACACATAGAAAAATAATACGACTTGCTAAGAATTTTAAAAATAATTACACTTCACTTGCTAATGCTCATATCTGCTGAATAATCTCATATTTTATAACTTAGTAAGCACTATGCACATGTAGTCCTGTGAGTGCGCGTGAGAGAATTTTTGTTTTTGTACATTTTTAGTTCCTGACTATGTAGGAAAACCTGAGAAAACAGAGCTAACCAAATCATTAAAATGGTCCTGACCAGGGACAGTATGGACTTTGGTCACCAGCATCTTTGGATACTCCATGAACTCTCACAATTACACTAAATAAATACATAAATAAATTACCTGATAGAGTAAGATTAAACATAAGTTCACTTCCGTGTTCATCGGTAATGCAAATTTTCACATTTTTTGCTTTGAGAATACACAAAAATAGCCTTATTAATGATGTGCAATTTTCTACTGTGTTACACAGTATGACAGTTTATGCTTTTACGTAAGGTTTTATGTATGTAAAGATCAAGATTTCGTCTCTTTTTCCTCTAAGCCAAAATGAGTCATAATGCAGAAACATGCAGAAAAAAGGGTAAAACATCCCACTCCCATCCTAACTAAATTAAAGATAATATAAAACCTGAGAACATATTCAATGACTATTTGTTTATCTAATACAAGTATCTGCATTGGTTTTCCCCAAGCATTTGAGCCCCTTCTGGCCTTGTGGTCTGAGGCTCCCCAAGGCCCCAAGTAGACAGAGGCCCCTGGGCACTGGCCCGGTCAGTAATCCATCCCTGGTCCTGACATTGCAAAGTGCTTTTTTTTTTTTTTAAACAAAAGCTGCATTTCACTTTTTAAACCTGACAGAGCAAACCCATTTCTTAGAATTAAATTAAGCTTCTAAAATTCTTATGACATATATACAACATAAACACATAAACAACATTATTGGGACTCCAAAGTTGAGTCCTAGTAATCCTGTAATCCCAAATACAAATTTAGACTCATCAGTCCATCAAACCTTCTTTGTTCTAGTGAAAAAAGTCTTTTTTTAGTCAATAATGACTTTGTGACAACTACGCAAAGTTTCAGCCCCATAGATTAGCCTGCATGGCTCCGGTTAGGATCATATGAAGATTCAGACCCCTAGAGTAGCTGAGTTTTCGCTAATGTGAGCAGCACAACTGAGTATGGGATGGTAATATTACATGGGATCCTTCCAGACCCATAGCGTTGGGTTGTTTTCTCACAGTTGAAGGATGGACAGAAATACCTGTGGATTTTTTTCAGATCTGAAGCAACAGTGGGACTTGATTTTCTCCTCTCTCTCAAAGATGAAAGCTCTATTTTATCTGATAGTGACAATTTTGGTGGTCCACCAGGTCTTGTATGGCTATTACGAGTCCCATTTTCTATAACTTTTAATATTTTTTTGAACTTCAGTTTTGGAAACTGTTTTTTTTCACTTATTCTCTTATTATTATCTTACATCCAGTCTCCTCAGAAATATACCCTGAATATTTGGGTTTTGACAGGAAATTGAATAAATGGAAGGTGGTCTCTGCCTTTTGCACAGTACTATATGTATTATTTCAAGTAGGTTCTTATATATACACATCATACATATAAAACATTATTTTTATTATGATTATTATGATTATGATTATGATTATTATTATTATATATTTTTATTATTATTATTTTATTACTGGGGCATACTAACATCACCAAAATGGTGACAGTGAAGATATATAACATGTATGAGACATAAGTATGACCCCATGTCCTGACATACATAAAAACAAACCTCTATGCATAAGTACGTGTGTGTGCGTGTGTATGTGTCCTCTGGCTGTGCTGTGTTGAAGCACCTGGGTCTGTGTTTCTCTTTTGTGGCAGTGTGCTGGAGCGGAATAAAAGCAGCAGCATCTGCTCCCTCACACCATTACAGCTTTAATCACACAGCTGGCGCAACACACACTCTCACTGAGCACATCTCCAGCACACAACACACACACACACACACAGTGAACTGATCACCTCCACATGAGCCGCAAGACATGCAGACTGCCTTACTGCTCTTTAACACTCTTCTCACAGTCAGCTACCGTTTCCCTCTCTCCCTCCTTCTGCATCCGTCTATGTCTGCCTTTGTCCTTTCTGCATTTCTTTGGTGTGAAAAACATGCCACAGAAGTGATATGACTGATGAAGTAGAGCATGAGTTCATGGGCTTGGCCTCTAAATCTCTCTTGTGTGTGTAAAAAATGATGGTGATCCCAGGAGAAGTGCTGCTATATGTGTGTGTGTGTGTCTGGAGCAGGGTAATCCCCTCAGGAGCTGCAGTCTCTGGGGCGTCCCAGTCAGGCATGTCTGCCCCACCATTCTCACTATAGGTGACTCCACAGCTGAGCCACAGGCTCTTTCAGCTACAGATATTACACTACAGCACAACACACACTTCCCCTGTGCATACACACTTGAGATCAAATATTTGGAATCATTTGGGATCTTTAAAACTTGGAATTAATGGCTTCAAATAAATAAAACCATTTTTTTACATATACAGCACTGTGCAAAAATCAGAGACCATTTAAATTTAACATTAAGTTGTTTTTTTTCAGTGTAAGAAAAAAACATTTAACAGGAAATTACAAAAAATATCAAATATCAAATATCAAATTACAGAAAAATAATCAACAACTAAATATAACATTCAATTTTCAGTTTTTAGCGTGTCAACCCATTGACTTTATCAGTTTCCATTCTTTTCGAGAGACTTTGAGTTTTTCTAAAAAATCTGCAGGGATATTTTTCCACACCTCCAAAGTTCAGTCTTAGACGTTGGTTGCATTTTCCGTTTTTCACATTCCAAGTAATCACAAACACATTCAGGGATGCTGAGGTCTGAACTCTGGAGTGGCCAGTCAACTGTTCTGAGAACTCCAGCTGCTTCTTTATTTGATTTCTATCTTTTTGTATATTTTCTTTTCTCAATATCATAATAATCTCTTTCCCAGTGGAAGGATTTTCAGATTTCTTTTCAGAGGTCTTGCACTGTTACTAGGAGTCCTATTATCTCTATATATTTTAGTAATTTGTTGAACTCCAATTTCAGATTTTCATTTTCCTTTGACTTTATGCATGCTTCTTTAAGCAAGAAGATTATCTTATCAGACTATCTAATCTCCTCAGAAATATCTCATGAAAATAAATAACTTGCTGTTTTGACTGGAAAATATATAAATGAAGGGCAGTCTCTGATTTCTGCGCAGTATTGTGCTACACTCTTAAAAAAGGGTAGCTAAAATGTTCTTTGAAGCAACGTCACAGAACGTCCAAGCCAAGAACCGATGCAGAACCTTTATTATTGAGAGTGTTTGAAAGCTGTAATAGGAATAAAGAAATTTTAGACATGTCCAGAATGATGAACAGAGCTGTAGACGGTTCTAAAATGATCAAGAAAGCTGTCTCGCATCAATAATGTCAAATTATAATGAAATCTCTTACCTGAATACCCTGTATACTCAAAAGTACAGCCATGGTTTTGAGGTAAATCTGTGTACCTTAAATATGTTTATCTCAGGAAAAAGTGTGTGTGGAGTCAATACAACTTAAAAATCAAGGTAATATGGTACAATTATGCTCCCTAACTAGAGGTATTGAAGATGTACTGTTGAGATTACCACCCCAGTGACAAGAAGGGTACCAAAAAATTCTTGTAATTAGATAATCAAAGCTTAATATTTACTTAAAATATTTAAGAAAACGTTTGTTGTCTTGTTTATAATATTGAAATCATTTAAATCCTTATTTTGTCATTAGTATATACAAAATGATACTTATTATTGTGACAAGTGATCAGTTGTTTAAGCCCATGCGTAAGTAATAAGACAGGGACCGAGGCTACCACTCATATACATCACAGCAACACAGTGCAGATGATGCTCAAGATGTACTTTCCTACCATTGTTGCATCAATACATGACTGATTGATTACAGCGAAAGAGGCAGAGTCGGGTAAGCGAGTAGGATCAATTTGAGCAAAAAATAGATATAACGTGCAGTAAATTAGAGACGCCATTGCTGAGCGAGACCAGAGCAGCAAACTACAGTGCATAATAGGTACAGAGCAGGAGGGCAAGTGCATGTGTGTCACTTATCGCATAAACAGATTGTGTTGTGCCATTTGAGCCCCCTGACTGGGTTTTCAGTGGGGGTCCTAGAGGAGATAAATCCAATCTTCTTTTGCGCTCTGATTTATTCCTCTGTTCCTCCGAATCCCGCTCTATACAAGACACGGTATGCCAACTGAGACTATCAGCATAGCAACAGAAGCACAGAACAGGCCAGGCTCAGAGAAAACAGGCCCTCGCAGCACATACTCACAGTAAGACACTCAGGAACACACACGAAGATGGCCAAAAATGAAAAATGGACTACTGTAAGTGTATTCTGAGATTATGTGCCAGTGATAACTTTATTTTACACTGCTGAAAATAATGATTTGAATTTACATGATTCAATGTGTCAGATACACATGAATAAAATCTGTTCTTTAGAGGTGTACGATCAGAGTTGTCCAGAAACGAATAAGAAAACATTCAGATTTTTGCTGTGTAGCAATTTTGTGACTTATGTTGTCACTGTCTGAAAAATCTTGCATCTTATATGAAAAACTATCCTGTGTGAATGTTTCATGATGAATGGACCAATATTTCTATTGGTCCATTCATCATGAAACATTCACACAGGACAACTGTCATTAAAATGTAAAAAAAAAATGTTCTACATATATATATTCCCCTGAGGTCCACATATAAGGTTTGTCTGATTTTATGCATCAAAAACTGTCATAATAATTATTTATATGACAACTTCTCAACCTCTCTTTATCCCTTAGAATTAAAAAGGCCTTTTTCTGTTACTGTGCTTTTATGACTGATACATGTAAATAATCTCTGCTCTGATTAGCTGCCCTGTATTGTGCTCTGTTCTAGAAAGCAGTATGGGCTGAAACACTTCTTATAACTTCAACATGAATGGATAGGAATGAACACTCAATTCAAAATGGGCTGCGTTTGCAGCTTAGTCTGAATATATGGACTGCACGAGCTGGGGAGAAAACTGTGCAATTTGAAACTTTGACGCCATTGAGATACTACATCAAAACATTCAGTTTTCCCAGATATGGACCTTTTAAAATGGTGAAACAAGATTTTGTTCTGATAGCAAAGATAAAATGTGAGCCAGGTAAGTGCATTTGTGCTTTATTTGAATGCTGCTGCTACACCTATGCCAAAATGTATGTATAACTCATTGTGCTGAACAGCCAGTTGTCTCTCAATTTCAGTGTAGTGCTTTACTTGATTCATGCTATTTCAAAAGGCAACTGATTTTTTGTCATTTTGGCCTGTCAAACTATAAATAATATAATTTATATTGTGACTTTGGCTAACAGAAAGTGTGGAAAATTGTGTTTATTTAGTCCACACAGTATGAGCTTTGGGTTAAAAAAAGGCTAATCCAAAAAATCAGGCAATATGGCTGTAAAGAACAAAGCATATTGTATTCATGTGCAACTGACACATTTGAATAAATGGCACTATTTTTCAGTGTTCTTTATTTTTTTTAACAGAGACAATATACACTAATCAGCAACATCATTTCATGATGTAAATGTGCCAGCTTTAGCCAAATAGCTCATTCTCATTTGCTGTCGCTGGGTATGTTGATGTAAAAAATAAGAACTATATCTGTGCATCAGCTATGATGATAATGATGAAGTTTAAATTGTTGATATGTTTTCTAGAGTCAAAAGTGTATGAGTTCATAGGTCGACTCCAAATTCTTGTAGTTGTGAAGGATTTCTGTACTTAAAAAAAATTCTAAAATAAACGCTCCAGGCATTTTAAACTCACCCGTACACAGCGCTGCTCGGCCTCTTGGCTCCCCCCATCTTTGAGCGGCTCGATTTCAGCTCCCCGGTCATGCTCATATCTGCGGGAGAACAACAAAGAGGCAGTCAGGTAGGCCCAAAAGCCCCAGCTTGGGGGTCACCTCTGTACTCTGACAGGTTCAGAGAGGCCGAGGCACAGAGAGGATTCTTCAGAAGTCTGGCCAAAACTATGGCCAACAGCAGGCAGGCAGCCGGCAGGTAGTTTTAAACACTGTAGAGGCGGCTCACTCACCCGCATTTTCTCTCTCTCTAACACAGCAAAACAAGGCCTCCCTGCGGAGTGTGCCCACCACACAGCCAGCTTGTCAAAATTCATCGAAGGAAACATGAAACAAGAGACATCTAATTTCAGGGCTGTGTTCCATGACACTGGGAGATTGATTCTTCTGGGCTACATTATACAGAATTACCGAGAGGCTGGTTAGCATGGCATGCCATCAGCGCTGCAATCTCCACGCACTGGCAGAAAGGGCCACACTGTGTGCTCTCAAAACAGCACCACTGCGCGCGCACACACACACACACACACACACACACACACACACACACACACACACACTTACACTAATACACAGATGGGGAAAGAGGAGCACAGCATGACATGGATGCCAGCCGCCATTTTGTGCAACTGCGTGTAAAACAGACTATTAATTGTGGTTCTTCTGAAAATTAGTCATTTAGTGGGAGAGTGTTAGTGGGCCTAAGTAATTGATTGGTTCATTTTGGGTATCTTCATTTGGATTTGCTTTTATTTGACAAATAAAAACCTACTATACAAATCCACTATGGAGTTCATAAAAGAGAAAAGAAATAGCTCTACAGTTGGGTCTATCATCATCAGTGCCCTTTGTCCAACGGCTCTATGCCAGGCACTCCACTGGGCTGGTGGAGTTGGTACAGAGGGGGCAGAGTGGAACCTGCTGGCACTGAAAGCCCAGCTCAAACCTGCCCCCTGCCCCAATCCTGCACTCAGACAATCAAGTGCTCTGGCGGAAAATTACCTTCCATCTGCCAAAGGGACATGAACTGCCTCTTTAAGAGTTCATTTCATATCATCATAAAACTGAATTTTCCTCACTTTTTTGCAATGAAAGAATTTGGTATAGTAAACATTAAAATAAGTAACGTATTAAGCACTGTTATAGTTTTAAAACGGAACTTTCACTCCTCAATGCCAACAGTTCACAGATGAAAATTAAGCGACAAAAAAGCCTGTTTTTTTAATTGCTTTAGTGATGTCACAAAATGTATTTACATATATCCATTTATTCAACCAACAGAAGAATGAATTAAGAATGAATGACTTTAGACTGTTACACCATGAAAAATCACATTAAAATATAACATGCAAAAAACGAAAATCCTCAGGTAAAATCGTCAAGTACTGACTAACGTAGCACATCCAGCATCTATCACCATAGCAACTTAAGTTTATTAGGCGATACTCTTCTCTTTGTAGGATTCTCTGGGTGTGAAATAAGATGACAAATCTTCAAATTGAGAGTTGTTGTGTGAGCAACAGCAAAGCAGTATAGATGCTGAACCTACAAAACAAAACAAATAAATAAATAAATAAACGGAATTACTAAGTGTATTTGGTTCAGAGGAAATGTAACTAGTTACCAGGCAATTCTGTCACACACATTAAAGCATGAACAAAAACTAAAACTATAACTGCTCAATGCTCAAACTACTAAAGTACTAGTGTAGGCAAGACCACAATGATCTAACAGAAAAGGTCCTAATGCAGCCCAGCCACAGACACACGCAATGTTTAGGAAAAAACAACTTGGCCCAGACCATGCAAAGTTCCTCAGCCTCCCACTAGCACATCAAAGCGAGAGACGAAAACACTGGAGAAAAGCAACTTTTAAAGAAAATATACCTGAAGACCTCGGCTTCACAGCACATATAAAGCAAGTAAACAAACTGCTGCTTGGGAAAACAGCGATGGTCAAGTGAGGACATGTACCCTTCCACCTCTCGAGGCTCAGTTATGTTTCAGCCACTTTAAGGACAGCTGCACTCCACAATTTCCCTCTCCCTCTCTCTTTCCCTCTCTCTCTCTCTCTCTCTCTCTCTCTCTCACCTTACTGACAAACAACCTAGAAGACAATGGAAGCTGACACCACTTGACCACCACACAGGCCCAGCGGCAGAACTTAATCATGAGTAGGACATCCAAAAATCTCTGTGGGGCAGGCTGGGGACAATGAAACTGGGTGAAAATTAAACTTTACTGAAACTTATCTGGACACAAATATTCTTTTGATGCTTAAATAACAGTATATAAGAGAATAATACTATCATTTTGATATATTCACAGAACAACAGGTGCAAGCAATGAGCTACACTGCTAATAGATAAGCTGGAATTGCCAAACGGTATTTTGAAAGCTAGTTGGTTAACGATGTTTGGCACAAGTCTGGCACAGCTAGTGAACTATCATATGGATTTTTCGTGATAATATGGATCCGTGACCCCTTCAAGTTGAAAGCTTTCAGCCCAGTGTGCCATACTGAAAGAGACACAAAGAAAGCGTAAAACATTTTTATCATAATGTTCTAGACATATTTCAAATGATTTCAAATCAAACAGTAAACATTTTAAATACTTAGTTTTTATTGAGACTTTCACTGAGACTTCAGTTTTTCCCCATCTATTTAGTGGGGCATGATGATTGGTTGGTAATGCATTGCTCCACTAAAATGATCCCCTGACACAGGGCCTGCCATCACATCTGTTATTACAGTGCTGAGTATGAAAGCCTCAGAGGGACCCATGAGCTGTAGATTGTTTACACTTGGCCTTTAGGTCAATCACTGCCCAACAAATACACAGATTTGCTACTAGGCAAAGACGGGTGATTTTTTTATCTTTATTCCTGTACAGAGAGCTACTGCTAAACTTTAAAGTTTCTTTTTTCTCCCCGTCCCCAATCCCCCAACCTACCATCACAGATCCAAACATGCGCACTCAAAGCCTCAGGGGCCCTTTCAGCTTTTCACCTTTGAAAATCTCTGAAAAGTACAAAAAATAAAAAATTCACACTCAATCAAACTGGCCAAAGCCGTGTTCTGACTCATATTCATTCACTTCCAAATCTACTTTTCTCCTGCCGGTTAAAAGGAGGAGCAGAGGCAGCAGCACGTCGCCCATATTAAAGCCCTGCAGGTCAGCGCCACTAACAAAGGCACTGAGCGGCTGAATGGGGTCAAGGCACGGGGACTGTGTAGAGCTAGCAGTGCTAATCCACAGCATGATAAAGCCATTACACTGCAAAAGGCTTCAGGACCCCTGGAATCACGCAAAAACAGTGTGCACCGCCTCAAGCAAGCAATTTGCTCATGTTTAGTGAACACAATGCAACACAATGCAATTAGCTTTCCCGCTGTGATCTCCATGAAAATACGGCACACCAGAGTGCCTTTGAGCTAGAGTATGATGGAAATAAACAGCCGAAAAGCTTTTAATATACACTAGAGGATAGAATTACGGGGATAAATTAATATACTTTCCATTTTTTGAGGGGTGAGGGGTGGAGGGAATCATGCTTTTTTTCCCTTGTCTCTTTCAAAGGCTTAATTACATTAGTGTCATTATTTTCAGTGTTTTCTGCAAGCAGCCTCTCTTGAAATCTCCTTGTAATGGCTCTGACAGCAATAGTAAACATTTTGAAAAGCCTGAATGTGCTGAGAAACCAGGAAAGGGTGACAGTTATGACTAAATACACAGAGCATTTGGCATCAGTAAAAAGCAGCATTATGAAGTGGACAGCTGTGAAGATGAAAACGAATTTATTCCATCAATTAAACAACCAGGGATTTACGCATCCCAGTTACAGAGCCAGGAATAGTTCACATATTGTGTGCTGTCTGGCCCAGGAATACAGAGCAGGCTATAAAATATTCCTGTTTTGATTCAAAAGCAATACATCAGCAGGCCTAACACTAAGGCCAAGGTTTACAAGATTTACATAAGGTTTTCCTCAGCACATGATTTGCTGACTCCTAAGACTATGAAAAATTGAATGTTGAATTTTTTTTCTTTTCTTTTTTCTTTTTCTTTTCATCAGCAAGCAACTGCAGACAAGAACTGAGCCATACAGTGTAGTTTGAGCTGGATAAGTTATTTAATTCACCACAAATTTTGTATACCCTTATTTAGATCCCAACATAATTCTAAAACATTCTTGCGAATTCCTGACATTTTTTAGATTCAGAAGCTTATCAATCACAATTTAAATAAAACATATCCTAAAACAAGAGAAAAATGACAGGGAAGTTCATTTTAAAGGTGTGTCCCCCCTCTTAAATATAAAAGCAAAACCAAATTAACAGAAATCAACACAGAAGGTGAAAAGGGCACTAAAACTGTAAAAGGTACTGAATGTAAAATATTTAAAATACACAACAAAAATTAGAATTCCTAGGAATAAAGAACAGGGACATGAAACAAACTGAATACAACAACTAAAATTCTTCATCTTTATTTCCTAGTGACAGAAAAATCACTATGTCATACCCATATAGCTACACTTAAGAACTCTTTCCAGATATAATTTCACTAAGCCTATCTGTTTCTTTAAACTGAACTGAACTCAACTGACGAATGAAGTAAGATATTAAGTAGTAGGTAAGAGACAACCATCAATTACACAAAGAGAAATAACCAACTACACACCTGCTGAAATACACCCAGTGTGCCTCCCTGCTGAAAAAATAGCACAGACCAGCATGTATTCCATGCTGGTACTGGTTTAACTAGTTACAAAGAATGGTCATACTGGTTGACCAGCATACCAGCATCCAAATCACAACGTGTGGTGCTTTTTTCAAGCAAGGTCATTTGGTCAGTGTAGCTGAGGTACTGAGACTAACTAGAAAGTGGGCAAACACAGAGATATCAGGCTAGCTCACTAGTTCAGCTTACTCATACACGCAATTAAATGTCTCTATGAATTGATGCATATTGATATCAAATACTGAAATAACAAGCAAAATCATAGAGACTGAATGAGGTTTATGTTTGCCTACTGTTACTACACAAAGTTGACTATGTGTTCAGTAAGAAAACTATAAAATAAGTATGAAAACACATTGCTAAACAAAGATTTGAAAAGATTTGCATCTTCAACTGTATTATCACTGTCGTCTAGCTCAGTTGAAATACTCTCAGACTCCGTCTTCATATCTGATGAACAGAATACTTTTGAACACTGTAATGCTAGCTAGCTAAGTCTCGTCCTTGTTAAGGGATTCCTTGTAAAAAAGGATGTATAAACACGTAAATGTTTTTGTTGTGGATCGAAGAGTCTAATATCTTAAATTAAAAAACTACATATCGAATGATCTAAAATGGAATTTGTAAAAAAGATCATTGTAATTATCATATTTTCTGCTGGAAACCACGGCTGATACAGTGAAATGCAGAGCAGCCGGTAGAGCGCCCTGTGGAGTCTAGAGGATTAAATGCATTAATCTATAGTTATAATAAAAATTATCTGAAGTAGTGTTTGGGATTTCATGCTAATTTAAGTAAAAATAAGTTTACATGCCCTCTACAAATTTAAATATGGCATTTTTATACAAGCTTTATTATTTGGACTTTACTGAACATGCTACATAATTTTAAGACATTTTGATCTTAAGATCTTAAGTTGAGCCATTAAAATGTAAATTTATGTTCAAAAAAGGAAAATATACATATATATTTATGTTAATTCCCCACAACAATTTAGCAAGAACAAGGTGTAAGCATATCATTGGTGTCCAAAGAAAAGCAAATATCTCCAAAATACCAACTCACAGGAGAAGGCAAAAACATTGTTTCTACTTTTAATGTTAGTTAATGTAAAGAGGTTTTATTTCAAGCAGTTTTGGAGCATTTCAATTGATTCATTAAGCATAAAAATTCACACCATGTAAAGGTTGCTGATTTTCTCAAATTACGTAAAAAAGAAAACAACAAAAACAGAGGTTTTTTTGGACAGATGAGACGATATGTATATTCTTCACTCCTGTTGAAAAAGTGCCTCGTGTGACTCTTCATGAAGCTGCTTAAGGCAATGATGAAGAATGTGTAAAGCTGCATCAGGGCAAAAGGGGCTAATTGCTAAAACAATACAAAAGACTGACAACTTTTTTTCAGTCTGTGTTATTTCATGGTTTTAATGTCTTCACTGTTATTCTCAAATGAAGGAAAAGTGAAAAAGAGTGTAAGTATGTGTGTGGTTGTTGTAGCACAGTGGCTAACACCACTGTCCTCCTTACAACTGGGGTTTAATTCCCAGCCCGGGCAAGTACACACAGAGATGTGAACTCCAGTCATATGACTTGGACTCAACTTGACAAAATCAACAGGGACTTTCGACTTGATTTGAACACCAATGACTCCAACTTGGACTTGAGCCTTATTACTCAGAAATACTTGAAACCCAAAGTGGAAGAAAGGTGGAGAGGCGTCTAGCTGCAGACAGGATGGAACTCCTGATACAGGCATGCCAGAACTGCATCAAATGTAAATTTCATATATAGTGAAGTCAACAAATGTCTTCTGTTTAACTTATTTTATGTCAGAAGACGAAGAGAAGTGAAGCGTTATAAGTTCAACCCTATAAGCTAGTAACAAACGACGCATCAATAGCATCAACAAGCCCTCACTCAGCACTTAAACTTACCATTTTCCTCATGGTAGTTATACAGAAGAAATAGATCACTCTCTGTTTATGTGATTTTAATGGCTTTTCCCAGTTTCATTTTCCAATTTTCCATTCCACAACAGTGCAGCAGTTACATTCTGATGCCTAACAATATTATCATTACCACCATTTTTGGTGGTCAGTGTTAAAATGGCATTTAACTTGCTAGAGAATGCATACTGACTAATTTTGGACTCAAAGTTGTGAACTCTGAACTTGCGACTTGCTTGTATTGACTTGGGACTTGATTCAAGACTTCACTGTCTTGACCTGGGATTGGAGTATAAAGACTTGCAACTTTATGACTTGATCCCACTTCTGCCAATATGAGTCCTTAGAAAAGGCTCCTAATGGTATTCAGTTACCTCTGCTGCATTAAATTGTAAGTCACTCTGGAGAGTCTGCCAAATATGTGTCCAAACTTTTGTCTGGTATTGTAGCTGTCCGACAGTCTAATACCCCAAAGCTGAGCATTTTTCCAGTGCACATCTCTTGTTTTATGAAAAACAAAATGGATGAAATCCGAATGGCCTAAGATGATTTCTGGAAATATGAAAATGTGTGACATTGTGAGGATATTAAGCTGGTCCCTACAAGATCATTTTTTAATGTTTTTTGTCAATAATGCAGATTTTATTTGATTTTAAAATTAAAATATCCCACAAAGACAGGAATATAAACCAGCCCGTGTGTGTCTGTGAGTGTGTGCGCGTATGTGTGTCTACATATGAGTGAATGGTGTGTGAAGTAAAGAGGGCAGCTCTCACACCTGAGGCCAAAGAACATTTCATATTTCATTGCACTTCAGAGAGGTCAGCACAGACAGCACTACGCCAAGAGCCACTTACTCAGCTCATTTTTGGCACCGGACATGCACCCATGCCTATGGCCTTCATTATGCTAACAAACCTTATAATTAAAGCAAGCAACCTCCACGTTCACACACTGCAGCTTTCACTCTCCTGTCCTTGATATTTCGGAACTGTCTCTGAGACATGACTAGCCACTGATGCTTACAAACTCAGTCCAAGCACTTCCACTGTATTAGCACTACTAACTTCACTTCAGTATTATGCTAGTCATCACATCAGGCAACAACAAGCAACATAACAGAGCCTTCATTAGCCAGGCGTCACAGCTACATAGCTAAGATCAGGCCTATGTGTACCTAGCAGATGAGAAGCTTCACAGGCACAAAAACATGTACATCATCTCCTGTGTAACTAGTTCCTTGAGTCATTTTTGCATTCAGTATATTTTAAAAAATAATTCTGAATCATACCAAAATAATCAAACCGAATTCTGGTGAAATCAGATATTTCATGATGCACTGAACTGTCTCCTAAGGATTCATAACTATACTGAATCATTCTGAAGTTAGAGATCTACACACCTACCAGGAGGTTAATGGCACATAACAATATGAATAGGAAACTGGTCATCAAGAAAAGTGGAATCCACCAGAGGTCGCATAAATGTGGAAGTAATAATTCAGGGATTATAACCTAAAACGCTGCCAGGCAAAGCTCTGTTTATACCCATGTCTGCAATAACATCTCAATGTCAGACTTTAATTCTACACTTAAGAAACCTCGGATATATTGCAAAATGGTACATTTTCAATAATCCAGGGTTACCTTGGATTAATTTTCTGCTGATGCAACCTATCCTGGCATATAAATCCAGGCAGTAAAAGTAATAGTTAGAATTAAAAGGTATGCGATTTCCAAGCTGAGTTGTGTTGGGCACTGCGTGCGTCAGAAGTTAATGGGCAGTTAAGTTCAGCTTTCCCCAGGAAAAGATTAATTGTGTAGATTCTGCCTAGCTTGAAAGTGTGTGTGTGGTTTGTCAGCACACTTGGCACACTTGGCAACACGCTTGGCATCTTGCAGCTATTTTATTTTATTTCACTAGCAGCAAAGGTTGTCACAGTATATTACACTATAATTTCAACATGGTCTTTTATCTCTGCACTTTTTTATATTATTGGCTTTGAGCCATGTTTTAAATCTAGGGGTGTAACAAAACAGGTATTTTCAGGTTTCACATGATTTTTGATTCTGAGGTCAAAATCTAATATGATTTTCGAAAACAAAATAACCCTAACCTCTAAAATAGCCAGGGCCTGCCGGCAGGCCCAAGGTTTTATTATACACCTCTATAACCTGAGAATAGCTCATCCAGTTTGCACTGAAGTTCCTGCAGTTACTGAATAATAAGCCTTAGTATGTCATAGGCCAGGAATTTTAAGGATTTAAAAATGGTCACCCTTAGATTTTGTTAGTTACCCTGAGACTTTATAAGGTATTTATAGATAAGTTACATAAGGCCTCTCCCCATCCACTTCATTCTGATAGGATGACCCCAGATTATTGACAGAGATCAACTCTTTTTAAAGTCAATACAGTTCTGAACTTTTATAACATTTATTTTTAGTTTAATAGTATGGTATTGAAATTGTTCCACACTTGCCTAAACCAAAACTGTCTTATTCTCATTTCCTCTGGTTTTGTTGTATATTTTGCTTTACTAGCTTGTCGCATGGCGAACATGCCAAAGGGCCAGCGCGCTGTTTTGGCGCAGCGTGTAGGAGAAGGAAATTGAGAAAATCTCACAGATATATATCTTTCTCTAAAAGGCTTATTTTTTGTTACAATGTCCAATTCGGGCAGAAGTTCACTATCGCTGATTAGAATTTAGCTGGAAAAAGAAAACTTTGTTTCCTGTCTTAATTCTGGACAGAAGCATGTCTCGATAGTTGTGGCCAGCTTTGTGTGCAAAAGATATTAGACGTTTCATTTGTGTGTGGGTGGAGCATCTTAAGCTAAGGCTAGGGGCACTAAAGCAACAGCCGAGACTGGCCAAGCTGTTTTGTACTGTCAGCGTGCTTTCATCCTGTCTGCAGTTATGGCAGACAAGCAGTTTGATCATTCTCTCAAAGGTGGTTCACACATGTAAACATATTTATAACACACCATTGCATCTTCATTCCAATAGAGCAAGTGAAATAGCACACACACCTCTAACATGTTTAGTTGTTGTGGCTACTGTAATAAGTGTAGATGCTGTATACAGAGCTCAGTTTGCTCTTCTACCCCCACCTTGAGTGTTTTAACCATGCAGGATGGTGTGCTTGTAATATACTGGCCAGGCGTTATCATCTGTGTTTGTGTTGAGCATTGGCATTTCTCCACCAAGCAGTGTGGTACAGCTTGGTATTTTACATAAAAACAAATGGCCAAATGACTTGAACACAACCTCCAGAGAACCACACCCACTTTTACAGCTCTGTGTGATGAAAAATGGACATGGGTACAAAAGCAGGACACGGACGGTTCTGGATTTGAATTAATAAACGTATTGTGCCGTACTGCCCTGCCTGGTCAAAAAAGGCACTACGTTTTTGGCCTTAGGTTTGGCAACAAAGTGAGGATTAAGTTCAGGTGAAGGGAATTAACAGATATTTAATTGAATGCAAGGTATGTTATAAAGGCAGTTCATAAATTCACTATTCCTTAATAGTTAAAAAAAAGACATTTCAAGGACCCAGCAAATACCTCAACACTAAGTTTACAGTTCTAGCAGTTCTATTTAACTGATTGTTTGAAGGGAGAAAAAAGATGCTTTGATTTACCTGCTCCCATTCAGTGTTTTACATCAGTACAGCCCGCTCTCAGAGATAGACTCCCCGCACCACTCATCCGGCTGCAGTGGAAGTGGTAACAGACAGAGCCCATGAATAAATGATCAATGACAGGCATGAATAATGAAGCAGATTGGAAAGTAATCAGTTGATGCCAGAGATTGGGCCGGTCACTGAGAGGAATTCCCTGGGGCTTCACATCCGGAGCCTTTTAACAGCAGATGTGACTGAGGGGCTAAGAGCATCTGGAAGATGGTCCCCGATCCAACTCTCTATCTGTCTCTCTATCTTCTTCTCTCCCTGGTTTACTCTCCTAGTCTCTCTTCTGATCTTGTGTTGAACTGTAAGTAATTGCAAATGCAAACATCTCACTCAAACTATTAGGTACCTCTATCCACCTCCTTATAGACTATAGTCTCTTTGCTTAATGGTGTAGAGTCTACATAGCCTGAAGGCATGTATGACCGGTTTGTCAGTACACTTGGCCTATTTGGTAAGTTGTGTGGCATCTTGCAGCTAATTTTATACATTTATTTTATTTCAGTGACAGGAAACATTGCTACGGTATGTTGCACTATAATTATAACACACGTTGATTTTGCCCCTGTCTACTGTCTGCATTTTTCTATTACTTATTTTTATTCTGAACCATGTCCTAAATCAAAAGTTGACATCAGATAAATGTGACCTTAAACAAATGTGGGCCTGCCTTCCACGCTTCAAAAATTGATCTTGACAAAAAAAAACCTCACATTTAGTTAAATGTCTAATAATTCTCTTTATCAGATTTACAGTTAAAACTTTTGCTGTAAAATTACAGCAAATTAACAGCAATCTTGAAATAACAGTAACAATTGAAAATAACAGTATTAACAGTAAATAACAGTAAAATAGCAACTGTATAATTTGACTCCACAGTCACCTGGACCACAAGATTACTGTGATGTAGCTGTATTCTGCTGTACACAGTAGTAAGCGTTAATCAAAATACAGTAATCTCCTCCTGCATTTTACTTTTAATTTTACCAGATCTATAAACATGCATTTTGTTTTCATTTAATGAACACATTTATTTACTGCATTTTGCATTGCATATGTGCAGAATATCAAGCTTGCATGTTTAACATTTTTCATACAGTTCAATGTTGCTTATAAGCTCTTAAGTGAAATACTACATATTATCAACATGATTTCCATACCATGGGATAAATCCATGGGATTCATCTGATATATTCAGCTAATTGATCTCTGATCTCTGAACTCATCTGATCTTATCTTACACAACTGTAATACTTCCATATTACAGAATGCAACAGAGTGAGTGTTCACACTTGTTTGGCAGGAACACGACCCCTTTCTGCAGTGGTTCATGTACACATTACGCACAACAGCCACTAGCTTTCTCTTCTGCTCTTCTGGGACTGATGCACTCCCAGGCTGAGCAAGAAAAGAAAGTACACAACTTGTCACAATTATTACCACTTCTGTGAGTTAATCTTCTGAAAGTTGCTGGAGTTTGTGTTCATGTAATATAAGACTCCTTATAATATAAGCACCTTAAAATGTAAGAGACTGTAATCAGGACATTACTTGAACTCAATACAATTCAAAACAATACAAAACTGAAAATGTGCATTGTGGAGAATGAACATTCTTTAATCTGATCTAGTCCACCTAATGCAACTGCATTGTTTAAACACCTATGTTTGCAAGCGACCAAACAACAACTCACTTCAGCACTCTTCTTGCATCCCAGCTCTGGTGTATTTAAAACAATGGGCAACAAAATTATAATGAGCTATTTTCTTCAATTGAATTTTGCTAAAAACTCAGTGCCATGAACGAAATCAATTCATGGATTGATTGTTTGGTTACCCTAGAAACCATTTTTAACTTAGTTGGACTATTTCTGTTGGTCCACATAATATGAAATGTTCACACCATATGAAGGGCAGCTAGCATTTTCTAATTATTTTAAAGGAAATTAAAAATGAGATACAGGATTATTAGAGATACAGCAGCAATTTTAGTTTTATAGCACTTACTGAATAATAAGCCATTAATAACTGAATAATAAGCTTGCAGTTTAAGAGCTTATGTTTTCTCCCACAAAGTAATAGATGGAATGGGTCAGGTTTGATGTTACACTTTTGGTCAGATACCCCTGAGAACTGTGTGCACCTGCACCGTCAGCTTGAGATGCAGAATGAAAGCAAGTGAGAAGGATGGACAGGTGAGCTTGAGCCCACCAGCCCTTGCAGAGAAAGAGTCCTTCTGCACTCAGAGACACACTCAGTATTTGACAGTGTCCCTAATTCCCCTTTTCTCACTCTCTCTTTCTCTACCTCTGTTTCTCCATGTCAATCTCTTTCACAATTGCTTTCAGATATCACGGGCATCCTTTGGAGTGACAAATGGAAATTAGCTAATATATTTCAAAAACTTACACATATACACAAATACATGCAGTATGCCTGGGGCATCACATTCACACAGAGTCAAACACAGCCGCATTCTGAGCCATGTCCATAACTGGACACTAAAGTTCACTCTGTTCTTATGACGCACTGGAAGCCTCTACTTCAGTATGTCACCTTTAACAGTATGTCCACATCTTTCCCACTCTCAAAAAGCACTGTCAATGCTCCAGGAAAACACAACACAAACCAAAGCACCATCCTATACATCATGCCGTTACACAGCAAATTGAGAGCAGGAGTGGAGGACACAGCAGAGGAGAAGTGAGCTAGAGAAATGAAAGAAAGGCAAGACAGAGAAGCGGAAGAGAAAGATTAAGTCCAGTGGCATACTCACATTGTGGGCTGTGATGTTCACTCTTAAAAAGGGTCATATCAGGAATGGCCAAACAAAGAGGGCTCACTTGCGGCAGCAAGCTGTAGATACAGACGACCACCTGCTTTCCCCCTTCTTTTCCTTCTTATCTTAATCTACTCTCACTCCTACTTTAGCTCATATAGTCGCTACTCTCTTGCTTTCTCTCTCTAGTGCTTCTACAGCTTCTCCTCTCAGCAGCCTGCTCTGTTACTACTGAATCAATGACAACACTGCCAGAGCTTTGCCGGTGGGTTGTACCAACTCAGTCACTGCAGCAGGGGGGCAACAGGAGCGACGGGTTATACCACCTACTGCTAAGGAAGGGGAGCAGACTGGGGGGAGGGGGGGAAAGAAGGGACAGAGAAAAATAAATAAATAGAGAAAGATAGAAAGAAAGAAAGAAAGAAAGAAAGAAAGAAAGAAAAAGAAGAACAAGTGAGAAAATGAGAGAGACAGAGAGAGAGCAGAGAAAGGAATAAAGGGAGAGTAAGTCAGAAAAAAGAAAGGTGTGACAGAGAAGGGGTGTGTGAGAGAGAAATACAAAGAGAGAGATAAAGGTAGAAGGAGTACAGAGAGATATCAGGAAAGAAAAGAGAAAGAGAGACAGACAGAAACAAAGAGAGAGAGTAATACAGAGAGAGATAAACATAGAAGGAGGACAGAGATAAAAGGAAAGAAAAGGGAAAGAGTCAGAGAGAGACAGTGAAGGACAGAGAGAGAGCAAGAGAGGGAGTGAGAAAAAAAGAGCAAGAGAGAGAAATACAGAGAAAGAGAGAGACAAAGGTAGAAAGAGAACAGAGAACAGAGAACAAAAAAGAGAGACAGCCAGAGAGAAACACGGAGAGAGAAATACAGACAGAAAAATACAGGGAGAGATGAAGCAAGAAGGAGAACAGAGAAAAAAGGAAAAAAAGAGAAAGACAGCCAGAGAGAAACAGAGAGAGAGAAATACAGAGAGAGAAATATAGAGAGATGAAGGTAGAAAGAGGACAGAGATAAAACAAAAGAAACAAGAAAAAAGAGTCAGAGAGAGACAGAGAGGGAGAGAGAGATATGGCCTTCTCAAAGCTTGTGCACATTTGCTGAATCTTGAGTCTTAGGCATTCAGTCAGGAGATGCATAAGAGTGTCTGATGCACAAGGAGAAGAGGTTAGCGAAACTCTATCTCTGAACCGTGTGTGTGTTGAGATGGAACCTATGAGGCAAAAGTGTAAGAGCAAAGCCACAGCCAGAGCCCTCAGCGTGTCTGCATAGCAACACTGGCAAAGACAAGATAGGGAGACAGGGAGAGATAGAGAGAGAGAGAGCGCGCGCGAGAGAGAGAGAGAGAGAGAGAGAGAGAGGCAGACCCAGACAGAGAGAGAAAGAAGTAGAAGAACACCACAGTAATTTACTAATGTAGTATAAACACAAACAGTTCAGGTAAAAATATTGAGTTCCAATGTATATTAAGTAAAGAAAGTACAATAAATGAGTTCAAAAAAGAGGACAAATACAAGTACCTTTGGAGCAATGCCACAGAAGCACCACCATAAGGAAACTTTCAATTACGTAAATCGTGGATATCATCAGTACTTTCAGAACACTGACCAACTGCATGTTTCATTATAAAGATCATGATTAGCCCTGTTTCACTGAATTCAGTGCAGCACAAAAGATAAAACACTGTATAACAATCAGTACATACATAGTTTTAGCTCTAACTAAACTAAATATCATGCATCTTATGTATCATGAAAATGTCCTTAAGTGTTGTGATGTTACCTTTTCCACATCACCCCTAGTATTTGCACACAAATAACGTATATGACATTAGCACATGTAATGTCACATTACACATTAACACATGCATATTACATCATGTTTTTTGTTCTTTTGCTCTTTTGTTCTTTTTGTTCTTCTCAGAAAAAATAGAAATACTGTGATGTATATTGTGTACTGTAAAAATGTCCTTAAGTATCGTATTTTGCCCTGTCTTGACCTTGTCGTTGTCTGTTTTCCCAGAGCCGGTTTAAGAGGAGCCTGGCTGCTTCCGATTTCCCCCAGTATACAAAAAACATGAATGCAAAACACAAGAAGGCACCCACGAGCAAGTCCTAAATGAATGGAGGCTAAAAAAAAACAAAAAGTTTAAATAGTTTCTAACCACTTGTCCAGGACTTTCCTTCAATTTTGTAAAGTAGAAATATGTATTTCACTAATAAAGCAAAGAAAACATAACTGTATATTTCCTTTTTTTCTACAGCAAACAGGTTTTGGGCAGTAAAATGCTAGCATTACTGCTACTGTGTGCAGCTTATTGGTTGTTCGCGCTCACTGACGTCATGAACACACGAGGTGCCATTTTAAACTCCTTTAACTGGAGTTCAAAAGTGTTAACAGTATAACAGCAGTGTAAAAATGTTTTATGCTATTCAGTGTTCAGGAAATCACTGTTGTTGGAACAAAATCTTGTATCTTTAAAATGATAACTTTACAGGAGAAGAAAATAACATACTTTACTTTTAATGTAAATGAATGGAAACACACTTTTTACCAAGTCATTTTGGGCCTTTTTTTGGTCTAGTGATCATGAAATTTAAGCAAAATGTAAAGGGCAACAAGTATTTTCAAATTATGCCAAAAACTGAAATGAAAAAATGGAGATATGAGGTTTTGTTCCCAACAGCAGCGAAATTAATGTATTTTTTATATTAAACATGTTTATCCATTTATAAACTATGGTTTTGCTTCAACGCTCCACATTAACCCATTCATTTTGGACTTGCTCAGGAGCGCCCTCTAGTGTTTGAGAAACCTGAGAGACATCAGAGTGGTACTTCTCTCTACACGTTCTCTCGTTTCCCTCCTTTGTTTACGTACTTCCTCAGTTTTTTCCTCTTCCTCTGTTTTTATTTTGTTTTTCCTGTCTCCACCCACTTGTATCTCCCTAGCTCTGTCCCTTCATCATGTCCTGCACCTGCATCTTGTCTGTTGCCATGCTGTTTGAGTATTTCCAGGTGCCGCATTTGTTTTCTCCAGTATTTGTACCCCTTCTGTTTGTCCTGTGCTTTGCGTGACTTTGTATGTGTATGTTCACTGTTGATTCCTAGCCATAGTTTCTTGTTACCTGTTCATGTGTCTTCAGTTTTTTGTTATTTTTGCTAGTTACCTTATGTGTCCTCTTCTAGTTGTTTTGGTTCTGTGAATTCCCTTGTTCTGCATGGGTTCTGAAGAGGCTTTTTAAGGTTTAAAGAACCTCCATATAAGCTAAAGATTATATATGAATGAAAAGTTTTTTTCTAAAAAAGCATCCAAGCCAAGAACTATTTCGGAGCCTTTGGTTTTAGGATCATGTTAAAAACCTATTAATGAAAATTTACAAAACCAGTCGTGAACTCACAACCTTTCACTGACGGTTCTGATAACATTATAACAGTTTTACAAAAACTGGTTATACAATAATCTGAAGAAGCGAATGAGAGTTTAAAAGGCCATCTTACAGCTCCACTATCCGCCTAGTCACCAAATCTCTCTTGATCAGAACGACTAAAGAGATAAAAACCTTCACAGCTGCATATAACCGTCTGTACATGAGTCAGTATGAGAGAGACACAGAGAAAGAAAGAGAGAAAGACAGGCTCTTCTTTGTGAGGAAAAGCATTAATGAAGTCTTATCTCTGGCTAGAGAAACATTCCAGAGAGATTCTAATGAAAACATTGGGCCCACAACATTAGATCTGGCCTCCACACTGATACTGCTGCCACGTAGAGCCAACAGGTGTGCAAATTCACGACCAAACAGCCTGCTTGATTAAAGTGTTAGAAATCATCATTGTTTTGAAGAATAAGCTCCAAAACTAACTTTGAGCGGAATGATCACTAGCATATGTGAGTGAAATCCACAGGCTTATGCATGCTCAAAGCACAATGTTCAAAGAGAGAGCATTCACCAAAACACATAATTCACACTCAGAAAAACCCATTTGGGAAAAAGGCAAAGCACTAAGACAGAGAGAATGCAATCAATCGTTCTCCCACAGGGCCAGTGTAATTAGTTTTGGAGAGAGATTCTGTACAGGTGTGGCACAGCTCATGCAGATTTGTAGAGGTTAATTAACTATGAATTTATCAAATGATAGAAAAGTTCACTCACGTAGAGTGTCCCGCTAGAGCAGGCCTCAAGTGAGTAGCTCAAAACAAAACACAGCTCTAGTCTGTAAGCAACCACAGCAATGATAATCACCTCTGAGTACTTATAGATCAGCACATCAATATAAATCAAAAGCATGAAGTTTATAAATTTATCCTCATTACCTCCTGTTCATCGCAGTCAATAACGTAAACATGCTCGAAGCCCTGTTGAGTTATGGGTTTGTTATCAGTAGTCCCTGTGGATAGTCATTAATCTGTTTGATTATGTTGTTTAATAGCAAAGCAGACAGGGCAGACTTCTCTGTTGCAGAGGCGGTTGGTTTGAAGGAGCTTGCTCCACTTCATCGAATTGCAGAATGACAGGTAATCATAGGAGAAAACTGCAAACAGAAATTCCAGCTGGAAGCAAACTGTGCAATTTACAGAATAACTGAAATCCACTGAACTACATTTCAGTAAGTCTGGCATTCACCTTCAGTGAAGGGATTACTTTGGGTGTATTGAAATGACTCACTAAATTGCGAATGATGGAAGGGTTCGAAATTCATATTTGAACGTAGAGGTCCTTTAAAAGGCACAGCCATATTTTTAGGGGAACAAATTATTTTGGGGGGCTTGGCAGGTTCATACACGTATTACATTATTCATAGTTTTGAGAAGGATTTCATTTTCTTTACTTGTCCTTACTAATTTTGTCATATGGAATTCTCAATGCAGTGCATCTTCTTAATGTAAGGTAAAGACCTTCACGGTCTAGTTTGAGTAGGCTTTTCATTGCATCTCTTTTTAGGGGGAGAGTGGGGCTGGTTGGCACAGGTTTCCCTCTCTGCAGTATACACTAGGCATACCATACATGAGACACATCAAAGGGCAACTACAAGCAAATAAAAGTTGTACCTCTTAGTTATAAACAAATTTTTAAAGTCAGAAAATATTTTAATTAGTGCATTCATGCATTTATGTTGTGTACTTGGGATTAGCTGGCACAATGTTAAAAGGCTATGGTTTTAATGAATGTACCAACAAACAGAAATATTCAGAACTTTTAACTGAAACCAAACCACAAATATAAACTAATATGAATGTTACTTTCATCCTGAGATAGACTCATATATCATCAAATAGCACAGAGGTAAGGACAGCTTGTTACAAGTTTAAAGTAAATTTAACATAAAACATGATATAGTATACTATATTCTACAGCGCTAAATTCAGCATTCTAATTCTGTGATTTAGTATGGTTTTTAGTATGTGTGCAGTGTATAATATCAAATAAATGTTTTTGACATGTCTAAACTTTAGCGGGCTGACACAAAATCAATGAGCCAACCAACCGCATTCACATCAGGACACAACTCTTTATTTACCTCATGTTAACTAGCTAGCATTATTCATCCTTGGCTTCAAAGTACACCTGACTGAAATTAATTTCAATATCTCTCGTTTTTCTCAATATCTCTACATTTCTGTAAAGTATTTGTTTGTGCTAAAAAAAAAAAGTAATCACCATCTTAGCTGAATGGAATATTCAGAGCTCTTAAATGGATTAAGCTTGCTCAAAAGGGGAAATGATTTTGTTATATTTATATTTTTAAGTAAGCTTCCCCTAGTGACCCGGGAGTTGACCCTGTGCCAACCAACCCCGCTCTCCACACCTCAAAGACCCTGATAAACAACTGAGACTAGAACATCAGTTCTTGTCACAGGTCACACCTGTTCACTGATATGCAGTGTGCTTTGAGAGAACATTTTAGGAAATGCTAGTGCTGCAGTATTTGAACTTACCCTGAGAGGTGAGAACATACGTTTGGATCACAAAAGTTTATTAATTTTGCAGCTAAATGCAGTTTAGTTCTGACTTCTGACAACACGAACAAGGCCTGGGCTTTGCTTTCACGACTGCTTATGATGGAGCGTGCGGCTATGAAATCAATGATCTGAATGAAAGTGTAAGTAAAACCCCATCTTTGACTCGGAAAGCGCTATCTCACGCTATGTAATTACCCAGCATGAACTAGAGTGGCCCCTTCAAGTGGAGAGCTTCAACAAACCAACAGGCAATAATCAACAGGCAAGTGTTCACATCAGCCAAAGCATTGCTCATCATCCATTTTCAAATATGGTAAAACAGGCAGCCTTTATTAAGTGGAATAATGCCAGCGTCAGAGATGAATAAAGAATAATGTGGAATTCTAATCAGGCCGTACACCTGCGAGAACACACTCGGCAGCCAAACAAACACACACAGGGGCCTGCTATGACTTCTACACATCTGTTTGGCATCTTAATCAAGCAGAAAACAAATTGTGTAGCATACGAACTGTGCTGGCGAGCAGGAGAGCTGAACAGCCAAAAACTCATTAGGGCTCAACCAGCGAGAGAGAAGAGCTATCACCAACACAACCGTCACAACCATCCTTCATCAAGCAATCAGTCGGCTGTTCAACTGACATGGAGCTATAAATATTCTCCTGTCCAACTATAATCAATAAACAACTTCACTGATTCTGTCTACCCCTCCCCCCCATTTCACAGCCATGTTGGACTAACTGCAAATTCAGTGCAGAGTTGAAGCCAAGCTGTCTTCCCCAGCAGCCCTGCAGCAGAGATGGTAATTACTGCTCTAAGACCTTGGAATGAGTACCTCCCGGTCCATGACATTCGCTTGGAACATCGTTACGCGCATTTCCCAACTTCTGACAATGATCCTAATGCACCTGACAGCGGAATTAAATGGGAGGGGAGCAAGGGCACTCAGCTGGAACTTTTCCTAATAAATCTGCCTGCTCTGACCCCTCTTGTTATTAAGGGGAGAGAGAGCAGTGAAGGGCTGGAGAGGAGAAAAAGAAAGTAATTTGGCTTGAGGCTACGGTAGAAGGAAGACTGGGCCCAGAAGCAAGAATGGACTCAGAAGTGCTTGGACTGTGAACGGTCAGAGAGAGTGGACTACATGGATGGTCAGGATGGAGAAAGGCCATAAAGGAAGAGCAAAGTAGATAGCAAGGTCGAGAAAATCAAGTGACAGGCCTAAGAATAATTGAGAGAAATGTCGAAATGCAACAGAGAGCACCCTTACCAAAAATGTTCCTATGTGACTCTTGATGTAGACATCGAATTCCTTTAATTGGCATAAAACCTTACAGAATCTAGAACTTTATATGGTTCTATAAGCTTTCAAAAGGTGCTTTACACTCGCACATCTCATTTCCAAAATATGGCTCTTTGAAGAACCATCTATTGAAAAGTAACTTCAGGAAACAAAAGTGGTTCTTCTAGGACATCACCCCACAGAACCCTTTTCTCTAGTTTTTAGACACAGAAGTCAAGATCTCTGTAGTTTTGGAAAGGTTTTATTAACATAATCATAAAATTCAATGTGGTAACAGCAACGTCCTGACAATGCATTAGCCCACTATGCAGGTAAGCCTAGGGCCTATGACCAGGCCATAATATGTCATGGCAGATGTCATATGCAGATGTCATGGTGGATTTTGTCCAGTAATATTACAGCCATGTTTGTCATGACAGCTTATTTCATATGCTAATGTTTGCTGAGTGTACACTTGTTAACTGTCATGACATCAAACATTATGGCATCTGTCATAACAATTATCAGTAATGGAAACATCACACTGACATATTACTAAACAAAATCTGTCATGACACCTCATGACAGCATGCACTCAGTAAAAATGTACTGAACTATCATTAGGGTTGTACCCCTCTTGTCACTGTATTGATACCCCTAAGGGTACATCTTCAGTACCTTTGGAAATGGAACATGATTGTACAATATTCTGAAGCAACTCATTTTTAAGTTGCATTGACTCAATACTCGCTGTCTTGTCTCCAGTTCTTGTACTTTGTTGCTCTGTTTTAAAACATACAAAGTACAAATATGTACTTTTCCCCTGGGAAAAACATACTGAAGGTACAGAATCAGACCTTAAACCAGTGTTATACCTTTCAAGGTATATTTACATTGTATGTACCTTGATGAATGAAAAACCTTTTTCTGACATTGTGGTTATGTCAATTTATAAAGCCTACCCAATAAGCAGTGACCGGGTCTCAGCTGACCTCAGAATAGCTGTGGTTGACCATGGTCCATGGTATGTTTAGTTTTGAACAAGCTGCCCTGAGATGTACAGGTATGCAACACATACTAGAGGCTAACATATGACATAAGTCATAACTCATAAATGTGTGATGTGATTTGAGCTTAACAGATTGCACTTTTATTTAGTGGTCTAAATAAAAAACAAATGATGAAGTTTGCATTCTGTTAAGCTCAAATCACATCACACATTTATGAGTTATGACTTATGTCATATGTTAGCCTATAGTATGTGTTGCATACCTGTACATCTCAGGGCAGCTTGTTCAAAACTTGTCAGAAGAAAACCTTGCATCTCCATTTTTGTTGTTTTTCATTTTTTGCTATAATTTGAAAATACCTGTTGCCCTTTACATTGCGTGTAAATTTCATGAAGAAAGGACCAAAAGAAACAGTCCAAAATGACTTGGAAAAGATTCTGGTTCCATCGACTAACATTAAAAGTGAAGTAGGTTTTTTCCTTCTCCTGAAAAGTTACCATTTTGGAGATATGAGGTTTTCTTCTGACAACAGTGATAAGTATGCTGTTACATAGTTACAGTTCAGGCTGTACAGTTTAAGAAACTGCAAATGAGAGCTTATGGGTAATTCACGTTCAATTTCCTGTATTGGGTCTCATAACATACTACAGTGAAGCAAGAGAGAGAGCGAGAGAAGGAGAGGTCTAGCTAAATCATGTTTAATTAGCACAAATTAAAATAAGGAAATTAACATCAAAACCAACATGAAACTATCCACTGATTTAGTATGGAAGTTTCAACATATGTTTTCAGCTGAAAATAAATGGGTTAATTAATAATTATACAATTAACGCTTTTCCTCAGCAGCCACAAAATGCCAGTTTCTGTTCCCTCAGATGGATTATGCATTTTTTCTTCTTTTATTAAAAGTGATGGAATATATTTAAATGGAAAACACAGGTGAACAGGATTTTTTTTAGCTCATGGTTTAGCAAGCAAGTCTTTCTTATATTGTGTTTAGATGTTTATATTTTTTATTGCGGCAGTTATACATTATTTTTTGATATGAGAAAAGCTGCACTTATGCTGCTCATTTAATCTTGGCACACCGTTCTTTGTGGAGAGGTGTGAATTGTTATAGCAGCTGGTTCTTATTCTTCCCCTTTCATCCCTCATTGCTCTTCAGCAGCTCAACACAGAGTCACATTTCACACCCACAGACCCAACAGCATCCTAGCTAATGTGATAACAGAATTACAAGGAAAATATTTTATTGGATTATATTGATTAAACATATAGTCAGCTGATATGGCCACTATAGGGCATGAAGAAAGAGGTTAACTAAGTCAAAATAATATTTAATTAGACTCACATCAGTTTAAGGAACAGTAATTGCAATAAACAAATAAAAGGAAAACGTACATAAAAATTGTGGACAGATAAAAAGGGAGCAATTAGAAATGGGGGATTAGAAATTGTATTATACATATTCAGCAGTTAAGTTTATTAAATATGCAAAATGGACCTCCTACTCACAGCCCTGCTTTTTGGCACCTTTATTTTTCAGCATGAAGATCTGGAGTGAACTGATGTGGCACTGTAAAGAAAAAGAACAAAGGAAGGGAGGGGAAAAAGGATGGGAAGTGAGGGGGAGGACAGGCACTTCAGTGAGTTTGAAAAGATGAAAATAGCAGTATATCATGGAGAGAAGTGGAAGTACGGCAAAAAGGTAGAGAGAGAAGAGATGAGAGAAGAAAGAGGAGACAAGGCTAGAGGAGACAAACAGGGTTAAGAGAAGCCAGCATGGACTGCCCAGTCTGGAAACGTCCATCCTCATCTAGAGGGAAATCAGCTTGAATCTGGGAGGCTGTCAAGCGTTAGCCAGCAGGCCCTGCTCCGAGCCACATGGAGGAGCCATTCTAAGCCAACACACACAGCGAAGCACACTACACACACCCACACACAAATCTATTACCCAATCCTGACATATTAATCTCCCCTTTTAAATGCACCACTGCACTCCAAACATGCAGCATGCTTTGGATGAAAAACGCAGCCCATATATTATCATTGACTGCCTTTCTCTTTAATTTCATTTTCTGTCAATTTCTGCACTTCTGCTTTCCTCTCGCGTGCTACCTCTTCCCTCTTTCTCTCTTGGCTGGCTTGCTCCGGCCCAAAAAAGAGCCCAATTACGTCCTGAGCAGCACTGCAAATTCAAGTGAACACCGAATCAGTAGCTGGGGCAGAGCCACAAACATCCATCTGTCTGAGCTGGCGTGGATGAAAGGGACGTTGCTTGGTCAAAAGGACCCAGCGTCCAGATGGAGAGGTTTTTCTACTACCTGAACATCAGCTAACTGTGGCTCTGCAGGGACACCACTGCAGTCCAGCCAGGGCAGCAGCAGCAGTTAAAAATGGGCGGGCAGCAAGGCCACCACATATCTCTGAATCACGAGCAAAACGGGCCCACGTCCACCTCACAGGGCCATACATCAGCCGAACAGTCATACGCACTTACACTTGAGGGTATGTGAACTGTAACTTATGTCGCAGATGATCGGCCATTTAGATCAAAAGTTTGATTAACCTTACAGCAGACCTCTAACTGGGTGCTGAGTTTCAGCTCTAAATTCCCAGAATAACCAGACAGAAATGTCCATGTTGTATAAAGGCCAAGAGACTGCTTTTTTTCATAACTCAGGTGTAACAAGGTGTCATTGTAGTACATCAAATATATAAGACCCTGTTTCCCCATGTATCTCAGACAAGTTCAGAGAGCTGACTTCTGCTCAAAATGAGCCACATTAAACACTTGCAAATGCTAATCTGTTCTCTGTTTATATCTTTTGAATAGTACTGATCAGGATTACATGCACTGATAATCTTAGATCAGTGTTCTTACACTGCAAAGTCTATAGACCATTCTACCGAACTAGTTCAAAGTCAGAGTTCAAAACAGATTTTGGATTTTTAACTGACTTGGACTTTAAACTAAAATCATTTTACTTTGAGTGACCTTACGCCCTAATTATTAGTATTTTTTTTTTTTTTGGATCACACAATACCACCAGCGCTAAGAGGGTCAAAGCTAGCACAGGTTTTCTCTGAGACCTGTGAAGTGCCACTGTATCTTTTCAAACTGCCGCTAACACAACATCATTGGACAGCTGAACGCACTCATAGGAAAGTGTCAACCGCCAGTTCTGTTACATCAGCTAACAGACACCTGTGCTGGCTAGCATCGTGCAGAGTGATGGGGGAGACAGGGCGCCATCCTACCCACCCAGAGAGGGCAAGGCCAACTCTGATCTCTTTTAGACAGTTGTGCCACTTGGGAGCCTGCCTTAATTATGTTTATTTTATTAAAATAAATTATTGAACATTCAATCGTGTCATTACACTACCAAAACTTTACCAAATGTTTTGGTACTGTTTCAGTAGAAACAACTCCAGCTAATTTTGATTATAACTCAAAAACACTAGCCAGTACATAATTAGCAAACACAGTACACATAAATCATGATACTTTTTATAGTAAAAAAACAGTAACATTTAAAAAAATTAATATTTTATTTTTTTGAAAACTAAACCTGGCAAAAAACAAGAATAAAAAGCAAATCACCAAACTGTGCTGACCTCTTAACCCCCTGCTTCCCTCCCCATGTATTCACAATGACATCAGAGTCATATAAATCGTTGCAAAATTATGGGCATTGGACAGATGTTTAACCCAATACTTGATGACATATTTACTGTGCTCTGGAAGAGCAGAATGTTTAAGCAATCCGGGGCTACCTTGCTAAAATATCTGTATTTTATTAATTACACTGCATATGTAGCACTACATGAATAAGTGTTACAGTTGTGTGCAAAACTTTAAACACCCCTTGTCAAATTACATGTTTTTTATTTTCTCTACTAAATTAAGTATGGCATTTGACCAGGGGTGCCCAAACTTCATACACCATATACCAAAATCTTACACCAGCTGTACGTAGGCAATGTTTATCTTTATGTGTCAGTATTAGCATGAGCACTGAAAGATACATGAAAAATGACACATATTGGCATTGGCCCCCAGTTCTCATGTCTCATATCGTTTTGAGCAATTTTATCTAGGGAAATTATTTTTTTATTCTCACTGTCAGATTAATTTTAGAAGCATTAACTAGATTTTGCATGACTTCACTTTCTAAAACACACTTCTTTTCGCTTTCACTTTGAGATGGGCCAGCTGATAAATACAGGCCAATGTGTGTGTGAATAAAAACTGATTCACTGTGGAAGTGTGGTGGCACACCGTTCAAAAACAGCCATTAATCATCTGATTCACTCCCACCTTGCCCAAAGGCCCAGTTCCTCCTCTGGGTCAGAACAACAATAACATCGACATCTTCTGTCCATTTTTCAAGCCTGAGATATTACGAGAGCACAGGCTGTCCAAACACGCAATACAGGTAAACAAGGGTAAACAATTAAGGATGAAATGCAATTAACAAACAGTCATCACGGAGTGTGGGAGATCACCCTGTCATTATTTGGTCATTAAAAATAAAATCACGGGATTGAACGTGGAACACAAGTTCAGACGCACTTCAGGCAGAGCACAAGGGCTTTGGAAAGCAGAAATATTTTAATCTGTGCAAAAGACATAATTATCTGATTATTTCTGTGCAGATTGTTCTTCCTCTCTGCAGGGCAGAAACTGGATAATGGATGAAGGCACATCGTAGCAGACTAATATAATAAGCAGAGAAATTGTTTGCCATTTTTTTTCCTAGGTGGGTGGAAGTTTGGTGCTTGTATGTCCAATTTGCTCTCACCATTATGAACTAATTATCATGACGCTTGACAATAAAAGCACCATCTGCTTTTATGTCCCTATAGACATTACTGACTGGATGCATGTCGGTTTATCCATGGTCTACAAAAGAAAAGTCAAAATTTAAGTCTCAGGCAGGCCTTTTCCACACCTGACGCAGGTGTGGACAGGCCTGTAAATTGAATTTAGAGTTGAGCAGAATGTTAGTAATAATGCTAATTGTCACCGTTGTATCTAAACATTATAACATTTTCTTTTTTTTCATCCACCTGCAACTGCAACAATTCTGCCAGTAGAGTGAGAGTAGACTGGTCTTCTCACAAACAGCAAACATAAAACTTTGGGGACAGAAGGCGAACAAAGCCTCTCTCTTCTTGGAATCCATGACGGTGTAACAGATTTGTGAAAATCACTGATTTTACACATACCTGTTGACAGTGAAGATCTGAATAGAAGACATTTGATTGGATAAAGATTACATCATTCAAGTGTGAAGGCA
Source organism: Colossoma macropomum (assembly GCF_904425465.1). NCBI lineage: Eukaryota > Metazoa > Chordata > Actinopteri > Characiformes > Serrasalmidae > Colossoma > Colossoma macropomum. Next base: position 22,760,769 of record NW_023494798.1, on the reverse strand, counting down.
AAATACAATTTAAACGCTAACATTACTTGCGAGTTGCTACTGAGCAAAACATTTTCACATTTTAACTTTCACTTTTATTCCCACTGCAAGCTTCTGTGTTATATTAAAATAAATATGAAACTGCCTCTAATATGTTCAATATGGTTCCTTCATTTTCATACCAAAAATGACATAGAGATACCCACCAGTTGCGAGCAGAAGGACTAAGCACAGAGGAACGCTGCTAGAAAAAGTGTATATAAGAGGATACATACCGTAACATAAATTCAAGTTAAGATGTTTTTTCCTTCCTCTATAAAGTTACCATTTTAGAGATATAGATGTTTATCATATATAATTATTTAGACATATATCAGAAATTGGAGGAAAAAATAGTTATTTATTATTTTCTGTTTTGAAACTCATTAATTTTCCGCTGGTGGGATGAGCTGAACTTGAGTTCTGTGCTGAGTGTATTTGAAAGCCATGCAATATTATAAAATCCTTGTTTAATTTCATTCAGCGCATACTGGCTGTTTGAGATTTCGTGCACAACCTTTTTGCTACATGCACTGCATTAAAACACCGTTTTTAAAACTATTTGGTTTTAATTTTTTTTTAATGTGTAAAATAAAATATATGTAAGAAAAAATCTTTTTTCTATGTCTCTGAGTAACAGCCTTAACACGTCTGGGAAGGCTTTACTCTAGATGCTGGAACACTGCGGTGAGTATTTGACTGCATTCAGCCCCAAAAGCAGCCCCAAAAGTCAGGTACTGTTGCTGGGAGATCCCAAAGGTATTGGATAGAGGTGTATCACTCCAGAGCAGTTCCATGGCTGTACAGCACAATGCTTGGGAGCTTCACACCCCTCTAGCTAATACTTGCCATTGATCATGGAGACCTGATCATGGAGACTGCCTATTCTATTGGCAGTGCCTTTCTACCTTTCTATGGAGATTATACAAGCCGTGTATGCACAATTGAATGCCTATGTTAGCAATGGGTGGGCAGCAATTAGTCAATTAGAAAGATATTTTTGGACATACAGGTTATAAACACTGTATGACAGTTATACAGTGCGTGGTTATGACAGTACAATATGCAGCTTAGCAATATTCATGCTGTATATTATGGCTCCTGTGTTGGCCTCAGCCTCATGACATGATATATACATCCACATTATAGTGTATTTCATGACCCCCCGCCAACAGCCACTCTCACATATGCCTGTGTCTCATTAATAAAAAGCACAGCTGTTACTGACACCTATACAATAAAGGGTCTCCAATTTGGTTCCATTTCCAATTACTTCCAACTTATTAACCTCTCCCATAGTTAATAAGTGGATATAGTTTCTGAACAAGTCAATGAAAAACATAAGTGAGAGATATAACCTTTTAAGGCAGAGGAGAGGCAGCGTTCTCTTTGTGAAACGCTCCCTGAAGGTCAGTGTAATGCAGGGGAGCCGAGGCTTTCCACTCGCCTGGTTTTATAGAAAAGGTTCATTTTTATACAGCCTCCCCGTTTTTAATGCAACACTCGTCACAGGCTAACGATCCGCTCACTTTGCCCTACTGAGCCTGGCACAGTCAAGGTCGGACGCTGCGTGTCTCTGCTACGACTGGCAGATTCTAAGAGAGAGAGAGAGAGAGAGAGAGAGTGAAAGAGGGAGAGAAAGAGAGAGAGAGAGAGAGTGAAAGAGGGAGAGAAAGAGAGAGAGAGAGAGAGAGAGAACAAAAGAGAGACATACGCAGACACAAAAAGACAGAATGAGAGAGACATATACAGATATAAAGAGAGATACATAGATACAGAGAGAGAGACAACAGATGAAAGAGAGATAAACAGATACAGAGAAATACATGGATACAAAGAAAGAGGATGAGCAAAAGAAAGACATACACAGAGGGAGAGAGAGAGACAATACAGATACAAAAAGAGAAACATGGAGAGATACACAGAGAGAGAAACAGATACACAGAGAAAATGAGAGAAAGAGAGACAAACACAGATACAAAGAAAGATACATAGATACAGACAGAGAGAGTGAGAGAAAACAAATGAAAGAGAGACACATACAGAGAGATACACAGATACAGAGAGAAGAAATAAAGGAGAGACATACAGATACAAAGAGAGAGGTACAAAGACAATGAGAGAGAATGAGCAGAAGAAAAACATACAAAGAAACAGATATACATAGATACAAGGAAAGAAAAAGAGAGAGAGAGAGAGAGAGAGAGAGAGAGAGAGAGAGAGAGACTATACAGAATCAGAAAGTGATCCACATATTCAAAGAGAGAGATGGAGAGATACAGAGAGAGAGAAACACAGATATAAAAAGAAAGACAGGGAGAGATACACAGAGAGAGAAACAGACACACAGAGAAAACGAGAGAGAGACATACACAGATACAAAGTAAGATATACATAGATACAGACAGAGAGAGATACATAGATACAGACAGAGAGAGAGAGAGAAAGAGAGAGAGAGAGAGACAATACAGATAGAGAAAGAGATCCACATGGAGAGGTACAAACAGAGAGAAACACACAGATACAAAAAGAGAGACAGCGAGAGATACAGAGAGAGTGATACAGACACACAGAGAAAACGAGAGAAAGAGAGACATACGCAAATATATATTAAATAAAGGTCTATATAAAGTCTATATATTACAGGGATAGAAAAGGAGTGGGGAGAATACAGATTCCAGTTAGGAAAAATTAACCCATGGAACAACAACACATCTGTATCGTCTACAGACACCAATTCTCCATAAACACACCATTTCTTCTCAAACACAGAATCATTCTGAGTGCTCTAACAGAACACAAATTCCACTCTTATGCGTGATTTCACTAACGCCTGAAGCAGTTTCACAACATCTGTGTCGTGCCCTTTAGACACCAGCCTAAAAGACTTCCATATTGCTAATTTTGCTCATCCCACTAAGAAATTTGCCAAAATTTGGAACTCTGTGGCTGTGTGTACTTAAAAAAAAACCAACTCTCTGAGATCTCAGCCCAGGGGCCCCGCCTGGTGCAATCAGAGAAAACATGAAAAACTGTATCAGGGTTATGACAGAAAATGAAACATGGTGATACAGAGTTAAATTTTGACACAATGTAGGTACAATGTAGGATCTTCCATCACAGGTCTCCAGAGGGCTTGGGCTCTTGTACAGGAGCCTCTATGCACACCATATTTCCTCAGGGACAGAGATATGGGCTCTCCATTTAGAGCCAACACTTTCTTCTAGCTCATTGAAGCCAGGGTACAAGGCCCTCTTACCAGCTTTTAAAAAAGTCATGGTCTGCAAATCTCTACCAGAGCTAAGTTGCCCTGTCCCATTCCTGTCCTCAAGAGCACTTGGAGTAATGCACAACTCTGGAAATGGTACACAAGTCCGTCCACCAGATAAGGCACAGGTGACAAAATCCATTAAAGATTGTGAGGAGGCTCTCAGTGCACTAATTCAGTTACATGTCACTCTCTCAGACCTTAAGCCAACCTAGTTATTTGTCTCTGTACCTAATCGCCATTGCACCATCCTTAAGTCAATCAGATCCCAAGTTGTTATTATGCCTGCTTTGGTAAAACCAGCCACAGTAGTGTTAAAACAATAAAACTGTTGAAGGAAAAATGGGTCTGAGAGCAAAGGGTCATGTAACACATATCTCCCTTGACATCTTAAACAGCCCCCAAGCATCTAGCACAGACCCATAAAACCCAGACATAATTATTTGCTTTACAGTATTCCGTGACATCAAAAAAAAAGCTGTTTATCGTAGCCCAATCCACCAAATGTCCTAACCCAAACCAAACCCAAAGGGCCAATGCCCTCAAGGAACAGCAGCTTTTGAGCAGCCTGCAGCCTCATAGTCCTCATTCTAGCTGCAACGTAAATTAGCCTTTGACCCCCTTCTTCCAGGGGCAAATACAACACACCAGATGAGAGCCAACGGTTCCCACCCCAAAAACAGCTACAAAGGCCTCCTGAATATAGTGTACCAGATCCACTGGGGGGGGTGTAGCACAGTCAAGCGATGCCACAACATAGACAGGTTATTTACCATAAGCACTCTTACCCGGCATGATAACTGAGGAAGAATCCATCTCCGCCTCTGGCGTCTTTAAGCAGCCATGGTCACCTTTCTTTGGCAATAATGTCAGCACTGCCTTTCAGCAGCTAAGTAGAAGGCAGCCGTGCATTCTACAGAAACAGAGTGTACATCAGGCGCAATTATGGGCCAAAAAATTCTTCACTCAGTCCATCCAACCCACAAGATTTGCTCTCAGCAATCACAAGTTCACTAAGTGTCAATGAGCATTCCTGTTCAGCAATCCCTTACTGTCTGATCACAGGGTTCAGCATTAAAAAGGACTTAATAGTATAACTGTGACGGTGCATTTTCTGATATCTCGCTTATCCTAAGTCTCTTTTCCATCAGGAAGTCTCAAGCAGCTGAGAGCCTTTTCTCTTCAGTCTTTTTCTCTAGGTCAAAGAAGAAAGATGTGTGTGCGTCCATATCATTGACCTTTGTGAACCATGTCCGCACCAGTGCTCCACGGCCTCTCTCCTCTAAGAGAGAGAGAGAAAGAAAGAGAGAGAAAAAGAGCGAGAGGGAGAGAGAGGGAGAGAAAGGGAGAGGAGAGAGGGAAAAAGAAATGCACAGATACAAACAGAGAGAGACACATAAAAGGAGAGAGATACATAGAAACAAAGAGAGAGAAAGATATGGGGAAAGAGAGAGTGACATAAATACAAAGACAGAGATACAGAGAGAGATATATATACAAAGATAGAGAGACAGAGAGAAATAAAGATACAGAGAAAGTGAGAGAGAGAGAGAGAGAGAGACAGAGAGAGAGAGATGCGCCAGTAGAGAGATCCATGGAGAGGACGGGTCGTGAAGGAAGAGTGAAGGAGAGTGGGTAGATGATTGAAGGATAAAAGAAGGGGCTGTTGAATGATCAGGGAGTAGAGTGTGTGTCTTGTCTCACGCCCCCTCCATCCTCTAAGGTGTCTCTGCCTCACCAAGTTTGGACTGTGTGTATGTGTGTGTGTGTGTGTATGTGTGTGTGTGTGTGTGTGTGTGTGTGTGTGTCGCTTGAAAGCAGAGTGGAGATGTCACCCTTAAAGTCCTCTAATCAGGCCTAAATCCCACTTCAATAATCCTGTTTGTGGCCCATTGATTTTGGCTCTTCGATTGAAAACATGCTATACTCACAGCAGAATGGTAGAGAGTGAATGTGAGGATGCAGCTGTTTGTGCATTTCTGTGAGTGTGTGTGTGTGTGTGTGTGTGTGTGTGTGGATGTGTGCATGTGTGTGCGTTTATGCATTCTAAAATGTGACCATATATATGCAGCTTTAAAAAACATCACTCCATTCACTGGGTGGGTCTATATAATAATGAATAATGTATTAACCCTTAGCAATTACACGTATAAAAGAATGCTGTAATTTGATAATAATCCTGTATCACTCCCATAACTGCAGTTGTATGCAAAAGTTTGGGAACCCCTGGTAAAATTACATTTTTCAAATTTAAAATAAGCTAACTGTTTAAATATTATTGCAATAAATTTGCTAATTTGTAGATGAAGTGTTAACTTATTTTCATTTAGAAAATCAGCAAAACATGTAATGTGACCAATTTATTTTACCATTTATTTTAAACAGATCATTCCTGATAAATGGCATTTCTGATAAGTGGCATTTAGTTTAACCCCTTACTTGGCCAAAGTTTTATTACACAAGTTTTAGTACACACTTCTATAATCTAAGAAGAGCTCATACATAGATATGTAATAGGTCCTGGATTTTAAGGGCTTAAACAGACTGTAATTTTGTTTTTCGGTGGTGTGTTTCAGATAGGTATTGTGAGAGCAGTTTCTTTGCAGACGTCTGCATGTTTGCATCCACAATACCACAGAAAACGTTCATTAGTTCATGATCCCATCAAAGAACATGAGCTCACCAACACCACTGTTAGAAAAACATCCCCAGAGTTTGACATTTGCTTTACAGCACCCTTAATGCAGTCTGACTGGAATTCTTCTACTGGCTTTCTCCGCACAAAGAGCCTACAATCAGCTGACGATGTGTGTTTCTCTGAAACAAATTGAAAATAGCATTATTTCAGGCATGCCACAAAGTCAAGCTCAAGCCCCAATCCCAAATCTCCACCTGAACAGCTCAGCTGATCACCTGTTACTCATACAATTGGCTACATTTCTGAGCACATGGAAGGTCAGGCAGGTCCCAGAACAGAGCCATACCACCAAATATATCTACTGCAAATGAATATTAAATGAGTAATAGGCCCCGCTTGTCGGGTATTTACAGTAGGTATGCTATTTCAGTATGTTTGTGTTGAGCCTGCGCAGCTGACTCAGCAGAATAGCTACGCCGTGATGATGCTAAAGAAACTAAGTAAAAGTTTTATTTCTTTCGGTTGTGAAATTAGTATGTTTTGTGAACTGTGTCCCCAGAGACGTGTAAGGTGAAGTTGGCTGTGTTTTTAAGCCTAGAAAGTGTCTGTAGATTGAGGGAAATGCATGTGTGCAAGTCGGTGTTTTACTAGAGGGGTGCCGTGGTAGAATTGGAGTGTGGCGTGTTTGGCATCCAGTGATGCAGGCTTGTGTTCACTGTTTATGGGAAGGGGCTTATGTAACTGTTTTACTGCTCTAACAAATCCTTTAATATTAAACTTGAAGTCAAAGTTGTTGATAGAATGATTTGCATCAGTGTTGTTGCCCAGTCAGTTCTGTGATTCTGTAAAGTTAAATTTGTGGTTTAATAAATTAAAAGCTATTGTTCTTCATGCCTCTCCAGGGAAATCTGCATTTCATTGTTTAAACCATTATACATACATTGTGTAAATTCATCAGCACATTTATTTAAGCTGGTTTGGCCTGCTTGTTCTCGCCACTTCCTCTGTAAGCCTCTTCACAACCTCCTGCTGGCCGGAGGTTTGCCGGGTATGGTTGCTTTTTGAAACAAAATATTTTCTTTGACAAAATGGTCCTGGCTGAAATATTACTTTGTTAAACATTTTTTGATGTAGCCTAAAGAACTTCATTAAAGTTTACCAATGGTTCAATGGTGAGTGCCCATATACTTTTTGCAGCCACTGTATTATAAGAATTAGAATACATTTGTACAGCCTTGTTTTGCAGTAGGAAAATGACCCTTTGCATTTTTAGTATGTTAATGTAATTTCTTGACATCAAAACTGGAAATGAAAAAAAGTGCAGACTCAAACCTGTCGATACAGAATGTAAATTAATTGCAAACATGAATCTTCATGTCACTATGTAATTACATTTTAATAGTATAGCAAAATAAAATAATAACTTTTGACTTCTAGGGGCTAATGTATATACAAACAAAACTACTTCTATCACACAATATAAGCACAAACCAAATTCCCCATGCAAGACACATCTGCTGATATCTGCACAGGATTTGTCTCAAATACTCAAGAGACTGAGCATGATGCTATTTTATGGCCAAGTAAGTACTAGGAAGTCTCTGACTTCTCAAGTGGGAAAAAGCTTTTTAAAAAGTTCCTTCAACTAGTTATTCCTACTTGGGAAATCAGAGTTTCTTAAGAGCATGACATCATTTTAGACCATCATGACCATCATTCATGGTATAGAACATAAAACAAGAAGTAACGGAGTATTTTACACATTTTAACTTTTGAGTTTCTGCTTATCATATCATCACTGTCCAGTTTTTTTATTTTTCCACATCATTTGAGGATAGCAGCTGCCCTTTACTCTGTGTGATTTTTTTGTGCATTTTGACCAACAGAAATGCTCTAAAAGTGCTTGGAATATTTTTACATTAACTTATATCAAAATATAAGAATATTTTTGTCATTTTTGGCACTATATTAATAGGGAATTACCATATCTTACATCCACAAACAGCTCTTTAATTCAAATGTAAATGCTTTGTAAGAACTTTTTATATGCACACAGCAGCCAAACAAATTAGCTTACATTTTTTCCAACCTCAGCCAAAGTTGCATGAATGTTATTAGGTGGGAAGTGGAAGATTCTGAGTTGGAGAATTCCAAACTCCCACTTGTCATGAAAGCAGCATGAGCGTGAAGAATAGTAGCCCTCTAAGATGCATGACTGAAAGAGATCCTTGCAGCTCCTAGAACAAGAACTTTGAAAATCACCAGCTAACCTTGGGTGATGAAGGAAAAAGAATAATTCACATACAGAAAGTAAACACTCGTTGAAGTTACCCTTCCACCTTGTGATGTGCAGAGAAACAGTGCCGTCCCCGACTGGTAACAGTTCAACAAACTCTGATGCAGACAAATTATATTTTTACTGAGTGTTACTGAAAGCAGCCTAAATATCTGCACTGCGTATACAGATACAAACATAAAATTCATAAAATCATAGCGGCTGATTAAGTAGGACATAGATATAATGGATTAAGTAGTTCCTTTTGGTTTTTCTAGCCTACTGTTATTCTCCTCATAGCTGAGATCCGAGACCCTTTTTTTAGGACTCTAAACCCATTCATCTCAGCATTCATTCATTTCTACGCATACGGGCAAGTATACGAGTCCTAACAGGGGCCTAGCACAGGCCCTTGCATTTCAATATCAATAGAGAATCTTTTAATCTTGCCTACATTTTTAGAGCATGTGGAGAGACGTTCTTTAAGAAAAGTGCCAAACAAAGCCTCTCCTGTCACCCTCCGGACTCTGCTGACGTGATGGGGCGGCAGCACTGTAATTACTCCACAGAGAGCAGAGCTGCTTTTGTCTTTGCTTTAGCAGGAAGCTGCTGACAGTGAGGGAGGAAATGGAAATCCACAGAGCTCCAATTTCGTACACTGTGATTATACGCAAACTATTATAACTGTGGAGTGCACACAAATATTCAGTCTTTCAAGTTTACAGTCAACACCAGGGAACACGCATTTTGACATTTTGCATTGTGTTTTGTTTTTTGTCTGATGCAGAGCAAATGGAAGCTTTGTAATGAGGGAGTCCATATGCTTGCAGTGATTGTACTATAGCACTCTTTAGGAAAATGCAATATGCTGCAATATTTTGTCAATTCACAGTACTGTGCAAAAGTCTTAGGCATCTGATAAAATGATATGTAAAGCCATTTATCTGGTGGTAAGCATTTATTTGTTGGACAAAAATAAACAGCCTACCCTCCTCATGAAAAGGCTCAGAAGGTCCTGAAACCAGTAGAAAAAGATTGCACATGCCAAGCTTAATAAACACTCAGCAAAAAATGTATTTGTTCAGAAAAAAAAACATTGGAATATCTAGAGAAGTGTATTTGCTAAAGAAAATACAAAGTGATTGTGCAGCTTAAGCAGTTCCCAAGTGTTTGCTATGGTGGTCCAGGTGGTTGCCATAGTGTTGCTAACTGGTTGCTATGGTATCCATGGTGGTTGCTTCGGTGTGGTAAGGTGGTTGCTATGATATTACAGGTGATTGATAGACTGTTACTAGGTCACCTGCTATGGTATCTCTGGTGGTTGCTAGAATTTTGCTAGGTGGTTGCTGTGGTATTTCATTTGGTTGCTAAGGAGTTGACAAGTGGTCGCCATGGCATCCAAGGTGGTTGCTATTTTGTCTCAAGTGGTTGCTAAGGTGGTGCTAGGTGGTTGCTATGGTGCTCCAAATGGTTGCTATGGTGGTGCTAAGTGGTTACTTTCCCTTAAAGAAAAGTCACATATATTTCACATGTGAAGTGTGTTCACAAGTAATCACGTTTTTCACATGTAAACTTATTTTCACGTGATCATATTTTTTCACACATATAGTTTTTAACATGTGAAGTGTGTTTATTCACATGTGACTTTTCTACAAAGGATGGTATTCCAGGTGGTTACAAGGGTGTTACTTGTGTACGTCTATCATCATGACATAAAAGTGGTTCACAAACTTAAACTGGGAGTGTGTGCATGACACTGCAGTAGGTTGAGATTGTGTCAATGTGTTAGTTAACTCCTTTAATGGCCAGGGCCTGCCAGTGGGCCCAGAGTTTAATTATACACTTCTATAACCTAAGAATAGCTTAACCGGTTTATATTGAAGTCCCTGTTGTTGTGGAATAATAAGCCTTAGTGTAATAAGCCTGGGATTTTAAGGGGTTATTTTCCAGACCTCTCCTCAAGGAAGATCAGTATTTACAGTTACCATCCCAAACCCAGTCAAGCTAATCAATCTTATGTTTATTTATACAACCATATCTTATATCACATCAATGTTTACTGTAAATAATGGAAATTATCAAACTTCTTCTATTGACTGGATTGGATACTATGCAACAGCAAGCTGAAATTTATTACAAGATACTCTAAAGCTAGTGTCACTCAACCATTTTGAATTTCTAATCTCTTACCACCTCCACTCACCTGCAACTGTTAACAATAGTTGGTTTTGGTTCATTTTTATGTATGGTTATTTGCAAATGTTTGAACACCCCTGGTCAAATTACATAACCTACACTGTTTTCAAGACTATATATCACTACACTGACTCTTATGGAAACTGAAAAGAGACTTCAGTTGTCTTGACTGCAAATTCCCATGTGCAGTTAGGAATTACTGTTCTTGTTCAATCAAGCCACTAGATTTCTCTTTGATTTCTGATGTTCAAATCTGCTGTAATATCACCATGAATTTGGATGAGTTGCTATTACTAGCTTGTAAAAGGCTTACAGGGCTGTGCTTCATTTCTGACTGATTTAAGTTCTTAAAGCCAGTCTTTCTGAATTGGGCCCAGTCTTTTTTTTACTTACATCAGCATAGCCCAGATGTTTTTAATGGTTCTAGGGTTAGGAGCAGTTAAAAAAAAAAACATAAATATCAGGAAACAGAAGAATGAAAAAGAAGGGTTAGAATGGGAGAATCAGTGGAAAAAGCAACAGTAGGCTATATAGCACAAAGCTACAGCAGAGGACAGTAGAGGATGACTACAGTAAGAAAAGAGAATTAGAGTGGGATAGCAATACATAAAGCACCGGTAACATTCCCTATGTACTTGCTGTGGCTTTTAACCCTCTCCAGAATTGTGAAATAAGTTTCTATCACATTTCTGAAGATCAAAAGTGGATCAGAGGAACAGAAAATGGATAAAATGACTGCTAGACTAAGCCTCTTTGTAATGAGTTCAAATGCTGTTCAAAGCATTCAACTGAGGGATCCTCTTATGACAGGAAAGTAGTGTGCTTGGACAGACCTTTTACACTACTGACAATGATGATTAATCTGAGGGGATGTAGCACATGGGCCTGCAGAGTCAGAGCACTCAAGCCCTGCACATCAATTACGCTGCATAGAGGAGTCTGATGACAGGATGAAGGCAGGTGTTGTGCTCAGTACCTCACCATCCATAGACTCTCTGTAACCCACACACTTTGAGAGAGCACATCAGTCAGATGTTTCCTGGCTCTTCTGGGGTGTGATCGCCTTTTCTTTCTTCCTCATACCCCATTCAGCTAAGTGAATCACAGCATGGAACGAAAAAAAGAAAAGAAAAGCCTAGCCAGCCATCGCACTGCAGTGCTCTTTGAAGTTAATGAGACAAAACTATCAGCCGCCCCCATTTTAATTAGAAAACGGGCAAAATGATTACATTTTTAATTGAAGCTGTCACTTTCAATTAAGATATGACGTCCTTGAGAGGCCCTCCGTTCTCCTCTTCCTTCTCTCTGGTTCATTCATTCGTCATCCTCTCCCCAGTATCTTCTTTGATTCTGTCTTTGTCCCATCTCACACTGGATTTCAAACCGATACACTGTTGCTGTCCAAAAAAAATCTTTTTAAAATGATAACTGATCAGATGCAAAAACATTCTAAAAGGAACGGTTTGGCATAAAAACAAATGTACACAATTTTTGATATGACAACACCACCATGCAAGCTCCATTATCCACTGGATCCAGCCATCGACGTGAAGCATCAGCAAAAATTTGCCCTTTCCTGTCTCTCAGAGTCTTCCTGCCTCACCTGCACTCTTTTGTAAGCAGTTCCAATCAAAGCCCATGCCTGATCTGCAATCTAGGTTTGAAAAGCTCCCCTGATGCCGTCTGAAGAGACGTCGTTGTACATAAATGCACGTTAAATTCACAGCACTCATTAAGCTGCACTCTGGATCTCATATAGGTGTAATTAGTGTCTTGTTCACAGAGGCTATCAGGCTTGCATACTCAGGTATGTTCCTGAGCCTGAGTGGGAGGTGAATATTCATCAGAGGAGATAAGCTTGTTCATTTTGCACATTCTCTTCTCTCCTCTTTCCTCTGAAATATCTCTTTGCTTTGTCTTGCTTGTCGCCTCTCCTCATCCATCCCCTTGACTTCCTTCTCCTCTGCCCCCTCTTCTCTCTTTCACATTTCCTGGAGAGGAAGCTCTAGTGTTTGGCTGGCAAGCCAGAACCATTCTCTCGCTCTCTCCATTCTCTCTTGCCACAATAGCGTTTTCTCATTAACTCTTATCAAAGTTCATCTTGCATCCAAATATGTTCAGCACAGAGTGGAGAGAGGGGGGAGAGAGGAGATGGGGGGGGTAGAGAAAGCGAGCGAGGGCCAGCAGACCATAATGCAGTGAGGGCACAGAGAGACTGATATAAAGGTAGAAGCATATTCTGTCTATTCACAACCTCCACTGAATGCACCCGCTTATTGGTTTTGGCAAATATTCCCTACATTTAATTTTGGAGATGTGGGTCTGATGAATTATAGGTCCTAGTGAAATCATGAGGCCCGAATGTGAGGGTTTATACCAGAGCTCCAAAACAAGCTCAACAAAAAAATGAAAAGAACAGTATTTTGCAAGGGACAAAAATGAAACCAAAAAGGTAATCATCCTTAACTGTTCCAGAACAGACATACTAATCCAAAATCTCTGCTACTGGTTAATAATGTTATTTTTTTATTCTGTGTATCCCAAAAATTAACAAGAATTTGAAGTAGCTTCTTAGTTATTAGATGTCTTTCCCCTAAACTCTCAAGCGTCTTTGGATCAACAGCATGCCTTTAATTCAATGTAGGCCATTGTAAAAAATACTGTAAAATTACAGTAATTTACTGGAAGCAATTTGTCCAGTAATTTACCATTTACTTATGGCACTCATACTGTATTATACGTTTACAATTATTTACCATATTTCTAAGTACACTTTGCTGTGTTTATACAGTTTTCCCCGCACCCCCTGAATTTCTAATGTACAGCTCATAATGTGCTCTAATGTGCACCCACGGCTGTGTGAGGAACTTTAGTTCTGCTACTTTACGCAGTAAAACATTCAAAAATTTAGGCAAACATGACAAATCCATCAAGCTATTTCTCACAGCAAATGCTTTGAGATAACTAGGTTCCATAGTTAATAAAATTATCATGCTATTTTAGATGAAGTTAGATGAAAAACAAAACACCATTATGGTTGGAATACTAAAGCATATAAAATGCATTCAAATGTGTATTTGGAGTAGAAATAAAAAGAACCCTCCAAAATGCTTTGCTAATAACTGCTAATTACTGTCAGATCAAACATGTGAAACTCGTTGACAAGAACTTTGAACTTTGTCATGAATACTTTATTTTTTTCCAAGAATTTGCTGTATTTATATGCTCTTTCCACTGTAAATTTGCATAATTAGTGTATCAATTGTTTTATGCATATTTTACACAGAATTATAATGTAGCTTTAGTTACATTATAGTATCTCCAGCCTTTCTGTCTACTGTCACAACACAGGTCAAGGATGAACCAGGGTAAATTAAGCTTACTGTAAAAGTTTATTAAAAGTATACTTATTGTTTGCTGGTGGTTATGATGCATACATGGCCTTCTTATGGTATCATTACTCTAGTAAATCATAACATGCATTAGTATAATAAATGCATTAGTTTTATATTTTTTGGTAACTTTCCAAACTATTTGATTACATCAATAATAAGCCAGTTTTAAATATTTTTGTTCTAAACCGTTTTGGAACATTATGGTCATTTTGTAAAGTAAGATCCCATTTCTGAGCTGTACACTCTGGACATTGTCACATAAGGAAATAAATGAATTTCTATGAATTGTGGAGTTTTACAATTAATCAAAATCCAACCTTGTCCCACCTTTAAGCCTCTCCACATGCTTTAATTTTTTTAGAGTTACAGTCAGGGGCCCTGAACGCTCAGAACACACAAAGAATAAAGACAAGACACACATCACAAAGGTACAAGCAAAATTTATGATGCAATGACATCAGTTAAAGTTGTAGGGAGATGAAAAGCACCCCAAATGGATCTTTCAGTTTTGGGACATTCATTGTTTTCAGTTGAACATAAAGAACTTAGCAAGAGACAGTCTACACAGTTAATGCAAATATTTAGGTCTTAAGCATTTTAAATTTCAGACTTATTAGATCAGAAGGCTAATCATACAGTAATTACACAGACTGCAAACTAAGTTATTTAATTTTAGTTTATAGGTGTGTGTAATAAAAGTATAAGTAGAGGTATCTTTGACATCAGAAAGGCTGGCTAGCTACCTCCATCAGACTTTGACAGGCATCTCGCAGGATGTTGTGTGTAAAATAACTGATAGCTAGTGTTAAATGAAAGTAGGGGAGAATGGGGTTGATTAGCACAGGGGTAGGCTGTCATGGTGTTTACTTCTGGATCCAGTGATGTGCGCAGACTTTGGAGCGGGCAGGGGCACTTTCGGGAAGATTCATTTAGATACCATAATAGACAAAGTTATTGTAATATGATACTATTCTGTATGCAGATCTAATTTAATTATACAATTGCAATGTATCCTCAAGTCCATTTTTCTTGTTGTAAGAACCTATAACAGACCAAAACTTATTAAATGTCCCATAAGTGACAACAGAATATTATTCAAGCACTTTATTCAATTAATGATAATCATATTTAGCTCATCAGAAATATTTTATTTACTTCTCTATTCTTGGTGTCTATCTGTTTATATTCAGAAACAGAAAACTATGTATTCTATTAATGTTATGAAATATTTACTATCAAATAAGAGTGATGCATCTACGGCCTCACACACTATGAAAAGTAATCTAACATTACTGTGTGTTTTGAAGTACATTAAGCACATTAAGTATTTAGAGCTTATCGAAAATTCCATTCCTTTTGAGACAAAAGGGGCTCATGTACTTGAGGTTGTGGGCCAGTAAGATGAACTGTCACAACAATGTCTCTTGACCTAACATCCTTAATTTTGTCAAGACCTCTGAATGCCAGTCTGGCACGTGTCAGCCTGACCAAGTGTTGGGCTATCATGACAAACTGCCCTCGCTGTTGTCGGAAGAAAACCTTGTATCTCCAAAAAGGTAACTTTACAGGAATAGTAAAAACCTACTTTACGTTTAATGTAAGTCAATGGAACCAGACTTTTTTCCAAGCCATTTTGGGTTGTTTCTTTTGGTCCATTCATCATGTATGTAACACACAATGTAAAGGGCAACAGGTATTTTCAAACTACGTCAAAAACCAAAAAAGGAACAAAAATGGAGATATGAGGTTTTCTTCCGACAGCAGCGATATATTATTCTACATTATACTCAGCACAAACAGCACACTAAATAACACAACTAGAATATAGTTCTGTACCATCAACTTTTAACTGTGCCACAATTTTTAAGTACTCTTACATTATATAAACAAATGTTGAAGTTTTAAAAATCAGTGTTAATTTATTGCTCCTGTCCAATTCCCCAGAGAACATCTCAACTGACGTTTAAAATGTGTTAAGGAAAAGTGTTTAAAACCTAAACGTTTGGATTTATTGTGTAGACAAGGGACATTTCAAAAGCTTCCATAACACAGCAGCCAGCTTTGTGGTGATAAATGTCAGTCAGTGACTCACGTTACAGTTCCACCTGATTTATTACGATCTCTTAATGCTTTCTGAACACAAATGTTCCACCCCTACTACTTTAACTAGGGGAGAATAGACTCGTTGATATTCAAATCTCGGTAAATATAATGTGTTTCATTGCTTTGTTCCTCTATAAGCAAACATAAATAACACTCTATCCAATTTCTCCTCTTTGAGATCATTATAATCACCTCTGTAATCCTGTGCTCTCTGTCTTCTTCTCTGCTATTTTCTTCCTTATCTTCTACCTCCTTCTCTATTTTTTATTTCACAATTGCAAACGCATTGCCTGGTATCCTCATTACCACTGAAATGTAAAACACTCTAATTAAGTACTGATTGCAGCCTTTCGTGTGCTCTTCCCCAAGTATGGAGAAAGAGCAGCTCCTGAATATATGAACCATTACTGAGGAAAATCTTCGTCTCAAGGAGCCCATACTTATCTCCCATTCCTTGAGTAATTGCCTCTATTGTTGTCGGTCATTATCTACTGCTAGTTTTACCAAACCAATCTGAGACCCTCTCCACTCTCCAGCTCCAAATATTCCATTCTGCATGATTTTTTTTACCCCTTGTCTCTCTGAGAAATTGTACTGCAGTATAGTGGGACATTTTTTCCTTTCTATTTAAATTCAAACAAGCTCCAAACAGATACATTCTATTAGAGGAAGAAAAAAAACAGACAGGAAAGTTATCTAAAGCTTGTCTGTGAGCATAAACCTGTCTTCAGCCTTTAATCAAGACAGATTACACAATGCGGAAATAATCCCTGCTTCTTTATCAAGTTTCCAAACTCTGTGCCAGTGGGGCTCTCTGCGGATACACACTTCATTAATCCACTGGCGACACCAGAACCACCATGAACTCAGGTCAGTTCAAATTAGTCAATACAGGATGATTAAGAGCAGTAATTGGGCATATGAGTAGTCACACAGTAAAATATGTTTTAAAAAGAGTTTAAAAGTGATTGACATATTTCTCAAATGTGCATTTTGGAGGCATAGCTATTTTGGGGAGGGGGGGCATTTTTATTTTAATTTCTGACCATTAAAATAAAAATGTAAAGTTGTCAGAGTTGAGTTTCCTGCCTATGGCAAGCACACTATCCTGTAGCAATTGGCAAGACTCCTTGGGCAAGACTCCTAATGTAAGATTCACCTACTTTTGTAATGTAATTGAAGTAATTAAATTATCAACAACTGTCATCGTATCTTCCTAATCATAATTTTGATTTTGCCTATGAGACCTGAACATTGAGCCAGACCTTCTTTTTAACTCTGTGAGTGTGACATTAATGCATAAAAACCGTATGACATGGTCCAAAACACTCTTGCAAAACACAGTTTGCACCACTGACTTTTAAAATGTTATTTAGGCTTTACAGCAGCACACAAACAAACACGGCATATTTTAGAGTGTTTTCTCTACTCAGTAATACTACTTCTTTTGTTTTAATAAAAAAAAGATTACATACGGTCGCTTTAAAAAGAGTTGCATATCTTCACTATAAACAAGTAGCTTTTTTCTATCTATGTATTTTTGTACATTTTATTTTTTCACATCATTTGAACAGAGCAGCTGTCCTTCACATTGTGAGAGAATTTTACGATCAATGGACCAATACAAATGCTCCAAAACTGTTTAGAATAAAATCTCTTCACATTAACTTTCTTTAAAAGTAAGGATTGTTTTTGCCCTCTCCTGTAAAGTTATTATTTTGGAGATACTTGTTTTGCTTAAGACAGTGATGATATGTAGACACTTTGTAATGTGCATAGATAATAATCATCCCTTGCTGATACAAATGAAAGGTAGTGAAGTTAGCTAGCTACCTGCTTCTCTAAGCGCTGCTGCACACTGACAGAGACTCTTTTTGGCACAGCTCTGTGTGTTTTCACCTACGCAGTCGCCCCTCCGTTTCAGCTTGTAATGACAGTGCAATTATGATTGTGTTGGCTATGTTTTTTGCACAATGTTGAAAAGTGGGGAAACATGTCCCCTCTGTCCTCCTTTGAATTTGCACCAAAACAATTAAAACATTCTTTTTATCACTGCATTTTTTTTTCGGTGGACACTATCACCATGCCAACATTGACACACCAACACAGTTGCATGCCACCATCAGCGACTTTTTTATGTAAGGATGCTTTTTTATTTAACATGTAAACACAGGATTAGTTTGGCCCACTGTTTCTCCTGATGGTGAAAATGTAGCTGAGCTGTGCCTAGTTCCCTTAGGCTACGAACTAGCTTGTGAAAAGTATTACTTGACTGTGGTAAAAGATACTAGGTTCAGTACTTTCAAAATGAGACATGAACATCACCATATTCAACCACTGGCTCGAAACAACATCACTGTCCAGTACTGTAAAATGTAGGCTTTTGGTTAATTAGCCGTTACTAGCCTTTGTATACGAGGCTAAGATGGCTTCTCATTCGTCAGCTTCTTATTAAAAGTTTCCATTCCACCTTAAATGGTGCAGCAGTCACTAGGCACTAAAATAGAACTGCTGTACCATTTAAGGTGGAGTATAAAATTCAGCTTGCAAATAAGAAGCCAACTTCAGCTTTGTCTATGGTATGCTGTCTATTGTCATAGCAAGTAATGTTAGTTAATCCCTTAAATTCCCAGGCTTATTACATATTAAAGCTTATTATTCAGTAACTGCAGGGACTTCAATGTAAACTCACTGAGCTATTCTTAGGTTATAGAGGGATGGAATAAAACTTTGGGCCCGCCATGAGGCCCTAGCCATTAAAGGGGCTAATGTTAAAGGAGAAGTAAGCAATCATGTGTTGCATTTAATATTCAAAAATGTTTCCATGTGATTACGGTAATAGATTGGGTAAATTTTTATGACTTTGCTACAAAGTATTCTAGTTGGTGACTGTCATCTTCACAATAATGATGTCTCTCAGATGCCTGTTAGCTGGCCCCCCCAACCTGTAACTAGGCTGCCCTACAATGAAATTCTGGCTATGCCACTGATGCATCCCCTCATGAAATTCCTCAGCATGCATAAAAATAAGACACAGTAGTAGAACTGAACTATAGAGAGAATAAAAGCAAAGAAAGAGACTGAGTATGCTATAAGTGTTCACAACTAGACAAATTCCTTGGTTTGAACTTATTTTACTTGTGTGTGTGCGTGTGTGTGATCATGAGTGTGAGAATATTCCTTATGTGGGTTAAATAACAGCACGGGGTCATTGGGATGCGGTACTTTCCCTGGAGCTACACACACACTTTAATTGGTTCGCAGCCCTTTCGCCTCGCCTGAATGAAAAGTCATTTAGAGACTTTTTTTCTCAAAGAGGATTGTAATTGTCATTCCCTTTTTCTGATCGCTGCTGGCTGAGAAATTGCATTCCTGTTTGCCACACAATGCCGGGTCCATGTCTGTTGGAGGTGAAAAATATCACTGTCATTACCATGACAATGGCAGCTAATTCCACTGTCCCTGCCTCCAGTGCCTTTCATTCTCAATCCGTCTTTTCCCGCACCTTATCAGGAGGCCAGCACAGCCCCGGCAGCCGGCCACTGTGACATTGGCCCTCCGCTAGGGCTGCTGCCTAGAGCTCCTTATGCATGGAGGCTGCACACACTGTCTGTACGCACTACAGCAAAAGCCATTCCACACACATGTATGAATGGGCATGCACAGTCAAGCGGCAATGTACCTCAGTCTATGTGCATTTACACACATACAAGCAGAGTTACAGACAGCATAGTGTTTGTACTTACTTATTAGTAACTTTGGGAAACTAAAGGCTTTCTGAATGACATGGTACTCTTTTATCTGATCCCTTCCACACAATACATGGCATGACCAGTCCTCTAAAAGTATTATTCAACATTTACACACTGCAATTTCAGGAAAAAGAAATGTAAAAAAACACAATATGTGCGAGTTTACAATATACATTTCTTAATAAAACCAGTTCAGATTTTATGGGTTTTAAACAAAACAATAAAACATAATTGTTGCCATATGACAACATCAAGCGCCATTGGAACTAGAATCTGCAGTAGTTACAATGGGAGTAAATGAATACACTGGACCCTGCTATTTTCAATTATTTTACATTGAGTGGTTTCATGAAATATATACTTAGTTTCATATTTCTTTCCGTATTTCTAAAACATTTATGCATGTTTTTCTCTTATGCTCATATTTTCTTCATGTACTGATGACAAATGTGGCATGTGTCCTATAGCAGTGCATTCACTTACTCCTGTTGTATGCACTGCAGATTACAGATCCAGTGTCGCACGCTGTTGCCATGTGGCAATAAGATGCGATGTACCGCCCAATAAAAAAAAACATGTATTTCTATTGTTTACCACATTTTAATAAGAAAATAATTTTTAAAAAATGTGCATATATATTTCATAATTTATGCAGTGTGGATTAATAATAATTTCTGAATAATAAGCCTGGGCTTAAAACTCAGTTTTTCATGCTTATACCTACACACACAAAAATACAGAACCAGGTATCAGTGTATAAGCCCAGATATGTGGTTTAATAAATTTAAGGCAATCCCACTGTTTAACTAGCAATGCAGTGAACCACTGGCACGTCTCATGATCTGCAGCATTTTTAACACTTATTAAATTTGTTACACCTTTCTCAGACAGACGCTCAGCGGGTAAAATGTGTAGTACGTCCATAACGCAGTAGAAAATGGGCAGCGGTGGACCATAAAAAAGAACACGTAATTCATTACTGTACCTAGTACTAAGTACTAGTATCTGTATGTTATTAATGTATTTTTATTTTTAGAGACTTTCCACTACAGTTCAAGGTAAAATAAGTTACTGTTCACTTCATTACTCCCTGCAGCATGTGCCTATACTGTGCTGTTACTCTAAAGTGGGAGATCTCTGTCTCGACTGTCTTCCCTACAACACTAATAGTAACTACAGAACTACTTCCATTTTTATTTTTGAATATTAAACTCAGCATGAATCGGAAATCATAACTCATTGTCCTTCTTTGACATATTTCTGAGTGAAACACAGTATCCTGGTCTCTGAGTGAGCTCAGCAGGGACATCACAAGAGATTTATGGATGGGGCTATGCCTTTACTAAGGGGGTCTGGGGTCAAGGTCCTCTAGCAGGATGTTTTTTTAACGGCCCCAAAATGTCTGTTCATCATGAACGTTTAGAGTAGCAATCAAAAAATAGCTATTTGGTCAAGTTGGCACACAGAAGATCTGTCTCTTCATAATGTATTAAGCATAGATCTTATACATGACTTAAATACTATATCTGTCCACCTACACCAATCACAGAACAAACAAAGGTATCGACATCGAGCAATGATATCCCTTCTCTCTTAGATAAACTAATGGTCCTACATAACTATGTTATTCAAATACACAGATTATAGATTTGTTCAGTCTCAGTTTGTGCCACCAGACAGACTGTTAGTTTGTTCTGTGGTTGCACTTATATGTTCAGTAGACTAGGTGACACTGTTATACTGACATCTGACACCATTACAAATTAGATTTTTTCAATTATTTTTTGATTAGGCTCACAAACGACAACAGTATGTACACAAATTCAGTATGAATTTTAGCTGAAAGCCTAAACAACACTCACTTGCTTTCTTGGTCACTAACTTCTACCAGACCTGCTTCTTCAGCTCTGGCAGTCTCCTTCAGCTTCTTTTTCTCCCTCTCCGTACCTGTTTGGTAATACGTTATTTTTATTAAAGTCATATTTACAATAACTCTAGGGCCAATTAGTTCATTTTTTGATTGAACTGGCAAAAGTCTTCTCACCTGACTGGTTTCCACGAAGCTCTTTCCTCTTTCCTCTTAATTTCCATCTTCAGACTGAGGAATTCAGTATAATCTTTATTAGTAAAAACATAGTTAATACTGGTGTGATTGTTTTGAAATACTTAACAGAAATATAAAAACGTAATGTGTGAAGTTTCTTAAAATTCTTAAAATAGCTGCTTCCGCTCGCTATCTCTCGCGCTTTAGGTCCTGTACATTTCTTTACCTCCCGTAAACTTAGTTAGCTAGCTAACCTAGCTAGCTAACAAACAACTGTCTAAAACCATCAGAAACCGGCTCTGCTAAAATAGCCAGCTGTATTGACCACAATTTGGATGAATCCATACTGTAGGTAGATATCTTCACTCGGTAACTTACTGATTCAGACTGTATATTACATATTTTAAATAATGCCTAATCTTTATTTTAGTTCGTTATAGTTAAAATCCTGCCACTACTTCAGCGGTTGCCAGCTGACGTTACTTCACAGGGTGAGAAGCGCCAGAGTCCCTCCTCCAGTTCTGATATGATTGGCTTACCACTTCAGAAGTCTGCTATGATTGGTTTATATCTTACGAGGTCTGATATGATTGGCTGAGTTAGGTAGAGACTTGCCGTCTCCTGATATGTTAGAAAATCTCTGGTGGCACCGCCGAGGCAGCGGTCGGTTAGAGCGTAGACTGTATCTATGGGTTAGAGCAGCAGCAGCGCCTCCCCCAGTTCGCGCCCTGCTATTACAGTATATTGTGAATTTGGTGAAAGAGTGGCCCAGTTGATGACTTTAGCTAATAACGAACATTAATTTGGGAGGGGGTAGGGGGGCTAAATAATAGTGAAGGGGGTATATTGGTAAATATTATTTTTTTCCACCCCTTGGTGCATGATGATGTAATAAAAAAATCAGATGTTTTAGAGGCGGGTAAAATTCGCTACATTTTGAGAAAACAAGAATTTTGTCTATAAATGATATTATGAATCAGGCATTATATCACCAGGCACATGAATCAACAAGGTTAGAAAAGGCATATTTTGATATCAGGCTGACTTTAAGAACATTTGTTTTGCACTTAACTTCAAACAGAATGTGAATAAAATTGCTAAGTAATTCTTTTTTTATAAGTAAAATTATTTCTACTTTACCAAGGGTATCTCTCAGTAACTCAAGTACAGGAATTGTGTAGTTTGCCCATCACCAGGATGGGCAGCTGATCCTTTATCTGTCAGTCAAATATAAAAGCCGTGGTAAAGTACAATATGTCACTGCATAAATTTTCTTTAGATAAGAGAACACCAAAGAAGTGAGCACATTAATGGAATAGCGAGAATGAGCTGGTTAGAGCTGAAGATGCACAGAGTTGTGTGTGTGTGTGTGTGTGAGAGAGAGAGAGAGAGAGAGAGAGAGAGAGAGAGAGAGACAGCACCAAAATTCCACTCACAACACAGCTGCCGGTCCAACACAGAAAGAAGCAGCAAGCAGTACGAGCAGCCTCTGAATTATCTGCAGTAATTTGTTATTTTCTATCTGGCATTGAGAGGAAGATAAGGGTTCACTGGGGGGAGGCACTAGATTATTGGTCTGTGGAGTGTAATTGATTTTGGACTGGGGTAGGAGAGAGAGAGTCTGCAGAGAGACAGAGAGAGGGGTACACTCATGTCAAGTGAATTTGTTTTTATTATCTGTGCTGCACAGAATCAGCATAGAAGACAAAAATGTTCTCAGAAATAAAATAACTAGTGTGCATAAATTATGGAGGTGATTTTTGTGGCATGAGGGCATGCCGCTGTCTCGTTAAGCCCTATACAGAGCACATGCACACACATTAGACAAGCCAATATTCAGTAAAAAGGAATATTGTGATATTCAATACACAAGATATTATTATATACACACTTTATATAGAATATAGTCACTACATTTTAGTCAAACAAGTCAGAGTTTCATCAGAGATTTTTTTAGATAACTCTGGTCTTCCTGTGATATCATGTTTTATTAGATGTGTCAATGTTTTAGTGTGTTATTGGTCTGAGCACCATCACTGCTTACAGGAATGAACATAGTGCTTTCCTTTCATACTCCTTGTGGTGGCTAGAGTACCAAGAGTGCACCACACAGCCTGCAAAAATCTAATGGAAACCAAAGACATGATGCTCATTTAAAAAGGTCAAAAGAAACTACTGTTTCATTACACAAAAAGCAATTAGCCAAGATTTTTTCAAAGACAGAAATCCCTAAAATGGGTAACCACCAACACACTGCTATAAAAAGAAAAAAAAAAAGACAGAACACTACATGTATGTACAGGTATTATCTTATATATGCAGTTTTTCCTTGATACACTGTCCAACATTTGTTCATTTTTAGCACAGAATTTCAGTTTATGTGCCTAGCTCAACATACTGGAAACATATAAAATCTGTCATAACCTTTGCACGGCCACATTTTGTTTTATTTTTTCCCCAGTATGCTCAGTTCAGCAAATAAACAGTAATTGTGCATTAAACTGTGCTGAGCTGTGTTTTCTGTAGAGGATGTTTTAACATAATGGAGTTCTGGAATAAATGAAATTTGAGAGGAGGACCATGCCTGAAACTCCTCCTTCCAATCTAACACCCTAGAAACCCACATGCCTACCTTCCATTTCCCATGATGAAGTTTTCATTTCATTTTCACTTCAATTCCTCCCTGTTCCTCTGTTCTGTCAGTCCTACCACCATCCAAAGGGCCCCAAGCAGAAACCACACAGAAGTCCAGCTCAAGTTCTCAGAGTTCTCTCCCCTTCCAACATCACAGCCTCCCCTCATACTACCACCATAAGTTGAAGGCTCTTAGAAAATCCAGGGACGCACAATGTACACACACACACACACACACACACACACACACACACTCATTTTTCTGGGTCGCGGGGGGGTGCTGGAGCGTATCCCAGCGGTCATGGAGGTAATTATATATACAGGTTGTATATATAATTACACAAACACACACACACACACACACACACATATACATATATATATATATATATATATATATATATATATATATGTGTGTGTGTGTGTGTGTGTGTGTGTGTAAGTCACACATATAATCACCAAACAAGCATATCCAGGTTCAGATCTTCAGAAGTTTAACCACAGTGCTGATGTTCCTGCAGATACATGCTCAGAGCTGGTGTGTGTGTGTGATTGACAGCAGGATTACAGTGGTAGTTTAAGCCCATATGGAAGGCCCCCAGTAATGAGAGTGGTGATTTATGAGCGCTCACTCACCACCCGCCCAGACGATTAAGCCTTTCAGCATTTGCTCAGTGGGGCTGTGGACAGACACTAACACACACATGCAGAAGAATCAAGAATCACACATGCAAATACCAGTGAACACTTCTAAGTACATTTTTATCTGTCTTTTATGTGATTGAACAAACATACATCCACAGTGACTCATTCACACTACTGTTCTGTATCTGGAGCTGCTGTTGTGTTTCTATTTCTGCTGCTTTTTCTGTCTCAGCAGTAGGTGTGTATTATCCTCCCAGAGCCCTGTGCAGGTCACCTCAACATAGCCCCTGTAAACAATGCAGGACACAGCCTGATATGGAACTCTTAAGACTACATCGCAAAATCAAAACACACACAAACACATGCATGTGTACAATTCCAAGGACACAAAACATTTCAGACACAGAAAAGGTGTCCAGATAGACATAAAAGTAGCCTATCTATTACTTTATTATCAGGGAACTGCAAGTTTGATCTCTGGCCATGCCACAGCCGTCCGTGGCTGGGAGTTCAAAAGAGCATATTTGTCCTTACTCTGTTGGTGGCCCTTCCTCCACCCCAATAACTCAGTGTGATTCTAGTCAATGTGGGTGTCTGTTAGCTGTTATAACAGAATTGGCAGTTAGTGTTCTCCTATTAGCATGTTGAACTGTGATGCACTAGGAGCATTTTGAAAAGATGCAGTTCCACTTCATATGATTTGGGGGAAGCGTGTGTATAGGTGTCAAACTTTAGAGACAGCAAACCTTATATTCACCTCCTGCAAGCTGTATATCAACAGCAAAGTGAGTCACTGATTCCCGCATAATTCTAGCATTAAAATATTTTCATTTGCAACAACAGCATTTTATTGAGTTTTGATTTTCTTTACTGTGATATATTTCTCTGATAAGCATACTAATGATTTCATGCAGAATCAGAAAATTTATTTTTGCTTTATTTCACAGCTGAACTGCTAAACAGTCTCTCTCACTGTTAAATAGACATACAAACATAATCAAATGGAGACTGAGAACAAATGCAGCTTTGCTAATGCATTTTTAAGTAAGTTACAGTCCAGACACAGCAGCTTTAATGTTTTTTTTTTCTACAATCTGATCGAGTGATGACATTATTATAGCACAACACTTTAAATTCAGGTGAGTGATACTCTGATGTGTTGCCCCATTTCGCACATCAAGCAATATTTTTTTTTTTTATCCAGGTCCAGCGAATCACACATACAGTTTATGCACAAAAGTATTGGGACACCTACACATTACACCTACAGGAGCTTTTATGACATCCCATTCTAAATCCATTGGCATTAATATGGAGTTGGTCCCCCTTTGCAGCTACAACAGCTGCCACTCTTCTGGTAAGGCTTTCTACAATATTTTGGAGTGTCTGTGGGAATTTTTGCCCATTTATGCAGAAGAGCATTGGTGAGGTCAGACACCGATGTTGGACGAGAGGGCCTGGCTCGCAATCTCTGTTCTAGTTCATCCCAAAGGTGTTTGAGGGTTGAGGTCAGGGCTCTTCGTGGGCCAGTCAAGTTCTTCCACACCAAACTCACCCAGCCAGGCCTTTATGGACCTTGCTTTGCACACTGGGGCTCAGTCATTCTGGAACAGAAAAGGGCCTTCCCCAAACTGTTCCCACAAAGTTGGAAGCATACAATTGCCCAAAATGTCTTGGTGTGCTGAAGCATTAAGATTATCCTTGACTGGAACTTGGGGGTCTTGGCCAACCCCTGAAATACAACCCCATAGGATTATCCCTCCTCCACCAAACTTTCCAGTTGGCACAATGCAGTCAGGCAGGTAACATTCTCCTGGCATTCACCAAACCCAGACTCATCCATCAGAATGCCAGACAGAAAAGCGCGATTCATCACTCTACAGAATACATTTCCCCTGCTACAGAGTCCAGTGGCAACATGCTTTACACCACTCCATCCGACGCTTGGCATTCAGGCGTTTTATTCAGTGCCATTGCCACAGGTGAATAAAATTAAGCACCTAGCCTTGCAGTCTGCCTTTATAAACATCTGTGAAAGAATGGGTCCTTCTAAAGAGCTCACTGAATTGGATGCCACCGTTGCAACATATAGCATACATACCAGTCACCCACAGTCTGATCAGATGACTTTTTAGGCTACACTCAGAAAAAACACAGGCACTCAAAAAACTGGCACTTGTACATATTAAAAAACAACCTAAGCTGATATTAATTGAGCTGACCATTTTTATGATGTACTTAAATTTATTAAAAAATAAATTATCCCTGTGTTAAATCAGCCATTGTCAATCAAGTCAAATAAAAGAGGATGAATTCAGTTTTTCCAAGTTTCATGGGATTTTCAACTGATATTATGAGATGCATATACAAATAAATTATGTCTGTTATACTTTACTTATTTGCATATTGGGTGTGTCTTTCACCTTGTTCTATTTATCGTGTATGTGTTGTCTTTCCTTCAAGCATATCTTCTTCTTCTGGTATATTTGCATTGTATATTTTTGGTTAATCGTCTAGCCTTCTTATTGTTAGTGTGGTTCCAAACTGTCTGGACTCTATACTTACAGCCAATTTAAGTAAATTATCTTGGATCAACAAAACTGGCTAATTTTGAAAGAAAGCCATTTAACTATGTGGAAATATTTTCAATAACTAATTAAGGTTCAGATAAAGAATGATTTTTCAATGTGGTAAATTAAAAAAAAAGTGAAAAACCAATCAGCATGACAGAATCATTGAACTAGATTTTCTGTATCGCAGTCTCATACATTGTATGGTTTGACTATGTGTGGGCTAGTTTTCACCCTTTCAGTGTATCACAGGGGGAGCCCTAGCTAGCAGGCAGAAATTGGCCATGACTAATTTGGGAAGAAAACTGGAACTGGGTAGCACTCACCACACATACACCCCCCACTTCCATTAAAAAAGCAGTCTATCTAGTGCCAAACACAAAAACACCAACAGAAAGATAAAAACATCTCTTTTTATTAGACCGGCTTCACTTGTCATTCAACACAGTACAAAAGGTAGTAGTCATTTTACAGCTTTACAGTGTGCTGCAATACACAAAAACAAATCAAAATGACTTCAATAAAAATATATGGGTTACAGAGACAATAATAAATCACTAATACACAACTTTAATAAAGACACAGCATATGGTAAACATAATCCACTCTCCTTTACCTGTGAGCAAGTGACAAACAGGTGATCGGCTCTGTCAGTCAGTCTGTCTGCAGCAGCAGTGGGCTGCAGCTCAGAAAGTGAAACAGAAAGCATTAGCTCAATCCAATCACAACAAGTGAGCAGGAGCAGAAATCAAGGGATCAATCAAGCACCTTTTAATGAAATATCTGAGAGGCTATGCTCTTGAGGGGACTGTGATAGTAACATACACAATTACACACATCAAATCACTGAGAACTGTTTATTTCTCGGAGGCACAAGGCTGGTAAGATTAGCAACAGTTTGGGGTGTAAACCTGACCTCACAGCAATTTTATAAAAAGAAACAATACAATGCATCATACAATGTCACATTTGACCACCATTTGATTTGATCATTTTGGTATGATTCAGAATTCTTTTGAACAATACACTGAATACATAAATGTGACTACACAAGAGTGGAATATAGAATACAAAATATAGACTATAACAATAATATTTTCAAATTTGAAAATTTAGAAAATGTCTTAAATCAACGCAATTAAATCACTTTCAGATCGATGCATCACAATGCATATTTACACTCCTAGCTTCACTGAGATACATGTAATGTTAAAGAGACAAAGTCTATGTAATACTGTGGGAACATATATGTGCATATGGGGCAGACAGAGAAGACAAGGAAGAGTAACAGGCGAGGAAGAAGGTGGAGAGAGAAAGAGTAAGAGTGGGAGAGGGAGAGAGAGCTGATCAGCCATGTGTTTATCAGTGCATTAATATGTATGGAGGTGCAGAGTAGCTGATGAAGGTACTGCAGAGCAGAGCCACTGTGTGCTGAGCTAGACAACTAACACACATGCAGACGAGCAGGAGATATACTCAACTCAGAGACTGTCTACAGAAACTGCAGCTGCTCTGAAAAACTGGATTAGGCTTTAGAAAGGTTTTATTGTTGAGAATCAATATTTGTGCCCCAGTGCCTTGCCTCGGAACAAGCTCCTCATCTCCAGCTTGAAGTCTCTGAATTACACCCATTCATTAGAACACTGGGAGGTGGGGACAGGGTAGAAATCCTACAGTAGGGCTGCACGATATGAACAAAATACCATATTTCCATAATATTTACAATATTATATTGATATGGATTGCAATTGTGGTTACTCTTGCAATATATTAAAGGGCCCACATAATGGAATACTGTTTTATTTTGTTTTGTTTTTTTTAGAGTTTTGTATTATGTGCGTATCACTAGTTTCAAAACATACCATTCACTCCTATACATGGAAATCAAGCTGCAATTAACAACCCATTTAGAATTCACCATTTTTGTGAAGTCACAAAACATATTTACATGTACCTACCTCTTTAACCTACAGCAGTTTTGCTTCCCCCATTCATGTTGAAGTCATTAGAAGTGGACTGCCTGGATTATATATATGGCGAACATTAAGTGTAACATATTTAAAGATTGGGTTGCATTATTTTGACTCAAATTATTTATCAAATTACCCACAGAGACTTATCTGGAACATCCAGGTTGTGAGGATTCATAACTGTTACAGGGTTCTTTGCATATTGCAGTCCTCTCAGATATTGATATGGCAAAGACCATAATGACTAGGAAATAATATACTGTGCATGTACAGTACTGTGCAAAAGACCACTCGTCAAATATTTAATTTCCAGCAAAACTGTCATTATGTACAAGTTATTCATTTTTCAGAATCAAGAAAAAAGCAGGGTACATATATTTAAAGAGCTAAATATTAAATTAAGTTTTCAGTATTGAGTGTGTCCACACTTTGTCTTTATTACAGCTTCCATTCTTTTTGGGAGGCTCACTTTAAGCATTTTAAACAAATCTGTTTCAAACAAATCTGTATTTCAAACTCAGTAAAGATCTCTTTCCGCCTCCAAAGTTGAGTCTTCTGAGTTGGTTCAGTTTTTTGTTTCTCATGATCAAAGTCCTCCAAAACACATTCTATGATGCTGAGGCCTGGACTCTGGGGTGGCCAGTCCATTGTTCTAAGAACACTAGCTTCTTTGTTTGATTTCCTTTTTCCAGTTTTTCAAAGTGGAAAAACAGGCAGAAACACCTGTGTATTTTTTTTTTCAGATTTGAAGGAGGAATGGGGCTTGATTTTCCTCTGAAAGATGAAAGCTTTAAATACTGTTCTGGTCTACCAGATCTTGCACGGTTGTTAGGAGTCCCATTTTCTCTCTATCTGTTAATCATTTTTTGAACATTCGTTTCCTGTTCTAGAAATAAATGTTTTTTCCCTTTTTAATTTTCCCCCTCCTTATAGAAGTGGATTATCTTACATCTAATCACCTCAGAAATATTGGCAAAAAAATGAAAAACTTGCACATAACTTGTACATTTTGACTAGAAATTAAACAAACCAAGGGTGATCTCTGACTTGGCTGCAGCAACCTACACTTGTGCTCGAAACACCAAACCAAGCACAGTTCAAACTAGATAGCAGCCCTGGATCAGTAGACTTCTGTCGTAGTCATGTAGTGCTCACAGCTCTCATCGGCCAAACTGCCACAGGGCAACATGCTCTGGACCTGCATGTAGACACATACATTCAAACATGTGCAAACACACACCCACACGAAGAAAGACTTAATCTTCAAACAGAAGATCACTCAGTGATACAAAGAACATAAGTAAAAGGAACTATGTGATGATTTACTTGAGAAATAAACTGTGTCACAAATCCTCTTTAATCCACAGAGTGCTACCGTGTGTGAATTAAAGGAAATGAATTTTTGGAAGAAAATGAAAGCACAAAATAACAGATGTCCTCTAAAAAATAACATAACATTAGGGCTTTCTCACACTTCAGTGCATGCTGCTGTTCTTAGCAACACTCTGTTCTGTAATTGGCATCTCAACAGCTCTATAAAAGCAACTGACTTATCAGTGTAGTGATAGTCAGTGGCCTTCAAAGAGCAGGGAAGAGCAGTATGGTACACATGATTCTCTGAAGCACTCCTGTCTAGACTCAGCTGCTCTATATGACCGCGAGTGCCCTCTTCTAGGCTCCTTGTTTACCACTTATCACTTTAATGCCAATTAACAGCGTGTGTAAATGCAGCTCCTCCGTCAGCCTGGCAGGGGGTGGATACAGACAGACCGAAAGCAATTAATCCCAGTCAGACTTTTTTCTTCCCACAATTTGTTGCTCCATTGAATTCACTCGAAGAAAGTTTGATTCTCAGTATGTGTGTCCCTGTGTGCATTTTCCAGGTGCGTGTGCCCTCAACGCTCCACTCGCCCCAGACGATCGTTTTCTGTCGATCAGGTCTTTTAAGATTAAGAGCTTTCAAACAACATGTTGTTAAAGTGTCACCGTGGCAACAATGACTGCATTAAGTCACCCTCATTAATCAATAAGCACTGCACAAAAACAAAGCAAAACAAAACAGATCAAAACCAAACAAGATAAAAGCCACTTTGGTTCTAATCGCAGCACACTCAAAGTTCCTGCACCCCTGGGAGGCTATTCAAACAATGGCCAGCAGCACCAAGGGAGGGGCATGTATTGATCTCAAAAAAGCCCTTTATGATGAATGCCACAGAGTCCTGCTGAGCATCATTAAGATGCTACAGTGGTTCAGTTGATGTTTTCACTCATAAACCCGAGGACTCATAAAGGGGAGAGCAGAAGAGCAGCTAAAACGCTGCCTGAGTTTATGTGCTGTCTTTGGTTTTATACCCTCCACTTCGGCACCTCTGAACAAGCCACTAAGGACTGTCTGGAGCATCTGCCTCAGGGCTAGCACTGCATTTACCCCTCTAGTTGTCGGAAGCAATGTGCTGCTATCCTCTTCAGCATCATTTGGTTGTCATAGTGAAGTTATCTATGCGGTTCTGATCTATTGACGTGAGAGGGATTGAACAGTCAGATCCTTCCAGGCTGATATTTGTTAAAGCCTGGGATCATTTTCAATGTGATCAGAATAGTAATGCAATTCACTTGTAGCTGCCTCTAAAATGGACATTGCACTAAAGAAACGTTAATGAATGATGGACTATGAATCAATGTTATGCATTAAAAAATTAGCTACCGAATTCACTATAATGATTTAGTTTAGTGATGGACAACAAATTAATGTTATGAATCACTATTATGCCCTAAAAAAACTAGCTACCAAATACTACTAATAAATAGTGACAAAGGTATTTATTATCAGTGAAGCTCACTGATGACATTGTTGTTACTCACCAAACTGGCAGATGTATCTGTTGCGAGTCTTACAGCGTTGGTCATTCCAGTTGAAGGCACTGGCTGCTTGCAGTTCTACACAGTTCCCAAAGCTAAAGTCAGAGAGTGAAAAGAGGGACACCCAATGGTCAAACACAAACACTACAGTTCCCTGCCATCATCAGCCTGTGAACAAATAGTCCAGTTCTGATATTCAGTTTAGTTGCTTCTACACATTTTATAGTACTGCACTTTCTCACCCCTGATTGTCTGGCTGTCCAAAAGCAAAGCTGGTAAAAGATGGGATCTCCCCTGTGTCCCAGCGAAATAAGTCTTTCAGTGGTTTATTTGTCAAACCTGTTTTCATAAAAATAGAAAAAGGTTTATTCATTTTGTGCTTTGAGCTCAACTTTAGATGAGGAAATATTAAAGGATGTTTTACAGAGCCTGCAAAAGGTTGTGGCAAAAAGGGGAAATGCTTTTGTATTCAGTCACCATACTTGAATGTTTGTGTATATCAATTTTCTCAAAGATATACTTTATCAGGTCAACGTCTGTCTGAGAAGTCAACCCAAAATCAAAATAGCCTTTCTTTACCTTATTAGTTCATGTGGCTGATCATATAAGCCACTCATCACACCATACTATTTAAAAGATGAAATTTTGTCTTCCTGTAATCTTCTATTAAAATGTAAAGTTTTTTGCCGACCTCTAAAAAGTCTTCAATAACACTTCACTGTACAGTAGTGTTTATAAGCCTTCATATAGACATTACATACATATACATGTAGACATTAAGACATAATATAAATAATATAGACATAATTAGAACATTCTTACTGAGGTGAAATGACATAAAAATGGACCAAAGTAGCCTTTGTGACAATATATGCTTGTTGGAAAAAGCCTTTATAAATGTTTATGTAGGTTTATTGTGAAAAGTTTATGTAGGTGTTGTGCAGCCTTAAGAATGCTGTCCTTCAGTAGACTGTTACCAGGTCTTCTGGTTTTAGGCTATGTCACCATGCACCAATAGACAGGGGAAACAATGTTAACCATCAAAAAAATAATAATCATATCATAATAGTAACAGAATGTTTCTCCTCCCTGTAGCCCCATCATTGAGCGAGACCCTCCCTGATGTCGTGTTTCTCTCTGAAACACATTATGGTATCGAAAGAAAATGCATAATGATTTCTGATTTATGTTGACTATATTGTTAGTGAAGGAAAGTAAACAGTTTTTGCAAGACAATAAAAAAGATTTCTTGTAAATGCTAAAGTTTTGCAAGGGAACGCAAGAGTGTTTCGCTCAATTTTTGCTAAATTTTTTCTTTCAGGCTCCATGACATCAAGAAGATCAACAGCTACACAAACAGAGATGACAACGACAATAAATGCTTGATATGGATATCACACAGTATTAAAATGCACTTTGCCACATTGTTAGAATGAAGCGTCCTCACCTATCCAGAAATTGCGGGTTTCAAAGTCAGGGTCAGTCACCTCGTTGGTGTTCTCCAGCTGGCTGAGGTAAAAGGCCATGATGTCCTGGACCTTCTGATTGGTCACCTGAGCTAGAATGCCCCCTCTTTCCTGCCAGCATAAACATAAAACTAGAACTTGTGTCTATGGGAGAGCACTCGAGGCCTGTTTTTAGAGACCTGATGTAGACTAATTGAACTGATACACACACAGATGGACTGTAAGTGTAGAGTCACAGGTGTATGAATGGTAAGATCCATCTGTGTGTAATCTTTCTCACCTGACAGCGCAGCTTGGCTGTGTAGTATGTCTCAGCTTCAGAGGACACCATGAAGCATTTGCCATCTATCTGCATGTCACAGCTATGGTAGGGAAAGCTCAGCTTCTCTACAGAACAGCAGCAGAGGATGAGTAAGCAAGCAGTCTTCAAAGCCGAGGATTTATTTTGGCTCAGACTTAAACTGGGAGAGATTTTGTTTGGCACAGTAGGGATCAGTGAAGGGGGGTCATATTAAAAACAGTCTCAGCTGAGGGAAGAGTCAATGGCTTAGCAAATGAGCAAAGCTGCCACAGATAAATCATGCCAAGACCATCCTAATGCTCACCCACTCACCTGCACACTCCGCTCCCCCGTAACCTACATCACACAGACAGGAACACTCCTCCTCCTTGTACCGCCCATGTACACACTGTACACTGCAGCGCACTGAAACATGTCAACAGACCACACGCATCAGAACAAATCTGTTCAGACAAAAAGGAGAGGCAAAGAGAGAATGGCACAAGGCATGCATTTAAAGCAGACACAAAGGAGTAGAGATGTCACATTTCGCATATGAGTGTTACACGTGTATGCAAAAGTTCGGGCTCCCCTGTCAAAATTACAGGTTTGTTGTAGTCTTCTAAGAAAAACAAGTGAACACATCCTTTACAAAGAACACATTTCTGCACATTTTAATGCACAGTTACTATTTTTATGCTAAATTTAACATAATGGAGAAAAAATAATAAATAAAACATATTGTACATTGTATTTTTTCCAATATGTTAAACTCTAATAAATGCAAATAAATAAGAACTATGCATTAAAAGTTTTAGAAAAATGCAATATTAAAATGTATTCTCTGTAGAGGATGTGTTAATTCATTTTTACCTAGAAAGTTAATAAAACATGTAATGTCACTGAGGTCGTTTAACCTTTTGCATACAACTGTATAGTAAGGGATGCACAATGACACTGGAATGACATATCAGTGTTGGCAGTATCAGCATTGGACCGATGTTTAGATTTGACCAATATTTCAAACCGATATGTGATGATTTATTGAACATACTCTGCAAGAGCAGAATGTTTAGATGATGTTGGGCTGCTACTGTGAAATATGAAATTGCATTTGTAACCCTCTACAAGAAGTGTCACATTCTTCTACACTGACTGTAATAATGATCTAGCCCCAATTTCTACATTATATTAATGGCATCACCATGTATATGTGTATGAAAAATCTAGGTTCATCTTTAGTGATAGTGTATACAAAACACTAAAAAATCCTTTTTTGAAAACAAATAATCACAACACTGCAAAAACAAAGTCTAAAATGTATCGCACTAATGTACATACTAAAAATAAAGTCATTTTTTATCACATTTTGAAGTGATTTATAGCCTAGCATTTTGCCACTGTTGCAACAAACCTTGTTTCTCCAAAACAGTACATTTATAGAATGGAAAGTTCTTTAGCAAATATGTTTCTAACTTTAATTTAAATTAACGTAACAAGATTTTCATTCCAATTTATTTTGGAGCATTTCTACTGGTCTACTTGACATGAAACACTTACATGATGTTTAGGGCAGTTGGCATTATCAAATGGTGAAAAATGAAAAGAATAAAAAAAATAAAGAATGGTTGATGATATCTTACCTAAATTTGGATTGGTTTTATTAACTTTAACATTCTTCAAGTGTGCAGTATGTGACTGCATCTACAAAAATATAAATGTCGGATCAGTACTTGGTTTTGGCAGATTTTGCTATTACATGATTCGAATCAAGATAAGGATCGTGGAGCAAAAAAACTTGATAAGAACATCCCTAGGTGGCACTGAAAGGTCAGTCTGTCAGCCTGAAACACCAGTGATGACTCCACAGGGCCCCATGCCGACATTATACAATGCTGAGAGAAAGGACAGTTACCCTGGCAGAAGCGGCCAGTGAACCCCAGGGGCACAGTGACACTGGCATGAAGAGACATTCAGCTGTCCATGCTGCCCACAACTCATACGACATGGGTTTCGGGGGGTCTCTGAAACAAGACACACATGCACGCACAAGACACAGGTTACAGCAAACACCTAAAGTCAAGAGGAGACAAAATGGACACAAAAAAGCATGGCACATTCTTCTTAAGCACGCTGATGTAGTTTATCCTTGAAATGAGTGGGGTCAGAGAAAAGCATTTGTCCATTAAATCTCTTAAAATAAGGCATGGGTGAGCTTTATTAACTAAAATACCACGGCATAAACACTGTTGAAGCCAGGCACTTTTACCCACGACGTCCTTATCTCAGAATGAATAACTGCAACAAAGGAGTAGTGTGTACACTTTGCCTACAAAAATAACTTTTATCATGCCACTTAAACACAGCTTGTCTAATGAAAGGCACACGGAAAACATTTTAAGTGAAGATTCCCTTGATCTAGCAAACTCTTCTAAAGACCAGCACTGCACAAGCATAAAACATGGCATAAAATGTAAATCAGCATGGCTTCTTTTTTGTGAGATATCTAAAGGTATACTGCTGTACTTGAGTTTCATAGCTATTTTGGCTAATGTTTTAAAGGTCGACCAAAAATTATCACTCAGTGGCCTGCTGTGGGTGTTCTCACCACACAAACCGCCAACATGGTCCCAAAGCCGGAAGCAGCCAGACATAGAAGATGTACAGAGAGAGCAGTAAACTCCTGATTTATAGGGCACCACCTGCCTGCCGTTCACCTCCCAGTTTCCCCTGCACACACACAGTGAGAGGGCTTACATGTCATGTCATCAGAAAACAAAATGTGTTAGGCCGTGCACCGCTCCCCCCTACATTAGTAAACAGACACCAGTAAACAGAATTATGTTACCAAAACCTCAATATGTTTTTCTTTCTTAATTGAAAAGTAACGGTGAAGGTCAAATATTAGGGCCTTTCAAAAGAAGGCAGAAGAAGGTGCAGTCTTGCCAATCTTTTGATTTGCAGCATATGTGTGAAAAGGCAGCAGCCTGCCACAGAAACATGAATACATGGCTACACTTGAATAAATACCATGACAAACATCCAAACAGCAGGCTCTCTTACCCCGGGGAATATGCACAGACAAACAGGTCCAAGTGCACTGCTCCGCTTCTACACACATGCACGGCACAGCCCACCTGACTGGATGTGGCCCACACCAGCTGACACACAGAAGCACACAGAACACACTGGATAATGTTGTAACAGCTGTCATCATTCCCAGAAAGGAGCACTGCCATAAAACTTTCAACATCCTGAAAGCATAAATTAACCGATTTGTTAAATGTTATGAGTGTCTAGTATTGGTCTTGGGAGGCCAGAGTCCAGCACAGTTTAGTGATGTCCCTAATCTAACAGATCTGATTCAACTTATCTATTAGTGACCAGGTTTACTGGGTGTAATTGAGCACGAATCACCAAACTCTACTCGACTCTAACCCTTCAGGACCAGAGGTGGACACCGTCCAAAAAATCACCTGTGTGTAATGCTGGCAGGTGCCATTGTTCCTGCACTGACCACTTTGGTAGATGTAGTCCTGGCCCTCCTGGAACCAGAAATTGATGACCTCAGGAAAGGAGGCCTCACCATGAGGGGACTGATGGATATTCCACCCAGTGTGCTCCATGTGTCCTTCTAATCGAGTACTGTCCTTTGAGCAGGACTCAGCCCTTTCTTGAGCCAGTCCAGCTAGCATCTCACTCCACTCCTGGAAAGAAATGAATGGTTCTCCATGAATCAGAAAGATACAGCTCAAAGTCCAAAAAGAGCATTTTCGTTCCTAGTCCTGGAGTACCACTGCCCTGCATTATTTAAGATTTGAGCTACTCTAATACATCAACTTCAACTCAAAAAAGGCTTATTAATAAACTGATGAGTAGAAATAGCTGTACTGGGAGCAAAAGAAACACTCAAAGGCAAGGCAAAGATCAAGAAACACTGCTTTGAAAGAAAGAGAAAGATCTAACTTTGGCATACTTTTTTATAGACAAGATGTCAAACAAGCACTGGGTAGCATGAACCAAGTAACGGACAGCAACTGAACTGAAAGGTGTTATCTAAATACAGGTAAGTTATTAAAAGTCTCCTAACTCTTGCAGACAGTTGCTCCTTGGGATAGCCCAAACAGTTAGTGCGCAAGCAAGAACAGACAGACGCCTTGAGGGGCAAGGGGATAAGACAATGTCACACTACAGTCTTAATTTAGACAAGTAGAGTCTTAAATAAGATTGCAGATAGCTGATCATTTTCTTCAAGAATGCACCGCCAATCTTGGTTTTCCAAGCCAGATCTGCATCTTAAGGAAAGTGGTAAAAAAATAAGATGGAAGTGTACATTGTCAGCATATTTATTTTGTTACTATAGTCCAGAAATTATTGTAATATAATATATATTACAATGTATTGCAATACATTTGCGGTGTATAACATGATAAATAGGATGAAGGAATGATGGGATATATGTAAGTGTGTGTGTGTGTGTGTGTGTGTGTGTGTGTGTGTGTGTGTGTGTGTTTGCAAGCGTTTAAAACATCTCCCCTTTCCAACATTGCTCAGGGCTTTAGTAAGTTTCCCTTAGACAAATGAAACACTCAGTGCATCTCCAATGAAGGATCTCAGATAATGATCTATGTTCCATGAACAGCAGCAGTGAACTGTAAATGGGGGAGCTGAAGAGCAAGGGATGAGAGATTCCTCTTCCTGAGCTGAGGGGATCAGAGGAAGGGAGGTGGTGAAACTGGATAAGCCTGTGGTAGTAACAGGTAAGGCTGACTTGTCAAGAATAACAGAGGTCAGCACAAACCTATTGGGAATTATGTCACAAGTGGAAATTTAAGATTAATCAATCAAGCCACCCAAACAGGTCAGAAAGAAAAGTTCAGAAAACAAGTTCAGTATGATTTGGAGAATAGCACTCTTGGTCCAGAATTGCACTCAGTTGTACTGGCCACTCACTGGCCATTGTCTTTGAATAAGTGTAAGACATATGGCCTTATATTCTCAAAAAATGTTTGAGAAAAATATTATTTACACACTGCTATTTGCATATCATGCTGTTTTAGTACGTGCTGTGACCCAATTTATCTGTTTGTTTTAAAGGCCCATATCCTACATTTTCCTTTTACCTTATTTTATCCCTTCTGTCAATTTATGGCACCAACAGTGCCACTGATGGGGGGCACTAAAAAAGTGCCAACTGATTTCCACCAGAGAGGCCTCCAAATCCCCAAATGTTACATAGTGTAGCTTTTATACATCATGAAAAGCATGAAAAAAAAATTATATATATATATATATGCTAAGCATAACATTTGATTTGATTTTTCCCAATATCTTCAATTCAGCAAATAAACATTCATTAAAATTTAATTTAAATAAAATGTGCAGAAGTGTGTTCTCTGTAGAGGATGTGTGCTTATGTTTGCTTAAAAAATCAACAAAACATGTAATTTGACCAGGGACACTCAAACTTTTGCATATGACTGTACATGTAAATCTGATATGCCTTATGTGACATCACAAAAAACAAATTCAAAACGGGCTGTTTAATAGGAAGCTTAATTTCCATATATGGACTGGGTAGACTGGGCTGGAGAGTGAACAATACACTTTGAAACAACAATGCTGTGTTTACATGTTGGAGTTAAAAAAAAATGCTGTTCCACACCTCATAGCAACTGTCAGTGGCATGAAGCCACACAAACATTGTCACTGTGACAGCATTACCAGTAAAAATGGATGATGATCAGAGGAAGACTTCAGCAGTGCTGAGTGTTTATTTAAGGTGGAAAAAGGCAGGAGGATGCTCTTTACTCTTTTAATTTTTGTTGTATAATACAGTTTGTCTGGACATTTGGCATCTATAGCTCCCAAAAAAACTAACATCTGGTTTATTTCACCACTGTAGTTGATGGCAAAAGTTGGGAAAATTGAACCCTCCACTTACTGTGTAGCAAACAGAGCAATGCCACTAGTAGTGGCAGCTCCGTTGCAGCTCCATTGAAAACAATGGAATATCCGGTTTGCCATCAGCCATCTACCAACATGTAAACTCAGCATAATAATGTTTAGAGTCTACATTAAACTCTTAAAAAAGGGAGGAAGAATCACTTTTCCATGATATGGGATCTTCAGTGTTTTAGACATAGCCATTGGCCTTCCTGGCCAGGGCTCACTCAGGAGAAGAAAGTATAGAAGGCTGACACCAAACTGAATCAGGAGAGAGAAGTGACTCATTGCTGGGCTTTAGCCAAACTACAGATGAGATGACAAATTGCCAGTGAAAGGCCCCACACAAGCACACCCATTTTGCCTGAGTCCAAAGGCTGTGACATTATTGTGAATGCTCAGACTCTAGGTATGACTGACTTCCTGTGTCATACACCCTCTTCTCTTGTTTCTTTACTCTCCCACTGTGCTTTAGAAATAAAGCCACTGTATGTGTCATTCTCTAGATAATCTGCTTGACCTGGTCTTCTCCTCTGACCTCCAAATAGCAGCAGAGTGTCTATGTGGCCACCAGCATGACACGCCTGGGCAGTGGCAGCATGTTCCCATGGAAACGGCTGTCACCACTCCAAAACCTAGCGTGAAATCAAGGAAGGGGGGGCGCAGTTTCCGCAGATGTGGTTTCACAGCGGGCCCCCCCAGGAACGGGTCCTGTTTCAGGCAGCCTGAGACCCAGGCTGAGGAGGGGAGGGAGAACACAGCCAGCGTTCGCTGGCACAAATCAACGACCAAGTCATCCGAGCCATCCCATTCCCACCCACGCTATAGACAGAGATGAAACTCAGACAGGCCATCAGCAGGTCTCCTTTAGCCACAGCCCTCCCCATCCTGCCCTATCTTTCCACACTCGCTCTCTGTAAAGCCTCAGAGATGCTGCCAGCTCTCTGTCACCCCACGGCCTCCTCTCTAGAGGCAGAGCTCCTTACGGACTGACAGCGTGCATTTAGCTCTGCTCACAGTGGAAGACTGCAAATGCTTGTGTGCTAAAAAACAACAATTCTCTTCCTACTCTAAAGCAATGAAACCAGCCAAACACATCCCAGTGATTTTCTCTTGAGTGATTTAAGATGGACAGGCAGATGGATGGTTTTCTAAAAAAAGAGCATCTAAATGGAATTCCATATAACTCTTTATTTATTATATTTAACAATAAATATTATTCTGACTTACTTTAAATATACAATCTGTATGATTAATGGTATGATCCATCACTATTCTGCCTAGTCTTTGAAGTCCATTAGAGATTACAGTAAACAGCATGTCAGACAATTATGCCATCCACTGCAGATGGACTAGTGACCGGTTTTAATGATATGCTGTGATATAAAACTTAATAAAATTAAAATTGTAATAATTCCTATGACCACGTATGTGACAGGACAACATAGGCTTGTGAAAACCATGCTGGAGGGAGCTTAGATTGTTTTATAGTTGAACAGCTTTGGTGAAATGTTTTTAATGCATTTTTTAAAAAAAAATCTGTGTATTTTAACAATATTGTAAACCATGATCATTTTAATCACTCATCTTTCATCCTGTCTCATCTCTACCATCCATCCACTTCAAACTACATTAACTATTTATGCCTCATTTCAGAATATATCAGTTGAAAGAGAAAGCTATTACAACATTATTGGAATAAAAACAGAGTAAAACTGCATTTTGCCGAGTTTAATGTGTTATTTGTCAAGTTATGCAGTATTCTGTAGCACAGCACTGCATCTCTCTGCCTCACTGTTTTGACAGAATTCAACATTTTTAATTGATTTTATGTTTTTGCACATCAATGACCTCTCACTATAATGCCCGACATGCATTCCACAAATACATTATCTATGTAATTTCTGTCATATAAGTAATCCATTCTCTCCACTGTAACGATGATTTGAAGACAGTTATATGGTTGCAATGAGATATCCTTAGTAGTAATGTTAACTGTCTGGTTTTCTACTACATTCGCCAGCTAACAAAAACATGAAAAAAAAAATTCAAAACAGTTCACCCCAAAAATTCACCCCAAAGCTGCTGGAGTTTTGCCAAAGTTCTTTATCCATTTATAATTTCTGTGATATGATATACCCCTAAAACTAAAAAGAGAAGACCACACATTGAATTTGAAAAGTTAAACGGATTATAACATTTAATTAAAAAAATGTTACTTTTTTTGTCAGAATTACAGGAACATGAAGAAGGAAACATAATTAAAAGACTGGAGAAAAATAGAGAAAAACAATCTCAAAAGGTCAACACGTTCACACAAACACATATAATCTCACATCACATGCAAAAGCTTAACTAAGACAAAAGCTTAAAGAAAATACTCTAAGTCAAAAG
This sequence comes from Colossoma macropomum, assembly GCF_904425465.1. Classification (NCBI taxonomy): domain Eukaryota; kingdom Metazoa; phylum Chordata; class Actinopteri; order Characiformes; family Serrasalmidae; genus Colossoma; species Colossoma macropomum. Next base: position 22,718,316 of record NW_023494798.1, on the reverse strand, counting down.
AGAAAGACAGACAGCAGAAAGACAGACAGAGAGAGAGAGAGAGAGAGAGAGAGAGAGAGAGAGGGGTGGGTGAGTGCACCCACAGGTGTCTTCTCCCCCAACACAGACTTGGTCAAAGCAGTTATAGCTGTATGCAAATTATATGCAGAATAGACAATCTACATATACAACTGCTGATTCATCATGGCAAATCTAAACTACTATGAGGCAGACTTATATAGGCTCAGAAACAAAACTGAACACAGTATCATTGGTGAGATTCATTCAACAAAGACAGTGCTCCTCATGTGCATCTTAATGACATCAGCAAGAGTCACTCTCAGCCAGGCACAAGGCCTTGAAGGTTCCCAACTGGTCACCAAGTTCCAGCTCCTGAACCACAGGGCTCTGCCATGTCTGGTAGGCTAGACTGGAGGCATAAAATCCTTATCTCGTTTCACAGCGTCCTTCTCGAAGAATATGTCACAAGCTTTACAGAAACACAAAGAACTATATTTCCTAGGTATAAGAAATATATCCATAAGAAAAATACTCTATATTAAAAAGATTTAAATTTGATCACGGGAGATAATCTACATCCCTTCAGTAGCATGCAAATAAGCATGTTTACCACAGTTGTAGCGATGGTTAGATTTTTCCCTTGCAGATGTTTCATTTAATTTGAACATACACAGTTTACATATAGAGATATGCTATACAGACATACAAGCTGTGTCAGTATGCATAAATTCTGCAGAAGTTTTGATTTGTGCAGACAGGCACACACAGCAGAGACCCTTGCTTCTCTCCATATTCCATTTCACACTCCACACAGATCTGAAGAAATGACCTCGCTTTCATTATTGTGCTGCTGAAGTTTGAAAGAGCGGTACTTCCCACAACACACACACACACACACACACACACACACACACACACACACGCACACACACACACACACTTCCCCCAACTCTTCTTTTTCAGTTACACACTCCATCATTCCAAATGCTCTCAGTCTCCATTCACTTCAAGAACCATAAGAGGGGTCACCAGGAGAAAAAAAGGACCATCATTTGAGAAACTTTATGAAATTAGGGAATCTTATCTCCCTCTGAAAGGAAGGCTTAGAGCTCCAGTGTGAGACTCTAATCTCTTTACAGCCACAGACAATCAGACTGCTCTTATGGATTCCTGCGCAAATATTCCCGAACGATAATCACAAAGCTGCCTCAGCCCAAAGCCTTTTCAAATTTATCACTAAAGCACTTTAATATCCCTCTTCAACTCCCCAGGAACTCCACTGTGAGGCTTTGAAGAAATTACCTGAAATACTGCAGACTTGAATGCAAAATGGAGAGTGATGACAACACATCCTCCATCTTATTTATGTGCTATAAGCCGTGCAAAGGCTGCAACATGAAATACTGAGTGAAATATAGAGTGCTTGTGATTTTATCATTATATATAGTGTGTGAAGTATTTGAACATGTGGCTTTTCTGAAGTTTTTTTTTCTGGGTAAAATGCTATGACATTAAAGAAGAAAATATCAAGTGAACAGAATGGATCATATCTTTATGTGATCTACTAAATATCTACCATGTACAGTACTGTTCAAAAGTCAAAGACCACCCCTTGTTTATTCAAGTTCCTACACTTTTCAACAACTTGCCTTCTGATTTTCAAAGGAATATTTTCTGCAGGAATATTTTTAAACATCTCAAGTTCAGTCTTAGAAGTTGGTTGCATTTTCTGCTTCTCGTGATACAAGCAATATAAAACACATTCAACAATGTTGAGGACTAGATTCTGGGGCAGGTGGTCCATTATTTTGAAAAAAAAAAACAGCAGTTTCCTCGTTTGTAAAATTTCTTCTTTTTTCTATTTACTTTTCTCAGTAAGGGCTTCTTGACTGCTATACATCCTTTCATACTCATAGTGTTGAGTTGTCTTCTCACAGTGGAAGGATGGACAGAAAAACGTGAATTGTTTTCAGATCTGAGTGGAGCTTGATTTTCTCCTCTCTCTTAAAGATGAAAGTTTTAAGTTCTGTTTATCTGATGATGACAGTTTTGGTGGTCTACCAGGTCTTGCACAATTGTTAGAAGTCCTAATTTCTCTGTCTCTTTAAATAATTTTTTAACTCCAATTTTGGAAACACCAGTTTTTTCACTTATTTTTCTTTGACTTTACCCTTCTTTGTGCAAGTGGATTATCTTATATGTAACCTTCTCAGAAATAATAAGTAACTCAATGGCCATGTTGACTGGAAATGAAAGAAATAAAGGGGAGTCTCTGACTTTTGCACAGTACTGTGTGTGTGTGTGTGTGTGTGTGTGTGTGTGTATATATACATATAGCTATTAACATTTCAGCACCACAGCATGTTACAAATTAATGGTTCGATGGGTCTTATACAAAGCATGATTAAGCACATAGGATGCCAAAATAAAATTGCACCAGCCTTTGTTACTGAATGTAGTAGCAGATGTGGCTCGTATACTGTAGCTCAACCTCTGACATGAGCTGTCTACAATGACTCAATTATGTGGGCTGGTCGTTTGTATTCTGTCTGGCAAGCCCTCTAAACCCGAGGAGGCCCATAAGGGCAGATCCACTCCAAACAGAGCGCATGGACATCAGGATTAGCGCCCCAGTGCGCCCTCATACAACAGCTGTGCTTACGATGCCACTGTGCCTGTGCACATTGATACCCAACTGTGTGAAATACCACTGTTTGGGATATCACTGTTTCGAGATAGGATATCCTTCAGAGAAAGAGGACTTCTGTTTGGATTAACTGCATTTTGAAATAAGAATAGCCTCCAAAAAGGCTCCAACTGTCTTTGGGAGTCACATTTCAAATGCCTGATAGGTGTTTTCATAACTATGTGCTTCTATCAGGAGAAACTGTGGGAAGTTTGTAAAGAGGATAAGTGTTCAAGGCCAATGGTTTCTGTCTGTTTGGGTTGATTCAACAGACAATTCCTTTACACACCACATCTGTCTTTCAAAAGTAGGGGGATTAAGCCATTTTGGGGGTGGGGGCTGATGGTACTCTGATTTTTTCTTGAGGTTTCTGATGATCCATTAACCCACTGCTCTAATAAAGAGCTCTGGCACTAGCCCAAAGTTGGATGCCGAGAGAAGGATCCTGAGAAACAGCAGAGAGTATTTCAGGCTGAGCTCTAGTTCAGGAAATGAACTATGCTAGGAAGTGCAGCATCACAGTTTTGTGATAATGTGTAGTTTTAGCAACTGAAGTTATATATGTACAGTACTGTGCAAAAGTCAGAGACCACCCTTCATTTATATAATTTCCAGTCAAAACATCTCTAAACAAGATTGAGAGAAAACAGACTGCTAACAACCATAAGACGCAAGACCTGGTAGACCACCACAACTGTCACCATCAGATAAACAGTACTTTAAGCTTTTATTTTTGAGAGAGAGGAGAAAATCAAGCTCCACTCTTGCTTCAGATATGAAAAAATCCACAGGTGTTTCTGTCCATCCTTCCACTGTGAGAAGGCAACTCAACGCTATGAGTATGAAAGGATGTGTAGCTGCCGTTAGTGAGAACAGGAAATAAAAAAAAAAATCTGTAAATAAAACAAAGGAGCTGCTGGTGTTCTCAGAACAATGGACTGACCACCCCAGACTCCAGACCTTAGCATCACTAACGCTGTTTGGGTTTACTTGGATTGTGAGAAGCAGAAAATGCAACCAACTTCTAAGACTGAACTTGACAGGTGTGGAAAAAAAATCCTACAAACTTCCTTGAAAAACTTGCTGAAATTTCATTGTTGAGGCTTCAACAGGGTCTCTGACCTTTGCTAAATACTGTCTGTTAAAGCTAGTCCTCACCTTTCAATTGTAAAGTATATAGCAAGAGCATGTTGGGATTGCTGTTCAGCTTTGAGAAGGATATTAACATTTTTGATAACTGAAAAAAAATAACAAAGTTTAAAACAAATGAAAAGAAAATCAGAAAGTAATACTCACAATACTAGCTGAATAACTGATTTGCATATTGTTCAACCCTAAAATTCATAGAGGTTCAAGGCAGTATTTTCTCTAGACATTTGACCAAAACAGTCCTTATAGATCTACAAAAATGTGCTTTAGATTCAAAGAACAATTCTGGAAGAAAAGGTACCCTCTTCATTCAGTGGGACCTCCTTGAATTCTTTCCTGATGGTAAGTGGGGGATTAAGACTCAGTGGCTAGTAAGAGGCTGGCAAGCTATGCTGATGCACCAGCAGACCTACATTAACGAGACATGAGCAAACAAAGGCAAACTCACCATTTTCTGCATATTTGCAGCCATGGGGCTGACCCGACTGCGCAGTCTATTGTGCTGTGTAACAATTTGAAAATGCTCCTTCACCCCGAGCCCTAGAATAAAAGAGAGGCCTGTAATGACTCTACTGCTAGAACGGATCCCCATAGCAACCAAATACAGGCGCGAGGTGCACAGGGTCAGGGTCAAACAGTGTGATGAAACAGTGCACAAAGGGCTCATATTTATTAACCACACCACTGCATTAATTACACTGAAATAGTCTCATATTACAGAGGTGAGCCTAAAACCAAGTTAAGTAAAAGAATTCTTACTTTAATTAGGTAATGAGTCAAGATGAAGTAAAAGTACACAAAGAAGTAAACAAAAAATATCAGGTGAAAACACTTCTCACATTCTCAGTTCTCAGTATATCCAGCATCAATCACTTAGGAACTGGGGTTTCTTACGTGCTATTCTTCTCTTTTTGGGATAGTTTTGGTGTAATTAAAATGCTAAAGCTCTAAGGTGACAGGCTAACAGTTTGACAGATATTGAATTTAAACACGGAAAGGAATTCCTGACTAAATGTGAAATACTAAAATAGAATTGGGTAAAATGTATTTCCTTTTCTCATATATATCTTTATATATAGGTTGTAAAAGGTAACACATTTGTACCTGAAGAAGCTTAAGTCTCATCTAAGGCAAAGAAAAAGCCCAGAATTGAATTAGAGAGTGAAAAGGGCACTGCAAACCCACTAGACTTAACTAAAATAGATCACATAACGAGAGCTTTTACAGACTTATCATTCAAATGTTAAGAGTGAAATGGTAGGAGTTGTCCAGCACTGTACCTTCCTTTAACATGAGAAAAAGTCAAATTAAAATGATTGGACAAAGGTCACATTGACTGTAAGCCTGACCTCTGGTGGAGACATGGACAATATTTCACTTAATAAGTAGACTAATTCAGTGGTTGGCCTTTGAAAGAAAACGAATCATCATTCTTAATTTGCCTGCTGATTACTGGGTAATTTATTTTTTATCTGTATCAGAACAGTGTAACCTAAACCCTGAAATTTATCTCCCCAACCATTTTAGATCCATAAAAGAAATAGGATTACAAATCTTATCTACACTAAAAACATCAATCAGCTTAAATCTCACATACACACTACTTCAAAAGTGTTCTCCTACTTCATAAACTTCTAACACACATTGATTTGGGCCATGCTATGCTAAAATATGCTGATAAAGGTTGGCTTACCCTTCACAGGTGACACGGTCCGGCTGGTGCATGTGCTCAAAACGGAGAGAATAACTGTTAGAAATGGAGCTAAACGATGGGGGCCTGTGGAAGACCTCATGGCTGTGGAGCTGCACCGTGCCAGAGAAGCAGCACTTAGACATGAAGTGTGACTGTGGCTGTGTCCCACCCAGATCTCCCTCCCTCCACAGCCCCCCTTCTCTCTCTCTCTTTCAGCGTCAATAGCAGCACTTTCACAGAGAGCTTCTTCATTCTGTTGGCACAGTGCTCACATGAGGTAACCTGTAAACACACTTCAGGCATGTCTAGCCTCCTCTGTTAAAGTCGTAAGCTACTCTGTGATTTTGATACAAAACAGTGGTGACTCTTATGTGCAAAAACTGGTGGAAAGTGTTATCAAATGTTAATTTAGAAAGAAAAGCCAAGTACCAAGTAGCTAGTAAGCTGATGAAACACTTTTTGAAGCTCTATTGGAGTGATTTCACTGTGTTCGTGAAATCAATATAATTCAAAGCACATTAATCATTTCAGTGAAGTTTGTAAAGTACAGAAAAAAAAAGATTTTTCTTTCAAATTCTGACAGCTGTTATATCATCTGCTCAAAAGGTATATATTATATCTATGAATTTCTGTCATTATATAAGGAGAATACTATGAGAATAAAAATACATCTGTCTGCTTTGACTGAAAACTACATAGCAGTAGCAGAACTGTCTGGAGAACAGTGATATTTGTGTGTAATTACAGACTGGCACAATCAAACTAACAGTTTTTTTGTAACTGTTGAGGTAGATACCTCAGAATCCATAAGAATGATTATCTACAGTGACTGCCCTTAGTGTCTGGCCTATTAGTTCTCTTTGTGCTATCATGGCTCATCATGTTCTCTCTGTAGTGTCCTTAATTCCTGTATGAGCCTCATAAAGGCCTAATTACTTAAATGTGGGATTATGTGCTTCACTCTTATATCAGACAAGTTCAGAGTCATGCACAATTGTCATAGCCTGAAGCCATAAGCTGAATGATGGCAATGCTTCTAGACAAGTGACAAAAGGAGTTTCTGGGATAGGCACTTCAAACCCACTCTGAAATGCTGTCAACAAGAGCAAGTAGCTATGGTTGTCTGAGCATCTGGATAGAATATTCTAGAGTTAGCCTGATTTGCACAGTGCAGGGAAAGCCAATGCTCCACTTCTGAAATCATGTCATGCAAAGCAGCTCTTCATCACAACCATCCTTCATCTTCATTAGAAGTCTAAATGATGTTTTTAAATGTAATCTAACATGACTGTTCCCGATAAATCATCTGGATAAGGCCTCTTCTCGGGGGTCTATGGTTTTGTATGAAGGGACAATCGCATTGCTGTGTTTCATGGTTTCCAGTGTGGGTCTGGCTCCTGAAGTGTAATCTAAACACTCAGACGAGGGGATCCAGTAGAAGCTCCTGCTAACAATCCTGCTCTGGTTCTCATTAAAGCAGTAACTAAATCTTCTGTTTTATTACGGTTTTATTTTTTATAATGCATTTCTTGATGACTATGGTAGTGCTGTTAATGATGTTAAATGTAGTACTCGACATGTTCAGTGACAATGGGTCATCCATGGTACAATCATCCATGGTCAAATTTTGTTTTGTTGATTTTCTAAGTAAAAAATAAGTTATCACATCCTCTACAGAGAATAAATGTAAATGTGGCATTTAGTGCACAATTTACACAATTGTTTAACATATTGGGAAAAATATGTTCCACAACTTTTGCACAGGACACAATTTTATGTTTATCACCTTTAATTTGACCGATATTTCAAATCTATATTTGATATAGGTTTAACATGGATCCTTCCATACTCAATATTTTTAGACCAATTTCTAACCTTCCTTTTTTAAGTAAAGTCTTACAAAAAGTTGCTTTTTAAACAATTAAATGTGTGTCTAATATCAAATAAGTTATTTGAGAAGTCTAAAACAGGTTTTGGTTCTCACCATAATACTGAGACACAACTTTCGCGTTGTCAGTGGCTTCAGGCTTAGCACTGATGCACAAAATTCTTCTGTTTTGGTCTTATCGGCTCTTAATGCAGCTTTTGATATGATGAATCACAAGAGTCCCACAAGGTTCAGTTGTAGGGCCTTTGCTTTTCTCTTTGTACATGTTATCTCTAGATGTCATTAGGAAACATAATATCAATTGTCATAGTTATGCTGATGACATGCAATTATACTTTTCCATTGCTATAGGAAATCAACACAACAAAACAACAACAACAAGAACAACAACAACAATAATAATAATAATAATAATAATAATAATAATAATAATGATGATGATGATGATTTGTTGTTTTGTTGTTGTGGTTGCTGTTGTTGTTTTGTTATTATTATCATTATTATTATTATTATTATTATTATTATTATTATTATCATTATTATTATTACATAGTTATCATAGAATGTTTAGACAACACTGGGCTACTATGCAAAATCAGCATCAGCATTTTATTCACTTTACTGCAATTGTAATCCTACAGAAATAAATCTAACGTTTCTTGGTAATCCAGGTGAATTTAGTCTCAGCGTGGACTTCTACATGAAAATATTGAATATCTGCATTGGTCCACATTCCCATATTGGTGCATCCCTACAATTTAGATCCTTCATTTAAAATTCTAAATGGACACATACAGGAGGATTATTCTGGCCTTCTGTCCGACACATCCTCTGATTCTGAGGTGTTCTCTGTTAAGTGGCCAAAGCCCTGTTAAATAGTTCTCATATTTTTCAGCATCAAATCAGTGATGCACCATGGCTGTAAAAGGCCTCCCTGCAGAGGGCAGACTGTTTCTACACTGTGGCTTAACTAGACCACTCAGCCAGTCCCATTCACATTCTTGTTCTCTGAGGGCCAAAGTCCAGTGAAGTGGCTCAGTGAATGTGGAAAACATACCAAGTAAGCCAGACCAGACCCTCCATTATCACATTGTTTTAGACAGACATCATCATTTTTGCCTACCCAGCTCTATCAAAGATGCATACATAGAGGCAAGCAATACAAATCAGCATTCCAAAAGCATTCCAAAAGCAACAAAATGCTGATTGCACACAGTAGGACTGCCTTTATGTCTCTACCACGGCAGTTGTCAGATGAGCCAGGCCTACTCAAAGCAGACACGTTCCCCATTTAGCAGGGGAGTTTCTCCCATTACCACTGTCTGCTTATCTCTCACAGTGCCGCAAGGGTGACAACTTACTTTCACCCATTAAAAGACGTATTGTGCTGCTCCACGCTGAGGTGTTGTTGACCAGCGGATTTTATATTCCTGTTCCTCCAAGTTAACAAATAGGCGACCAGAACTGAGCGGCTTTTATAAGGGGAGAATTTGGCATGTGGAGCCCAAAAAAAGGAAAAGAAGAAAAACATTAGCCTACGGGTTATAAAAATGTAGGCTACTCTCCACGCGGTGCTAGTTTGACTTTGATGGCTCCTAAAACTAGCCCAATTTCTCCTCACTGCGCTACAGTTTATGGGGTTTCTCCGCTTTCCAGCGAGTGATAAAGCAGCTTTAGAGACATCTGGTCGTGGAAACAGGTACTTCTGGTTCACTAGACTACGACTTCAGAGGACAGTTCTGAGGAAAATGAGTGGAGTTTACCTCAGTCTCGTCGCGCTGCTGCTCGTGTTTATCTGTCAGATTCCCGCCATCCGTGGGCAGGTGAGTGGAGCACGAGATCCAGTTTTGGACTGTTGTTTTTATCAAAAACTGCTTATCTACAGTCACCTGTGTGAGTCTGAATGACCAACTTTAACTGCATTCACAGCATTTAGTCCAATACTGGATCATATCTGATACTTTTCTGTATAAAACTAATGAAGCAGTGTTTAATGTCAGTTTCGACACTGAAACTGTATGATTTTGATTTTTTTCCACGAAATGTACAATCGCTAGTATAAAGCCACTTTGTCCTTGATAACATTCCAATATTCCAAAAATAGTAGCCTATTAAGCTGCAAGTTAAGCTTTCAAAGCAGCATTTGCTCGCAGAAGGGTGTTACATGACTGTTAGCAGCCAAAATGTGTAAAGAAAAAGGGTAAAAAGTAATGAAATAAAAAGGCCATACGCCTAAATTAATAGTTAGAGAAAGAGAGAGAGAGAGAGAGAGAGAGAGAGAGAGAGAGCGAGCGAGAGAGCGCTGTGGTCAGCTAATTACTGTCATTTGTACAGAAAGCCAACACATGTTGAATACATCATTCTCATTATGACATTACATGACTTCATTTTTTGGAACATCTACTGGGTTAGAAAGCCTTAGTTGGAAAAAAAAAACTGTTTTTCTTCCTTTAGTTTGTTTCCTTGGTTTATATGAGTCATATGTAGAAGATCCATTGTAAGGAATGGTCATATTTCCCTCATATGCTCATATGGGGTTGGATCTAATGATGTTCATTGTTTAAATATATTAATTTTACGCCGCTGTGTAATTCGCACAACTACTAAAAGCTTGACTGAAGGTTCAGTAACTCGTCCGGCCCATTTATTGTGCAGTGATGCAAGTGCATCAGAGCCAAATGAGGGTAAACAGGATGAAATGTTTTTGCAGAAGCCCTGAAAAAGAGAACATGGTCACTCTCTCACACTACTACCCTCATCTCCCTACCCTCATAATCAGCTACCCAGGTGTTTTCACAGGATGTGCAAATATTGATTGTACTTATACAAGTCTTGCAAGATGAAAACACTCATTGGTTTTTTAAAAAACATGAAAGAAAATGAGAAAACAGAGCGCACAAAAAACACAGTGCCCTTCCCCTTGATGGCAGCCAACGAGAGGCTAGGAACCTCTCATGTTCTGATTGGTTTGAATATTTCATGAAAGGGTCAAGGCTTACCTGAGCTGTCTGAAATCACAGAGCATCAGCAAAATAAACCACATTCACTGTTAAACTACTGTGACGCAACATTTTGATGAAGTATGTAAATTCCAAGAGTTCCAAGAAACATTTATTATTAAAGCTGCTCTCCCCAGCAGTATACCAGATTTTGAAAAAAAAAATCATCCCTGAATTTCCTGCCTCAAAATACACATAATGTTTCTTACATGACATTATAATCATGTTTCTTATGTAACATTAAGTGATGTAGAAATATCTAAGACAGCCTGAAGGTTTTGTGGTTGTTTGTGAGAAAAATGGATCTATGACTGAATGGCAGTTTAACACAGTCCTAATTGCTTTCAGCATTCCAACAGATCATTTATAGTCTCTCAATACATCTTCATTACACTCAAAAGTGATGTGTTAATTAAAAACATGCTTTTTGTGTAAAAACACCAAAATGCTTGTTCTTAACTGAGTGAATTAATGCAGGCTGTATGAAAGTATTAAATCAGTATAAAACTTGTCCAGTTAGGGACACTGTGTACTGTGTACTGTTTGTAACATCTCTTTTAGGAGCATACACTCTGACAGTTACACTGGCCAAACATAATCCTGAGAGGCATTACTGTGTTTCAAGTACTGTGAAACAAAGAAAGCCTTCCAAGATTCAGACTGCCCACATTTCTGTAAGCTTTGCGATTTTTCTCGTTTTCTCAGAGCATGTTAAACCCTGCGTACACTCTGTTCATTCACCCTGCACGTACAATCCAGCCTTTCACAGCTTTGAGCCCCTACCTTCATGTCCAGAGTGGCACCTCTTATAGATGACGTCATGCACGTCACGAAACACTGAATCTTTCACAACTGGACAACTTCCACAGAATAAAACCACAAGCTTGCCTCATTTATGTGCTTGGCAGTCCCAAAGACAGGGCTAAGTGGAACTAGTCAAGCTGGCCTGTTTACAAAAATGTCTAGGATTTATCATTGGTATGTAGTTTTTTTTTTTATTCAACCTGACAAGAACATGACTACTATTAAAAATGTATATAATAATAGCAAAAATAACATAATGCAGCTGTTTTTCATATAATTCACCAGACAGATTCTCTGTTGATATATCTATGGTATGGAAATCTGAGTGTGATAAACTGAGACCCACTCCACTTCCAGGAATGTCCAGGGACACAGGAGCTGCAGAATTCCCTACGTCAGGCTCACAAGCTACTCTCAACACATGAAGCCTCGTACCTGCAGAGTCTCCGCACCTTGAGGAAGAAGCTCAGTCTACTGCAGAACAGTGCCGCTCGCCTGCCCACCAAAGCCAATAATGGTAAGGGCTTGCAGTAGTTAGTATGAGTAGGAGCAGACAGGACAGTGGGGTGAGCATTTAAATTAACACCAATAGTGCACTTAGCAAAAGGCAAACAAACAATCAAACCTCTTGTAAATAGAGGTAGGCAATATGTAATATTGCAATATTTCAAGACATCATAAAACACAATATCATTTTATATTTAACACTGCCCTGGTGAAGCCTCTGCTAAAAAGTGTAGCGTGGATCCTTCCGTAGTGAATAATTTTAGACCAATTTCAAACATTTATTTTATAGTAAAGTCTTAGAAAAAGTTATGTGTAATTTGACCAGGGCTGCCCAAACTTTTGCATATGACTGTATAATTTAGGAGGAATGCAAGATGACATCAGAATCATATCAGTATTGGCATATAATTGCTTAAAAAAGTTATCACTTTAGATTTGACTGATATTTCAAAGCTATATTTGACATAGGTTTAACATGGATCGTTTTGTACTCAATATTTTTAGAATTTAGAATTTATAACCTTCCTTTTTTAAGTACAGTCTTACAAAAAGTTGTTTTCAAACAAATATATATGTAATACCAAACAAGTTATATGAGTTTCAAACAGGTTTTTGTTCTAACCATAGTACTGTGTGAGAATTGGTTTATGTTGTCAGTGACCCCAGGTTCAGCGCTGATGCACAAAATCCTTCTTTTCTGGTCTTATCGGCTCTTAGTGCAGCTTTTGACACAGCTGATCACAAGATTCTAATCCACCGTCTTGTAAACTGAGTAGGCCTCTCAGGCACAGTATTAGAATGGTTTAAATCATATTTAGTTAATAGACAGTTCATGGTTTCACTGGGAAATGCATCATTTCTTGTGGAGACCCACAGGGTTCAGTTTTAGGGCCTTTGCTTTTCTTTTTGTACATGTTACCTCTAGGTGATGTCATTAGTACACAAAATATCAGTTTTCATAGCTGTGCTGATGACACACAATTATACATTTCCATTCCTTCTAATAATCAAGAGTCTGTAGACAGGCTTACCGGTTGTGTGTCAGATATTTCTCAGTGGATGTCAAAAAATTTCCTGCAACTAAATCCCAAGAAAACTGAAATACTGATCTTTGATACTAAAACAAAGAAAGAAAGCCACTGGTACTAAAAGAAAGCCACTTTATGAGAACTTCGATTCTCATAAAGCCAAAATTTATGAGCCAAACCTGAAGTATGAAACCTTCGTGTGATCTTAGACTCTGAGCTCTGTTTTATCCCACATGTGAACGCAGTCACTAAAGTAGCTTTTCATCATTTGAGAAATGTTGCTACAGTTTGGCCTTTTCTATGTGAGAGCAATTTTCTTATATGATTTTAAATTAGTACGCATAATTTCTTGTTTTACTGTTAAGCATTATCACCTGTCTGTAAAGCACTTTGAGTGGCCACTGGCAAGAAAAGTGCTATATAAATAAAGATTTTTATTATTATTGTTATTATCATTAATATTATTATTATATTGTTGAGGTTTGCTAACACATTAGAACAGACACAATGCAGTAAGATAGCAGTGCTAAAGAAATAGCAAAATAAGCTAATATCCTATACATACATACATACATATTTTTAGTATTGTGCTCAATTAGGAGACCACCCTGACCAAATGGGACATGGAAGCACAAATTATTCATTTTTCAGCCTCAGGAAAAAAAAACAGGACACATACTGTATTTAACAGAAAATTGCACAGAGGTCCGACAGGTTAGACAGATACTTGATTCATTTATTAACTTATAAAAATAGAAAAAAAATAATAATTGTGGCATGTGCAAAAATGTGGACACTCTACAAAGTTAATACTAAGTAATGCCCCTTTAAGCAGATATCACAGCTTGATAGCTTTGTGTAGCTATTTAGAAGTTTTTACCCATTCTTTTTTATGATGTTCATATCAGGACACTGTGAAGTCCATTTTAAAAGCTTCAGCTTTCGTTTTTGGTTTTGATGTATGCTTTGGATCATTGTCCTGTTGTAGAAGCCAGCCTGTTTTCAGCTTCAGAAGCAATATTGTGTGGAATCCATTCTTCCATATACCTGTGCAATGTTTCCTGTGCCACTTGTAACACATGTAATTTGGCCAGGGGTACCCAAACGTTTGCATACAACTATTTGTAATTTAGCCATTTTAGATGCATGTGAGAAAGAAATTTGCAAGGCAGTTAAGGTGTGTTTGGGTAGTTGTTTGTGTGAATGTTGGTGTCTTTTTGAAGGGGAATGTAATGTCAATGACACCTTTGTGAAAAACTTTTGTTGGAAGGCAACAGCTGTAACTTATTGGTTTTAGGATTGGAAGGATAGAAGAGTTAAAGTGGCAGTAGGGTGAATGCAAGTTAGAGCGGACAAATTAAATAGTGACACTGATTTGATAATATACTTAGCATTTGAGGCTGTTGTGTAATTTTCCATTAAATATGTGTTTTCTCTTTTTTCTGACACTGAAAAAACAAAAACACTGAAACTAAAGCACAACTGTAAATCTATCTGGAGAAGAGCATCTGCTCAGTGCTGTAAGTGTAAATATCGTGTTGCAGTGGAGAACTTTACTCTGACAGACACAGACAAAAGTGTCAAAAACACATTGGACATAACAATGCACTGTATTAACGCTTAATCTACACAAATATGATTTCTGCTCAGTTACCTGTCCAAAACTGGAGGCTCCTCTCAATGGCAGGAAGTTGGGGAAGATTCTGTTGCCAGGACATGAGGTTCACTTCCTGTGTGACTTGGGATATGAGCTTGTAGGGTCCGAGACTCGCCAGTGTAAGGAGTCACTCACTTGGAGTGGTCAGCAGCCAGTCTGCAAAGGTGAGTAATAATGATCCTCACATAGGGTCAAGGCATGTTAAAGCAATAGTTCTGCAAAAAAAATAATTTTCCCATTAGCACAAATGTAGTTGATTAGCCAAGACGTTTGGTGTCTGAGGTTTTGCACTGGGGATATGCAATAGCGTCTGATGTAGATGGGTATGTGCACCAGTTGGCTTTGTGCCAACTGGATGCCTAAATCATCACTCATTTGTCTCAAACCACATGAAGTTGTTAAGTAATCTTAAATAGACATTCTGGGTGGTTTCTTACTCTGAATCACATACTGTTCTTTATAAAACTGAAAAAAAGACTTCAGGATGGTTGCTACTACTGGTTTTAGCTATGCAATGCAATGCACTTCCATTTTATATGCATAGGAGTATGTAATGTTATTAATGTAATTGCTAAACTTTTGCTTTTAATATTCAACTATGAAAAATCAGACTGCATCAAAGTAGAAACAGTATAAATCAGAATGTAACTTAAGGCACAGTATTGAGCCTGGGCTTGACTGAGATTGGGGCTCTGTTGCCCACCACCCCTCCTTTCTCACTTCTTCCACTCCTCTACCCTCATCACTCACCTTTTATCTACTCTGCCCATCACCCTCACTTCCCTGTCTGCATGATCATTGTTTTTCTTTTCTGCCCGTCTCTGAACTGCTGTTTTACGCAGCACTCATGTATTACCCCCATTTTTTCCCCAGGAAAAGAAGTTTTCAATTTCATATGCATCTCAGCATGATTAAGTTTCGTTTGGCTTTTGTATTTCAGTGCCCATCTCCACAGAATGTTTCAGTTTGGCCCCATGCATTGTTTTACAGACCATTTAATTCCAGACAGCAGGCCAACGTTTTGATTGTGCTTGACAAACGCTCCATCAGCACCAGAGAAAGCTCTCTCTGAAACCGCAGAGCGCTGTGCATACTTTGCTTAATCTTTGCATCAGTAGTATAATGTTACTTGGACCTTTTCATTTTCCAGTTCACAGATGCTGTTTTTTTAAACAGCGCATGGTATGCCTGTATGCATCTGGTCGGTCTTAGACCTGGATTAGAGGCTGAAATCCCTCTCTTTCTTCAGAAATAAATGAGTGTGCCTCCTCGCCATGTGCCAATGGGGGTACATGCACAGATGAAGTAAATGGATTCGCATGTGAATGTGCCAAAGGGTGGGCAGGGTCTACTTGCCAATCCCCCACACCTACATGTAAGTATATTCACATTTCTTTAAGATTCTTTGGTTCATTAGCAGTAAATCTGTACACATCTCCAAGAGGGTTCAAGCGGCAACTTACTGTAAGCTTTGACAGCTTGTAGTCAAGGGAATGCAAGTCAAAACCAATGCAGGATACATTTTGTTTTTGAAACCAACTGCAGCACTCGGAAGAACACAGCCCCCCCACACTCATACACATGGGCTAATGGACTTCTAAATGCATCTTGACCTCCACACACTGCTGCAACTGTCCATAGATCTCATATTTGCTCTCTCTAGCAAGCTGGAGTCCATGAGGCTGCCATAAACACTGAACACTGCACAGATAGAGCTGCTCACGTCAGCTCAGAATCTTGATGACGCTGAGATATTTGCAGATCTGCACACAGTAACCCCCACTGTGTTGAATTAAGTCTTCATGAAGCCTGAATTTACATCAGCCGATAATATCTGTAATCAGCCTTTCACTACTACTTTGGCTTGTCTACATAAGCATTAAGCACATTTATAGCAATAGGTTGGTGAAAATTCAAATTTACACAGCTTTCACTTTAATGTAGTCAACCTGCCAAGACGCATTTTGTGTCTGAAGTTTGCTTCCTTAGTTTCTGCACTGGAGCTACAAGGTTAATGTAATTTGAAGTCAGTGAAAGCTTATAATTAATGAGTTTGCTCATGCGGCCACCCTAAAACCTGAATTTTGTCCAGACATTTGTTCATTTTTAAAGAGAACATTATGTCAGACCAAGTGAATATAAATGAGTGCTTAACTTGTGCACCTTACCTTATAAATGCATCCCTCTCTTCAGTTTTTGTCACCATAACCAACATGTCTGCTGCCACTGCTGGAGCTGCAGCTGCCACCTCCTTTCCCTTAGCAACCCCATCTCTGCTTGTGCGACCGTCCAAGTGCAGCCAGGTACAGGGCACCACCTACTGCACCTGTGAAGCAGGATACACCATTTCAGGCCGGGACACCAGCATCTGCACGGGTGAGTGCTGCATGGTGGATAACCAGAAGCCTCAAAAAATCCTGACCATCAATTCATACATTTAAAAATATATTTAACAGGTTTTTTATTTTACCTCACGTATTAGACATCTGAAAGAAATCTCTCCCCACCCTTATTGTAATTTTTATTGTTTAAAAATTCCTGAAACTCTAGGGCACATGCTATGGGACTGTCCTGAATGATTTTGGGGCTGAGTAGTAGAGGTAACTTCTAATCTAACCAAAGTGTAGTTTCCCTTGGACCCTGCTTTTGTGTTATAAATAGCGCAAATATCTAAATTACAGTGAAAGTCTTTGAAATTTGTTTAGCTAGTATGGCTGCAGCTAAAAAACTTAGATGTTCAGCGCTGGCTTCTGCCTCCCAAACTTTCAGTCAGGCAATGGTTACAATCTCTTCTTGATATCACATATCTAGAACTGTCTACAGCTAAGGCCAACCAAGGAAAACCTGCTACTTTGCAGATATGGAGAGAGGCAATGCCTGCAATTAAAAAAACTCCTCAGTTAAACAATTACCTCTTTTTTCTTATTTCTTCTTATTTTTTATGTAATCCTTCATCCTGTGTTCAATTTCATATGTATCTCAGCATATACAGGCACAAGATGGAACATTAAATGCATTAATTACATTCTATTGCACTGTTCAATTACAAAAAAAAGAAAGGATCAGAAAGTTCAGTGTTCTTGTTCAGAATGATAATATCACATACTCTGGATAATTTGGGGAAAGTGGTGTCCAGTCATTGCCCAGAAGCACTCCTGTCTTGCATATTCTGGTTTTCTCTGATCCAGTCAGTCATATTGAGTCAAGGGCCCATATCCTATCATTTTTCTTGTATTTTTTATGCTCTGAGATCCACTTATGACATTTTCCAGACTCTGTTTATCCCTAAAAATTTAACAGGTTGTTTAAATCAGGTTGGCGATGTGTTAGCTGAACAGCAGTATGTTATGATAGTGCTCATGCAGTACTTGTGAATCTGTGCAATTGTTTTATTGTCTTTTTCAGATATTGATGAGTGTGAACTGTTCCATAATGGGCAGGCAGGTCGTTTATGTTTACATGCTTGTGTTAACACCCCTGGTGGCTACCGCTGTACATGCCCTGTGGGATACAACGTGACACAAGATGGCCGCAGCTGCAGAGGTGAGTCACACATTTATTGAAAACCACTCTGAAAGGAATGCTTAAACCCCTGCGTTGCTGTTGTTTTCATACTTCAGCTGTAGGAGAACAAGCCAGAGACCTCTCTTCTTTATGCGTACACAGACTTGTCCTCTTCTTACTTGTAGATATTGACGAGTGCGCCACGAGGCAGAACAACTGCACCCGTGATCAGCTATGTGTTAACACTTATGGAGGTTTTCAGTGCGTTAAGGTGGAGTGCCCACGCATCCGAAATGCAACCTATGTCAAAACCTCCCCCACGTAAGTATATGTTGTCGCATACTTGACAAGGCTGTAAACAAAAGGCTGCTTAAAAAGGCAGCTTTAAAATTTGTTAGTTTGCAATATACAGAATGCTGCACTGATTATCAAAGGTTTTAAAAATGGTTTTTAGTAAATGATAAACATGAATAATGTTTAATTTGTTTCACACACAATATATGAGCCAAACCCCATGCTTCTTATTTAGTTGTTAATCTTAAGACCTACTATTTAGTAATTATAATAACACTAACATGTAAGTTATGTATTTATACGTGTGGGGAGTTCAATTGTAAAGCCACATACAGATCCAGACTGTCAATATGTTCTACTAAATTAAACAGAGAGTGCTGCTGGTAAGGAAATAAATGTTTAGTATTGATGGTGCTCTCTGGCCAGGGATTTATAATCTAGAGAAAAAAGTGAAAAGCCATGGCACTCATTACTGAAAGCCTTTATTATAACATGGCTATAGACGAAAAAAAAATCTCTCAATGTTTTGGCTTTTTTTTTTTCATCAGGGAGAGTCACCACATATGTTTTATTGACAGTTTAGAGAGTGTAACAACAGCTTGGAAAAGAAAATTGCCTAATCATTATTAAGGCAAAACAAACTCCTCATTGCAAGAAAAACACTTTAATGAAGATGAGTAATGTTACAAGATATACCCAAAGTATTGATAGCAGTTCACTGTTAATATTACCTTTGCAGGCACAGTACTGCGCAAAAGTCAAAGACCCCCCCATGTATTTAATTTCCAGTCAAAACAGCCATTAAGTACAAGTTATTGATTATTGTCAGGGAAAAAGTAGAAAACGTATATTTAACAGATTAAAAAAAAATAATTACACAGAAGCCTCAACAACTGAACATAATATAATTTTTTTCTGTATAGTGTGTCCATCCTGTGCTTTTCCCCCTGGTTTTCATGTCTACCCTCTACCTTAGTCTCCCCCAGTCACAGGTTAGTATTAGCGGTAGGAGGGTGAGTCATGTAAAGCCAGCCACCACCCTTTCAAACTGCCTCTAACGCAACGTCTTTGGACACCTAAACGCACTTTAAGAGAACTAAATGCCAGTTCTGTTACGTCAGCTATCAGACATCTGTGCTGGCTACCATCACACTAAGTGGTGTGGGGAGAGGGAGGGCCATCCTACAGTTTCTATTTTTTTGTGAGAGTTACTTTCAGGTTTTCAAAGAAATCTTCAGGATATTTTTCCACCTCTCCAAAGTTCAGTCTGACACTGGTTGCATTTTCTGCTTCTCACAATCTAAGTAATCATAAATACATTTAATTATGTTCAGATCTGGACTCTGGGGTGGTCCGTCCAATGTTCTGAGAACACCAGCAGCTTTTTGTTTGATTTGCAAATTTTCTTCTTTTTTGTCTATTTCTTTTCTTTTTTATTATTTTAGTTTTTTCCATTCTTTTTCTCATTTTTTCTATTTCTAGCTTCTTGACAGCTGTGGATACCTGTGGATTTTCAAAGATAAAAGCTTTAGGAACTGTAGGTACAGTTTATCTGATGGTGACAGTTTTGGTGGTCTATCAGGTCTTGCGTGGTTGTTAGGAGTTGCACATTTCTCTGTACCTTTTAATAATTTTTTGAAGTCCAGTTTTGGAATTCTTTTTTTTTTCACTTATTTTTCTTTGCTTTTCCCCTTCCTTACACAAGTGGACAATCTTATATCTAACCCTCTCAGCAATATGAAAACCAAATAACTTGTTCTTACTTCCCCTTTTGACTGGAGATTATATAAATCAAGGATGGTCTTTGACTTTTGTACAATGCTGTATTTTTTTAACAATAACAGTGAAAATCTAGGAGAATTTTAAAGAAAGAAAAAACAAAATGGATAGTTTGTACTGTTACGAAACTTTTGCTCCTGTTGATCCAGGCGCTGTGAGAGGAACCCCTGTCCTGTGGACAATAAAGCTTGTTCACAGGCTCCCAACTCCGTGTCCCATCACTACATGTCTGTGGTATCTAACCTGTCTGCCCCGCGGGTCATGTTCCGGGTCTCGGCCGTGCGGGTGCTGGGAGACACACTCCGCTTCGCTTTGCTGGGGGGCCGCGGTCGCCGCCACTTCACCGTGCAGCGCTCTGACCGGCAGACGGGTCAGCTGATGCTGGTCAGCCCCATCCAGGGTCCGGCCACATTGGAGGTGGAGGTGGAGATGAGTGAGCTGGAGAGGAGAGTGCAAATTGGCTGCTACATCACCAAAATCACACTCTTCGTGTCGCAGTACGAGTTCTAGAGCCTGAAGTTTCTGGAGTTCTGAGGGGTTTAGGAGGAGTTTGGAAGGATGTGTCTTGTATGTGGGATTAAAACCCTAAAGACCCGGTCAGTGGGTCCAGACTCTTCACTCTGATAACCTTACACATCCGTTTCATAGTAGTTACTGGATAATGAGCCTTAAGACTATGAAGGCTTTTATACACTAAGTAACAGTACATTGTTGCAAACTAAGATAATATTTTGGAAAATCTTCTTTGGTTAGGCTAGATGCCATGTAAACACGTGTTGGTTGCTGGCACATTGACTTGATATATTTTAGAAACTTCAAAAAATTTTTTGGCCTGCAGCGTACGTGTGAACGCAAATCTGTCAAGCGCCTCAGTGCACTCCAAGGCAAACAGGACATTCCTGGTTGTGTAGTTGCATTCATCTGTTGGTGTTTTCTGACAATGGAGAGAAAAATTCCAGAGAGAATTTAAGCAATTCCCCCAGCTATGGACAGCTCTTAGCACAGCTGGGCCTCAGACATGAATCCCAGCAGAGTAGCACATGAGCTACTTGTGGGGCATGTCATATGTGTATGAGCAGTATTTACATTTCTAGACATTTCTACATTCCTGGACGTGTCAAAAAGGTTTGGCTAGGCAGTTACGATGAAGGCTGTAGCTATCAGGACTGTAGTTACTGCTGCCTGCAGTGCAATCAAAAGACAAAAGGCTCTGTGCAAACATACTTAAAGCTAGATTACAAACTTGTTCTTTTTGGGACCAACATAAGGAGGGTGAAAGTAGTTTCAGGGCTTATGGTGGTAATTTCACTTGCCATCAGAAATAAACTGAACATTTGATTGCTCAGTCTGTGGGCAGTGTGAGTCACTGTTGTACTTTATAACCTTTTCAGTGTTAAGATATTTATTTTAAAGCATTGATTTCTCCTGTTTCTTAAAGTATAATGCTTCAAATACACAAAACTATCACTCCAATAAAGATTCTATCTACATAACATGTCTGTGACTTTAAGTTGCTGATGAAATTTACTTACACTCTTAAGAATATGTGCCAAAAGGGTGATGGCATGGAAGAAACAATTTGGGAGAACCTTTCAATGGATGGCACTTTAAAAAAACGTTTTTGTGAATGAGATTTGTGAGATGGTCTCCACATGAAGCAAAGGTTTTTCATAAAACTATACTTAAGACAAGAACAATGCACCCTCTAAAACGCTGTGAATATACTGTGGAAACCCTGCAGTAATTTAGGGGTTTCCTAAAACACAGCAGAAGATAAACAAAATATATTTTCCTGAAACTCTTGCCAACAAAGGTATCTAAGGGAGTCTACTATAAATATGAAATAGATGCTGCCTATAAACAATACCTTACTGTAACAAGGACACACAGTGTTGTTGATGGACGTACTGTGCTTATGAAGCATCAAAAACTATTTGACTGCTAGTGGTGCCCCCTTGTGGAGGATTTTCAGCCTGCTAAACATGAGGGAGTGAGTGAGTCACAAGCCAGTTCAGTGAAGAGCTTTGCATCTGAAAACAGTTAACAGTTAACTTTAGTGAATTAAAAATGCAATAACAACCCGTGTATTTTTATTACAGCAATGTGCTGTGATTTTGAATGGCAGTACCAATAAACAACATTATTGCCTACTGGCTGCCAGTTCATTACTGCATTTTTCAAAAAAATGTTTTCCTGTGCAGAGTGTATAGGGAAAGAGGGTGCAAGAGGGTTCTTTCAATTTTTTGTTTTTGTAACGGGAAAGATAGTAACTTGGCATCTGAACATTAGGCAACATCCTGAGCTTAGAAATAGAAGCTAGAGTGTGAGAGAACTTGAGGAAGTTCTGGAAGACATTAGGCCTGTGACACAAAGCTGTGCTTTTCAGCAATGAGGCAGCGAGCAGAGGTTTCAGTCAAAGAGCCACTGTGTTCATGCACTCCACCGATTAATGTGTATTTATGCAGGGGACAGTAAAAACAGCAGAGTTCTCTGGTATATTTAGACAGTCGGCGAGATGTGATAAATCTGAGCCGTGTGTGGTATCCCTCCACTGCCCCTCTTGCCGTAAATGCTGACATGTGTATGTGAAAGTGTGTGTGTATTTACATGAATAAGAGTTTTTACTTTTGACCCAAAATAGCTGAGCGATGTCTGTGGATGAAAGCAAAAAATGTTTCACCCACATGTCACACAACATCCCATAAAACAGCCATTTGCCAAAGCATCTACTTTCTGACACACAGCAGCTAAGCTCAGTTGGGAATGGAGAAAACATATAAAAGTGATGTAAATGGATAATAGCTAAACAAATCAAGATGTACTGTCTAAACTACATATCTCTGTAAAGAGAGCCTTATGGGGGTGTCATCTGACAGTCTGTGAATTTGCAAAGCACTGGATGGTAACTGCAGAGAAACCAATGAAAAGGACGGCAGAGTGTGAGAATAACTGATGGCTGAATGCTTGTGACTGACTGCGAATAGGTTGAATAGAGAGAGATGCACACCATCCCTCTCTCATCATTTTTTTGTTTCTACAGAGGGCCTCCTATTTTTCAGCTGTCAGAGCCGTCTCTCTATGCTGAAAGGGCTTCTCCCCCCTCGATCACTCCAACTATCTCACAATCTGACTGCATCTCTACCACCAATCCTGATATGTAGGAGAGAGAAAAAGGCAGAGAGAAGAAGCAGCAAGAGGTCTAAAGTGCAAAGTGAATCCCATGTTCTCTGTCTCTGAGATGTCAATCAAAAGAAATTGAAGTCATGGTGTTTGTAGAGTAAGCCTAAAATTTACATAGTGTTCTCACTTCATATTGCCTTGAGATAACTTTAACACAGAACTACTACAACTGTTTTAGAACTATATATTTTTTTGCAAAATAAATTAGTAATTGTAAGTGACTGATATATACATTTCAGACTGTTCAGGTGACGAACCAAACACCACAGAAGATGCAATAGTATCATCTAAAATGTACCTTTCTTACCTTGTTAGTTCATGTCCCTGGTTATATATTCAGCACAATTCAACTTATTAAAAATACAAAATCCACATTTTCCCATAATCTCCTATCAGAGTGTAATGACTTTGCCTATGGAGTAGGCCTGTAAAAAAAAACTGAGTGCATATAATTCGCACATTCAGAAACAAGGTGTGGGATAGAAAAGCTTGATTTTGATCAGGCAGCACTAACAGAAAACAAATCGAACTTCATTTTCTAAAATAAGCAGCTTAATAAATGTCTTTAATAAATAATTCTGTTGATTGGGTAAGCCTACCCAAAGGCTATGTGCTTGCTTTGGCCTCTAAAACATTTTCAGATTTTTGATTATGTCACCGTGCACCATTGGCCAGGATTAACCACCTTCCTCTCCCACCACCCCCACCTAACATTCAGCAAAAATGCTCAGCTACCTCAAAGGCTCTCCCTAATGTGATGTTTCACTCAGCAATACATTACAGTGCAGAAGGAAATTGCATTATGATTTCCAATTTACCTTGACTTTAGTAGATCAATCTATGCTCTGCCTGCAAATGTGTTTCGTGATTGTTAAGTTGGACAAGATTTACAGAGAGTTATCAACATACACATTCAAACTGATGAGAAATTGCAGTAGTATTTCTTAACATTGACTTTTCAGGTTTAAATACTGCAATACTTAGCTGGACTGCTGTTGTAGCTAATCAAAACTGTGCAGTCTGGAAACGACAATGAGAAATTTGTCACATAAAGAAAAAAAATACAACCATCTATCCCAACAGTGTGATTCTATACACATATACAGAATGAACATCATTATAAATGAATCATGCACTCTAAACATAGGTATTCTGACAAAAATTAGGTTGACTTCTTCCTAAAACTACCCTATGTAAGATATGAAGATTTGGAGACCTCTCTGGAGGAAATGTGTAACTGCACGCAATATTTTAACGTCGGTTGTGCATCCTCTTTCATCAATACATAAAGATGTATTTTTGATGTGGTTTCGAAGAAAAAGGTGTTTTGAAACCCCCTGCAAAATCTGACCTGACCACTCTGACTTGTACATTATTATTTCTGCCATTACTGGGTAAGCAACGCGTTTGCTGTATTTTAGCATTTTTTTTCCTCCTGTTTCAGTAATGCTACTTCTTTCAATTTCAACAGATCTCACATAGCAGCTTTAAGTTGGGAAAGGGAGAAAAGCTTGTAAAATATGTTCTGTAAAGCTTGTGCAGCCTAGCAACAGTTGTTATTAAAGAACACATTCGTGGGCAGAATATAGAGAGGTCAGTTGATACACACTTGCACAGTATCTGTGGTTCGTGAAAGTGCCTATTTGCTGAGTAGAATATGACCTAGAATATGAATGCTGGATTTAAATGCAGTACACTGCAAAACCTAAAGGTTAAAACCATCGCAGTAATAATACAGAGCTAACTGTGCAGCTGTACCACAATGGTGAGCCTATTTCGTATCGTCCCTTTCTCATAACCTAATCCTATCTCCCTGCTATAACCAGCCAGAGATGAGGAATAAAAGAAAGAAAGAAAGAACTCATCCAGAGCACCTGCCCCGTCCCACTAACCTGGATCTGATAGTAATCCAACACCCGCCTTCCCACAGCACGAAGAAAAACCTGGCACAGCACGGCTTCCGTCTGCCACACATACCGACCTCAAAGCCACCGGTGATCTGATCCAATCAGGTGCTCTTACAGAGCTGGATCAGATTTAAAATGAGACAAGCCACGCTACCATTCTGGATGGCCTGGACCTGTCCTGCTGGAAATGTACACCAAGAGGAGAAAAAAAGAAAAACATATATAGTACTGTATGTGAGGAAACTGATACCTAGTCTCTGTAGCGTTCCAGCAGTGACAGAGCCAATGATAATGGTGGAAGCATTAAAGAAACTTGGAGAGTAAGGGTAGTATCCAATGATTCAAAGCCTGATGAAAAGCTTGGCCTTTTTCTGATGACACATCAGGATCTTTTTCTCTTATACAAGGTCACTATCACAAAATATACTTCAGCTCAAAGAAAAGTACAGGGCCTCTTCAAGTTCCTATCAATCTTGAGAGTCCTTCGAACCTCTTCTCTGCAATAACTTTCTCTCTGGCAGCCTTACAGAACCTGAATTGGTACATGGTCTATGAGTGACAGACCCTGTCTGTTTGGGTAGGCCTGACCGTCATTGGGGTGTGCTTTGGCCTTGTGTGGGGATGTGGGATAGGAAAGCTTGGCATTGGCTCAGCTTATTCAGTCAAGTGGAGGGGGGGGGGGTGCTGGCACTGCAATGCCATTCTGTCACAAGAATAGTGGTAATGCAAGTCCTACAAAGTTTAAATTGTGCCCAAGTTACTTGGATGGCATAGGCAGGGGTCATCAATTAGTTGGCCAGAGTCTAGCACACATTTGTGGTTTTCCTGCTCACACACAATGGATTCAACTCACCAGTTAGTTACTAGGTTTAGTTTGTGTGTTAGTGCAGGGGGATCAGACTGTGCTGGACTTTGGCCCTCCAGGACTGCAACTAATGGCCCCTGACATAGGGATGCTTGGTAATATTGGTCAACTAAGGTAAGAATGCCTATCCAGTAGCACCAAGTGAAGGGGTGAAATTATTTATTCAGTTAATTGTGGATTCAGTTGCAATTGATGCAAATTAAACTTATATGAAGAAAGGACAAAACTGTATATAAAGGCAGTGGTAGTACTGGACCAGAAGTGAGAACCACTTTGCTAGACCATTAATCACCTGTGCAGCCTACATCTTATTGTGAGATCCAGAGATCTACTGCACACTCACTATTTCAGGTCTAATAGCAAAAAGCTAGGAGTCAGACTCAAGAGCTGCTAGCCTTGCTTAAGCTAACAAGATACTGCTGTAGAACAAGACACTTGCATATTACTTGCAGTGTGCAGTCTGAGGGAGCATTTAGCATTCTATGAATTTATAATTCTTTCCTGCAAGTGAACCAACCTCTAGACCTTTAAGTTAAAAGTGGAACAAACTTTTAGTGCCTGTGAAATGAAAATGACCACACAGGTTAATGCATTCAAAAATGAATACAGACAGACAATCAACACAGACTAACACTGCATTAAGAGCTAAAGATGAATATTGGGATTTCGACAGGCAACAGGACACACTGCTGGCACAAACTAGGAAGCTTCAGAAGCTGAACCAGGCCCTGAGGAGTAATACTGCCCCCTAATGTAAAAACCAAAGCAGTGCACCCGCAACTAAATTTAATACTGAAAAAATACAAAAAAAAAACAAAAAACACACAACCCAGAGCCATTTAATGTATTTTGTTTTATTATCAACAATAATAATACAGATACAACAAAATACCTGTACAACAGATTATAAATACATGAAGTACAGTGGAGCAAAGGCAAGTCATAATAAGAGACTCTTTTGATTCTAGGAGACAAGGTGGAAAGGAGTTTCACTTGAGATGCAAAATACAGCAACCAGAAATAAAAGCAGTACAGAAGTAAACAACACGGCACAACTTATCAGATGCTCCAAGTGCATTGGAATAGAAGACAGCTTACTATTACTATTTTCAAAAAAAAAATCTGTATGTAGATAATAGATCATAGATTAGTCAGCGCAAGCCCTGCACGTACATTCTCCCAGCTATGGTTAACTTTTCAACAAAATTCACTGAAACCAGATGCTTAAGTCTTGAGAATCATTACAATTATTGGGAGAAAAAACTGGTTGATTATAGTGTTCACAGTCTGAATCTCTGGAGGAAAAGTAATCTTCTAAGATTCATGCTGTTTTTTTTTTTAAATTGTAGTCTAAAACCCTGCCCCCTTCATGCTCTGTACTCAGCATATTCTGAACTAGCAACAACTGACATTTTCTCATAGTTCTCAAAATAAAAGGCACATGTGCAGAATATCCTTAAGGTGCACAATAGATAGCGTTTAGTCTCTGTATCAACTCTTCAATGGATGAAGAGACAGACATTGATACAAGTGCCACAAAATCTCACTGTAAAGAAATAAAACATCAAATTGTTCCTTTGAATCATGCTTCTGCCCTACTGCAACAAACAAATGGAGGCTCAGAAATGTATTTATAATGCATACAACATGATGTACTGTAATTATAACGTATATTAGGTCTGGAGTAGCATGTGATTTGGCTGATTTACACCAAATGCATATTAGCCTATACTAAGCAGCCATTGGTGAAGTCAATGTGTGGTTTGTGGCTCAAGGCATCTCCAGATTCCATGATCAGTCACAGTTCAATGTTTTGTATAGTGTAGTGAGTAACACCTCTGCCCTCTTTACTGTAGACTAGGGTTTGACCCCCGCCTGGGCAAGCACCCTACACTATACCAATAAGAGTCCTTGGACGAGACTCCTAACACTACCTTTGCCCACCTATGTAAATTCTAAGTTTCTCTGGATAAGAGCGCCTTGCAAATGTAAATGTTTCTGTGCTCTCACAACCACCTAGACTTTAAAATACTGCTTAGATAGGAGTCTGTAGATTCTAGAGACTTCTAAGCACTATTTTAAATGCTTTAAAAGTTTTAAAATGCAACTCTTCATCTTGAACCACATAGTTTACAATGGCAAAAATCATCATGCACATCTACACTGTACAGCTGACTCAAGATCTAAGAACAAACACAAGCGCTTAGACCATATATTCTGGGTAGAACAGTGTTATTCCCTCACATTCTATGATATTCAAACAATAATATATCTCTCTCTCTCTCTCTCTCAAACAGAGCAGATCACCTCTGTTATACTCGATTGAATGAGATAATGCAATAAAAACACTCGTATGACGGAAAATCTGAGCAGTACCTTACCAGATAATTAGCAAAGTTAGGACTACATTAACCCAAGTAGTAGATCCACTACAGAGGAGTTAAAATGTGCAATAAAAGCAAGTCTTCAATTACTTTGCATTGCACACTGATTAAACCATTTAATTTCTAAGTTTGAACAAATTAGGGATTTATTAGTATATCTTTAGCATAATGACCTTCATCAGGCAGTGCAACAGAACAGTAAACGCAACATTTAGTACAAAAACCACTTCAATGAAGTAAAATGACTTTCTAAGAGTGTTTCAGTCCTAATAAATTGAGAACTATAAGGTGCATTTTTCAAATTATAATGAAGTGCATTCTCCTGCACCAATAAAGAATAGTAATGTTTAAAAAAAGGTTTAGACATGAGAAGCTGATTTGTAGCAACACATACTATTCACCAGATTCTATATACACTACCTGCAACCGCATACATAGACATGTAGACACAATATAGACACAGAGAAAGTGCCGATTTCTGATAATCACTAATGCAGTCGAATCAAGCAGGTGAACCGATCTAGCGACATCTGAATTTCCAATGTTTGAGTTACTTCAAGTTCATAAACATTGACTAAAAAGACCTGTTCATAAACAGCAACAGTTTCTCTGAAATGTGCTTTTATACAGGACTAGAACTACATTAACAACAATTAAATGTGATTTTCTTGTGGACACCTGCCTATTAAGAGGAGATAATGATATCCATTAAGAGGAACCTTAAAAGTGCTATACAAATTTCACATACCAAAAAGAATCTTTTGTACATTCTGTCCACATACAAAAATACATCCCTTTATTTGAAATATACCCTAGATGGCTTGGTTTTTGGTTAGAGATCTACAGTGAAAACATGCACCAAGACCAAAACATATATGAAAACTAACATTTTTCACTGAAGAGGAAGATGACAAAAGCACCATAAACTACTACAATGATCGCGTGGACATCATCTTACCCCGTTTTTCTGACACCCTGTTTCTCATTCACCAGAAAAGCCTCAGATACCCCACAAGCCTTTTCGTATTAGTCAACATACAACTAAACAAAGGGACCACTTCAGTCAAAAAGACAATCAGATGGGCAATAGTTCTGTTAATTAACTTGCAGTCTATGGTACTGGTGCAGACAAAGAGACAGGAACCACAATCTTAGGTTCCTTACTTATTTGGTCTTTTTCTCTGTAAAACGGAAGATGCTGCTCCAGCTCTTTTTGTGCGTTAAAGCAATGGGAACAGATCAGTCGACATAGATCAGACTAACTGTTCAAATCCAGAGTAGACCACTGAACCTGAAGTCCCAAAAGACAGAAAACACAGAAAGAGAGTTCTCACAAGTTGAAACAAAAACAACTATAGCCCAATAGTATGAGAAAGACTGACTAGACACAGCAGCGAGGATCCTGGCAGATCATTTGGTGTGTAACAGTTATTGCACTTAAGAGGCAAAGCAAGAAATAATAGAACCAACAGGACTGACTGTGCAACGGGACAGAGAGGTTGGCACTGAGAGCGCAGTATGAGAGGATAAAAAGTGGAGGTGTATGTATTAAAAGCCATTGTACTAATCCCGTTCATTAATTCAAACCCTTAAACTGGGTCTGCACCTCTCCACTAAGGTCGGTCTGCCTCCTTACTTTCCCTGAAAGTTGCTCAGTTCAATGTCATCTTTACGCCGTCTCTGCTGGGCGAAAAGTGAGCTGAAAGGATAAAGTTTGGCTTTGGCTGGGTACCTCTGGCCAGCAATGTCCACCTCATAATCACCACGGTTGATGAAGTCAGGAGTGACTACAGTGGGGGTGCCATCTAGACTAGGTGGGCTGACGAAGCCCAGACACACATGGCGCTCCAAGGTGTAGCTGTAGGCGCTGCTAGTGGTCACTCCCACTAGCTCACCATTGCGGTAGATGGGCTCGCCCCACCAGGGCCATAGGTCCAGCTCAGTGTCATGATCTTCCAAGACCAGCATGATGAAACGGCGGGTGACTCCCTCCTGACGCTGCTGCAGCAAAGCTTCCCTACCAAGAAAATCTGTGTGCTGAGTGAGAGAGAAAAGCAGAGAAAGAGACAGAAAGAGAGAGAAAGAGAAAGAGAGGGGTGCATATTTAAGTAAAAAATTTTTTTGCAAAGTTTATTTTCAAGCTTTGAATCGTCAATACAAATTTTAAAATGCACCCACAGAGAGGATTTTTTTTTAGCTTTCCCAGCATAACTGATGCGTATAAACAATGTTTAGTAAAAATAAAACAAGCAATACAAAGATATACCAGTTCTATCTATAAATCATTAGTAAAAAAAACAAACAATTAAATAAACACAAAATAAAGGACAAAAAAAAAGTGACAATTGTTAGGCCCATTACGATAAATGCTCATAAGTAGCCCGCTGAGAGTAACTGGACAGAAGGACTACAAAAACAGATTATTACTCACTTTGTCGAACTTGACACGGAACTCACGACCACATTCAAGGGGTGTAGTGAAGGAGTCCAGATCCTGTCCCCAGAAGGCAAAGAACTTCTCAATGCGGAGACTACGCAGGGCATAGTAGCCTGCGTTACGAATGCCATACTTCTGACCCACTGCCATAACCTCGTTATACACATGCAGTGCATACTGGGGAAACAAATCAAGTTACAAAATAAAAAAAGGCCACATTAAGAGCAAGTGGTAAAGCAGTATGTGTTGCAACTCACCTCTATAGGGATGTACAGCATGAAGCCTGGCTCTCCAGTGTGAGTCATACTCATTACCCTGATTCCATTGGCATAGCCCACACTCATTTCCTGTAGTGACCACAAAACGCTTTCAGAAACATGCAGCACCAACAAAACCTTTACAGATAACATTTCCATCTGCAACCACTATTACTATTATTTTTAGGCACAGTGCTATTAGTCCTAGAATCAAAACAGCTGAACTCATAAGTGAAACATCCACTTTGCCATTATGTCAGCAGTAAGTAAACCTTGCAAAGAGACAATGGCCCTTATTCATCAACGATGAGTGTTGTTAAATCTGACTGTAAAATGCAACGTTTTGGTATTTGTCATTCATGCTTGATTTGTGGTTAAATAATCAAAATTATGAATATTATCAGTAATAACAAGAAAAACAAAATTGTAATACTAAAAACTGTGAACACACTGATCCTTGTACTAAAGCGGAAGCACTTATGTACACAAACAAACGCTGCAACTACTGATATTCTTTTAAAGACATATTGCACTGTGCTTTCACTTTTTACTACTGATACAGTAAATTTACTACCACCTCAAAAATACAAAACATAGCTTACCTAGTTCAGTAGAAGACACTTCATGTACTGCAGTATTAGAACTCAAGCAGCCAGTATTTTAAAAAGTATTTACACTACATAAACACTTCATTCTACCATTTTAAACAAAGCAAAGACATTTTCATTTCACATTATATTATTACTTTCAACATATGTGATTTTAACACCACAAAACTATTTAGGCTTTGGCAAACTCTGTCTATGAGACCAATCATTGGCTGTTAAATGCTTTCCTTTTACTGGCTCACTACCAAAATATTTGCATGAATTAGGGCTGCTTCATGTAGATTATATGAATGTAAGAGCAACATGGGGCATGTCTTTTCCAAATGATATGTTAATAAGGCATTAGTGTGCAGGCACTTGTTTTCACATACAGAAGATCATTTATAAGTTGGGCTCAAATCACCACTTATTTTGACAACAAACAACAGTTACATAAATCAGGCACAAAGTAATTTCTAAGTCAATTAGGGTGGTCAAATCGGTGGTTGTTTTTATGCAACTCTGATGAATAAGGGTGACTGCCTGCCACTCACCTTACAAAACAAAGATGGGAAGTGCTCCGGAGTCATAGAGACATAAGAGAGTTCAGATAGCACATCCATCGCTCGGGGGCCAATCAGATTAAGAGCTGCAAGGGGTGACATGTCAAAGAGGAGAAACTGCACAGTTCTCACAGCACACAAACTGCTGCTACCAGCCTTCTTCATGTTAAGCACTAAGTGTAACTTGACAAAATATAATGTAGAAATTTAATCAACAGAAACTTTTTAAAAATAAGCTTCATATGTTTCATTCTGATAAATGTATTATGTCTCTCTCACCGGTGAATTTCCAGCTGACATCCTCTAGGTGAAGCTGGGTATCACTGGGCATGTGCCTCTTTATCCAAGACCAGCAATGCACTTGTTGATCCGTAGGGGAGATGATAAAGAAACTAGTGGGTCACACAAAAATAAAACACAAATGTGACACTTTATAAATGACAGTTTTGAACAATGCTTCAAAACAATATTTTTGTTGTTTTGAGAGAGTCCACATCAGGAATAGACAAAAAGCTATAAAATGGGATTTCTTCCATTATGAAAACCTTTGGCAAACCTAGACATGCTCCATTCCTTTAAATTAAGTAGAGAGGCCTTCTCACCTTTTCAGGGCACACAGGCATTAAGCTAAATTTCTTCAAGAAAAATACTTTGCCCCAAGAATCCAATCAGATGGGACTGTGTGCCTGTGCTTAGAAAGAAATCAAGAAATACAGTGATCTCTTGACCAACCTGTTTTTACTAAGGCGCACCACGCTGCAGTCATTTTCATAGCCGCCCCTCTCATTGAGCATGCCTGTGTGGACAATGTGACCTACGGGAACATCCAGGTCATTGGCACACAGCCTCTGGAGCAACTCTAGGGCTTGGTCCCCACTTGACTAATAGTGATAAGGATTGAAGAAAAGGACAGGAAGTTAGAGTTTCAAAATGTACGTACACACGAATTTTGTTAAACGCACAGAAACGCTAATACTAAAATATTATTTCAGTTTCAGTTTCTGGCTGGAAATGCAGCCAGTACAGACCCCAATTGTTTCCACTTTGCAATTTAATCAAAACTAAAAAAAATAAATAAATAAATAAATCACTTTTTCTCAATAGTAGAACTTTAATGGCAACATTCTGCATATTTGATATGCACTCTCTTGCTCTTCTGTCATAAAAAAGCATTACTGCAATTATTACAAACATTACAAAAATCATCATTCATTATTTTGGAAAGCTACATAAAGCACAATCGCAAACATTGTTCTGTTAGCACAAACAGTCAGCATTCACTGAATAGCTGATTTGTCCTACAAAAATGAATAAATATGCAATTCCTTAAAAAGCTCCCAGTGACTGAGAACGGTCATCTTATTTCAAACATTTTTGAAAGCTAGTAGTAAAAAAAATGCATTTCAGCTGCTCACATCTGCATGCTTTGTGAGCCGTTGGACAGCAGAGTGGATAAAATACTTGCCCTTGCCCTGCATGCAGAAAACCACTCAGCTTGGGACTTCTCTGTGCTAAATGATAGGCACAACTCCTAAAGCTAAAAAGTATTGCAGACATACTACACATTGACGTAGTTACTCACTGTGAGCTCAAACTTGGTGAAGGAGGACATGTCTATGACACACACTGCCTCCTTACAGCACTTCACCTCAGCACCAACAATGTCAAACCAGTCTGGCTTGTAGAAGGTTTTACTCTGGTCCAAGGCCAGCAAATCTGCAGTAAGGCAAAGGTTTAGGGCAGAGGGAAAGAGAAGGAGCATCTTAGAAACAGTACTGTTATCTCTGTGATAAAGAACATGGCAAAAGCATACTGTTCTTTTTCCTTCATAAATGTCTTGGTATGTAATTTCAGTATCTTAAAAGGAAAAATCAAGCCTCTCACGATCTAAAGTGAACAAATGAAAAATTGTTTGACATCAATATGCATTTGCACACTAAGACTGCTATTTAAAAGTAGATGACCTATTAAAATCAAATCACAAGTCACAAGCCACTCACCCTTTCCAGCAGGGACAAAATATTTGGCACGCTCAAAGCCATGCTTCTCCATCCAGCGAGCTCCCTGGGTGTCTAATCGGTCATACAAGGGGCTGGTGCGCAGCTGCCGGCCTGTCTGGAAGTCCCACCTTGGAACTTTCAGCTCATACAGCAGGGCTAAAGCAGTGAAAGAGGGAAATGGAATAAGAAAGAAAATGCTTAATACTCAGAACAGAAAAAGAAAGAAATCACACAAACAAAATGATGGAAAGACTGTGTAACACAAATGGACTTTTTTTGCTCTCAGCTCTGTTTCAGTCACATTTGCAATGCTGTTTTACATTTAGCCAGTTTATAGTGGAAAATTGGACCAGTCTTCAAAAAAGAACACAAATCAGTACCACAGTGAACAGATGGAGCAAACAATGTGGGCTGAAGCCTGAAGACAAAAAGTGAAAACAACATGATTCTCCATCATCTGCTTCTGTTATTCTGAATTGTATTGACAACTAACTCTTCAAAAGAGTTAAACTTGACCAAACTTGAGTGTGATTAATCATGATTAATAAGATATGATGAAACAAATGAATAATAACAAAAGAACAATTTTGTCCAAAACGTTCTGAAGAATTGTGTGTGCAATAACCAAATCTTTCCAAGTCATGTATGTACAGTTCACAAATCACTAATGTACTGTGAACTGCCAATGGCACAGAAGTGTTTTCCGAGTGTTTTGATAAGAAGGCTTCACCAAAAAACAAGGACTATACATTTAGGTTTTATTCAAGGAGGATCCTTTGCACAAAGAGGTTAACATTTATGCAAAGGATCAGCATGTGTTTTCAGTAGCTTTTTGTTCTTAGAACACACCATGGTAAACTTTTTTCAGTACTTACGCATGACCTCCATCACACGATGGCGCAGAAAGGTTCGGCTGCTCTGCAGATTGCCAAAGCGCTTGATGTCCAGAGGCCAGACATTGGCACTTGGGTAACCATAGGTCATCCATTCAGCCAAGTACCTGATTGTAATATAAGAAAAGGTTAATATAAAGATTTTTTTTTAATTCTTGAACAATAGAAGATCCCAGAATAAAAACAGTAAGTAAAACTAGCTCAGCTCTTTTCTTACTTTCCAGCTCCTCCTGCAAAGGACAGGCCAGAGGAGTTCATGCCAGCCAGGACAAAGTAACCATGCACGCCTGGAGTCTCCCCCATGAGACAGCGCATGTCTGGAGTGAAAGACTCTGGACAGTTCACCAGCTGGTGGATCTCACAGGAGTCCAGGCTTGGCATTCTCCTCAGAAGGGCACTTAACATGGGCTCTGAAGAACAGAACACAGAAAACAAAGAGAAGGACAAATGATCAAAACTAAGATTGTTGCAAAGCAAACAGCAACTATCAGAACAGAATATCATGGCAAATTTGCTTTAAGATGTTGAACAGAAATTAGACAAGACAGAATCTGAACTAATACACAGGCTGTGGAACAGTGAAAATATTGTTTCTGACAATTGAAAATATTTGCACCCAACCTTGACAACTTCATACAAATGTAAACAAATGCCATGACATGGAGTTAAACAATGAGAGACAGATATTGAGGCAATAAGTAATTGTCCTGTTTGGTTTGCTTTCAAGAACATTTCAGAATACAACCTGTGAAGAATAAATATGGTGTTAAATTAATTCAACACAAACAACCTTTCATAAATTAATTATCTAGAAGTAAAAATGTTTTATATTTAAACACAGTCTCACTTAAAATGGGTAAATACACTTTTGTTTGTTCACAGAGACAGTTCTTGAAAATCTGATCATGTGAATCTACATTTATTCTCTTTGTCTGCAATATTCCTATAAATGTTCTCACTCTACCAGAAAAGAAAACTAAAAAAGAGAAAATGTAAGTTAAAGGTAAATGTAAAGTGAATGTCTTGCTAAGCTGGACTCACCAAAATGGTCCCAGTCCTCCTGCATGTTCTGGATCTCTAACTGATTGCGACCCTCGGTGAAGATTGGTTTGGGGTTCTTTTCAAAGCCTCCTGACAGAACACCACCCTGCCAGGCCCGTACATAGATCCGCCCATCCATATCCATCACCACTATGTAAAGTCACAAGTCTGCATTAAGTTCAATCTTGCAATCTCTCCATCACAGCCTAAAGCAATGCAATGGCACAGCAGGCACCAGAACTGACAACAAGCTCTGCTTTATTCTGTATAAGTTATTTGCTTCATTTTGCTATATTATTCAATTGTTCAATTATGCAATGAATTGCATTTACATTAAGGTTGCAATCTGTATGAACAGGTTCTGGACTTTTTTCCTTTGGTTTGATGTCAAAAACAGCAAAGACATGGCAAAATGTAAAGGATGATAACTTTCAAGTTCAGATCTTAATAAAACATTGTTGGTTTTATTACAAACAAAAATGTGGTACTGACTGAAAGTTAAGAATCTGCACTTCTGACAGAAATTCTCCACTTTTTCAATTATCTACATGTGAGAAATAATTAACATGGAATTACTCCATGTTTTTGTTATTGCTGGTGGCAAAAGAAAAGACAGCAATGTTTGATTATCAAATAATGAACCAGATTTATTTGTAGCTTTCAGCATACTATTGTATGCCTGTCAAACATCTGAAGATAAGAGACCATTTGATGTTGTGTCACCTGGTGTATTGGGTGACAGAGGCTCCTGTAGAGGTTTGGTGAGGAGGTAAAAATGCTCACAGCCATGCAGGGGCACTGACACTTTAACTTCACTACTCTGGCCGAGCTCGTACGCCCACTGAAAGATCAGAAAACACCAATCAAAGGAGCGCAAGAGCACAACTGATCAAAATCTTTCACACTCCAAAAACAGCAGTATGTGTACAGAAGTATTTTTCAACCTGTCCAGCACAGTTGACGAAGTACTCGCATTCAATGGGGCCCCGGTCAGTCTCCACTCCTGTGACATGACCCTTCTCCACCAGAACATGATTCACGCTGGTTCTTTCATGGATCTGGACACCTAGGGTGAACATATTAAGATATGTGAAGGCAGAAAGTGCAAAAAGTCACTGGAAAAAGGTAGAGGGGCAGTTCCAAATGTAAAATAAATAAATAAATAAATAAATAAAAAACCAGGGCCACAAACCAAAAGTAATAGAAAAATCTTACCATGCCCTACTGCTGCCATAGCAAGCGCATGATTAACATCTGGTGCTGATACCACAGCATCTCTGGGGAGATGGAGAGCACCCACCAAATCATGAATGTTGACCAAGGGATGAAGCTTGGCAACTTCTTTGGGTTTGATGACATCACAGGCAATACCTAGTACCCTGTAAACCACCAAGAAAAAAAAAATGGCATAAACTTGGGTAGATAGGTCCTCCATTACCAGGGGCACTAAAGCAATTTACATAGTATGTTTAAAGACATTAGTTTGAAATCTCAAGAATAGACCCCTTAATCTTTTGTCCCCCTAATAAAGATATCATATACTAAGCATAATCAATTTCTTCAGGAATTTTTGACCACTCCAGTTATAAATTTTATGTAACTTCTGAAACAGCTGGAGATCATCTCTTTTATTACCTCTTTATTGCCTATTTACTTGTAGAAAACAAGAATGTGTAGCAGATCAAGGTTTTACAGAGCAGAGAACCGACTTACTTGAGCCTTGATGCTAAGCGCTTCAGGGAAATGAAACGGTCCTGATTCTGAGCCAAACACAGTGAGCCAGTCCTGACAAAACCTATAGAAAAAATACCCACAGTCACCCTAGTCTCATGTATTCTTAGGAGCTTAGCAGTTTTTTCCAAAGCCTGTAATTTGTAGACATGTAGTTTTCACACCTGTTTTGACGCCAGTCTCCTCCTCCAAACGCTCATAGAGCGCATTAGAGTAGTCTGCCATTTGGCTCTCAACAGAAATGGGTTTGGCAACGCTTACTATTCCTGCACTCAGCCGAGTTGTGCCAGCTCCAAGTCTATAACAGACAGAACCAAACAATGAACAATGGAGCTGTATTGAGACTGTGCTTCACTAAAAAAGGTTTATCTCTAAAAGACTTCAAATTATTACGAATTCCACAATCAGGAAGCTACACTTTGGTTCAAACAAATGCTCAAACATGTACCAGCCCCCTCAGTTAGTACATAAAGCAAACATGTTGCATATCTTTTTATAATACAGTGTAGGTTTTGTCAGACACTCACCTCCCCTGCTCTAGGAGCACTATCTCTGTCCAACCAAGCTTGGCAAGATGATAGGCAACAGATGTTCCAACAATGCCCCCACCACATATTACTACTCGGGCCTGGCTGGGTAGAGGTGTGGGGTGGCTGTCCTGAGCTGTGGCTAAAAGCCGGACTGAGGCCCACAGGACCTGGCGGTCCAGTCTGCGTCCACAGCATCTAGTGTCTGAGAAGAGCCGAGGGAGCAGGGCAGGCGAGAGAGCCCTAGAGCTCCACACACAGCTGTGCATGGCTCTTCCACCTTAAAAAACATAGACTGAGTTATAGACACCTACATTTATACACCTTAAAAGCAGAAAAAATAGTAGAAGCAACTTTAAGTAAAATGAGGCCTGTGTAAGGGGCTCCAGTCTAAGGGAATCCTACACTTCCTAAACAAATGAGAAGAGGATAAAGAAAATGGAGCCAGTGTGTTTTCCACCAATACCTTCAAATAAAGAAACACTGATAAATCAAAATGACATTGACTTCAGGAAAGGGTTCTAAGTCAATAAAGGTCTTCTAGTTAATCCAAGCATTGATTAAAACTGAACCTGAAAACACATACACCACTTACATTTATCTTCTACAGTACCAAACAGATAAAATAACTGGCAACTACTTATCAAGCTAAACAGACCAAATTTACAGAATCAAACATGGATTCTTAACACAAGTTTTTCAAATCTAGAGTCATTAGCTGCAAAGCACAGTCCACAGCACTGGACCCTCACGACACATACCCTTTATTTCGGGCCACTGATTCTTGTCCCAACTTCCGGTTTGACGCTTTGTCAACACCCATGACGAACGCTCTTCTTCTTTTCAGGTACAGTTCTCGTGTAACTCATTGTCTTGTTGTGATTAGTCCTCATGCAACTTAATATATTTGCAGATGCTTGTTTATTGCTAACTTCGTGTAACGAAACTATAGTGAGCAGAACTAAACACTTTATAGTTTTTCTTACTTCTGCACACCTCAGTCATTTTATGAAAAGCTTGCTGCTTTGCAACAGGTATGCTGAAGCAAAAAAATACACATGACGGTGTGGTGTTTGGGCCCTCCAGGACTGGAATTTTCACAGTGAGCGGTGTCTACGGACACAAAAATGACCTTGAACTTACTATTCTTTGCTCTAAAATGTTCAACACAGGACTGTTCTCAGTGTGATAATCTCAAGAATCCCTAGGACGCTCACATTTGTGCTCTGACACTTGACACAAAGAGGAACAAGTAGTGCAACAGGTGGAGCGACAGTGATAAACAACCCCTTCTCAGATCAGATCAGCTGTAACTAAAATGAAACACACTTAATTCTGGTGTTCTGTGTCTTCTGTAGACTCTGCAGTCACTTTAGTTGGGTCAGATGTGGTGATCTAGGTTTGGAGCAAGACCCAAGTAACTGAACAAGAACATAGGTGG
The DNA here is from genome assembly GCF_904425465.1 of Colossoma macropomum. Classification (NCBI taxonomy): domain Eukaryota; kingdom Metazoa; phylum Chordata; class Actinopteri; order Characiformes; family Serrasalmidae; genus Colossoma; species Colossoma macropomum. The sequence continues at coordinate 22,678,515 of NW_023494798.1, read as the reverse complement.
AAAAATAAATACAAGATTCAGCTCATAAAACAATTTATTCAGCCGTTCTGGTGTATTAGCAGCGGTAAGCCCTGAACTGCGCTCACTGTGCTTATCTGGTAGGTTAATTCCGCGAAGGTTACCAGCTAACTGGAAATCGACATAAAAGAAGGCAACCAAAATAACCTCAGTAGATTTACACATTTAACCAAGTTAGTTGAGTATTGTTTCACTTACAGCCGCACACAGACTAATTCATTTCATAAAATAATGTAAGCTTTAACAGCATCTACCTTTGATGGCTTACAGTTTATTCGGGTGAATCACCAAGGTTAAAACTGACTAAATTACCTACCAAGTAAGTCAACTCGTTCATTCTGTAACGTTACACGGTTGACTAGCTACGTTAGCTAGCTAGCGTTATTTACAGCCAAAGCCATAAAGCTAATGTTGGGTTTATAAAGTTAACCTGCTTTCACGAAGCCAGTGGCAGCCGCTTACTTACCTGCTATACCCGCTCCACCTCCTGTCGAGAATGTTTACTTTTTAGCCGTGCTAGCCAGTCGCTAACTTCACTGGAAAGCAGATAACAGACCAGGGCTTCGGACTGCAACTCGGAGCTGAAGCCAGCTAGTTCGCTAACGTTACATATCTCGTAAGCTAGCTAGCTAACTTGCTAGCTCAGTGGCCTTTGCTGCTGCGGTCTGCTGATAGGCATTGCGACCCCTCTTCTTCTTTTGCTTTCCGGGGCAGACATGAGACACACAGCGCCGCTGTCTTTCTGCAGGAGGTTGCAGCAGAAGGTGAAGTCAAAATGCGCTTTTCTACATGGGCAGGAGCTGGTACACCTCGCAGCCTGTGCCTTCCAGGTCTGTAACACATTACACACTGTCTCAAGACCACCCTTTATGCACTTTTTCATTCACAGAGGAGTTCACAATTTGTGATATAAGAACTGAGGTAGTGAAGTCACTTCAAAACACTTAACAAATTCAAGGTAAAAAGGTGCTTTGTCCTTTACAGCCGCAAAAAATTGCTGGTCAATCGATGGAGTCCTCCTCACTCCATCTCAAGACAGCAATGAATTTTGTCTGCGCTTGATATTATTTCTTTGGCGTTTTCAGTTGCTTGGAAGAAGGCGCTATAATCAGTGAAATGTTTACTAGGCCGTTGCTGGAGTTATCTGTTTGTTTTGTACTTCAGGAGAAGTCCCGTTATTTAACCCACACATGTATCTATGTATGACCTTTTTTTTTTTTAATATACTGTCTGGAACACATCCTGGAGGGGGAGGTGGGGAGGAAAAGGGGATGTTATGTGTTCTTATGATTATATGTATGCCAACATATAAGTTAAAAGACAATAAAACAATTGTTCACAAAAAAGATAAAAAGGTGAAAATTAGCCAAACGTACTATGTGTAAAAGGCTACGTGTGTACATACAATGCTTTGGATTAATAACCTTTGTTTAAGGATAAATGTAAATAGCCTGAGCCAGGCCCAGCCCCTCCAACCTTTTTCTCACTATTATTTCCTGTTAGCCTATACTTTGGGCCAGGGCTGTCCAAAGCGTGGCCTACAGGCCAAAACTGACCCGTGAGGAAAAGTTAAACTAACCTCACCCCTCCACCCACAGAGAACAAACATATTTTCATAAATGTTCTAAAATTTATTTTATTGCACTTTGGCACCCATTCCAGACATATCTGGTAAGGCGTATGCTATTGCGTGTTGTTCAGTTGGGCAGACACCAAATTTTCCCTTTAGTGTTTGCCGTTGCAGTGAGTGGAAATGACATTACCTGTGGGGAAAAATGTATTCTGTGGGTAAAATATTTCAGTCAAAGCCACTGCAGAGAAAATCTGACATGATTTTATTTTTTTGAAATCCACTTTTCACATTTATGTGATTTTATATAACAAAATTCAGATTTGCTGTTTTTTTACTTTTTAAACTTTACACATTTGAATTCAAACTCCCTCGAGTGGCTGTGTTTGTAAAAGCGCAATGACATGTTAATATTTGTAGCACTTTACTAAAACATTGGAAAAAATACTCATGGAAATGTCTGAAAGGACACCTATCGTTTTCCCCCTGAGGTACACTTTTGACATTGTGTGTGTTTATATAGAAAAATGAATTAAATTAATTAGTCAATTTAATTAATTACATGGTCATTTTCCTTAAACAGGCTGTTTTTGTCACTGTGCCTTTAAGACAGATATATGTATATTACCTCTAAACTGATTGGATGCCCTGTACTGTGCCCATTTCAAAAAGCTCTGACTTCTGAAACGCTCTTTATAACTTCAGTGTGAGTAGATGGAGCGAAACTGCTGTAGACAGAATTGACTTTCATATATGTAAGTTCCCTTATGTGTAAAGGGGAGTGAACAGCATGTTTTGAAACTTTAACAATGTTTACATACTACATCTTACACTTTTTTATTTCAAGAAAGTAAGAAAAAATCAGTTTTTCCCAGGATATGAGACCTCTAATGCATGCTAGTAATGGATATAATGTGTGCAGAGGCACACCTCATACACTTACTAGTATTTTAGTGAAAGGGGGTGTGTTAGTCTTTCTCACCTGTAGGGTGAGCTATAGAGCTGTGTTATTGCATGCTGTATTAGCTCTGTGAGTGACTGTAGAATGAAAAGCTGGGCATCTGGATGTCTGATTTTTTTGTTTTACCACAAGCCATTTTATTTTTATCCCTCCAATCTATAAATGTTTTGATTAATTGCATGATTTTGAATATGAATGGTTTCCCATGTCCTTCTGTATTTTGGTCTACTCCACCTTGAAAAAGCAATAGTAAGGTTGTCCACAGGTGGTAAGATGAGGGGTATTTTACAGGGGCATAAACTCTAATGTTTATAATAGTTGGCATAACTTCTTAACTTCATTGAATCCTATCTTAAGAGTAGAAACTGGGAAATCTGTGTATATAATGCCTATGATGCCTATGAAGATCTCAGGATGATGTACCAGACCACATAATAACTAAACTAAGCCTATGTGAGAACTAAAAAAGCGCCACCACGAAGAGACAGTAAAACTGCTCCAACTGTTTTTGTTGTTAGTCAGACATAGTTAATGCTGGCTACCTGTTAGATGTGTCCCTTGGCCTTTAAATGTCATTGATTTTCTTACCCTGCTGCCTGTTCTGGGGTGCCACTTAACAAGCATTCATTATAAACTCATGAGTCAGAGCCACAGCAGGGAGACTAATTAACTAAACTTTAAGCCACAATCAAAAATCCCTGCAACTGCTTAGGCCAGTTTTTTCTCCACATCACCAACAAAGGCTTTCAATAACAATACACCCACCGCATTATGTAATGTAGCATTTGCTGAGGCACTGATTCAGCACTTCATTATAGGGACTGTTTGTGACCACATGTATATGACATGCTGAGTGCTGTCTGATCTTGTGTTGTGGATGGAAGGTGTGGCCTTTTTCTTCTGTTTCAGGGGCAGATGATTTCTGTCAGAATAAGTCAAATTTGCATCCTAAGCAGTACAAGTTTCTTTCCATTCCACACTAGCCTATAGTTTCACCCCTTTATTTTAGCTTAAAGGCCACTGTGATAAGGTTAAGGGCCAGTAAATAGGACCAACATTAAATACACATTTAAATGGGAATACCACTGATTTTTCAAAAGCTCTGAATAATAACAAAACAGTCATTCAGAGTGTTTTGATGTGAAATGAGAAACTTACTGACTCTTTACATTAGTGGCGATAGGAATCAGGGGTTGAGAAGTTAACAATGTAAAAATAGCCATTTTGTTGCTATCCAAAATGACCACTGAACCTGAATGTGTCCTCCGAGTTTTTGTATGTAATGCTAAAAATGGTAAAACAGTGGTAAATCTGGGAAAAATATTTTTTTAACTACCGTTTTGCCATAGAACACTCTGCATGTACCTACACCAAGCTTCAATTTTTTATTACAATTTAGGCCAAAAACTTATCTAAAACTATCATAAAACAATGGATGAGGCATCATGCAATGTATTTATTACCATTTCATGTGATAGCTTTCTGTGAAGGAGCTTTTAGAGGCTGATTCCTGTCACCACCACTGTGAAAAATTCTGACTTGGTAAGTTTCTCTAAAATGGCACATTTCATCAAACCACTCTGAATGACTTTACTTACACTTAAAGGTTTAATAAATTTAGTTATGCAGAACATTTAAAAATAGGTGGAATTTCCATTAAAATAGATGAACACAAAATATATTGCTGTTGTTGGAAGAAAACCTCGTATCTCCAAAATGATATCTTTTCAGGAAAAGGAAAAAACCTATTTTACTTTTAATGTAAGTCAAGGGAACCAGACTTTTTCCCCCAAGTCATTTTGGGCTGTTTCTTTTGGTCCACTCTTCATGAAATGTACACACAAGGTAAAGGGCAACGAACATTCTCAAATTATGTCAAAAACTGAAAAACTACAAAAATGGAGATAAAAGGTTTTGTTCTGACAGAGAATTTGACAACAGCAATCCACAAGCTGTCCATGTATTTGCTCAAAATATCTGATTACACAGGGCTCTTTGTAGTATTTTACTTAGCATATTCTGTTTGTCTTTTTTTGTCTTACTGCTGAGCAAGCACTCCTTGTCCTGAAGCAGCGAGACCAAGTTTTACTTGGTGAGAATTCTGATTAGTCTTTGATGCTTGAATCACATTTTGCTTTTGCTGGTGGATGAGATATGTGCTTGATGGTGTAACCATGGTGATCACTCACCCGCTCAGTAAACTCACTGTGAGTGCACTCGGGAAATTCACTCTTATCTGCTATTAAAGTGCTCTTAGCAGAACAGAGCAAAGCACAGAGTGTTAAGATTTTAAAATGTATGAATGACAGATATATGACAAATAAGTTCTCCTGGAATTGCTTTATCAGTTTGATTGTATTTAACATGTTTAAAGACATGTTCAAGTTGACTGAAAAGTGACAGATAAATTTAGCCAGCTTTCTTTAAAGACTGCTACTTGATGTAAACAATTTGGATTAATTCAACAATCCTAATCTTCCAGCCAGAGCACTAGAAATAACTGTTCAGTCACATTCATATGGAAATATGATGACAAAAAGAAGACACAGGTTTCTTAAAACAGTAAAGCTTCTCGGTAGCCAGTAAGGGGCAGTCGTGGGCTGGAGGTTAGGGAACCAGCCTTGTGAACGGAAGGTCGCCGGTTCGGTTCAGCTGACAGTACATGACTGAAGTGCCCTTGAGCAAGGCACCTAACCCCCAGTTGCTCCCCGGGCGCCGTGGGTAGGGCTGCCCACCGCTCCGGGCAAGTGTGCCCACTGCCCCCTAGTGTGTGTGTTCACTAGTGTGCATGTATGTGGGTGTTTCACTGCACGGATGGGTTAAATGCGGAGGTCTAATTCCTCTGTGTAGGCTAATGGTTCTGAATTCATTCACTGAAGTCAACCAAGTAAAAATTGACTTTTTTTGCCTTGTTAGTTTATGTCCCTGATCATATTAAGCACAATTATATTTATATAATATATATATATATATATATGTATATATATGTATGTATGTAATATTTATATTATACTATTTAAAGGACAAAATTCTTGTTTTCCTGTAATATTCAATCAAAATGTCATTATTTTTGCCCACCTCAAAAATGTCTTCTGATTTTAAGTTACATCACTGTACACTAGCAGGCAGTGAAAATAATATTAACCAATAAAATCACACCCCCCCCCCACCACCACCCGCATATTTTATTAAGCAAAACACTAAGCCAGCTAGAGACCTGTTCTGATACTGTTTCATTCTGAAATACACCCCAGCACTGCAGCAAAATGCGTTGACTTCTGATTCACGTTGACTTTAAAGAAAATGTATGCTTGCAACAAATTTATGTTATTTAATACAACAGTTTTCATATTTGTTTAGAATGTTTAACTCTGTGTTTCTCTAAACCAGCGTAGCCAATAAACACATGTGCAGTGTTAAAGAAAACAACACTGTACATTTAAATTAGTCTCGAGGTAGGTCTATTATATTGTCAAACAAGACACCAATGTTGTTCACATTATTTATTGTAATAAATATATTCAATTGTATGTACACTATTTCAACATGAGTGCATATGTACAAATTAACTATACATCTGTTGCCAGGTATGCACAGATACACCTAAATGCCACAGTGCACGATCTAAGGGGCCTTTTGAAGAACTGAAACACTAAGGAACTGTGTGCAGTCCAAAGCTTGGACACAATCACTGGTCTGAAATACTGACTGCAGTGAAATACCTGAAATACTGGTTCCAATGAAGACATGTAACACTGTTCTCCTGTTAATGCAGTGGGTTGCTGTGCATTTGTTGAGCTAGAAGCATTGAAGTGTGCCTAAAGGTTTGTGAGATTCAGGCCTGTACCTGATCACATTCAGGCTCCATGGGCCTAAAGAGAAGTCAGTTGGGCCTGCCAGTGCATTTCTGTTACATTCTTAAGCTAGCCTGTCTCTGTGAGGGGGCGTCCATAAGGCCGCAGGCTAACAAGGGAGTTTTTTAGTCTACAGCTTAACACGCGTTTTCTCAAAGTTTTCTCAACAATCCTCAAGAACCCTGATTAGTGCTAATATTTCTCAAAGACAGTTGGGATCATGGTTCGAAAGGCCAGGACTCGCCCTGCTCAGCCCGATTCTGGTGTTATTTCAGCCACTACACGATTCAGCTTGCCATTCTCTTGATCCACTATTTCCTCACAGGGAGAAAAAGCCTCCTGTAACCTACTAATACTGCATTATAAAATCACCAGCCTGATGGGCTGGGTGCTCATATCCACAACGGCAGTCGATTTAGTGTGCCTTGCTCTGTCTCTCCCCTTCATTAAACAGTGCTAACGTGTAGGCTAGTGCAGTCTGAGCTTCAGTCTGAGCCCCAAACACCCAGAAAGGGTGAGCTGGGAGGCTGTAGGTAAAACACAGACGGCCACAGTGCTGGAAGAGGTCCCACTTTTTGAGTACATAAGCCTAATTTCAAAGGTTGATCACTAAGTACCCTAGGATGCCGGCTATGAGTAAAACGGCGGTGAAAATGATCCCGGCGAAGACTTTCATGAGGCCCGCTTCGCCCTCTCCACCCTCTTTGGGCTCCTCCTCGCACACGGAGATGACCCCCACCGACGAGTTGCCCACGCTGACGGTAGACTTGAGCTCTGCGCCCGCCTCCTGCTTGGCCTCCACGGCCCACGGCGCCACCTGCACCTTCATCTCCATCTCCTCCATCATCTGGTCCACCTGGGCGATCTCGGTCTCCAGGTCCTTGAGGTCAGCCGTGTCGATGCTGGTGTCCGCCTCGTACTTCATGTTCTGCACGCTCATGGCGCGCGCCGCCACCGTCGTGGTGCTGCCCGTCATGCCCGTCTGGATGAAGTGGCGTGTGGGCACCTTGAGCGGGAAACTCTGCCCGATCTCCAGGGACCTCTTCATGTCCACCTCCAGGATCTCCATGCTGCTGGTGAAGAGCACCCACAGGCGCTCGTACTCGGCCCGGTCGTCGTTGCTGATGCTCTTGTCTTTGAGCAGCGCGGTCAGCTTGGTCCGGTTGGCCACGGCCAGCTCCTGCGCCTTCTTGCGGGTCTTTTTGAGCTCCTCGCGCAGGTTCTGCGAGTCCGACGTGCTGCCCAGAGCCGAGACCAGGTGCCTGTAACAGGCGGTCACTTTGTTCAGCGCGTCCAGCATTGTTTTACACTCGTCTTTGCCCATGTCTGCCCCCCAGTCGACGCTTCCCTTCTCACGAAGGAAAAGAAAGAAGCCCGGCTGTTGTAGAAACGGTGCAGAAAATAATAATAAAAACAAATATGGTGCGTTGTTGTGCCTTGGCACGCTCGCCCTTTAGTTTTCACAGGAGCCGAGCAGCCATACAAATCCACTCTGCTCTCACAGCAAATTCCTCTCCAGCCATGTTCCCTGCTTCTGACGGAGAGCAGTCAGGCTTAACAATAAATGGATCTGTAAACAGCTTTACTTTTGCCCTCGGAGATTAGTCTTCGTCAGTAACCCGAACAGTAGGCGGGTTGAGCATCAATTTAAAACCATGTTCTTTCCCCCCACAGCTCCGCCGCTACATCAGATGGTAATCCATGAAAACGAAGGCAAATGACGGGAGTCAAGCGTTTACCCAAAACTCACAAATACGACCACATCGTTTGAGCGACTAATCCTTCCAGAAGAGACGCAATTTGGCCCTCAGTGAAACTCGTTCGTCGCTGAGAGAAATGATGCTGATTTGCCCCTCCAGAAAATCCTTTCGTTAGAATGAACCGTCCACGGTGGAGTGTTTTAATCCGTCCTCCTCGGCTTCTGTCGTGATGATGCTGAGATATTTTGTTTTTGTTTTTCCTTTCTTTTTTCATGAGAGCGGCATCCACCACAGATTCGTTGTCGTTTAAATACCACTAGTAGCCCAGTGTGGTCACATGAGCGCGCATCAGCGATACAGCCAGTCAGCGCCTGGGTCACGAGGAGAGCGAGGAGCTCAGCACAACACAGCGCTGCGATTGGCTGGACCGCACCATTATATTTGAATATCAGGAGCGATTGGTTCAACCCTCCTATCAATCAAGCGCATCAAATCCGTGACTTTTGTGGAGAGTGGATTTAAAAGCAATTTCAGAAAAAGGAAACATTACTTTAAACTTTAAAGATTTTTTTCAGGAGTTTTGAAAGTTGACAGATTGTAAACGCATCCCTTTGGTTTGCATTTTGAGCTGTTCGTCGCAATATTGACAGAATTTGCCAAGAGTTTTTTTTTTTTGACCACCTAACCCGGCAAATCCATCAGTTAAAGGGGAATTCCACTGATTTTTCAAAATTTTTGCATAATTCTATTACTGAGACATAGACAAAGTCATTCAAAGTTGTTTAAGTGAAGTGGTCCATTGTAGAGAAACTTACTGACTGATTTCTTGACAGTGCCGGTGATAGGAACCAGGGGTCGCAATGTCTACAACACAGACATAGCAGTTTTATTTGCTATTTAAAACAACTAGTGAACTTATACTTGTGAAAGAGTATCCATGTCTTTGTAGTGTTGATAATGGTAAAATAGTGGTGAATATGTTTTCTTTGAGGAGTGTTTTGCCTGCATGTACCCTTCCGCCTTCAAGGTATCCTTTCTAAATATACAGTGTAGGCCAAAATATCACCTAAAACTACCATAAAACAATATATCAATATATATGTGAGGGAGCTTTCAGAGAAACTAAATTCTTCAGACGTCTTGATACCATCACCACCACTGTCAGCAATTTTAAATTGTTAAGTCTCTCTACAACAGCATTTCACATCAAACCACTCTGAATATTTTGTTTTAATTCATCTTAATGAAGTACTTTAACAGAAAATGTTGAAAAATTAAATTCCCCTTTATGGAAGTATTTCGCAGTCCAGCTTCATCGTTTAGAGTTTCTTAGTATCCATTACTATCCTTCTACTCAAGTAAGATATCACGGCAATGCATTTTAGTGTTTTGATGGTCCTAACACCCACTCAAGCTCTTAACGCTCTGGGTACTCTGGGTGGAATTTAGATCAGGATTATGTCAGGGACAGACATTTTGAAGCCACACCAACGTAGCTTTTTAAGAAAACCTTGTTTTCACTGAACCACTGTCCCCTTATTGGGGATTTCATGTCCCACAATTTTATCTGTTTAACATTTATAATATTTGGATCATTTAGTCATTATTTTTTGCCTTCTTCAAGGGTGCTGGAGCAGACGTCTCTCAGTGTATTTTAATTCTGCGCATTAACTGTAGCTGATAAAGTTAGCCCAGCTAATGTGTTCATGTGTGTTTGAGACTGAATTATGTGTGTCATCTGGAAAGGGTACTGTAGACCCTCATAATTTTGTTTTAACTTATGGGTCCGCTGTGTGGCATCCCAAATTACTTCTGGGTACAATATGTGGACATTGAGTTTGCTTCCAACTGTAATTCCTTATCACCAGATGGCCTGTTTCAGCTCCAGTTACACAGGTGCATGTTAAAGGGGAAATAAACTGATTTTTAAGAATTTTCTGCATAATTCAGTCGTTGAGATGTGTACAAAGTCATTCAGAGTGGCTTGAAGTGAAATGTTGTATCATAGAGAAACTTACTGACTCGTATATCTTTACAGTGGTGGCGATAAGAACCACGGGTTGCAATGTCACACTAATATAGCCACTTTATATAATGTCGATAATGGTAAAATAGTTGTAAATCTAAAAAAAATCTATTTTACTTTATATCCCTCCGCACATACTTGTATGCCATTAATGTGTTTAACATCAATCCACATTGAATTACTTTATTTACGTCTTTATGATTTATTATGCAGAAGTTCTGGAAAATCGGTGGAATATATTGTAGAACCCAAAAAAGCTAATAAGGCAAATAACAAATGAAGGTTGATGGTTGGTTTTTTATGATATTATGAATAATATTAACAGGTTTCTTGCTTTTGTAGAACATTTCTTTATATTACCTCTCAAATACACTAATAAGGGGAGTGGACCATTAGCTGGTATCGCACTAATGGACAGAGGAAGAGGGAAATAAGGCCATGCTTACTGCTCAGATAGCAGCAGGGCCTATTATGCTCTCTTAAACTCTTGGCCACGGATGGCTCTGGAGTGTAATGTTCTTGACTGTCGAAGCCAATCTTGTTACCTGAACAACAATGAGAATACATTTCACGCACTGAAGACAAGACTTGCGAGCAAAATGCCCCTCTACAAGGCTTGCAGAGCAGTGTCTGAAACCCAGCATCGCATCATGCCTCTGAGTCAAAGTTGACAGAAAAACGGTGATGGCAAAGCATTTATTACAAAGTACTAAACTAATTTATATTAATCTGTCAAACTAGTTTTGGTTTTCTGAAAAGCAGTGTTCATGTATAAAAAGGACTGTGATTCCTATGTGGCAAAACCCAACACTGATGTAAACATCTCCAACTCTTTTACCATCACAGTTATTGTTTAATTTCATACCCAAAGTACTGGAGTATGGAGATAAACCAATGAAGATGGTGTTGCTGTCCAGTTACTTGTGTACTGTAGTATGAAGCTGTATGAATATATTTTATTTATTTATGTATTTTAGTCATGATTAAGTCTAGGGCCCTGGGTATGTGTTCTGCTTTGCTGATTTTTGACTAGATGTGGAGCTGTGTCAGTCTTACAGACACAATTGCAAGATGGATCATTTTGTTTAAAAATCTCCATAGACCTTAATTACTGGAAAAAACTCGAATGGGTTTAGGTGAATGGATTCAAATGACAAGGTGTGGTGGTGGGTAGTTACAAGCTGTTCTAACTGTGCATACTTTTTTAGCACAGGTAAAACCCATTATCAGCTATCTAGCATCTTATTCTGTAATTAGAATGCCTTTTTTGTTTATATTGACAACAATAAAGTCCAGGGCTGTTTGAAACTGGCAGTGGGTCCAGACTTCCATTTCTCATTCTAGCAGCTTAAGCGTAACCCAGCCTATTGCACTGTAAATAAATGTAGTCACTGCATAGTAGCATTGCTTTTCATGTAGTTGCTGAACAATTGCATTGCTGTCCATGTAATAACTGAATAATAGCATTGCTTTCCATGTAGTTTTTTTTTTCCCTCTTGCATCCCCCTCAGATCAAGGACTGGTTTTTAAGACACCACACTCTATCCTTGGCATTAACTGCCTCTGTCACACAGATCAGTTTAAACCGTGTTTTATATTTATAGTTCTCATAGAAGTGTTAGTGTTTTTAAGTTTATGAGGAAACACTGCTACTGTTCCTCTCCTAATGAGCTTAGTGTTGCACACTTCTCTGTTATACAATTAAAGTCATGGTGACTCAGAGCCAACAGATGCTGGGTAACCCTGAAGGTTTCCTGCATAGGAGAAAAAGCACCACATTAACCTGCTGCGCGCATGCATAACAAGATGCCATCCAAACTATTGCCCCATGGAGAGAAAAACAGCATGTCCCTGCAGGCCTCTCCCTGAGCCAGTTTCCTAACCATATTTGCCAGCTGTGCCACCCCACCAGCATGCCCTCCCTAGACCTAAACAGATTTAGATGACTATAGAGTACACTATAATTCTGATTCTGTTGTGCTGCTTAAAAGCCATGCAAAACAGTGCGTAATCATGCTACATATACAATGAATATGACAATGTAGCATGTAAAAAAGTAATGGTAAAATCAGTGCAGGCCTAGTAGTAACAAAATATATATACAACATATATATATACAACATATATATGGTCACAAAATCGCATTCTGCTGCTATTGTGGTCTTGCATGTTTCACAATACAAAGAGTTGACACTATTTCAAGACTTTACATCAGCTTTCAGTCTCTCTACATATGCCCATGTTTATTTGCAAGTCAAATAAATAATGCAGTACATCATTTTAAGGTTTAAATATTCTCCCTTATGGTTAAGGTTAGAAGGATGGGTTTAACACTAGCTTTTATTAAATAACATTAAACAAAAGCCAATGAAATCAGTTCAGCATAATTCCTGAAATTGGTTGTCAAAGTAATTTTTACGAACACACAGTTAACAGCCTATAAAATAATACCCAGCATGCACTAGGCAAATACATCATATAACCATTGAGAATCTCTGTGGTGTCAACCAATCCCAACTGCTAGTGTTGTTTATTTAGTGGCGATGGTATTTAGATGTTGTGAAGAAAAACTCCGCCGATACTGAGTTGCTAGCAAACTATTTATTACATAGTAAAACAGCATCATATCAAGCACTATAGAGCACCTGGGAGAGGATCCGTGCCAATTCTAAATGTCCTCCCCCGAACAGACTGACCAACAGCATATATATATGGTTCCTGTTGTTGAAACAGGAGACAGAGCATATGGTTCTTTTTAACATGATCTCATCCATTTGGACCTGAGAGACCAAGGGCCCTCAACTCACATTCCTAGCCCCTGCACAAACAGAGCACACAGGGAACTCCTAGATACTTGGAACTTCAGACATCAGCTTATACTCCATGTTAAGAGTGTTGTTGCCTTCTTTTATAAAACTACTTTTCCAAATACACCTCACTAGCCAATCTATAGGCTAATAAATACGACCAAGCTAGCATTACTGTAACTCTTACCTCGATTGTCGAACACAATTGCTATTAAAACAGCAATTGTATCTTTATTTAGTCATTTCTGCCATTTGAGTAATCCATTCTTTCAACTGTAATGATGATTTGAAGACAGGTATTACAAGTCTATGGCCTGTGGCCTGCAGTAAGATATTTGGCTTCCTAGCAGTAACATTAGCTTTCTGCCTTCCTTCTACCTTCACCTGCTAAAAAAAGTTCCTCTCACCTTCAAGATACATCATCTAAATGGAGTTTCCTAGTCTTTAAACTGGACAGTCTCACTCAATGGACACCTGTGGCACTGCCATAGTATGCAAATAAGCATGTTTACAACAGATGTAGTTGATCTAATGTTGTAGTAGATGTAATGTTGATCATATTCTTTTCATATATGGCCATTATAATTCAGTTTCTCACTCTCCTAACTACATAAACTTCATAGTAAATCCTGAATGTTATGTCTTAAGATGAAACTGAAAAATAAGCCTGAGATTCAAAGAGTGTGCGCTAATGTAATTTGTGATTTTACGGAATTCTTGTTATGTCTATGGAATTAGATTTGTTCCAAATGAAAGCCTCAGATATGGCTTACTGTTGGATGTGTGGGAACAGGAAGGCTCGAAGGAGGCACCTTGGGATACCTAAACATTTACACAGGCTGACATATTAATGAGAGGACAGGCCAGGAAAAGCCTACTGTTCAGTATGTTTGCTCTGGCATCTGTATGGAAGCTTAGTCATTTAAACAGTAAGGGGAAATCACAAAGGGGCAAAGGCTGGAAGAATGTGTGAAGTGTAAAAAGCTAATGAAGTGTAAAGTTGCTTGAACGAAAGGGTCACTCATCCAGTCGACAGGATGATCTGCACATGTCGTAATCCAGATTAAGAGGTTACTAAGGGATCTGGGATTAGCACTATAATGCTCTCTAATGCCCCTTTTAATGGAAGCAATCCATCTTCTCATGCAAAATGCAAGAAATGATTTCTGTGCCCACCAAAGAAATTTGCACTTACATACTACTGATACACTCTCAGATTCAAATACAGTACTGCACAAAAATCAGAGACCACTGTTTCCTTTATTTTATTTCCAGTCAAAACAGCCATTGAATACAAGCTATTCTTTTATCAGTATCAAGAAAAGGAAGGTCACAATAAATATCAAATAAATCAGTAGTTCATTTGTCCACTCTTTACTTTGGTGTGCCCTACTGCTACTTCAATTCTTCCATCATTTTAACTTTACAGCTGTGTCCTCTCAACAAAAGCTGTTACCAAATGCATCACTAAAAACAACTAAAAACAAACAACTACTTGAACACACCTCACCTCCCTCGCAAATTTCTTTCTTATGTGCATCTTAATGGCTTAAAGAGATATGTCTAATTTATTTTGGAGGTTAGATAACATAATATAAAATATAAAATAATATAAATATAAAATAATCCACTGGCATAGGGAAGGGGAAAGTCAAAGAAAATGAAGATGCAAGCGTTTCTAAAACTGGAGTTTTGGAAATAAACAGTACTTAAAGCATTCATCTTTGAGAGAGAGGAGAAGCTCCAGCTCCAATTTTTCTTCATGCCTGAAAGACTCCACAGGTGTTCTGTCCATCCTCCCACTGTGAGACAGCAATAATATTGTAACAATTTTGGATAAAAAGAGTTTTTGAAAAGTATAATAGCTGATGTTACTGGAAAACACATTTTTATTTCTCTAATTAAGGTGGTATTGATTATAATATAGCATTGATATTTCACGTATAAAGTTTACTCACAACAAATGACATCACAAAAAAATTAAAATTTTTGAAAGCAGTCTATAACACATTTTTTTCTTAATGCTGAAAAAAACTTTTGACTGGAAATGAAATAAATGAAGGGTGTTTTTTGTATAGTACTGTAAATTGGCCAAAACTCCAGTTTGCAGCCTCTTGTTTGGTTCATTTATGGTCTCTTATAAATTGGTGTGAAAGTAGCTCTGATTCAACGTCCCTGTTAATTATCAAAGGAGAAAGTAGTCATTTAAGCATAGGATATGGAGAAAAGATGTTACAGTCTGCACTAGCTGAGAGTAAAGAATGGGAAGAAGGAAGCTTGTCTTCTCTGCTGAATTATTTATTTACTCTCACCGCTCCAGAGATTCAGGCACAGTGGTTCCTGGTAAGTCTACACGCAATGGTAGAGCTGGGGTGAGCAGTAAGTCAAGGCTCCACAGTGCTATCTTAACTGAGGCTGACCCTGACCAGATTCTGCAAACTCACTGCAAAGCAGAACATGTCTACTGC